>NW_026622797.1:34971188-35596188 GCF_023065955.2 Ursus arctos | reverse complement strand
AACATTATTTATTTTAACTTCAATTTGTGCTTGATGTGGTGCATGTATACAATTTACCACAGAACCCGTTTTAACATTTAACAGCACGCTTCCTTTTTCCTTTCTCAAACTATTCAAAATCACATGTTTTACATTTTCATTGGATTCAGATATGTTTTCAGCAGATAGACAGTAAAACAAACAGAAATAAATTGATTTTGGTAAACAGCGGAGATGTAACACGAGGCAAAAGTTCAATTTACACTTTTCATGTTTCTCTTATCCTTTTTATTGCCAAAAAATACAATTTTCATTTTAACAGATAGGATAATCTAAACTAGAGGAGATAATCAGACAGTTAAAGTCTAGCATTTTCCTTTGTTTGATGGTCTCTTCTTTATCTGAATTGCAACACCGTGCCAACATTTCTCTAACAGTTAGTACATGGGAGGGTTGTAATAAAAAATGTCATGTTTATTTAAAATACAAAGCATAACTACCACCACCAACATCAACAATAAAAATTCCTTGTTAAAAACAAGCGAATTAAAAACCTTCCGAAATTGCATTTGATTCTTAAAAATCTACTGTTAGTGAACACTATCGCGGTATTTCATTCAGGTCAAATAAAAGTCAGATAACATTTCTAACTGCCCACAAAACATGGACCCCGGGGACTTGATCTTATCATCATACGTTTCAAAGGGCTCATTGGGAAGACTTTCTCCTTCTAGTTCCAGAGTCTTTTAAGCAAGTGGAATCCTGGGAAATAAAAATGGAGGAAGGGAGTCACAGCAGTGATGCTGCATATATAGCTTGGGAATCATGGTCTCCCTAAAAGTCTCTGTTGTGTTAAATAATGTATGGCTAAAACTACTATGAGTGCTTTCAACTAAATTTATTTATTCTCTATTTACACTTGGAGAAATGGAGGCCCGGACATGTTAGTAACCGACTTGTGGTCACACGGAAGAGCAATCATTCGACCGCGGGTCTGACTGAACCAAACTCGTGGATATCCTGCTCGGGATAGCCCACTCTCACCCACAGACCACATTTTGAGGGAATTTACATATACACTTAAAAAGGAGGAGAGACGGGTGGGGAAGAAGAGTCAGTTCACTGTGAGTTCTGCTTTATCCCCTATCACCTCCTTTACTTATCTTGAGCCCCTTAACCTCTTGCTCAGTTAAAACTCCCATTTCCTGGCGATGAATGTATTAGTTTATATCGCTTCATAATAAATTTACTGCAAACTTAACAGCTTTTAAAATAGCATCCATTTATTATCTCACAGTTCTATAGATCAGAAGTCTCCAGGGTGCAGGGGTTCTTGTCAGCATATCATGAGTCTGAAATCAAGGTGTTGGCCGGGCTGAGCTCCTGTCTGGAGGCTCTGGGGCAATATCATCTTCTACGTTCATTCTCATTGTTGGCAGAATCCAGTGCCTTGCAGTTTAAGACTGATGTCCCCATTTCACTGCTGGCTCTCAGCTCCTAGATGTTCCTCTCAGGTAACTTTCCACATGGCCTCCACAGACCGTTTACAACATGGGTGTTTGCCTTTTTCTAGGCCAGCTGCAACTTGCCTCTTTCCTCTTCTTCCACCAGCAAGAGAACACTCTGTTTTAGAAGACTCATGTGAGCCGTTGAGCTCATTTACATCGTCTCCCTTTCTTCAATTCAACTGTACCATTTGGCATAACCTAATCGCTAGAGTAAAATCCATTTTCTTCACAGTCCCAGAAATTAAAGCAGGAATGCCTGGAGCTATTATAGACTTTAGCCTGTCTATGGTAAGTCATCATCTAAAGTTGTTCCAATATTTTTTTAAGTTTATTTATTTACTTTAGAGACAGAGAGTGTATGTGCACGAGTGGGGGAGGGACAGATGGAGGGAAACTTCATGAAAACTCCCCACTGAGAGTGGAGTCCGACATGGGGATAGATCCCACCACCCATGAGATCACGACCCAAGCTGAAACCAAGAGTCAGATGCTTAACGGACTGGGTCACTCAGGAGCCTCTCTTTCAGTATTTTTTAAATGAATTTAGATTAGGAAAAAATGTACACAGAAGGCATGTTTTCAAAATTTTAAGTATACTATTAAGTCACATGATTTGAGAATTGATGGAATCTGTGGGAAAAACATTTTAGGGGGAGCACAGTGAAGCACATTGGGCTAATGTAGTGACTGAAAAATACAGAAATTGTTTCGTGTATTTCATTTCTGGCTCGTTTGATCAATATGCTAGTATTTACATTGAAAATATTCATATAATGTTGATATAGTATCAGAATAGTACTGTTATGGTATTTCTACAGATGAAACTATTGGAAGTGGTAAAGTGAGAATCATTTCTATGGATCTGTGACTGCTGTGTGCCTCCTGGTTTCTCCTTTTTGAAGGGGGATGTGCAAAAAGGCCATTCACGTTTGTCCCCTTAATGAGTATTAGATATTTGGCAAGTGGATAACTCAACTATTTAGTCCTCATGTCTGCAGATAAGATGAGGGTTACTGAAGACACCGTACTGAGGAACTGCACCCAACGGGCCTGATTTGCACTGGACCTGATTTAGAGAGGAAATACTAGACATTAAGAAGATACCAAAATAGAATGAGATTTGGATGTCTCAGGGAAGAAAAGGAATGCACTTTGCATGTGGTAGGGTAGGTAGGATATGAAGTCTTGTAGCCAGAGGTTGGACTGTGACATACTGTATTTTCCAAAGATGGACTGCATGTTCTCACAATGACAGTCAAATAAAAGTCAGATCACATTTCTAACTACCCTCAAAGCCTTGACAGTGCTCCCACTGAGTGGTGAAGTCATGTTCTTTCTTCCTATAGCAAGAAGACCTTTGGATTATCTCATATAATAAAGTATGGCAGAAATGATACTGAGTTTGAGGCTAAATCACAAAAATGTCCTGCATCCCTCCTTGGCTCCCTTGGGACACAGTCACTATTCTGTGTGGGAAATTCCACACTAGTCCACAGAGACAGACTACATGAAGACATCACATACACGTATTATTTCTGGTGAACAGCCAAGCTGAGGTTCCAACCAATAGTAGCACCAACCACCGGACATGTGAATGGAGACATGTGAGTGAAGATGCCCCCAAGATGATTTTAGTCCTAGCTGTTGAATCACCTTCAGCTTAAAAGTCCTTCCAGCTAAGACCCCAGACATTGTGGAACAAAGACCACTCATTCCTGCTACTCCCAATATCAATTTTTAACCCACAGGATTTATAAGCATAAATTATATTATAAGCATAATATAATTGTTGTTTTCATCAAGTTTTGGATGGTTTGTTATATGGCAACAATAACTGGAACATTGGAAAATTAGAAGACAGTCAAACAACTGTATTCCAGCCCTTCACTTTATTCAAATAATTCTCTGGTAGTGCCCTCCTAACACAATGTATTATGGAATCTGTTGAAACCAACAAAGCTTATTACAAAGTTAAACAATGCACATTTAATGATATGCATTGTCCTTATTGTTAAGTAAGGAGGCATAAAGTCAGAATAATTTAAGTAAGTGATTTTAATTTGTAACATATTCAGGTTTGTATTTCACCAGTTAGTTCTCAATATTTTTATTTGTATTTCTTATAATTTGAGGTAGATTTCTATGATACATTGATAAAATACTAATCTGGATTCCTGTGATGAGATTAAATTTCACTCAACTATAGAGTCAGACCAAGGAGTCCAACCCATCCAGAAAGAGAATATATGTCTCTACAATTGCTTTACATGTTGTCATAAGCTGAGTGTAGGAAACGAGAGGCTGGGGGCTTTGTATGAGGTAAGTGGATAGAAACACCCACGGGGAGGTGCTAACAAGCCTTTCCAGTAACGGTGAACCAGCGTGGTCAGAGAAAGAGCTGTCTCCCCCTGACTACTACTTTCTATGTCCATTTTAAGATAGAACCGAAATGTGAGATACAATCAAAGTAAACATGCAGAAATTCAGAACAAAGGAAGCAACCAAACAGTAAAAACAAGCAGTGAAGTAACAGCACAGAAATCTCAAGTAGGTAAAAACTCTCAACGTGCCAATAGTCTCAAAAATTTTGAGAAATAAAGAGGAAAAAGTCCACCCCAACCAACCAACCAGTGTTAACAAACAAAAACAGAGAATTCCTGATTGCCATGTGTGGCGTTCTGGGTGAGAAACAGAGTTATCCGGAAGGCCCAGATAGCTTCTGTTGGGAGGGCGCTATGATCATGCCTTGAGATAAGTCATATGAGATCTCTGTAACTCAAGGAACAGAGCTGGGCAATCAGGTTCTTTGTACCACCCAGGACTTACTTTCACTCCTGGTCATAACGAATTTGTTTCCCTCATCTCAGCCAGCGCGCTATTATCCCCTAGACCTGCACTCCCAACCTTTTGATGATTCCCCTTCAGAAACAGGTGATTCACTGTAGACATTTCCCCTGAGGTCACATATAGATGCTGGTGAGAACAAGCCACTGGGAGTAGAACACCCCACCTCCACACCCCACCACCGCTGTGGTACACAGTATTAGAGACAATTTCAAGATGTTATGTACTTTTTCTTATCACACTCTCATGCACTATTAAACTCATGCTGTCACATTATCACAATTGCATCGCCTGCTCTCTGCTTCAAGCCTGAGGCCCTCATCTACTCTAATCTTGCCAATAAACTCCTCTGTCCTTTCCTACCCCCCAAACAACCTCATTTCAGCTTCTGGTCCTCCAAAATAAGAGAGCTGTTGCCTCCATAGGCTCATTCTGGGCTGAGTGCCTTACAATCTGCAGATTTTCAGAGCAGAAATTGGGTCAGAGGTGGGAGCCATGCATCTCACAAGGGAGGAGGAACTGTGGCAGAAAGGTGAGCACAGGGGAGGAAAGAGAGCATCATGAGAAAGGATCCAACTGTGAACAAGGAGGTGTTTGCCAGAATCTTCAGAGACATTGAGACTAAAGGATAGAAGTGTGAAGAGGGAGAGAAGGAACTGACACTTCTTCCTCCCTCCCCCAACGTGCATCTCAAGTTGCTTCTGAATCAAGCCTTCACACTCCAAAATGCTGAGATCCATCTGTGGCTTCACTTTAAAGTAGCTAATGCTTTTAAATGGAGATAAAATGCCAAAAAGTAGAAGGGTAACACATTAGTGTTATAATGCAAACTCCTAAGACAGATAACACATCAGTGTGAAGCAAGCTCATTCAAAATATACATAATGATATCTGATCACTTCCTGCTTTTTTGGAGGAGGGGGGAGGGATGTAACTAGGATTTTGCCTCACATTAAACTGAAGGTACTAAACGGTTATATATTGTTTTATAGTTCTGGGCTTTCTGTACCTTCTCTCATTTCACAATGAGTTCTTCTTCTCACAATAAACTTATGCTCTCACATTATCAATCCCCAATTTCAGGATGATGAAACTATGACCGAAAGAGTTTAAACAACTTGCCTGTGCTCAGGCAACCAAGGGATGGGTAGAGCTGGGACTGAGACGCAAGACATTTGACTTCAGTTCCCATGTTCCTTCCATCCCAGCTTCCTGTTTACCCGACTCGGATACAGACACAGAGAAACAGTGCACAGCGGCTTTTGGTGTCCTCCGCTCTTTGAGTGCTGTACCGGCAGATAAATCCTGAACTCCACCTTCCATATTATAACAATAGCTGCCTGGACAATTGATGAGATGTTCTGATCCTGTGTGTTGCCTTTCTTTTTGAGAAAATACCACACAGAGTACCCGCAGTCTAGGGCTGATGAGTGCGCTATAGGAGATCAGAAAGAAAAGCCAGGATTTCGATATTTTTAAAACTTTTGCTATCTCTCTCTTAGTTTAAGACAATCTGATTAAAATTATCATTCACATATTTTTAAATGATAAAAATATGATGTAGTCCATTACAGAGCAAGGTTTTAAGTAATTTCAGGGGACGCATTTTTGGTAACCGCGTAATAGCGGCTAATTCAGGGCCTACTCTGTGCCAGCCACCGTTTTAAATGCCATCAGACAGACCGACTCTTCTCATTTTAATAACAGTCACCGCAGGAGCCAAGTGCTACTATGAATCTGCATTTTACCAAGGGCGAAACTGGGGCCGCAAACTGTTAAGTAACCCGTCTACAAGTTCACAGTTAGCAAGCTGCCTCGCTGGGGTGTGAAGACAGGTGATCTGAGGCCGGAATCCGCAATCTGTGCCACAGGCCAAAGCGATCCTGCATTACTGCTTGGAGAAGTGAGGTCCTTCCAAATGTGCCTCAATTTTTGGACGATTCTCTTTGTCATTAACTGTGTGGTTACTGTGTGTTTTCCACACGCACTGTATTTCTTTCCGAACTCGTGGGCTTCTCTAACTACTAATTGTTGTATTTTGTTTTGATATCTCTATTTTTTTCTATTGTTGTTCATCTCTTGCAATCAGGAACAGAGTTTCTGTTTCAGTCCCAAATGTAAATGGTCTTGGGATACAATCTTTGAAAGGCCTATCTAATTTATTTAATGAAGAAATGAATAAGTGAAATATCACGAGAGGGAGCTGTTTATAAACCTGGTTAGACATAATTTTCTGGGAGAGGAGGCCCTGTTTGAAGCTTTCCCTGAAATGAACTCTATAGGGGGGTCATGGAGGAAAAGTACAGGAATGTAGCTAGAAAGCTGGAATGAGTGTCTAAACTGGCAGTCTTTAGTAAAGAAACGAATTTCCCTGGGCTATATTTCCTTACCTATGAAATTAAGCTTTGGCCTATGGTTTCTTTGATCCTTCTCAGTTCAGAATTATATGATGCTATGATTCTATATCAAAATTTATAACAAAATTTCAATGGCCATTTTTTTAAGAGTCTTACGCATTTTGTTCCTGTAACTTGACTTTTGCTGGGCTTTCTTTAGTCTTTCTCTCTCTCTCTCATTTCTTTCTCTATCTCTATTCCCTTCTCTTGCTTTCTCACTTTCAAAGAAAAAAAAATGACTCCCCAAGTGTGACAGTTATTTCTCAGGCTCTCTCACATCTGAAATTATTCACCACATAAAAACCCCGAACTGAAGCAGCGACATATCCCTTGTAAAGTATTCACAAGCTATTCAACTAACATTAAAAGCGGAAAATACTCCTTTCCTCATAAGGCGACGTTGGCAAAGATTAAATCGACTTCTGTGAAGTTCAGGGGGTAAAAGCCATATTACATCATTCTCAAAGCTAGACATTTTTCTTCAAGTAACGGGCAACAAGAGAGCCGTCTTCTGTCCTTGCTGTGCATGTGGGAATCTTCTGGATGACAGCGGGAACTTTGCATGAAGGACTGATCATAGAATGCTTCTTTTGCTTATTTATTTATTTGATTTATTAAATTTGCCTGAGCCTCTGGAGTCATGAATGTAAACTGTAAAAAATATTAATGCGCATAGATCTCAGTCTCTTTCCCAACCTCACAGTTGGGATTCTCCATATCAAACAGACAAAAGCCTGGATGCAGCCCAGAGTATTAATGAAAGTTGTATTCTCATTTTGCAGTCCTAAACAGAATTACAGTTGTTAACACATTTTCCTCTCTGATCATTGTCCAGAATGCCTCAGGTTTTCTAATGTTTATTTTGCTTTTTCTAATTCATTTTCCACTTCCAAGGGTCGATTGTACTGCAAAATGAAGAAGGATTGATGGAAGCTTCTTTTCATCAAGACTAGAGTGTTAAAGGCATTTCCTTGGGAAGTTTGACCCAAAGATAAACACAGAGAGAAACTGGCTGACAATTTTCCTTTGTAACATATATCCAGATAGCTAGTATTGATACTGATATATTCTTAGATCTACTGACGCAAGAGATACCGGTCATCAACAGGTATTGGTTACCTATCTGTTCCTCTACTTGAAGCAAGGTCTAAAATTTCCAGGAGTCACTTAGGAGAAAGAGCAGCTCCACGGGCACATGACCTGTGCAGTCATAGAGAGCTCCACACTGAGTAGGTCCATGCTTGATTTAATGCTCTGTTACTACAGTCTTGAAAGTCTGAATCGGTTTTGAATAAGAAGCCCCATATTTGCACTAGGCCCTGTAAATTACGTAGCCAGTGCCGCTGAAGAGTACGATCTAATTAGGCAATTTCAGTGAGGTCACAGATGCTAATTTTATTTTTGAACCAGGGCACATTAGACTAGAAGATCAGTAGCAGCTGCCGCTCACTGACTTACACAGACCCTGAGCTATATGATGGACCACGTGATACACAGTATTACCTTGAAACCTGAAGATACCATTTTTCTCGTTTTTAAGGATAAGAAATCTGAGCCCCAGAGATTTTCAATAGCTTGTCCGAAGTTACACCAACAATAATTTTGGAGACAGAACTTGGACTCATGCCTTTAGCTTCTAACGTCCATACTCTCCCCTGTGTGCCACACCCCTTTCTGTGGGTGTTTGCTTTAACCTGTTGGAGCGCGGGTTCAGGGCGGATTCTCTGGTGCAGGTATAGTCAGTAGGAGTTTCACTGAGACTTGGATGGAGCTTAGTCACCAAAACCTAATGTCATAGTATATCCTCTTGATCTATGTGTGGTTTCCTGAATGTGACAAGATTTCTTTTACCACGGTAAGACAAGTTAGCTCAGAGCTGAAGCCTCTATTTATTCATAAGTAAAGATATTACTTTATTAGTGTTCCCTTTGGCAATAAAGACGTGTCACATCCTCAGAGCACTTTGACCTAGTGAGTCATGAGAAAAACAGTGGTTAAAGTGGAGCTATTTCTCCTGTACTGAGAATTAAGTGTTAATATTATTTTATTTTTCTCATACCATTCTTAAAAAACTAATGTAACACTGTGTGTCAACTATACTCAAATTAAAAAAAAAAAAAGATAGGTAACTTGAGGCTTCGCCTACAGTCACGCCTCTTCAACAATGCTTCTGTCAGCCTCACCAGTCTTGCCAATGTCATCAATCTTTCCCCTGTAGGACTTTGTGGACATCTAAGCATCTGCCTAGAAGGAAATCCTTCTGCCCAGTCTTGCTTCTTTTGTCTTTTCCTTTACGCTCGAGGATGATATTTCCTTCCCTTCCCTTGTTACATTATAACCTTCCTTGACACCTTATATTGCTTTCTTTTTAAAAAATTAATTTAAATAAATTGGTAGACTAAGTATTTGCTGTAATTCACTTAGCTTTTTTTAATGCTTATTCTGCCTTCTGCCAAAATGGAACTCACTTTGAATTCTCATTTTTGAGGACCTGATAGGAAACATTTAACCAATGATATTCCAACTCTTTATTTTTTAAGATTTTATTTTATTTATTTATTTGACAGAGAGAGACAGCCAGCGAGAGAGGGAACACAAGCAGGGGGAGTGGGAGAGGAAGAAGCAGGCTCCCAGCAGAGGAGCCTGATGCAGGGTTCGATCCCAGAACGCCAGGATCACGCCCTGAGCCGAAGGCAGACCCTTAACGACTGAGCCACCCAGGCGCCCCTCCATCTCTTTTACTAATGAGGAATGTAGCATGCTCAGATAATACAGAGGTGAGTGTACAAAGACAAGTCGCTGCAGAAGCTCTTCTACACTGGGCAGATGGTGAAAAAGAAGGCCAATTTAAAAAGGCCTTGCAATAGGCTGGTAAGACTTTACTGTCTCTTTGGAAAGATTGTATGTTCCAGTGAATGGAGAAATTACAGTCATCGATTTTTAGAAAAATATTCTAAATACTGAGGAATATAGTCCTATATATGATCTTATTAAAAATCTCATGTTAGCAAATAGTTGCTGGGAAAATGAATAAGCTGTAATTTTTTTCCTGTTTTTTATCATCAGCAAATACACTTTAGGTATTCAGCAAACAGTTTTGACTAATGGGTATATTTTAAAGTTTTCCCTTGTGATTGTTCTCAGAATATGGCTTAGGAACTCATTGGCCTCCCACATATCCATAAGAAATAAGGAAACTTAACAGGTATAGAAAAAAATTGAAGTTAATTTTACATGACTTTTATTAGACTAAAGCCAATTTTTTAAAAAAGACTTTGAGTATAAAGGAGAATTATTTTCCCACTGAGGGAACAATATAATAATTTTCAATTATATAATCTCAGCCATTATCCACAGTGATACATGTCCAGCCTCTTTCCCATCTCTTTTGAACAAAATCCAACAGAGAATGGACAGAAACATAATGCTGACAGAGGCTGGTAATTCTTTCCTCAGAGTCTACCTGCCTCTTTCATTGCTTCACATTCTTGGTTCATCCCCTTCTCTGATGGAATCCAAAATTGTTCAAAGGGGTTTCTTTCTGGATTTTTAAAAAAACTGAAAGCCCTAGCAAAGTTCAGGAGCTGAAGAAAATACCACTTGTTGAGCATCACAAAGCATAAAGCAATGGAAAGTGTGAGAGGGAGGGGCTCATAGGTATCATCGGGTCTTGTGTTTGTCGTCCTTACACAGGGTAGGGCCTGGAGGAGCCTTAGATTAATGTGAGGTTTCTGGGAAGCCACGTGCCTCTTATGCAATACAGACCGAGTTGGGTTTTCAAAGGTATATAGATAACAAAATACAAGTTTATTTGAAAATCATTACTAAAAGAAGCTACTCTTTATAATTAGAATTATAAAGTTTGTCATTCAACAAATATGTGAATGATACAGTAATGTGCATTTAATTTTTTTCTCATGCTAAGAAGGGATTTTTAAGTTAATAGGATATGAAACAGGTGTGAGTAGAGGCAATGATTAAATGTGTGGGAACTGGTATCAGTCTACCAAGGAAGGAATTTTACATTAAAAACTTCTGGGGGCTCCTGGGTGGCTCAGTCGTTAAGCATCTGCCTTCGGCTCTGCCCTCCTGGGATCGAGCCCCGCATCAGGCTCCCTGCTCAGAGGGAAGCCTGCTTCTCCCTCTCCCACTCCCCCTGCTTGTGTTCTCTCTCTCACTGCCTCTCTCTCTGTCAAATAAATAAAATCTTAAAAAAAAAAAGTGAAAAAACTTCTTGCTATGTTAACTTGGACCAGTTATTTTACCTCTCTTGCCTCTATTTCTCCTGTGTTGAATGAGGATAATGACATCTACCCCTTAGTGTCATTGTGAATATTATATTAGTAATTAAAATCAATATATTTAGATGAGCTCCTGGCCCAAAAAAATTAATGCTACAAACTTTAAGATTTTAGTTCAAGTTTTGTTCTACAACTTAAAGTACTTCTAAGACACTCACCTGTCAGTTAAATGAGTTTGAGAAATTGGTTTTTTTTTTGGGATACACAATCTAACCAAGCTTGTGAAGAAGCCCTCTTTCCTGTACCATCATTAACAGCACACTCTCTATGGATTTAAGTATTTAAGCACGAATGCATGATAATATTCTGGCTATGATTTGGGATTTGAGTGGCAATTTCATCACAAGCATTATCAGCAGTCACTTTGTTGCTTTTAAGTGTCACTTGATGATTCTGTCCTGGACTCTTCCCTTCTTCAAGTTCACAGCCACATTTCCAACCAGGCCTTTCTTCTTTTCCTCAAATCCCCAAACACACATTGCTTGAGTGCACTTCATGACAAGTCTGGGACTATGCCCTCCAAGAGCCAGAAAAATGGGCACACACAATCCAAGGGTCACAGTAATAAAGAGAATGCTGATTTGTTCATGGAAGCCATTCAAAGAGTTCCAGAGCCTATCCACAAAGGCTGTCACATTGTTATACCACATTAAACACAGGCCTGTGCAATATTGATGTGTTTCGTAACTTCAGAAATAACAAAAACCTCAACTGCTTCCAGGCTTTTAATTTCCTTTTGTAACCATTGTTAACTGACTCTCCAATGCAAAATTAAAAGCTAACCCTCAATCAGCCAGCCCCTCCAATTCCTCCCCCTGCCTCTAATTCTTTCTCCAACACCCACTTAAAAAATAACCCAGTCTCCCTTAGCCTCATTTTTGAGTGGAGAAGTCATTCTCCTTCCAAGCAGATTCTCCCAGTGTGGTACGGTCTGTCGCTGTGGTCAGCCTGCACGCCAGGCCTGCCCAAAGGCTCGTCGTGTCTGGAGCTGTTGGGGATCACCAAGCAGGAGAATGCTTTGAGTTCCCTGAGTGTTCCATGTATCACTGTGTCCAGATGCACCTGGGGATAGTCAGGGGCCTCCTGTCAAGGCATGCTGTCGCCGTGCCTTCCCCAAAAGAGTCTGCACTCCTTATTCCGGGGGCGGGAGGGGGAGAATATAAAAAGGAAAGCAATTAAAAAAAATAGTGAATTACTAAATTCAGGATCACAAGAACTAACTGCACTATAAATGCAACATAAATATTGTAAACCAAAAATGAGAGGGTAGAAGTTATCTGCAGGCCAAAATACAATCTCTTAAAATTCGCCTGGATTTTTCTCCATCTTCTGCCTTCTTCTTCCCATTTAACCAGCGTGATCCCCATTTCCCCCACAGTGTTCTCACACTGTCCCCTGTGTGTCCAAGACACTCAAAAGAACTTTCAAATCACTCAGTGGGTTTTTCCAAATGGCCTTCATCGCTCTGACCCAGAGCTTTCTGAACTAATTTCCTTGAAGTTTCCTTAGTCCAGATCGCTCAGGTCCTTGCTGAGGTGACTGGATACTCATAAAAGCTAAATTGTGCTAACGGACAGTGTGGTAAATACAGTCATTCCAGACAGAAGAGAGGTAGCCTCTGGGTGTTTGGAAATGGTTAGGGGGAGGAGGGGGGAGGGGAAATATTATGGATATTAGTTGGTATTTAAAGTGGAATTTTAAGGGCGCCTGGGTGGTTCAGTTGGTTAAACGTCTGCCTTAGGCTCAGGTCATGATCCCAGGGTCCTGGGACCAAGACCCGCATCGGGCTCCCTGCTCTGTGGGGAGCCTGCTTCTCCCCCTGCCTGCCGCTCCCTATGCTTGTGCACTCTCTCTCTCTCTGACAAATAAATAAAATCTTTAAGAAAATAAAGTCGAATTTTACACTTGTAAAAGTGAAAACAAAGTATAACTTTTTATAACATCACAGAAAATATAATTCTACAAAGCTTCCCGAGAGGTTTAGCGACCCTCAACCTTGGGAGTTCCTACTTGGCCATCTAGGTGAGGGGGTGAGGGTCTCAGAAACTTGAGAAATTAACTACTACTTATGTTCCTGCATTGAAGATTATGATGAGACAAAAAAGAGAGGAAAACGCATGGCCTTTGAAGGCAGATAACCTGAACACAGAATTCTCACTCAGCTCTTACTAAGCTATATATTACGTAGGTTATTTCCTCTCTCTGAATCTGTCTCTTTATCTGTAATACAGAGATGATTTTCAAATCTGTCCTGTAAGAATGTGGAGGTAATGAATACGAGGGGCCTGCCGCAACGCCTCACTTACAGCAAATGGTCAACAACCAGTAGCTCTTATTATCAGTATTACGTTTCTAAGAATCAAGCCTGCATTCCTGTTTAATGGCACTTGGAAGTTGCCAGCAAGGCCCAGAGCTACTCCAAGGTTCTGATTTGTCTTTTAAGTCATGAAAGCATGATTAAATGGCAATTTATACAGTTATTTTATGCCATTTCAAAATTCATCTTTGTAGCTGCCACTGAACATAGCACAAGGCTTCGTGCTTAGTAGGTATTCGTTAAGTATTTGCCAAGCTGATAAATTTGACGACCGGAAACGTCCACAAGAGATACAGGGTAGTTCTGCTGATGTAGTTGGAAGACTCCCAGCCTCCAGTCGATGTGGTAGTCTTGAGTGTCAGCAGTAAAAGTTATGGGGGACATCAGGTTTTTATTTTCGGTGGAGAAACACATTTGCATGCGTGTGTATGTGTAAAACTAAAATGTTCTGGCATAAAGCAAATATCCAAGGGGCAAACTATGAGGAGGTTATTTATTTATTACAAGTTATGGATGAGTTCTCAGGGCTCCCTCATAGCTCAACCATGTGTGAGAGCCATGAAACAAAGAAAAGGATCTTAACCAACATGTGGAAATACCAGAACTTGTCCTGATCAGGCCGCAAGATAGACGTCCCGCCTCCTTAAATAGCCCTGTTGGGGGCAAGAAGGTGATTCCGGAGAAGCCCGTGTCTTCTGTTACCGCAGGGCACTGTGGGGCTGACCCTCGTGTTTGAATATTACATTAGCGAAGGCGGAATCTACACAATACCGATGGTATTAGTCATGTCTGCCGGGGCATCCAATACCAGATGTCACTTTCTGATCTTTCAGGCTGGGCCTTCACTGGTCTTGGCACGTCGGAGCTCGCATCTGAGTACAATTTAAGTTGTAACAATGCAATCAGCATGCCTAACGATTTTTTTGCCTTCCTCTCCCGCTATTTTGGGAGCTGAAGCTATGAAGTCCCTCTGCCTATGAATCTGGGAAGTTAGAGATGATTTTCCTAGACTCCCTTCCCCCATCCCTTTGGAGGGAATAAGAGAACCTGCTCTCCGCTGCCCTGCAACATTTGTAAGATTTACGGCAATCTGGCAAATAACCGTTCTCCAATGGAAAGTAATAATTTATGTTGGGTGAGCAGAAAAGAGTTCTGATTCCACTCATTTTCCCACCTGTGCACCTCCTGGGAGAGAGGCGCTGGTCAAAAAAATGAATGTGTGCTGGTGAACTGTTTGGAGTTATTTTCAAGGTTGACTTAAAGTATGATAGTTGAGATTTCACCCATCTGCTATACCTCTTAAACTGGGTCTAGTTTGCAGGTAAGAAAGGTACATAAATCCAGGTCTATCTCATAATTTCTAATTATTGAACAATAAGACCGAAGGGAATGTTATCAAGCCCAGGAGTCTTCAAAGTTTGGGCTGTGGACTACATTCTAAAAAACCCTCGGACAATGCTTATGTGTAGCCAGTGCTCACCCAAGTGCTACTTTGCTGTGTGTAGTGCACTGCGTGTGGCATTTGTTTGAACGACATCTCTCATTCCGATTTTGAGCTTCCTGAGAGCAGGCATCATGGTTTTGTGTCATCATTTAGTGT
The DNA here is from genome assembly GCF_023065955.2 of Ursus arctos. Taxonomy (NCBI): domain Eukaryota; kingdom Metazoa; phylum Chordata; class Mammalia; order Carnivora; family Ursidae; genus Ursus; species Ursus arctos. Next base: position 35,581,243 of record NW_026622797.1, on the reverse strand, counting down.
GTGCTGGGTACAGGGTAAGACCAAATTAGAGCCTTCGTTGAACTATACAGACATTACCTATGTGTACTTTTGTCACTTTCACAACCATGGTTTCAGAAGTCACGTCTACTGCCAAGTTCCAGTTTCCACTCTGAAGAGTCTGGTTGTTTTTTCCCCCTCACCATGCATCTTAGCAGTTCCAGCTCTCAGACACTGTTTGAAACTCCCTGTGTCAGAGTCTCGGCAGTACTCAAATGGCACTTGCAAACTCGGTAGTGTGAGGACTGCTTACAAAGGCGTGGGCAGGGTGTAGGAAACCATGAGGGAGCAGAGTACCCTGCAGTTAGCAACAGTAGAATACCGTTACCATCCCATGATGAAGGGAGCTGCTTCTTGAATACGGGGAAGGAGGGCATAATGTGGAGCGGGCCGCCTGGCAAGAACTCAGACGTTTGAGGAGCTCATCTAGCCTTTGGCAATGCAGCAGAGAGGCAGCCAGGGAATAAATATCCCAGTTTCTCCCCATTGGCTGAAACTAAAAGAAGCCAAAGGGCAAGGGAACATATCAGGGTGGGAAAAGCAGAGACTGGCACAAATTGAAGCTATCAACACACTTAATATCTCCCACCTCCTCAACTTGCTTCAGTGGAGTTCTGCTTCCAGTTAAGATGTAGAAGGAAATGAAAGATGTTCATTTCATCAAAACAATAAGACATCAAGGGGTAAACCAAACTTTCCTAGGAATGAGGCATTCTGGACCCAAAGAAATCTTAAACTCCTAAAGTCGAGTCAAAACTCCAGAGAGATGGGTGAGCAAAGAGAGATAGCTTAGGTGGGAAGCAGTCAGAGAAGTAAGCCTGCTAGAGAATGATGATCTTTGTTCACATAAGAAATCTGACAGACATTTGCTGATCCTACAGTCTGGCCTATTGGGTTTGAATTTGGAGAAGCTGTAAATCCAGAGATCATTCTGCCGAGTAACAATCTCTCAGACTTGCAGTCTTGGTGATTTTGCAGCCTTGCAGTCCTACAGTTTTGAAGTCTTGTGATCTGGAAGGCTTGTGGTCTCACAAGTCCAATTGTTTCACGCTCAACAGACTCCCATTCCCAAGGTCTAGCAGCTTTCCAGTCTTACATGCTGGTATCCTCCATCTAATAGTCATGAAATGTCTACCTCGAGGTCTAGGCGTCTAGCCATCTTGCAGAGTGGGGGTCAAGCTGACTCAAGGTCTTACACACTGAAGTCTGACCGTACTTGCTCTTAGTGTGCAGTGCTGGAGAGAAAGGTGTGTAACCACTTTCACACTATTTGATGCTAGATGAAAATTGAGTCTAATTGAATCTTCAACCAAAATGCCACCTGATTCAATGTCTGATAAAATCAGTAAAAATCATCTCAGTGGCTGGGCAAGAAACTGGAGCTGGAATCAAAGGCTCGCGGTACTTGAATTCGAAGGTCTTGTTGGAGGAATTCAAGTCACAGCCCTGCCCCAAAGTACCTAAATCCACGATTAAATCCAACGGATCACCTATATGTCTAATATAGAAAATCGCGTTCCTCATTGAGAAAATATACTTAAAATATAATATAACACAATTTGATATGATATATTATAAAATAATATAATGATATATGTATACAGGTGTATAATGCTTTTTAAAAATCTACTACAATACCTGCTGTTCTTTTAGGCACAATATCCAACATGCAATATTAACAAAACATGAGAAGAAGTTTAAAAAATTGGGGAAAAAAAACCAAAGAATTCAGAGAAACATAATCTGAATGAACTAAGTGTTGAAATAACCAGAAAAGAAATTTAAAATAACTAAGACAAAGGTATTGAAGAATCTGCAGGAAAAGATGTATAAAATGGTACAAAGGTAATCAGGGATGTTAGAGAGTTTTTGGAGGAAAAAAAACAAATGGAAACACTTGAATGAGAAATATAGTATCTAAAATATAAAATTTGCTGGATGGGATTAACAGAGAATTGAACAAAACAAAAGAAAGAATGCCTGAACTGATGCAGGTCACTAGAAATCATCAAAGCTGAAGCAAAGAAAATATCTTTTTAATAAAGACCTTTCAATGACATATTGAAGAGTATTAAGGAGAAGTCCCAAAAGAAGAAGAAAGAGAATGGGCCAGAAAAACTGAAGAATTACTGGCTGAAAAATCTTCTAATTTGATAAAACCTGAAACCCACAGATCCAAGATGCTCAGTGAAGCTCGAGGAGAATAATTACCAAGAAAACCACTTCTGAGCACAAAATTGTCCACCTGCTATAAATTAGACATAAAATCTCAAAAGTAGTAAGAAAAGAAGCCATATTATATGAAAGAAACCAATGATAGAAATAAGGGCACCCCTTTCACCAGAAACAATAGAAACTCAACAGAAGTGGAATGCATATTTACAGAGACAGAGGAAGAGAACTGTCAATTATATGTTCAGTGAAAATAGTTTTCAAAAATGAAAGTAAATTAAAGGTATTTTCAGATAAACAAAAGGCTGAGAGTGGATCCACACTACAAGATATGCTAGGGGGAGGGACACCTGGGTGGCTCAGTCGGTTAAATGTCTGCCTTTGGCTCAGGTCATGATCCTGGGGTCCTGGGATTAAGCCCCACTTTGGGCTCCCTGCTCAGCGGGGAGCCTGCTTCTCCCTCATCCTCTGTTGCTCTCCCTGCTTGTACTCTCTTTCTCTCTCTCTCTCTCAAATAAATGGATAGATAAATTCTTAAAAAAAAAAAAAAAGATAAGCTAGGGAGGGTTCTCAGGTCAAAAGAAATTCTACCAGAAGGAAATGAGGATCTATAGAAAGCAATAAAGATCACTTGAAATAGTAATAGGAGTAAACATGATTTTTTTTTCTAAATTTTTAAAAAGTCAACTATTTCAAGTAAAGTCATAACAATATATTGTGGAGTTTATAATATTTGTAGAAATAAATATACAATAAACACAGAACAAAAAGTCAGGAAAGCATGTAAACAAAGCAAGAGATTCTTACATTTTAATGAAATGAAAGGCAATGTAACTAATTTGAGGCAAACTGTGATAAGGTCAGATACCTACTGTCATTGCTAGAGCAGTCACTAAAAAAGAGCTAGTGGGGTATAGCTTAAAAGGTAATAGAGGAGATAAAATGTAATAATAGAAAATATTCAACACACGTAAAATAGGAAAGAAAAGGAAGAAAAGAGTTATAAAGAACAGAGGGCATAAATAGAAAACAAACGACCATGAGTGGACTAAACATTCCAATTAAAAGAGAAGTTGTTAAACTGGTTAAAGGAGGAAAACCAAGACAAACACAGGTTGTGAAGTAAAAGGATGGAAAACAATATACCATAAAACACAAGAATAAGCAAATGATTATATTAAAATCAAGCAGTCTCAAGAGAAGTGTATAACAGAGATAAAAAGGGTCATTTTTAATGAAAAAAGATATTACGAAGATAATATTTTTGTAGACTATAGCTAAAAGATTTCATAAAATTTTACAATCTTCAGATAGAGCTTAATAAAAGATGAAGCAGAAAAAAAGAAGTAAAGGGGAAAACAGAGGTTTTAGCATTGCCTCTCAATAATTAGTAATTCAGGGGCGCCTGGGTGGCACAGCGGTTAAGCGTCTGCCTTCGGCTCAGGGCGTGATCCCGGTGTTATGGGATCGAGCCCCACATCAGGCTCCTCCGCTATGAGCCTGCTTCTTCCTCTACCACTCCCCCTGCTTGTGTTCCCTCTCTTGCTGGCTGTCTCTCTGTCAAATAAATAAATAAAATCTTTAAAAAAAATTAGTAATTCATGTGGATAAAAACAAAATCAGTATGGGTGTAGCTTGAACACATCAAGTAAGTTGATCTAATAGATATTTATAGAACACCATACTTAACAAATGTAGAATATAAAATCTTTTTATATGTCTAGGGAATATATAATAAAACAGATCATATGTTGGGCCAAAAAACTGGTATCAATAATTTAAAAGGAATGAAATCATAGAGTAGGTTCTCTGAAAATAAATAATTAAATTAAAAATCAGTAATAATATAAACCTCAAATATTTTGAAGTTAAACAACCACTTCAAAATAATTAATAAATCAAAGAATAAATCCAAGAGAAATTAGAAACTATTTTGAACTCAGTGGTAATTAACCCACAACGTATAAATGTGTGGCCTAGAGCTAAAGCAGACCTTAAAAGAAAATTTATAACATTAAGTGCTTATATTAAATAAGTGCTTATATTAAATAAGAAGTATTAATCAATAGGATAAGCTTCCACTTTTTTTTTTTAAGATTTTATTTATTTATTTGACAGAGATAGAGACAGCCAGAGAGAGAGGGAACACAAGCAGGGGGCGTGGGAGAGGAAGAAGCAGGCTCCCAGTGGTAGAGCCTGATGTGGGGCTCGATCCCAGAACGCCGGGATCACGCCCTGAGCCAAAGGCAGACGCTTAACGACTGAGCCACCCAGGCGCCCCAAGCTTCCGCTTTAAAAAGAATAATAATGGTGAGAAGAAAAGAAATAATAAAAAACAGAAATCCTAGCTAACTGATCCTAAACGAGAAAGGATATAAATTACCAATATCAGGAATAAAAGTGTATACATCACAACTGGTCTCAGAGACATTAAAAGCACAGCAGGATATTTTGATCAACTCTATGCTAATAAAAAAACATTTAGAAAAAAAAAAGGACAATTATTTGAAAAACACAACCCGCCAGAGCTGACACATAAAGAAATAAAAAATTTAAATGGAACTAAATATATTAAAAGCATTGATTTCATTGTTAAAATTCTTCCCACCAAGAAATCCTTCAAATTGGACAGATTCACTAGTGAAATCTGTCAGATTTTTCTATTGTGGTAAAATATATATAACATAAACTTATCATTTTAACATTTTGAAGTGTACAGTTCAGTGGTTGTAAGTACTTTCACATTTTTCTGCAACAGTAACTACCATTCATCTTCAGAACATTGCTCATCTTTCCAAACTGACACTCCATGCTTGTCACGTAAGAACTCCTTACTGCCCCCTTCTCCAGCCCCTGGCAATTACCCCTCTGTTTTCTGTCCCTATAAATGTGACTGCTCTGGGTACCTCATAGAAGTGGTATCATAGAGTATTGGTTCTTTTGTAACTGTCTTCTTTCACTTAGCGTAATGTCTTCAAGGTTCATCCATGTTGTAGCATGTGTTAGAATTTTTTTTCCTTTTAAGGTTGAATAACCTTCCAATGTCACTGTGAACATGAGTATGCAAATAATCTGAGTCCCTGCTTTCAATTGTTTTGAGTAAAGACCTAGAAGTGGAATTGCTCAATCATGTGGTGATTCTATTTTTAATTTCTTGAGGAACGACCATTTTGTTTTCCATAGTGGCTGCACGATTTCACATCCTCAATTAGCAATGCACAAGGTTCCAATTTCTCCACATTTTCATCAATAGTTGTTTCTTTAATGGTAGCCATTCTAATGAGTATGAAATAGTATCTCATTTTGCTCTAATTTTCATTTCCCTAATGATTAGTAATGTTAAGCATCTTTTCTCGTGCTTATTGGACATTTGTATATCTTCTTTGGACAAATGTCATTCAGGTTCTTTAGCCATTTTTTTAAATTGTGTTTTTTTGTTGTTGTTGAGTTCCTTATATATTTTGGATATTAACAGTTTATCAGGTATATGATTTCTAAATATTTTCTCCCATTCTATGGCTTGCCATTTACTCTGTTGTTAGTGTCCTGTAATGCACAACAGTTATAATTTTGATATAGTGCAATTTATCTATTTTTTCTTTGGTCGTGTGTGCTTTTAGTGTCATATCCAAGAGAAAGTTGCCAAATCCAATGTCCTGAAGTTTTTCTCCTGTGTTTCCTTCTCAAAGTTGTATAATTTCAGCTTATGTGTAGATCTTTGATCCATTTTGAGTTAATTTTTTGTGTACCATGTAATAAGGTAAGAGAGCAACTTCATTCTTTTGTACATGGATATCCAGTTACTCCAATGCCATTTGTTAAAAAGACTGTCATTTTCCCAATGAACGGTTTTGGCACCCTGTCAAAAATCATTTGACCATATGTGTGAGGGTTTATTTCTGGATTTTCTATTCTATTCCAGTGGTCTATATGTCCATCTTTATGCCAGTACCACATTGCATTGATTACTTTCACTTTGTAGAAAATTTTGAAATCAGGAAGTGTGAAACCTCTAACTTTGTTCTTCTTTTTCAGAAATGTTGTAGTTATTAGGGGGGTCCCTTAAGCTTCCATCTGAATTTTAGCACAGACAATCAGACTTCTAATCAGAGCTGTCAATGACCTGTGGAAAGTCTTATGAAAGAAGATTTGTGATTATGAGTTTCATGTCTTTTATAGATATAGAGTAATTTACATTTAAAATTTTCTTTTTATGTCCATTTTTAAAACTTTTTTTTAAGAATTTGTTTTTATCAAATTTTTCAAATGTACTGACACATTTTTCAAAATTCTTCCTTACTTCAAAAACAATGAAACTTTGCTAAGAGAAATTAAAGAATAGTTAACTGGATAGATACCCACTAATTATGAAATTAAGAACTCCATATTTTTAAGAGGTCAATTCTCAGTAAATGCATTTCCCACCAAAATTCTGGTAGGCTTTTTGATAGAAGTTGATATACTGATGCCAAAATTCATAGGGAAATTCAAAGGACTTAGATTAAACAGTACAACTTCGTAAAAGAAGAACAAAGTTGGAGGATTTATACCATCTGATTTCAAGACTTGCTATAGAGCTAACTAATTAAGATAATGTGGTATTGGCATAGGAATAGACAAATAGATCAGTGAAACAGGATAAAAAAAGTCTAAAAATAAAGTTGTACACATAATTAATTGATTTTTGAAAAAGCACCAAGACAATTCAATGTGGAAATAATACTCTTTTCAACAAATGGTAGTAGAAGAACTAAATATTCATTTTAAAAAACAACCTTGACCTCTATCTCTCATTTTTTCACAAAAGTTAACTAGAAACATATTATAGACCTAAAACTATAAACCTTCTAGAAGAAAACATAGAATAGTATCTTAATGATGATATCTTCTTGATCTTGGAGCAGGCAAATTTTTCTTAGAAAAGACACCAATAAAAAAAAGGAGAAAGAAAGAAAGAAAGAAAGAAAGAAAGAAAGAAAGAAAGAAAGAAAAAAAGAAAGAAAGAAAGAAGAAAGGAGAAAATATTATATATTGGAGTTCATATAGATTAAAATTACTGCTCTTCAAAAGATATTAAGGAAATGAAAAAGTAAGCCATAGACTAGGAGAAAATAGTCACAATGTATATATTTGAAAAAGAACTTACATCTAGAATATATGAAAAAAAACCTCCTACAACTCACTAATAAAAAGATAACAGATTTTTTTAAACAAACAAAATACTCAAAAGACACCTCATATACATAGACACACAGACACACGCATACACACAAACACAGACACACACATACACACAATGGCACAAGAAAATTAGGAAGTGTAGTTCCTGGCTGCACAAGCATATACTTTGAACTCAACATCGTTAGTTAACCAATAAGCACATGAGAAGTTGCTCAACATCATTAGTCAGCAAGGAAATACAAATTAAAACTAATATGAACTGAAACTCTTATATATTGTCCATAGGAGTGTAAAATTCTGCAGTCACTTTTGAAAATAATCTACAAATTTCTTATAAAGTTAAACAAAAATCTATCTTATGACTCAGCATTTCCACTGCTAGGTATTTATTAATAATAACCAAATCTGGAAACATTCTACATGTGTGTCAGCAGGTGAATGGATAAACAAATTGTTGTCCATTCATAGAAGGAATATTACTTAGCTATACAAATCACCGAACGACTGATATGCTCAACAACATGGATGAAATTCAGAAACGTTACGTTGAGAGAAAGAAGTCACACAAAACAGTGCATACTATATGATTGCATATGGCGGTCTACAACAGAAAAGACTAAGCTATGGTGACAGAAATCTAAATAATGGATGGGAAGGTATTGACTACAAAGGGATATGAGAGAACTTTCTGGGGAGGTGGAACAGAATGGTGGCAACAGAAGCATATACTTTGAACCATGTCTTTAAATCTGTACATTTTTAAAATAATTAAAAATTGAATAAAGTTAATTTTTTAAAAAGGTTGTTCCATTTTCTTTTCCTGAAGAAAAGCAGTCCACTGATTGCACCAGGATTAGGACTTAGCGTTTTCCACTATTGTTCTCTCAAAAAATGTCATTAGAGTATACACCAGTCCATCTTTTTTCTTTTTTTTCCCCGGTGAATTTAGGTGTGCCAATATCCTTGGCAAGAGTACTGAAGGCTTCTTGAGGTAGAGGACGTTGCCATTCCAAAGCACAGTGAGCTCTCTGGGGTGCCACGTGTTTCCCAGGATTCCCCAAGGCATGCATGCAAATATACTTATGTAGTCTTTGTTATACTGATTTTAATTAGTTATATCAACTTAACATTCATTTTGTCAAACGGGACATCACCACATTAGTTATATAACTAAAAATAGCACATTTCGTTTCTGTAATGAGTCCAGCAAACTTCTTTGTTTACTGTTTCTGCAATGATGAGCCATTCCAGTAGAGATTCACTATTCAGCGGGACCCTTGTTATGCAGTAGAATTTTAGTTTGTAATCAGCCTCAGTCCATCCTCTTGCTTTCAAGCAGAATTGCCTTAAGTCATTCCAGATTGATTCAATCCATTTAAGTACTCACCAGGAGCAAAATTTCCATCTCCTCCTTTCTAACTTTCAGAATTATATTTCAGCTCTTATTTCAAGAAAACTCTTTTTTGCTCCAAGTCAAATCCTCTTTCTGAGATCCAGTCACAAAGGCAGGGCAAGGTATTTGTCAGCCTGGCACTGATAATCAGCAAATCCCAGAAGTGATAAGTAGCCGGTTAACATAATAAGAGTGGGGCCCAAGAACAGCAAAGAGAGGAAGGTGATTTAATTTATAAGGATAGGCTAGTACACCATGGTAGTTAGCAATCCAAAAAATCTTAGTGGATTAAAACAATAAAGGTTTGTTTCTCACTTATGCTGCGTTTCTATCAAGGATTGGTGGGGGTTAGGATGTGTTGACTCTGCTCCAAGTCATCCTCACTCAGAAATCTAGATGAATGGAATTTCCAAAATCTGGACCATAATTGTCACTTTCAATAAATTTCAGTGAACAACTCGCGGGTCCTGAGGAAGCTGTTAATTATTAACCTCCCCGGGTAGAGGAAGAATGGATATTGGTGAATAGTAGGATTGTTGGCCATATTCTTGGCCACACTGGTTTCTAAAAATACAAGAATGTCAAAGACCCTCAAAGGATTTTTAATGTACTTGCAAGTAGCAAAGTTTTAAGCCTTCATGAAGCAACTGGGCTGAAGGACAGATCCTGAGCTCCAATCTCAAGATTGGTGAAAACAAGAGGAACTAGAAGACTAGATAGAAACTTAAAAGTGGAAAAAATGACATCTCTGGCCTCGCAAACTGTGGCAGTGGGGACAGGTGTTCCTTGGGCTCTTGGCACTAGGAATGAGATCAGTGAGAAGACCTTGGATCTAGGCACAGCTCGAGAGCACAAAGGGCAGTCCTGAAGTGCTGGGTCTTGAAGCAACTGACAAGGAGAACCCCTAGGTTGCACCTGGTGGATTTCTCTGGGTAGTAGAAATTGAAACCTCCAAAATTTTTTGTGCTTCATGCTGGTGTTTTGTGGAAAAGGGGCAAGTAAGCCTTTAAACGCGAGGAGTCTAAATGAAAGGAAACCATAGGAAGAGAGGGCAGAGGCAACGAGCCGGGTTTGGCAATCCCTGATGTCTGGTGTCTTACAGTTTATTTGTCTGGGGAAAAGAAGAAAGTGCATACATGAAATAATAAACAATTGACTGCTACACTGTCCGTAGGTGATCTAGAGCAGATGCATGGAAGGGTAGCTTCCAGAGAAAGCTTCATGGATGAGGTTGGTCTCGTTCAGTTGTTCAGCTAGGATAACTTCCCATGGCAATGTGTCTAGTCCACCATCATGGCTAGTGTCCCAGAGACACTCTCTAGTTGCCCAACAGCATCGGTGACTTTACAGGAGTGTGGCTCCAGAAACAACAAGTACCCTAGATGACGCCTTCTACATGCTTCTAGGGAAATGATGTTTTCGATATTTATTTCAGTTCAACCTCAAAACTGGAAAACCCTTTCTCAGGTGGATCAGGATTAATACCTGTGATCTGAGTGGAAGAAAGACTGCTGCCTCATTCAGGAAAGGGTGTTGGGAGTTCTGTTTTAGTGTATAGTTATGTAGAGAAGAAACTAGACCATGTTACGTACTTCCACGGCTTCAAAGCGTAGGCTTTGTGGGGAATATGCTTCATTATTTCAGGGTGTATTAAATGAAGGGAGTATAGAACATGGATGTAGAGAAGGTCAGTATGCAGCTGAAGCTCTGAGAGAAGAGCCTAGGATAAGATTTGGAGCTGGAAATTTCAGGAAGAGAGAAACTTTGAAGCCGTGGAAGTACGTAACATGGTCTAATTTCTCCCTGACCTCAGTTCTCGATTAGAGTCCAAAGTTTTTGCTCTATCAGTGAACCCTGCTTTTTTGCTTTTCTTTTTTGGGCACTCACACGTCTTTTCTGGATCCCTCTCTTTCCTTCCGTGAAGCACCTGACTAGTTGCTGTAATTTAGGAAGGTAGGCTGATGTGTCGTCCCCCACATTACGGTGGAACCAGCCAACAAACCAACCAACCATGTTTATGGCCATAGAATTCCATGTCCATCTCCTGCTTTGGCCCACATACATCTGAGCATTTCAGTTATTCAGAGTTAGACCCAAAAGGCCATAGGCCAATTTTCATAACCCTGTTGATTTTCTCTAAACTTTAGAGACCAAAATATAGACACACAGCAATTTTTAAATATCTAACCACCTGTTCATCTCTAGAGACTTTACACCTAAATTCTTTATAGTGTAATGATAAATAATCTTAAAATATAAATTAGACAAGTCTCATTTTTATTGAAAATATGATGAGATTTAAATATACCCACATCTCATTGACTAGAATGTGCTATGTATTTTTCTTGGAAATCTATTTCAGGATGATCAGTTTTGCTCTTTAGCTGTAGTCTAAAAAGTAAACCCAAACAGCTGTTCTGCAATTGCCTATCAAAAGAGAAATTAGGTGAAAGAATGTAGATAGATCTATATAGGTCCATAGGTCCATTCTCATTACTGAAAATTCAACCCACGTCTCTTTCTGAATGGTAGGAGAGTAAAAGGACATATATGAAGGACAAGAGGTTATTTTTATTAAGTTAAAACAAAACTTAAAGCCTGGTAATATTCACTGTAAAAGACGAAAGAAAGAAAGAAAGAAAGAAAGAAAGAAAGAAAGAAAGAAAGAAAGAAAGAAAGAAAGAAAGAAAGAAAGAAAGAAAGAAACAGGTACTTATATGCTGGGCTTCATAATTTAACATGGAAAACAAATTGTTTAGCTTTAGGGAAAGTACATTTAATTATTATGAAGTATATTAGTTACTGAAAACAGCCTGGGCTTTGAAGATGCCAGTTCTAGCTTTTGTTAAATGGTATACAAATCAACAAATGTCCCTTCGTGGCAAAAGGGAGCCCTGAGAGAGGATTAGCACGTTAAGAACATGCAGGATTTCTGCCTCATCGGTGCCACGAGTCTACATAGACTGAGTAGTTTATTTGTTCCTGGAGAGGCTTAGGATCTGCCCCGTGATCAGCATTTAATACGAGAATTACAGCTAGCTAGTGAAGGGGTAACTAAGACTTTCACCAGCAGAATGTTGCGGGGCTACGAGTGAGGAATACAGAAATGAAGTATAAGCCCTAAGCTGACTTTACAGCGTTAAACGTTAAGGCACGGTCAGGTTTGGCCTCCATTTCACCGACTGCTTCCTCTCCCCGCTTACTTTTTGGTTGGGAGTTAGATTAGCGATGGAATGGGGCAGAGGGGATGGAGGATGGCGGTGGAGAGAGGAGCGATTATGGCTAGGAAATCTCACCTCAGCGGCCGCGCTGGGCCATGGATCCCAGACTGCAGGCGGCTTCTTATCGGTCTCAGATTTAGAGCCCACCAGTTGTGAGGCGGCTTTGTGGGCTCCAAACTGATAACGGGCATCCCGATGACTCTGGGTGACAAGAATCCAGATGTCTGTGTAAGATTCAAGTGATCTTTCAAATTCCAGCTAGACGAGGGAACATACAGGAAAACAGCTGGCACATAATCAGTGCTGAGCACAAATAGAATGTCCAATCCAGAGTAAACCAAACCCTTGGGTCATTCTGAGTCATAGTAGTGACCCCGGGTCTTAAATCCCAGAGCAGGTTCATGATTCATGGGCGGATACTGTTAGTGACTTAAAATGGGACACCAAGGGAAAAACTTCTTTCCATTGACGAATGTGGCAATTCACTGCCAGGCAGTTCAAGACTCTATTTTGCAGGGTTTTTTTTGACCAGCCAATCTGAGTCCCTAAAGGGCAAAAAAGCAAAAACTGGTCATTCTCGAAGTTAGGTGTCCTGAAAGACTTGTAATTCACTTTGGTATATGGTCTTCACCTGTTTCTGTTAAACATGGAGTTCCGTGCACATATCACAATTACTTAGTTGCTGGGCGTGGCTTCTAGGGAAGTGCGCGGTGTAATCCGCCAGGCTTTGTAGAAAGGAAATGTAATCTACTGCCCGTGATAGCTTCTATCACGAAATAAGATACTGGTTGTTGCATTGTGCTTACAAATATTTTGATTGCTGTTATTTGAATTCAATAAAATGTAATGAGGTGCTTTTAGCCTCTGGGCAAAACTGACACAGAATTTCATTTGCACTAGTCAGCTGAAGGCACAAAATGTTCCCGGGGGAAATTCTGCTGTGCCATACAAACATGCGACTCTTACTGACAGGTTCTTGGAAATCCTGTGCTCAAACTTCCTATGCAAGGGGGGTGGGGGGTGTCCCGCTAACCACAAACACTACTGGAATTGAAGTAGAGTGTTCACGTATTTGACAGAATAAGCTACATTGTTTCTAGACCTTAGTTTGCTCCCTAAAGGTCAATATTTTCATTTTGCAACTTCTAGCTAAAAGCATTGGCAAACAAAGCGAAACAGGGTGTGTGTGTCTTTTTAAGGAAATTTGGTAGGAAAGAGATGACTTGAAAATAGTTCTAAATTACTTTTTTGGTGGTTTGTACATGACCTCCCACAGTCATGGGAACTAGAGGCCAAGGTGACTTTCTCTCAGTAACTGACCGGGACAGGGTTTTTGGTTTTTTTTTTCTTCCTGGAGTCAGGATTATGTGACCTTATAAATTGGTCTCATTACAGAGTTACTGACAGACAGACATATTGGTTGCTGCCAGTAGGCATATGGGCTGAAATTTGGAGGAGGAGGGGCGAACAGATGGAGTGGGGAAACAGAGTGACGGACAGGCCCCTCACACAGGGCCCAGCTGGTAGGGAGCAGGTCATGTCTGTTACTGCTACGCTGAGAAAGATAAGAGTGTCAGCAGTGGGGAAGGTGACTCCATCAATCAGCCTCTTCATTATAGCGGGAATGAGCCTTGTGGTCTGAGGATGGGAGAATGGGGCTGGTCATCCCACACCCCACAGGTGGCAACGCTGAAGGGGCTTACCTTTCACACTGCCCTCAGGAAGAAGAATGTGCACTTCATAAATTCCCTGTAGTGCTTGCAGGTCCTTCAGAGAAAACTCAGTTGATGAAGGACTATCTTAAATTTTGTTTGCAAGTGTTTTTACCGTGAGTATAATATTACACGAATGTCAGACTTGTTAAAATCAGAAAATCAGATGGCAAAGGGTTTCAGGTGAACCCCAAGCTCTCTTCTACAACTATGGCGAAGTCCAAGCCAAATGGGGTGGAAGCAGGGAGGCTATTCCAGTGTTTCTGGCACGGAAGAGCCTTGAGAGTAGTGATTGTTGGTCTTGTTCATCTCTGGTACCCGGGTGCCTAAAACAGAGGTGTGTAGTACATATTTATTGAATGAATAAGTCAAAAGAATAGGAGATGTTCCAAAATGACTTTAACTTCCGAGCAAATATATTCTCTGGCTCTTGCCCTGGTATCTATTTTCAGTTTCTCGACTTTTCTTGGCTACTATTTGAACCTCAGTTCAACAGGTCTGACTTAGGTAAGGAGCAGCAGTGAGTGGAACATTTGAGCCTAGAAGTGATGGGTAGATACACTCAACTGTGTGAGCGCGGCGCTGAAGTTTCACACTCTGGTGAGGACATGATAACATTTGGGGAAAGGAATACTTCCTTTATTTGGGGGAATGTATCCTTATATCATACATAATACTGAGAGACTGGTTAGGTTTGCTTCAGTTTTCTCAAAGGCAGAATATAATCTTATTTGTTTTATTTCTCACTACAATGTCTTTTTTTTTTTTTTAAGATTTTATTTATTAATTTGACAGAGAGAAAGACAGCCAGCGAGAGAGGGAACACAAGCAGGGGCAGTGGGAGAGGAAGAAGCAGGCTTCCAGCGGAGGAGCCTGATGTGGGACTCGATCCCAGAACGCTGGGATCACACCCTGAGCGGAAGGCAGACGCTTAACGAATGCGCCACCCAGGCGCCCCAACAATGTCTTGAAAATAATGATGCTTAATAAATGTTGAATCAATGAGTGTAAATAATTATTTTCTATTCACAGAGATTTCTAGGAAAGGGTAGTTTCCTTAAACTAATTTGGTGTTCTTAAATATTTCAGGGAGGAAAAAAATGAGCGTAAAGGATTAGGAGTATGATCCAAAGATCATTTAATTTGCAAATATTTTGATCTATAATTTTATTTATTTCAAGAGAGATACATTTATTCTCTTAAATAGTAACATTTTTACTGAAAACTGGACCATGTGGAAATTAGAACAACTTTGGAACTCAGAACAGCAAATGGTTGAATCTATCAAGCCGATCTTAATAGTTAATTATTAACATACACCAATCTATGAAGAAGGTAGGTGTTATTAATTTTTAGATACATTTTAAGTTTATTGACCTGATCAAATAGGCTAAATAACTGAGATTTATTTGTATTTTCTTTTATCTTCCAATTGGAAATTAATAACATATATATCACCCATAACGCAAGAAAATAATCAACTTTCTGGGGTTTCTAAAGAAATTCTTCTTTTTTTTTTTTTTTACATGTATGTCTTTAAAAATCTCATTCTCTGCAAGGTTCTATTACATTGTAACATAATGTCAGGCTATCAGTTCATTACTTTGTATATCCTAAAAAACAACTGTCTCTTTATGAAATTAGAACAGATTTTGAACAAATAACGAGTTAGTTAAATTTGAAAATGTGTCCATATTTAAATTGTGGGGGACAGTTGACCTCTGGGTGATAAAATTTGCTTCACGGTTCCTACTGGACTCTCAGGAAGGACACATTGCTGACCTCAGTAACTGGTTTAGGTAGCAGTTTCCTAATTGGTAATGAAGGGTTTGAACTAACAAATGAGTTTGAGATTGAAGGAGGCTTGCTCCTGAGTACGTTAGGGGAGGAGACAAGTGATTAAGTGCTTGGGCTCTAGAATGAGAAGGGCTTAACTCTGAATCTGGTCCTGTAGCCTAGGTGAGTTAATTAACCTATAATTCTCTTTTTCTTGTAAGTTCATGTTGACATGAAAGCGGATAACGCATTCAAAGCACCTAGCGCAGTGTCTGGAGCAGAGTCAGGGCTCACAGATAGTAACGGTTCGCCGCTGCGGTTAGCTTGCCTAACACTGCAGTTTGGTTCTTAATTACCCCAAAGATCTTCAGTGCTTTTGTGCTCCTCCTCTCCAAAAACTACCTTTGAAGGAAATCTAGGATTTTAGTCTTTCTTCCTTTCCTTCCTTCTTTTTTGTTGCCTTTCTTCCTCCCCCCATCCCTCCTACCTTTCCTTCCTTTCTTGTCCATGTCGCAAGTCAATCGATTTTTAAACAGTTTTTCTATGGGAATCCGAAACCCTCATGCAGGTAGGACATTTAAAAATACAGCTTCACTGTTTGTAAACAGGATTATTTATGATGTACAGATATCCCAGAAGGGGAAAAGTGCTTCATAAGAAAAAAATGCCCAATATAAGGAAAGTACATATCCTGTAAATATAGACGAGACTGAATTTCTGAGGGTATTTTTCATTCAGTAATGTTGATCCTAGTGTAAAAAATCATATAGATTCAAGGAATGCCCTCTTCCAGGCTTCCTAGTGGCCTGCAGGACCCTCACTTTCTTAACTATCCTAAAATATGTGTTAGCATTTGCCCTAAACATATTTGCTTCTCCCCCTGTGGGAGATATTCACGTGCTGGTATCCTTTAGAATAAACTTGCTGCCTTTTTTTTCAGGATTCTGTGCCAATCCTCTAAAAAGGACTCTCTCCCCACCCCCTTAATTTCATTTGTCCACAATCATTTTGATTTCCATTGATTCTTAAATAGCATGGACATATACATAGTAAAAATAGGTGTGCTTAAATATTTATATATCTATGTATTGAATTTGCGACCTGAAACTTCTGATACCGACATTCGGAAATTGAGCATTGACTATGGAGGAACGAGCCCAACCACAATCTGGATTATTTTTCAAATGCTTTGGGTTTGGCGAAAACTAAAATGCTTGTTGCCAAGCCCCTTTCCTCTTAATTTTTAAAAATCATGTGTGTTTCAAGGGAAATTTAATCCACATGTTTCTGATTCATTTGCACTTAAGTTGTCAAGCTGTTTTGTAATCACAAGTCGCTATCTTTCTCTCTCCACACTTGGGTTTTTCCAAGTGTGCACAAACGGTAACCTCTCAGAAGAATGAACTGAATTTTAAATTCAGAAATCAAGGATGGGCGAAAATGTGTATATCTCACCTGCTTTTAGTTGAGGAAATGATTTTTGGACTTTTGATGCTAACTTGAACCTTTTGATGTAGACATTTACTTGCCTTTGGAAATGTGTAATTCTTCCCTCTAAGAAAAAGTGTTTTTAGAGTTCAAAATATTCAGTAGAGGTGCCAATGAAGCAGGAAGATTCTAATTCTTTAAAAATTATAAGTAAATATGACTATGAATAATAATTAGGGTTTTATTTTCTAACAAAAAACTTACTGTAAACTTCGTAATCTCCATAGTTGGGTTTATTTACAACCATCATCTCTTCATCTCTTAAGATGTGAGCTTAACAAAGCAAAAGTGCAAACTTTCTTTCCCCAAAATACTTTATCTAAAATTAGTGTAAGTTATAAATAGGAGAATTTATGGGGGGACATAAACACAATATTTTAAAAAGCCTGTTTCATCTCTGAAAATAGTACAGAATTTGCTCTATTTACATTTTTTTCTTATAAACCATTCTGTAGTGAGAGTTCAAATACTGAAGCTTAACTGTGATAGAACGTCCCATTTGGGAACATTAAGAACTTTTGTTTTATGGGAACACAAGGATAGTTACTCCCATTTGGATCTCTTAGGAAGTGCTAATTCCGAACACTTCCTCCTTTATCTTGAGATCAAACCATTTGGACCACTTATTATCATGTACCCAGTAAAACTCAATCTGTTGTGTTAATTAGTTATGTAAACACATTTTATAATTGTGGGGACAAAGCAGAACTAGGCAACTGGGTAGGTGAGAAAAGATCAAAGATCTTCCTTAATAAATTGTTACGCTAATTAGTGTTTGTCTTGTAATGCCTCTCCAGGGGGTCTTTTAAACCCAAGCTTGGGAAAACCTGCTAGAGAACAAGGAAGCTTTGGCAAAAATAAATCTTGCCAAGTTCCCCAAACTGACTTAAAAATCAGTGAAGTGAGAAAAAAAGGAGTACACACACACACACACACACACACACACACACACACGTAAAAGAGACTATAGATTCCTCTTGAAGAGACCTTACCCCGAAAAGTAAAATATGAACTGTCAGATCACATTTGCTTGTTTTTTATATGTGAAATCGGCTTCCCCTAACCCCCACCTCCACCGGGAAAAGATTGTGTATAACATATTCTGAAAATAATCAAGGTACTCTAGTGTCCCTGCTGCTCAGAAAATGTTTCAAAAAGGACCTACATTTTAGGAAGACAAAGGCCCGCTGGAGGAGACCCTCCCCCCATGACCATTGCCCAGGCTTTTCCTTGCCTTATTCTCCTTGGTAGCGTTGACCACCATCCAACATACTACATAGTTTACTTACCTGTATTCTTTCACTGTCTCTTCCAATTAGAAAGGCCATGAAGTCAGGGAGTTGTGTCTATTTGTTTACCACTAGTTTGTTCAATGACTGAGTAAAAGAATAAACATGTAATAATGTTCTAAACATTTTAGAAGCACGTGGTATAACATGGAGTGGTCCCACCACTTGCAAGATGTGAAATGGCCTTGGGCAATTCATTTCATCTTTTTTTTTTTTTTTAAGATTTTATTTATTTATTCGACAGAGATAGAGACAGCCAGCGAGAGAGGGAACACAAGCAGGGGGAGTGGGAGAGGAAGAAGCAGGCTCATAATGGAGGAGCCTGCTGTGGGGCTCGATCCCAGAACGCTGGGATCACGCCCTGAGCCGAAGGCAGACGCTTAACCTCTGTGCCACCCAGGCACCCCTCATTTAATCTTTCTGACTTGTATTCCTTCCCACGCATATGTGGTCATTATTACCTGCCTTTTTGGATTGCATTTTGGAGATGATGTGCGGAAGCCACCCAGCAGCGTCCGGCATTTAGCAGACGCTCAAGGAAACTGTGCATGTCGTGTTCTTGTTGTTGTCATCATTTCTTTCTCCTTTGTCTTTATGCAAACAAGTAATATTAAGACTCTTGGGTTTAGTGTCATTCTCTTTGTTTTTTTACCTCACTCCTTCTTTTGGTTGTTGTTTTATTCACATTTTCTTAATTCTGCGGTATTTACTTGATGGTTAGACACCTCGAATGTTAAAGAGGCAACAATAAAATAAACCAAATATAATCACAATTTATTAGGACTGTTCTTTAACTTTCTTCAAAAATTTCCACACATTTATAAATTACTACTAATTTTCACAATTTCCCAATATAGTAATAGGTAGTGGTGGGTACCTTCCATTTCCAAGTATTGGTATTTCCAGCCCAGGTAGTGAGTTATCATCCACTTTGCCTGAGGTTGTCAAATATGGTTTCGTATGCTTCCTTGGAGCTTTGGTGGAGATGGACTTATCCCAGCCCGATCTGTATCTAAGATTTGCCTCAGCCTCAGCCTATCTTTTTACTTCAGGTCTTATCTCTAAATTATAGTCCTGTCCTGAAACTCCCTCCAGGAAGGCTGGGAGTGCAGAAGAAAAGAGGAAGATAAAAAGAGCCCAAGAAGTTGCCCTTCTAGAATGTTCTTCATCTGGTCTTATTTTCTGACACCAGGCCTATTTCACAAGTTCCTAGGTGTTGCGTAATAATCAACTTGAAAATACCTTTTTGCCTGTTATTAAGTAATATGTAAAAAGATAGTAATATGTATTTCAGCAAATTTAGAAAATATGAACAAGCACAAAAAAAGAGTAAAAAATCTGTAATCTCACTAGATAGGATCTTTTTTCTGTGTACAAATATTTATTATCACAAAAAGTATTATATACACATAGATAATATTTTGCGAGCTGTTTTAAAATTTGTAACTTAGCACCCTTCTATCATTAAATGCAAAGCATTGTATAATGATCTAGTATGCATATATCCCTTGGTATTAAAACAGTCATTTACTTATGATGAAAAAATATACTTGAGCAAAAATTGAAAATAGGGATTTTTTTATGGTAGATAAAAGGAAAAGGGTTGATAGTTTTAGCTTATTTCCTGCCAAATAACTCTCTTTATTCTTATGGTATTGTTTTCCTCCTCTTTCAGATAAACCTTGTAAATAAGAACACACACACACACAGAGAAATCACAGACCCATCTCAGTAACCCGGGATTACAATAAAAAAATCTTCTCTGTCTTCTCTGTCTTGGGGCACCTGGGTGGCTCAGTCGATTGAGCGTCTGACTTTTGATTTCAGCTCGGGTCATGATTTCAGCTCAGGTCATGATCTCAGGGTTGTGAGATCGAGCCCTGTGTTGGGCTCTGTGCTGGGCGTGGAGCCTACTTAAGATTCTCTCTCTTCCTCTCCCTCTGCACTGCCCCCCCCCACTTGCACGCGCTCTTTAAAAACAAACAAACAAACAAACAAAAACACTTTTCAGTCTTGTTCAACATTTTCTCCCTCAATACCCAGGACATTACTACTCAAACAATAGTTCTCCATAAACATTAGATGGATAGCTGAACAAATGAAGCAAAATCACAGACAAATACTATCTCACATCATCTACATTACAATTTTACCAGTTGCTTTTGCCACTATGGGAATTAATGAATTGACATTTGCTCCCTTTTAGTTCTTATGTCTTTGTCATTTTTACGTAGGTCCAAAGCTGCCAGGTCAGTGTTCTCAAAAATGTGGACCATCTGGATCAGAATTACCTGGAGCACTGGTTATAAATGCAGACTCCTGGGCCCCAGCCTAGCCCAGCTCTCGCAGAATTTCTAAATTTGGAGCCCAAGAGAGTCTGAGAACTATTTTGCGGGGGGGGGGCAGTAACCAACTAAATTTTGCATATCAGTTAACAGAATAAGTATAGATCATACTGTACTTCTCAGCGTGTGTGGAATTAACTTATCATGGGGAAAGATAGAACCGCGTCGGGGCAGGGGCGGGGTTATGTGTTTTCTGAAAGACAGTGGCATGATCTTCATGATGAGAGGATGATGCGGAACTAGTGAAG
Organism: Ursus arctos; assembly: GCF_023065955.2. Lineage (NCBI taxonomy): Eukaryota > Metazoa > Chordata > Mammalia > Carnivora > Ursidae > Ursus > Ursus arctos. The sequence goes on along the minus strand of NW_026622797.1, from coordinate 35,560,400 downwards.
GTAAAGAAGTCCCATCGGAAGGTCAATTTTGTTTTATGTGGAAACAATTTCACTGGGCAATTCTAATCAAGAGAAGAAATATAAGGCAATCGAGGTTTAAAACATTTCTTTTCACGGCTTTTTCTCTATCTGTGGCATCTTTTGAAACTCCAGTGAAAGTTATTAAGAAAAATGCCCAATTCACTGGTTATAAGCAAGAGTCTGGTGTATTAAAGATGTTTGCTTCTAGACGTTTTGTACATGGGTATGGCTTTTAGAGGTACCTGAGTTTGCTCAGGTATTGTTCAATCTGTGAATACGTTAATGCCATCACTCGGTCTGATCAACCTGACAGAACCAAAAACCAACCTTTAAAAAAATGTTTTTTTGCAAGAAGATGTGAAAATTAATATGGCATGTAGGTGCTGTTGGTTCCAATTAAAATCAATATCTGTCCTGATTTGTGCCTCTTGTCTCTGTGACGGCAAGGGGGCTGGCTAAGGGGATACATCTGCTCCTCTCTCCCAAAGGGGCTCAAAACAAGTGAATGACCCGCAGTGTTTATTATTAAGTTTTCAAAGGGAAAGTTGTTTTGGTCTAATTGAAGCAATAATATGAGAGAGGTTATTTCTGGTCAGTTCCCTGCTGTTTTCACTCTGGAGAATATATTCCAGGTGTTGCTGTCTTGTGCTCAGCACAGCACCGCCCTCCCTCGAGCGTAGGCATGTTAGTGCCAGTGGAGCAATAAACTAGCGTGAGGACTTTCGGCCAGTTTTGGTGTTTCAGAAACAGTGGTGTTTTTTTTTTTGTTTTTTTTTTTTTAGTTAACTTCGTAGTAAACCAGATGGTTAATGACCACATTCATTTTTAAGAATTCCAGTTACCGTGGAATAAGGCAATGAGACTTTATAAATCTCTATTGCATTAAAGGAACAATTTCTTTTATTTCCCTGCCCTCCGAGCTTTGCCACACCAAAGCAGCTGTGGTGTCAATCACTCTACTTTACTTTTTCAATAATGTTTTTTTCTTTCCATCCGGATGAATGGTTCACTTCAAGTAAATAAGGAAAGAAAAATCAAAATTTCTCTAATTAGTCAAAATATTAGCTATCGTTAATTTATAACTGCTTTTTCTTTGCTTTTGAAACATATATTCTAGCTCCATTATTTTCAAATATCCCTGGGGCGTCAAATAATATCCAGGATGATTAGTTAAGGATACAGTCTCTGAATCCAGATTTTGGACATAAATGCAAATAACCAGTATATAAGATTTGTCTCTGACTTGCCTGATGTACATACGACTAGCCATTTCTAATAGAGGGGAAAGCTTGTCACACACAACAGTTTGGGAATTTCAGAGGTGACCCTCCTCCACTTACTGGCTAGCAAATAAATGCCATAAACGTTTGTTATTACTTTGAGAGATTTCCCCCCAAAGTTACAAAATGAAAAACAACATATTAGTAGAAGTCGATCTTAATTTTAAGAATTGCATGCAATATTCATTTAAGAGACTTTAATTTCAATTAAATTCTCAGGTAACCCATATTGGTAATCACAAAAACAAAACACTATTCTAAAGTGGAAATTCAACTTCTTCCTGGCTCCAAGTGGAATTTTGGATCTTGATTTTGCTTATTTTCATCTGTGAACCTAGTATGAACCCAGGGACCAAAATAGTCACATTAAGAATATGGGCTGGATTTCAGGCTAATCAGGGGAAATGCCTGGGGAGGGTGGTGGTGGTGATGTCTGCTGCTCACCCGCTTAATCACGCAGACTTTTTGAGTTCAGGATACTTCCAGAACTTGAGTGGTAGCAATTGCTCAGTTCACATTCCCAGATGTGCATGTCAAAGGGTCTAGCACCGAATGTCCTCAAAGGCAGGGCTCTGGGATGGGGATTGCTTTGCTTCTCCAGAAAGAGACTAAGGAGTGGCACTCAGTGTCAAGGGCATCATCTTTATAAAGCACTTTGGGTTCTCTGGATGAGGTTCAAGGTGCTATGCCAGATCAGGATTATTACTTATGTATTTTCACTCACTCCAAGGAGAGGGCAGTAACCCAGCCCCGGTGACTGTGTATCAGGCAAAGGAAGCTGACACACACATTCCTCTCGTTGTTCTTTCCCTGTCCTTCCAAATACCACACACACAGCAACAGTCAGTTACAGGGGAGCAGGCGAGCTGTGCAAATTATCACAGGCGGAAAGTTGTAGACATTGTGGGGGTGGGGCGTGGAAGTGGAGAAGAGGAGGGAAGGGAAGGACTGCCTGGTTGGGAAGACAAGCCACAATGCCACTCAATACATATGAGAGTTAACAAAGAAGATTTAAATTTTTGGACAGGAAACAAACAAAAAACCCTCCATATGATTCCATTCTGAGTGCTTCTGAAAGGTCGTGATGTTATTGTCTCCATTTCAGATTTGTCCCAAAACAAAAACGAGATTCCTTTTTAATTTTTAACTACAAAAGAAAGAACTATTATCACTCAAATGATTTAAAACACTGAATTCTCGTAGAATAATGTTATTCTATTTTAGGGGCCATTGTTCGAGAACCTGCTTAGATTTTTTGGCTTATTACAGGCTGTAGGCATATTGCAGAACTAATTATTTGCTATTATTTAATAGTCATAAAAGAACTTTTAGAAAATGGGGGTGAGGTAAGAAGGAAGGTATCTGTTACACCCCCTTCCCCTGCTTTGTAAAACCTCTCGGCAGGTGATGCCAGAAAGCAGAGTAATCACTGCCAATCTTAATAGACATTCATTTCTAGGCTTTACTATATAATGTCCAATTCATTATACTTTCAAAAAGTAGTGTCCTCGCTGATCATTTCAACAAGATATTCGGCAAACCATAAAGATTAGCTCCTGAGTGCTTATTGTTTGATGGTTCAAGGTGGGCTAAACTCAAGAAAACCTAGTTGTTTTTTTTAAAAAAGATGTTATTTATTTATTTGTGAGAGAGAGAGAAAGAGAAGGAGCGCCGGTGGGGGAGGAGAGGCAGAGGCAGAGGGAGAAGCAGACTTCCTGCTGAGCAAGAGCCCGCCTACACACGGGGCTCAATCCCAGGACCCCAAGATCATGACCCGAGCTGAAGGCAGAAGCTGAACAGACTGAGCCACCCAGGCCCCCCAAGAAAACCTAGTTTTGAAAATGAAAATTGGAGGTTGAAAGGTCCTTTGTTTTGCATAAGAAAATCACATTTTTAACAATTGGAGAAGGATGAGATGCTTGTGGTGCCAACCCTGCTGATTTTAAGTTATTATTTTTATTATTAGAGTGTCCCTCAGGACCACACAATAACCTAGAATAGTAATGAGCTTCAATTATCACTTTATTGGAGATATTTCAAAGAGATGTATAGCTGATAGAATGTGAGATAAAAGATCATTTACACTATTTTTCTTCAAAACAGAAAGGTAACTTTGAAGTATTTGTCTCCTTATGACCTTTCTGAGGTATGGCAAATTATCTTGTTTTTTTTTAAATAAGGAAACTGAGTCAAAAGCTGATTTATTCACGGTGAAATAAAAGGCTTTGATCTCCTGTATTTAAAACTGCTGTTTAATTATGAAGCTTTTAAGAAGCTGCTGTGTTGTCCATCACTTATATAACTTGCTGAATAAAAATCTAGTGGCATGAAGAAAATAAAGGGTGGTACATTCCACCAGTGCTGGGTTGTACACATGCAGACTACTTGGTAACCATAAAGGTGGCTTCGCCATCTTAATATTCACCGTAACCATTATTCTTGGGTTGGTGTGTGTATAGGTGACCTGCACACCCTTGATTGTTACAGATAACTCTGGAGTAGAGATTGTGGGGCGGGGTTGGCTAAACGTGGCGGAAGCCGTCCTTGAATAGATCTAGAGGATACCAGTATCATTTTTGGAGCAGCTGTTGGTATTAGTAGCCCATATTCACAGGTTTACTTTACAGTTTTTTTTTTTAAGATTTTATTATTTTTAAGTAATCTCCACACTCAATGTGGGGCTCAAACTCCAATCTCAAGATTAAGAGTAGCATGCCCTAACCCACTGAGCTAGCCAGGCGCCTCTTTACAGTTTTCAAAACTTTTGTAGCATATTTTCTTAGACTTTAAAGACTTTGGAGATCAAATAGCCATGCCACTTGATTTTATCGGTAAAGGAGCTGAAACTTATAGATCAAGTGTCTTCTCTAAGGCCACACACAAGTAAATGGGACCGAGGGCTAAAATCCAGGATCTTGATTATTTACTCCATGACCCTGTACTGTTTTCATAAATATATCGTATTTGGCCCTCATCACAACCATGTGATATAGGAATTGCTATCGATGCTTGTTTTATAAGCAGTAAACATGGCTCCAAGGGGCTGCACAACACCCCATCCAGAGTCTTCAAGCTTATTAAAGACAAAATTTGAGTTGGTAGCCCGGCCTTGTTAAAAATTTTAAAAGTCATCTGAAAAGGCTTTTAGTTACATTTTACCAAGAAACTATTTCAATTTATCTGTGTGTGATCTGTTAAGGGTATGTTGAAATGAGCATCAGCTAAATCTCTTAAAGACCCGTGAAACCAAAGTGGTTTCCATTAAAATATAACTTCCAGTGGACCAGAAGTTTCATCATGGTGCTAATTTTGCACAATGGTTATTGGTAGATGAGCTAAGTTACTGTTGACCCTTGAACAATTCTGGATTAGGGTTTTCCTACCCACCACACAGTAGAAATCCACCTATAGCTTTTGACTGCCCCCAAATTTAACTACTAATAACCTGTTGTAACCTGAAGCCTTACCGATAACATAAACAGTCCATTTGTATGTTATATGTATTATATGCTGCATTCTTACAATAAAGTGAGCTAGAGAAAAGAAAATGTTATTAAGAAAATCACAAGAAAGAGAAAATACATGTATAGTACTGTTCTGTATTCATCAATAAAAGTCTGTATATAAGTGGACCTGCGCAGTTCAAATCTGTGTTAAGGCTTGACTGTATTTTGCTTATGATTCATTCTGAGATCCTAGATTTGAAGCTATCTTTCCAAAGTGAAGCCATATAAATTACTCCACATCAGGTTTTTGACTGTTCTTTTGCTGCATTACTCCTTTTGCGTCTGAAATATTCTAAATTGTTCACATTTTCTGGTCATGTGAGGATCTTTGCCACTCTCAATAAAGACTTCAGAACATTCTGATTGCCTGTTTATCTCATTGGTTACCCTTCATTTATTTATTCTGTTACTATTCACTGAGCACCTTGTTCATGGCAGGCACTGTTCCAAGAGCTGGGGAAAGAGTATTGAAAATAGAAGAAGTCCAGTTAGCTAGAAGTTAGGAGACCCATTCAATGTACAAATAAATGTGTAACATGCCAGGTGTGAAATGTGTAAGGGGTAAAATGAAGCTGGATAGGAGGACAGGGATTGCTGAGGTCAGAGAGCATGTTGTTGTATACACAGTGGTCAAGGAAGGCTTTAGGGATGAGGGAACATTTCAGCAGAGAACCGGAAGGAGTGAGTTATGTAGAAATCTGAGGTAACAGCAAATTAAAAGGACTAAGGTGGGCCTGTACTTGGCATGGTCAAGGAATAGCTAAAGATGGGGAGACTGCAGGAGAGGTCGGAGGGAAGCAGAATTTAGAAGGCCTTGTGGGCCATTTTTAGGGCATTGGATGAGCTGCACAGAGTCACTGAATGGGGTTAGAGCAGAGGAATAAATAAAAATAAAAAATTTTATTTCAAAAGATCTATTTTGACTGCTTTGTAAGAATTCACTGGAAGGGGGGAAGAGTACAAGAAGCAGCGAGACCAGTTAGGAGGCTATAGAAAAAAAAAATCCATGTCATAAATGATGGCTTAGTTCAGAAAAAGCCATCAAATTCTGGTTGTATTTTGGATGGTAAAGATGAGAGGATTTATTCAAAGACTGAAGTGTCAGCGAAAAAAGCAATCAAGGATGCTTGTAAGGTGTTTGGCCTAGGAAAGTAGAAGGATGGCATTGTCCTTTACTTGGAAAAAAAAATTGATAGAGGAACATCCTGATGGAGAATCAGAAATTTGTCTTTCAACAACGTATGCCTGAGATGCCTACATATAAATGGAGACCTTAAGAAAGCAGTTGGATTATGAGTATCAAGATTAGGGGACAAGTTCATGAATGAACATGATTATTTGGGACCAGTCAGACTCAGGAACTTGCCAAGGGACTAAGGATAAATACAGAATTGAGAGGACTAGGCTTGTTAAAATATCAAGGAGATAAGGAGGAGTTAGTGAGAGCATGGAGAAGGAATGGTCAGTGAGGAAGAAAGAGTGTGCTGTCTCCGAAGCCAGCTGTAGAAAGAATTTTAAGGAACAAGTAATTAATTGGATTTGCCTTTTCATCTGCTTTTTTTAATCAAACAGGATGCTAAAAGATTGGTTCAAAATTAACATCCAGATTACGGTGTTTAAGTATGATGACAATTTTTTAAAAATTGCCCACTAGGAAAGATTGATGGGAGCTTTATCTATAGTTTTCTGTTTACAGAGTTACTGTTTGTATTTACTTTTTTCCATGTAATGGTTGGGTCTGAGATTTGCTCTAATGTAATTTTGCATTCTCATAATGAAGGCAATAAGGAATAAGTTAATAATTCTGAAGACTATTTTTCCTAGAAAGACAATGTAGTTTAGTGTAAGGAACACAGACTTTGGAGAAGGACAACCTAAGTGTGAACCCAGTTTCCATACACATATTAAGCAGTGAGACGTTGGCCTAATTGCTTCACTTCTCTGAGGCTCATTCCTTTCCTCCTTAAAGTGGGGATATTCATACCTATCTCTCAGATTTACCCGAAAGATTAAATTTAAAAAATATAAATTGCCTAACACATTGTGAACGTGTAATATTAATCTCTAAATAATCTAGCACTTTCAAAGAGGGACTTGCTTTGAAAGAAGTGCACTGCATATTAGCTTCTACGAGGTCAACACACAAATTATCTTTACAGCCAAGTATTTGTTTAGTTACATGTACAGCTTCTTTTGGCTGATGGACTTAGTTCTTAAAATTTTTAAGCAATCGTTTCCTTTCTTCCAGTTTTGACTCTAGGATAAATAAGCAGAATACGTCTTCTTACCTTTCTTTCGTTTAGCCGTTTTGGCAGACTCTACCAACCTGGAAGAGTACTTTGTCTTTCCAAGATTTTGTTCAACCCAGCTGGAAGATATGAGTAAGAAAGACCTTTTTGAAACAGCTGTTGCCTCCACAATGAGCAGAATTCTCTGGAGAGAATATATTTTAAAAACATAAATGAAACTCTTCTGTGACCATTTTTAAACTGCTCTGCGTGTATACTCTGTAAATCGCTCTTTTGTGCAGACTGCAGTGAATGAGGAATCTGGGTTATCTATCTCCTCTGAATCTCAGAAAGGAATTGCAATTCGAATTCAGATGATGGACTTATATTCTATTATGAAATGAAAGAAAATTCATCTTCAGAAGAAACCTGAATGAAGAGAAGATTCTAATTAGATGCTATTTGCTTTTAATGGTGCTTTTTCTATCCCTAGGGTGAATAAATTCCATTGTCACCAAGACATTCTATCATTCAGTTGGTGTCCCTGTCCTCTCCAGGCCCCACAGCACAGTCCAGTAGGGACTAGACCTGCAACCCTTCGGAGCTCATTAATGTGGGGCCTCTGTTGTCTAGAGATATAGCTTTGGTGAAACTTAAAATGCTTTTTTTCTCTCTCCTAAGAGGCTGGCCTTACTGCCTTCAGAGAGCTTTAGCCAAACAGATCAAAGATAATGAAGCCAAAAGATCTGAAGTGGACATCAAGCATGGAAGAGAGAAGTGTTCCCTTTCTAATCTAGGCTAGACTGGAAATACAGTGGAAAAAATGAAACTTTCATATGGAAAAAGAGGCAAAGGATTACTCTAATCTTTGACTCTCAGTAGCTTAATTTGGAGTTTACACAGTTTACTTGGTATGATTTCAAAAATTAGAATGGACTGCACCTTTGAAAGGGGGGACTTTTTCTTTGAATAAGTGCAATATTATTTAAACATATTTAAAAAATTATAATTAACATGTTATAATGAAAACATGGATCAAAGATTAATCCATAGGAGGTATTTCATTAGGAAACAAGGAGGTAATTCATTAGAGCATAAGGTATTTCTCTTGAATTCCAAGTAGAGGTCTGTGCCTTTCCTTAAACACTAAATAAAATTAGAATACAAATTTTACATTTATACTAGACAGATGGTTATTGAATTTAAAATGTCTATTGAGTCCTTGCCATGTGCAAAATTCTGTACTAGACACTGGGGATTATAACAATGAACAAAAAATAATCTCTTCATAAATGGAGCTCGGTTTCTGGTTGGCTTGGTCAAAGCCTCAAATGAACTAAGAAAAAGAGACAGACAAATTAATTCCAAGACACAATTAAGTGAACAAATCAAGGTACACAGAAGAAAAAGGAAGTCGTCATTGATTGGTAATCATGGAAGGCAATTGTTACTTGAATCGCATAAAATATGCTTCAATAGGGAGAAAAAAGGATATTTCTGGTTAATGGAAGAGCTGAAACAAAACTGTGAAGTTACGAAATTTGTTCAGGAAATGGAGAATGGACTTGTGTAGCCAGAGCAGAGGGCCCATGGAAGGATGAAAGAAGAAAAGAGGTTGGAATCATAACCTAGATATCTGAATGCCAGTTGAGGAGTCTGGACTTTATCTTATATAAACTTGGCAGGCTATTTTGGGTAGGGGTGTATATAGCGATGGTTAAGAAGAGATTGTTAGGAGTATATATGAATATATGAATTCATCAGTGGAAATGTAATTTGCCATGTTAGCTCTAAATGATGAAGTGTAGATAATTTTTTTTAACTTTAGTTCAGACTGCTCTGAGTTATTCCCTCTTCTTAAAATTTCATACTGAATTTAATATTCTTTCCTAACATTTAAAAATACTTCTGTTCCCAAGAGGAATAGAAATACCATTGGCATAGTGTTCTATAGACTGCTTTGATACACTTGGCATCTTGTCTTGTCAGCACTTGACTCATTCCACAGCCTCTGTCTTTCCCAGTTTGGCTCAGTGACTTTTCCATTAAGAGAATATCCGACCCTTCATTTTCATTCTCATTCTCATTCTCTGAAACAAAATAAATCTCCCAACCCACATTTCCTCTATTCTGTTGCAGTTTGGTATTCAGAGGTCTTTATGTTGATTGCTGGGCTCTCTGTCTGGCAATCATACCCAGAATCCAGAGTCCTATGATGGCAGTGACCCAACAAGGGTCTTGCCAGCGCTGGAATTAGAAACCTACTCCTGAACCCCATACAAGTGACCATGGCCTTGCTGCCTATAATAATGGGATCTTGGTTGCCTTTTGCTCCATCTCATCTGTAGTTCTTGCCCACGTCCCATTGCAAAGTGTTATCAGGCTGCATTCATAGCCAATCTCTGTAGCTGGGAGAGTTCTCCAACGGGTGACATCTTTTGTCAATCTCAGGTCTCTCTTCTTTCTTGCATCTTCCCATTGTTTTAGGAGCCATTCTACCTCATACGTAACTGCCCAGAATTAACAGCAAGTGCAACTCTAGAATCCCCTGAAATACAGAAAACTGGAAATTCTTTAACAGAAAATCAACAAAATATAGATTTTTACACTGCATGAATTAACACGATGATCAAAGACTGTTGAGTCTGCATTTAGATTGAAGGAATCAGAAGCTAATGCTTTTCTTTAGTGCAAACAAGAAAGCAAACATCTGCCCTTCTATGTCCTATAACTGGCTCTGTGTTGAGGTGACTTATTTCTCCTCATGTCTTGTCATCACCTTACTTCGCAGCCAGAGTTCAAATTGTAGTTAATCACATGAACATGCCTGGAATGCAAACAGGAAAGGAAGGAAAACAGGTCAATTGATTGTTGATTGGTCTGCTGGCTAATCCCATAGTAAAAGAAGGTCTCTTCCATTTTATAGGCATCTAATTTATGACTTCAAAAGTACAAGGAAGTACAAAGAAGTTCAACAAGAACAGTACTAGAGGAAAGCAAAAATTTAAGAACAACTTTTAAAATATTTTATCTTATTTGTATTTTCTCTGTCTTGTTGCTAATTACTGATTTTAGGATCTTAAATTCTATGGCGCATGCCTGACTTAAGGAAATGTTGCAATTCCCAAAGCTGAAGGGTGAGCGTCTTCCTCCCAGGCCTCTGGAATGAAGATGTCCCAGTGGGGGTGCCCTGGAATCAGTGTTTTTAAACTCCTTGTTATATAGTAGAAAGCATTGATACACAGTATTGAAATATTAAAGTGATATTAATTTATATCATATATTTTGGTTGATGGCTTCCCTTTAAAAGTTTTTTTTTAGACTCAGGATATTCTTTTCGGACAAATCAGTTGTGTTGATTGTTCATTTGTTTTTAAGTCATATTTTCTACTTGAGACGAAAAAATTAGAAAATCTGAGGTTAGGACAGAGAGAAGTTAGTGAGGAATGTGAGAAAATTTGATGAGGAAATAGTAAATGAGGTTTGCAAGCATTTGCAGCAACCAGAAGGATGGTTTTTATTCTTCTATAAAAAAATGGGTTTTGCCCAGGGGAGTTGGTAAACCAGGAACATTACATTTAACAGCCATTACAAGAGTTATTAAAATTTGCACATGTTGTAGACAGAATATTCAGGCTAAGTCTCACTGAAAAAATCGATATAATTATCTTGACAGTAATCATTTTCAGTTTTTAAAAATTAGAATCTAATACAATAAAACTGGGAAGTCCTGCTAAACATTTCAGAGAGCAGTGTTCATTCACTGATCTCCCAGACACAGCCCCCGGGAGAGATGAGGATGGCAGAGAGCAGTTACAGTGAAAGGAGAAAAGGTTCAGTAAAAATTTACCCCTGAGCTACAGAAACTGCCCTGAACACCAGTTGAAGAATTCTGCCTCAGCATCTGTCTAGGTGAGTCATTGAAGGCCAATGACACGACCTAAAAGAGAGGCTTAGTCCCCTAGCCTAGGCTATATAATATATAAATACAAAAAAGGGAAAAATAAATATGCCCACTAATTAGGCCCCTGGTATATAAAATAATCTTAAATCCTCTTACTGAAAAAGCCCAGGAAGTTAGATAGATTATCCCCTGTCATGTCTTAACTGTCCCAGACAAATGCAAACCAAGAAAGGTTAAACTCAATTTTGGAGATCAACAGAGAGGCAATTGAAGCCTACCTAATTATCTTATTCTGCTTTTTCACAGCCTTTGCTGCAAGATAAATCTCCCATCTATTTTATTTAAATCATTTCCTTAGGGCATTGGCTTGTTTTTTTCCTTATACTCCCTCAGTGAAGATGAAGAGCAGCTGGTCAACCTACCTCTCAATGATATTTATGACTATACAATTTCTTTCAAAAATTCGAGGACTCTAGGCAAATTTTTAAAGAATTTTCCACTTCTATTGTTTTTTTAATTAAATTTTTTTAGAGACGGGGAGGGGCAGAGGGAGAGGGTGAGAGAATCTTAAGCAGGCTCCACTCCCAGCAGGGAGCCTGAGGCAGGGCTCATCCCAGCACCCTGAGATCATGACCTGAGCTGAAATCAAGAGTCAAGCGCTTAAGCTTAACCAACTGGGCCACCCAGTCACCACCCCTCCTTTCTTTTAGTTTTTTGATGTAAATACTTGTCTAATGGAACTGAATGGACAGACTTATACAAGACTATTTTTCATCTGAAATTCTCTTCTATTTATCTAAACTTCAACATATCAGGAGAGCGATTAGAGATATGTACAATCCTTTAAGGTCGACATTTAATGATTAATATTAATGATTTAAAAAGGCCTGTGAAATCCAAACGTTAGGCAGTCAGCCCTTCTGTTGCAAACCTGGATTTCTTATTGAGTGCAGAGTTTCTAGGCAAATTGCTTCTGTCATTTCAAAATACAATGAACAGATCGTCAGTCCTTAGCCTAGTTCTCTTCTCTTTCTTTCACTATTTTCTCTCACTTATGGGGATTTTCCAATTCTTTTATTTTTTTTCTGGTCATCTCACTAGTTAAGTCACTTCTTCATCACTTCCAGACCCTCTAGTTCTTTCCTCCTTTATGCTTTTAGGAAAGGCCTACTTGCTACATCTGTTTCCTCCTAAAATAATAGTACTGCCTAAAGGTAATGTATTGGCCAACACTGATGGTAAAATGATAGGGTCTTCTGCAGTGAGTAAGGAAAATCAAGGGAAACTGGAGTGAAATGCAGTTATTCGGTATCCGAGAACAAGCCCTAGCCTGTGCTTTAGGAAGCACTTAGCTACTTCTGTCTTACAAAGGCGGGGGCTGAGGGTCACTCCTTTATCTGCCGCTGTACTATTAATAAAATATTTTCCTGGGGGAATGAAGGTACAAGGGGGTAGAGGATCTTTATTTCCTTTGGTAATGGAATCATGTGAGGGAAAAGAACTGCAACTTGATCTGGCCTTAGAATCAACTGCATATCAGATCACCCAAGAAAGGCAAATGAAGTCACTTAAAGTAAACAATTGCCTATTTAGGGTCATGAGGGAGGTTACTGTGGCCGTGTTAAGTTTGTTCTAAGGTTTCTAGTGTGACTTCGCGGGTGACAGCAGCTTCATATGGGTGACAAGAAGCCACCTGGGAGGTTTGCCTGTGCCAATGGCCAACGTTTCCTTGGAGGATTTTTACTCAGTGCGAAATTGTAGATTAAAGTATGGTGGTTCAGTTTGGATACCTTAAGAATGGTATCAAATGAATGGTGTGCTACATTTTCTAAGTAATATCCCTGTTTAAGCACAATAGGACATCATGCTGTCCTGGGAGATTTTCCCGCCCTCCAAAAGGTAATTTAGGAAATGAGCTATAAACTCTATGTGCACAAGTGTACCATAAAAAGCCCATTAACTGAGGTGCACGTGAAATGGATCTGACTGCCATGTGTCCAGCATGCCATCTCAAAAGGTGCCACTTAATAGCATTCCTGACATCACCTTGAGCCCCCAATAAGAGGGAAAATGAGAAGGGGGGGTGGATTTTCCCTCCCACTCAGCAGATCAAGCAGCGTTTTGTCTAAAGCAAAGATTGAAAAAGCAACAACATGATATATCTTGGTCTTCTTCCAGAATTTGTGAGAGTTTGCGCCAAAAAGCAAGAAACAGTATCTGAAATGTTTGAAAGGCAAGGGGCTGTGCCAGCCCTCATCCACAAGGTTACTTGAGATGGGGATGAGGAGTTCCTGAATGATTGGCATGACTTGTTGCCATTATCAATTAAGGGTTAGAAAGTTCACTTGATATGCTTCGCCATTTTACCCAGCGCCAGAAAGGCAGAATTTCTCCATGGTTGAGAGTGTTCAAGGTCTGTGTAACATAGCTAAGCAAAGAATGGCTGTAAATGCAACGGAATTTGCTTGACAAGAGACCATGGAAAATAAGTCCGTCATCATACACTTTGGTCATGACCATCTCTCCTTTAGGTCAAATGGCACCTACAAGGAGAGATACCCAGGGCTTCTCATCTTCTGGATAGCCCACACAAAAATGCAACATTGGGACATGGCCAAGTCCTGCTCAGAGTGGAAGGCAGTGGTGGGGGTGAGGTACAGACAATGTCCCATCTGCTAGCAAATCTGGTTCATTTTTCCTCTGAACCTCAACTCTTTTCAGGCCCCATGGGAGTACGTAGGGGAGCGATCTGGGACAGGGTCAAGAGGAATATTATAGTCTGCATCCCTCCTTACTTCCCCTGCCTTTTGTGTGAATGCAAAACAGAATGGGGTTCTAGAAACAGTGGATAGTCATGACTAAATCAAATGTATTTTAACCTTTCTTCCGTACTACTCTCTACTACTCTCCACTAGCCTGGAGAGAAGAAAACTGAAAATATGGGGTCTTTAATCTAAGAAATACTTTTCCAAGTCCTTCTACTCTGTGAACTGGTAAGTAGATAATTTCTTTGAGATGTGCACTAATTCCTTCAGGTCAGTGAAATAAAGATTCATTTTCAGATCCTATCCTCTACCTGCTAAAACCCATGACCCTGAACACCAGACTATCTCATCCATTATTACATTCAACACATACGTAAGGAGCAGAAACTAAGCTAGGCTTTAGGGATCCAGCAGTGTTACGACATTAAGTAACTGATCAAGAAACTACATTAGTTTATGGAGATTGACATTATAAGCAAATTGGAAGTAATGTCTTTCCTTCCTCCCTCCCTCCTTCCTTCCTTCCTTCCTTCCTTCCTTCCTTCCTTCCTTCCTTCCTTCCTTCCTTCCTTTTGTTTTCAAAGGAAGATTGACTCAGGTTACACAAGACTTTAAATCGTAGGCTGAAACTTTCATCCATAGGCAGTCTGATGTAGGGTCCAGAGAATGCAACGTTAATTTTGAGGTAAATTTAGCTGCTTTTTAAAGAAAATGTACAACATGTTATTTAGAATTTATAGCCTCAGAATATTTGGAAGTGATCATAAAGAAAACACTATCCTACTTTCTTAATTTGGAGATAAAAAAAAAATACTGAGATCCAGAGATATTAAATTGGACCTTTGAGTTACAGGTGGTGGATTGAATGCACCGGAGAGCCCACTCCCCAGACTGTGAAGGGTACACAAAGACAAAGAATGGAAGAACCAAGGGGAACAACGTTTAGGAACAAGGGAAGCATAAGGCTGAGTAGGAACAGACTTGGCAGATTTTAGAAAATGATATTGTCAGCCAGCAGTGGAAAAAATGGAGAAGCAACTGGATTTGCATCTCAGAACTTCCACAAGCTGAGGGACGGGTGGTATGAGGTACCGCTATACGTGGATATTATTATGGGGATAAAAAGCAGATGACAGCCTGATTGTCATCTCCATGGATGAGGTATATGCTGAAAAAAAAAATCAAATAAATCTTTTAAAGGGAGAACTGGAACAAGAGCCTCAAAATATGACTTATCATACTGTGTTTTATTCATTATGTGTTTAGGGGTACAATGTGTGTGAGAGGGAGGGAAGACAAAGAGAGAGAAGGAGGGAGAAGGGAGAGGAAAAAAGACCAATTCGTAAGAATATATTAAAACACTAGTTAAAAAAACTAGTCATGATAAACTTCAAAAGTCATCATGGAACTAAGTCATTATACGGAAATTAAAAGAAAATCCCTGTCCCACTGTTATTACCCGAAAAAAAAATTTTGGAGTAACTATATTGAGGATTTTTGCTTTTCATTTTATTGTTGGTTGATTTTGAGGCTTTTTTTTTTAAAGATTTTATTTATTTATTTGACAGAGAGACAGCCAGCGAGAGAGGGAACACAGCAGGGGGAGTGGGAGAGGAAGAAGCAGGCTCCCAGCGGAGGAGCCCGATGTGGGACTCGATCCCAGAACGCTGGGATCACGCCCCGAGCCGAAGGCAGATGCTTAAGGACTGTGCCACCCAGGCGCCCCGAGGCTTTTTCTATTTCTTGCTAGATCACGGAGCTCCTGGAAGAGGTCTCATTTATGTACCAACTAAGGGAAATCTGCAAATTGGGTGGCCCACCACAGTTGTGGTTACATGGAGTTACAATGCCCCCTGGGAGAAAGAACCAAGTCTCTTGTACTCACCAGTCTCCAGGTTATAATTCTCACACTGAGAGGTGAGAGGAAGACTGTTTGTTCTAATTTCCTTACAGAAGAGTATGAACATGAAAAGAGAATGAAGTTACCTAAAAGATATTAAACAAAGAAGTAAGGTATTTACAGACCAGAAAATCTGCAGAATATTAAAGAGAAAATGTTATCATTATGGAAAAACAATTCCTCCACTGTAACATAACCATACTCAAATTCTGGAGCTTAAAAAAATAACACATTGAAGGCAAGGAAGCTGGTAGGGAGAGGGAAGTGTGGGGGTGGGGGGAGGAAGGGGAGAGGGAAGGCAAGTGAGCAGAGACCAGTGATTATTGCAGAAGCAGAACAGATCAGCTTCCTGCGAACCCTGGCTAACTGGAGAAGCTGTGGTACTGAGAGAAATTTAGGAGACCCTCATGAAAGGATACAGAAATTGTATTTGTGTGTGAAGAGAAATGAAAGCAGGAGTCCCCCCCATGCATGAGGGACTCAGAACCAAATTCTAAAACTATCACCTGCACATTTTATAGATTTCGGGCGTGACTTCTCTGTAGTGTATGCTCTGGACAGTCTCAGATTTACTCCTGTTATCCAAGTTTAATTAATAATAGCACCCTTTTCACTTTCAGAAGTGTCTTGATGAGGACAATAAATTATGCCACCGTAGTCCCAGAGCTCCTATAGCTGGGGAAAGAAAGCTGAAGTGTTTAAAGAAGAAATGCGATGGATGAAGGCGGTAGAGAAGTGGGGCATTCATTGTAAAGAATTTAAAGGAAATTCCATGGTTCTATTAGGACCAAGAAATAAAATAACGAAGCATGCAATCTAGAAATTTGCATGTTCTTAGAAAATATTAAAGTCTCCATAACTCCGGAACAAATTAAAAGTTCAGCAATAGTGATCCAGTTTACAATTCTGAGGATCATAATTCTTTACTAGACTGTACCTTAACCCCTGAAACTATCCTAAAACATTCCATGGAGTAATTATTTAAGTGTAATTTCTCTTTTGTTTTTTTATTTTATTATGATGAAATTTTAGTTCATGGTCATGACAGAATAAAAATCAGAAAATTATATTTATTCTTGTTTCCCAAGCATCGTTATTTGTTTGTATGTAAGATTATGCCTTTATTACAGCCACTAGTAAATCAAATGGAATTGTATCTCATACCACAAAAGCAGTAGAAAAAAAAAGGATTATCTTTTAAAGTCTTTGGCTAAGGTCAAAACTCTAATTATATAACAATGAACACCAATAAAATTATAAATTAAAAGACAATTAACAGATAACATTATTCATTACATTCTACTTTAACCAGAATTTGGTCTCCTGTTGAAATGTTCACATTAGGGTGACAAACTTGTTTCATTTACCTGGTATGTTCCCCATTTTGGAACTAAAGTCCCACATCTAAGGAAACCTCTCAATCCTTAACAAATTGAAAAGATTGGCCACCCTATTTCATATCAACCAATTATTACAAAAGGACCAGGAAAACATGGTAGTATGTAAGGAAGTTTTTTTTTTACAAAAACCCAAACTCCTACTAATGTTGTAAAACAATTAAAATGTACTTTTGTCTTTGTTAATTTCTTGTTTGCAGTTTGTAAGCAGCATCAGAACCAGAGGGGCCAAAAATCTTTATAAAAGCCCACCCTTATGTAGTTCCAAGCCAGGCCCAGGAAGAAAGCGCCAGAAATATCCAGGCCAATTCTGAAGACTTAAAAGGTTCAGATAGTTCGGATAAGCTTTGGACAAGCAGCCAAATTCTGGAAGCATATCTGAACTTCCTCCAAATCACAAACCTTTTGAGGTTTGCTCCTCCTTCGTCCAAAGCCACTGCAATAGCTGACAGCCTCTTCACAGCTCTGCAGGAGCAATAATGAGTATGAGATTATCGGAGCCTCGGAGTCACGCCATCCCCTCATTGTTTGGATAATAAAGTTCAGGGGTACTGAGGATAATCTCACTAGAGAGACAGAGACCAACATTTACTTATCATTCTTCTGTTCACTTCCTTTTTAGCTAATTAAACTTTAGTTCTTCACAGGAAATAAAACTTTGCAACCTCCATAATAGTTTGGCTTGGTAATATTGTATATATCTTTCCCGGTTTGTCTGGAAAAACAGGAAACGAGAGGTGCCGGCATGAAGATCCAGAATAGGGGGTTATCTTTGAAATTAGCAAATTCTTCATGTGCACGTGGCCGGGGCTGGCTGTGCCACTGGGCCAATGGGGACGCCTGCCCTGAATCTTTGGAAGGCTTTAGAGAGAGCCACGAAGGGGAAAGGGGTAGCACTGAGGACCAGGGAGAATTTTTAGAGCTATGTGTGGCCTTATATAAGCCTCCCAATTGGCAGAGTGGAACGCAATGGAGGGTGCAGTGTAGAGAGAAAAATAATAAGACAAACACATTTTCAAGTTAAGGCGTATTTAAGCCATGTGAGAATTGTCTCTTTCTTATCACTTTCCTGGGGAATTTGAAACTATGTTAACATGTAGCCCCCAGCTTACTGTTTCTTGTTTACCCAAAGTGTAAAGGAGTAAGTAAGGAGACAAATGCTGTGAGACTGGGTCCTTCCACAGAGTCACGCTCGTCATCATGAATTCTGTTTCAAAAATGATCTGTAGAAATTTTTTTTTTCTAACATATTTCTAAAGAAAAGTGAAGAGTGGAGAAAGTAAAGCGAGAGCTAGATTTAGCAGATACTTTTTCATACAATTAGCACATTTAATCTATCACTTGGAATTTTACATATGGAATCCAGGAAAAATTAACAAATGTTCATACAAGATAGCAAACTGCCAAGAGATGTGCTAATTAAACAGATTTGGTGCAATAAATAGGCTAAATTAGAAAGGAATTAGTACCTTTCCTTATTCTTGTACTTTGGACAATCCTGTGATTTCGGCACCCCCACTGGCCATATTATTCAATAACAAGGATTACTTGTAGTTTTTGACTATTATGTGGCTAAAACTATTTCATTTATTGCCAGTGGTATTTAAGCTTAGAAATGATGGTATCTCAAAATATAAGAAGATCATCTTATTTTATACAATAAATGGATTTTGGAAAAGTATTAAAGCAGCTTACTGTAAATTGAGTAACAGATTGCTATTTGAAAGCTAATTTCAGTAAATTCTGTTTTAAACTAAATATCTCTTTTGTGACATGCCTAAATACTTCCTGCTTTGTCTTTTTTTTAATGTAAACCTAAATTTTTGTGTGTTGGATTTATGAAGAAGGAGCCTAACTTTACATGAGTGTAAAGTAGAGGCATTGTTGCCTCATAGACAAGAAAACAGTTTGGTGGTGTAGCAAAAAAAAAAAAAAAAAAATTGCATTCATTTAAGAATTTAGGCCTAAAACAGTGCTTAAAGCCATAAAGTAACATTATTTTTGAGTAATAACACACAAGAATTTGTATACCTAGATGGTCTCTGTAATACAACAACAAAATTCATTTTGTGGACTCATGGACTAGAACAGGACATTGGATAATAAACATCCAGGTTGAAAGGATGATTAATGTCAGATTAAACCAATGTCCTTCAATGATCTAATAATTAAGAGTCAGAGGTATTTGTATCTTAATGATGTTAGATGAGCAATTGCAATGCTTGCAAAATTATTATTTTTTTCCAAATATAAATACTGATGAATATAAATAATAATGGATCGTAGGGTGCATAAACCAAGTGATAAGTTTTTAATACCAATAGCTATTATAGCCAGACTACTCCCATAGAAAGTACTAGAACTTTCTGTGAATGATAGAGCATTATAGGAAGATCTTAACTCTGAGATACTTTTATTTTTCCAATTAACAATGGACAAAATGTTTGGTAACAGGGAGTAAAAGCAAGAGTGGTTGTTGAAGGGTGTCCCCTCTAAAATATATTCATCTTAGCTGAGAAATCAAATACTTGGTCATGGCGGTTGCAACAAACAAAAAAATGGCAATGTGTCCATTCGGTTTCCTCTCTCCTTGTTGGTGCTAGATATTTTGGTGTTCCAGGCTCCTACTCTGACCCCTGTCACAGTTCTGACATGGGGTAGCAGTCCTCGGGATGGATCCCGCTGAGGACACCAGCCTCTCGCTTAAGGCTGTGTTTTCGCCATGCAACTGCTAGTTCAAACTAATTTCAGATGAAGTGTTAAGAGCCACTAATCAGCCCCCTTCCAGTATCGTTTCCTACAACAATCATGTTGTAGGAAAGACATTTTGGGATAGAAGAAGAGGAATGGGAAGAAAGGGGTCGGGGAGAGGACAAGTTTTTGTTCCTTTTAAGCTTCAACGCATGATATGGATAAGGCTGACTCTTTCTGTTAGAATCATTAAATATTAAAGCTGAAGGAAACTGAGATATTTTGTGGTTAAAATCTATTCATTTTAGAGTTGATGAAACCAAGACCTGGCAAAGTTAAGCAATTTTGTCCAGAGTCACAAAAATACGTTGATTTTTGAACAGGGGTGAGAATCAGGCCTCTTGAAATCCATACCTATGTGCCATATAGGATATTTGTACTGTTTTATATGTTTCAAGATCATAATTTCCAGGAAAATTTCGTCTTGGTCAGATTCTCCATACAATTTTTAACAAATTCAGATTGCTGTCTTAATTCAGTAAAGAACTCAATAGAGAACTACTTCTCCCCCTCCCTCCCTCCCCTCCTCCTCTTCCTCCCCATCCTCCTTCCATTTCCCCTCCCTCTCCTCCCCCTCCTCCTCCTCCTCCTCCTCCTCCTCCTCCTTCTTCTTCTTCTTCTTCTTTAATTTTTAATACAGAACTCTTGTTCCCTGGGTATTGTTTGCTCTCCCCTGTGGCAAAGCTAATAAAGCAACTTTATTTGTTTAACGTGTGGTTAAATTTATTATTTACAAAACAAAAATAATTATAAAAAGCAAAATAGTAATTTATATTGTCATTACATTTATTATATTGTATATGTGATTATATATTATGTATTATAGGTATGATTTTAGTTATGATTTATATCATGCCTTTGAATTATATTTTCTCATTTAAAAATCAGTGAATTATGTTAAAATGTATTTTGTAACGTAACTCAATGAACTCTCAATGCATATAAATATATAATGGGCTAGTATGTTAAAATGTAAGCTTATTTCTCCGGTCCTTCTGTCTTCGTTTTTCTCTCTATCTCTCTCTCTCTCCATCCCACTCTCTCTCTTTTACCCCAGACTGAAACTGAAAGTTTATTCAGCTGTTTTTGATGTCTTAAACTACTCTTTCTAGCCATCTGTTGAATTTTTTTTTTCTTTTATGAAAATAGACTGAACCTGTACACACAGTATTTGGGTAAAAAAATTATTTCGACTTCTTGTTGATGGCATGTGAGGAGAACTCAGGCTTTGACTTAATAAGCGGATCAGTAATATTTATTCTCACCATCCACCAGACAACGGTTTGAATTTCGTATGACTGTTTTCTTTACCCTTTCTGTGCAGACAGCATTATTCACTATAAGCACCATTAAAGAACCAAGTGTCAATGAACCCAGCAGCGAACTGACAGTTACTTAAACAGCACATGATCCAAAGCTGTTTGAGGAATGCCAAACGCTTCTTTTTTTTAACAAGTTCATTTCATCCAAGGGAAAAAAATCATTTTATTTAAAGATTTATATTTATGAACATGTTATGAAGGTTCTGGATGTTCCCTGTAATGTTTTATGAAAGATACAGATGCATTTCCAAGAATCATGAAGCATGCCGGCTGGCGAAGGAGACAAGTTTGGCCCTCAGTGGGCAGATCCAAGGGATGGAAGGAGTCGGCAGAGCCCTGGAGAGGGATTATACTCACTCGACAGTGGGATCTGCTGATCTTCCACCTGACAGTGTTCTGTGGTGTTCCTCTTTGTTCTGACTGCTTCCTCTCAACTCCCCCCAGATGGGTAATGGGAAGAGACCAGCTGCTTGGGAAAGTAATCAGGAGGATCATTCCTAGGAGCCCTTCCCAATAGTCCAGGTTGGAGGCCAACCACCTGAAAAGGTTGTTAGCCAAGAAGCACTTCTCCTACTCTCTGGTGAACTGCTCTCTGGAGCCAGTTGAGAGGAGAAGGCCAAGAACAGCAGAAGGCTGTCCCAGGGAGAGGGGAAGATAGGCTCCGGGGAGGGGAGCTAAAAGATGATTCAGGCATCTATGACAAATTTCCCTCTTTTCTTAGCGTTTGCATAGTTATCTATCATTCTGGTGGAATTGGATGTGTGGACTTATTTTGTAATTTTGATTTTTTGATCTTTCACTTCCTGGCTTGATTGGCTTGCTTGGTTAAAGCATGTGCCTAATCAAGTAAAAAAGGTAAGTAACTATTCCCTAGAAGGACCTGTGAACATAGCCCAGAGGAGATCTCTGTATTTATATGGCTGGAGTATGTGTCCCCCAACCTGGCCAACATTCTCCAATGCCATGTAGTTGGTCAGAAGAGTATCCAAAAAAGATGGTAAAAGGTTAATCATAAGATATTGTCTATTCTGGAGGAAACAAATTAATGTATCTTTCTGAAAAAATTCTCCAATTCTAGGTGAACACTGACTGGGTGACCTACAAATCTAACCCAATTCTGACATTGTCTACCTGGGGATAGCGTCAGACCCACAGGATTAAGGGCTCAGGCCTACAGGACCGCACTCTGTTTCAGATGCCAATTGCAAGTCCAGGTTGTTACCTGTGCTTCTGGTTGGTTATAAATCAGTTTCCCATGAACCCCTCCTCAGGCTTAATGAATTTCTAGAGTGCCTCAACAGAACTCAGGAAACAAGTTTACTTACTAGGTTACCAGTTTATCATAAAAGATATTAAAGAGTATGAATGAACAGCCAGATGAGAAGATATATAAGGAAAGGTCTAAAGGGGTCTTGAATACAGGGAGCATCTGTCCCTCTGGAGTTTGGGGTGTGTCACCTTTCTGGCATGTGGATGTGTTCTGGTTCACCAACCTGGAAGGTCTCTGAACCCTATGTTTGGGACTTGTAATAAAAGCTTCATTATATAGGCACAGTTGATTAAATCATTGGCCATTGGTGCTTGAACTCAGTCTTTTGCTCCTCTCCCTGCCCCAGAAGTTGAGGAGTGGGGCCAAAAGTTTGAAGCCTCTAATCAAATTGTTGGTTTCCATGGCAACCAGCCCTCCTCCTTAGATTACCTCCTAAGTGGCTTTCCAAAAGTCATCCCATCAATGTAACACACACTCAAGTGTGATTGAAAGGGTCTTGTTATGAATAACAAGATAACAATTTGCCCTTTATGGCTCTGGATCCACTTCAGGATTTCAGGAACCGAAGGCAAAAGACTACATATTATAACAAAAGATGTCCCTATTGTTCTTATAATTTAGGAAATTTCAAGGATTTGGGGAGCTTTGAACCAAAAACTTTGGATAAAGACCAAAACATATATTTATTATAAATCACAACATCACAATGATTTAATTTGGGTTCCCTGGAAAGCAGAGTCTGAGACAAAGGCTTTTGCGTAGGTAGCTTATTTGGCAAATGACCCCAAGGAACAATAGTGGAGGGCCAATAGAAGTGAAATGGGGCAGGAGGGAAAGGCAGTCTGTGGCTTGTTGATTAGCTCTTCACCTCTGGGACTCTATCTTGCTGAGAATCCTCTGAAGAGCCTTATAGAAAGCACCTCAAAATTGCCTGAGGAGCTAAAGAGAGGCATATTTACACCCCTTTCATTCCCCAAATCAATCTTGTTAAGTTCGCCAGCTTCCAATTTATCAAATCCAGCAGTCAATTTGCAATCTTTTCTTCCTTGACTTCTTGATAACATTTGACATAGTGGATTTACATGGTTGATCTGTCTTTTTTGATACGTTACCTTTTCTTAGCCTCAGGGGCTGTACACATTGCAAGTTTGGTATTGGAGTACCTGTAGCTCGCTCCTTAAAAAAATAAGTTTTCTTTATACTCATTCCCTAAGGGATCTCATCCAGATTTATGGTTTTAAATACCATCTCTATGCTGATGATTCCTAAATTTATATCTTCTTTTCTGACTTCTCCCTGAACCCGCACCTCGTATAATCAACTCCCTACTAGACATGTCCCCTTGGCTGTCTAACAGATGTCTCGAAGTTAACACATTCAAAATAGAGTCCTTGAATTCCTACCCAGACCAATGTAAATGTTTCTAACTCCGTACAAAGCCATACTATTCACCAGGTGCTCAGGCCAGAAACCAAGGGGATGTTCTTGATGTCTCTGCAGCAGTCTCATAACTGAGCTCTGCTCCTGCTTTTGCTCCCTGTCAGGACATTCTTCTCTCTGGAGCTGGAGAAAACCTCAAAAAATATAATTCAGTGCATCGACTTCTCTCGTATAAACTATCCAATGATTCTGCAGCACATTTAGATAAAATCTGTAAGCCTACAGTGTTGGGCACGATCCTGTCTCTGGTTAACTCCTCAATATCATCTCCTATATCCTACCCCTTACTCACTTCACCTCCGCTGGCCTCCTGGCTGAGCCTTGAACACACCAGGCTTGTGCTTGCACTGGGGCCAGCTATTCCCCCTTCCCTTTCTCTGGAAGGGCATTGCCCAAGTTTTCACCCAGCTTGCTTCCTCATTTTGTTCAGGTCTCTGCTCAAACATCATCTTCTCAGAGAGGTCTTTCCGGAATCCTTTGATTAGAATTCTGCACACAGTCACCTCTAGTTATATTTACCCTTTTTAACATACCTTTATTGTCTCTTAGTACTTGTTACTTCCTGATAGTGGTTTAATCTCTGTCTCCATTCCTGAAAGGTGAGCTGCATTCTTTCATAAACGTTGAATACTGTCTTAGTTACAGCTGGCATGGCTGGTACCCATAGCAAAGTCTAGGACAAAAGAGGAATTCAGTATACTTTCATTGAATGAAGGAACACTGAATTCTCATAATACAGAAAAAGAGAAAATATATAATAGTATAGAATTTAAAAGTATTAGGTTGTTCTTATTCTTTCATATATTATGAGTGATTAAAAAACAGCCATATGCACTTTTGGAGAGTCCTATGAAAATGGATATCAATTAGAACTCTATTCTCTAAAGTTCCCAGAGAGCTACAGCAATGGATTCTCAAGGTTTAGTTACCAACCAGAAGGTTCTCTTCCAGCCTCTTGCCTTCATCTGGACTTTCTGGCAAATGCTCTCAAGCTGTTATGCCTTTGGCTCCTCTGTTTGCTTCTTGATGCTTGAGTGCTCTTGATTGGTCTTTTCTGACACTGGAATAATAAAATCCAGGATCCAAAGGAATTGGTAGGAGAAGGGAAATCATAGCTTTTGGCCTGCTTTAATTTTAGCCTAAATAAAAGGAGTTCCCCTTGTTCATAGCTTGGCTTTTGAAAGTTCTCACCAAAATCTGGGGTCAAACCCTTGTTTGGCCTTATCCTTTACATTCATATTTCCCTTAAGGACCGATGGGACAAGAAAACTATATCTGCATGCTTGCACTTGTCCATTTCTTTTTCAATAAGCATTTATCACCATGTTACTCTGACCTGGACTGCATCTTCTTACAGCTAGCACCTACTTCACTTTGACGTAGAAGGTAGAAGATTAAGAAAAAGCAATATTTCTATTAATAGGAAGATGATCATTTCAATTCTTCTATTCACAGGAAGATGATAATTTTAATTCTTTGTTCAATCTTTCCTTTTTTGATCATTTCCATATTGAACGAATATCTGTTGAGTTGTTACTCCTTATGAGGCACCATGCTAAGCACTGAATATAGAGGGCTATGTAGGACCAGCATAGTCCCTGCTTTTTATGGAGCTTACATTATAGAAGAAGTGGTCGATATTATTCAAATATTTTTTAATTTGGGTATTTATATTGTCTTAGGAAAAGAGCTAATATATCAGAGGAATCTGACTCAGAATGAGTAGGAAGTGATCGGGAGTAGGAGGGGGTGCTGTGAAGGGCTTCAAAAGAGAACGATCAAAGGGAACAACACAGACAATAGCCTTGAGGCCAAAAAGAGCTTAGCATCCAAGGAACAGAAAAGTCCTAAGAAGCTGGTACGAAGAAAGCAAGGGCCAAAAGGCCCAACATGAGGCTGGACAGATTTGATGCAGCACACCATGTGGGCTTTTAGACTGTGTTAAGGATTTATGTTTTATCTGGAAACCCATTAGAAGTCATTCCATAAATCCTTAAAAAATTGTTTTTGCTAATAATATGTATTACCTGGAGGTAGAGATAAAATGGGATATATTGTGATGTGTCCCAAAATGTCATGGTGATGGTGGCCATAACAGGAAAAGATGATGCTGCCTAAAAAAATTAGAAATGCAAGTAGATTGAAATATATTTATTCTAGTATTTAGTTTGTAAGCAGATACAAAGGATTGTCTTTTATCTTTTACTGTTTTGGAAGGGAAGGAGGTCTATAGTCGCAGAGCCCTCAAACTCAAGTGAGAAGTGGTGGGATTAATCACTCACTGGGAGGAGACAGAGGATAATCATGTGAAATGCAAGCTCCATTGGCCTCAGAATGAGCCACAATTCAACAACACATAGATAATAAATCTACACTTTTCTCTCTTTAGATAACTTTTTTAGATTAAGCAAACTTCAATGATATTGAAGCACTATTAAGTTCTTTTTGTAAGTTTCCATTGTAATTTGGGTATTTTTTAGAAATCTAAGCAGTAAACTTATTGCAGATTTTTTTTCCCATTCTCTGTGACCAATAATTTTTTTTTTTTTTTTTTGTTTTTACTGTGGTGGTGGTGGTGGTTGTTTTTTTAATTTGGGCCACCTTCATGACAAGAACCGATAATGAGTAGATAAGATAGCTGTGCAGAGATGATTTTTTTATGTTCTGCAATATGCCTAAATTAGGAAAGTGTAAATTACCAGAGGAGAAAAAACTTACATAATTGCTTTGAAAGGGAAATTTCTCTAAATACTAGTCAATTTAGTGACTTTGATGTCTACTCCTGAAATTTAGAGGTATGAAATTGGAGGGGCAATTCCTCTAGCTCTTTTGCTTCCACAGACCGTGTTAGCACAGACTGTGCTAAGTATCATGGGAGCCTGGGAGAAGTCTCCCACCAGAGACACTGAGGTGGCCTGGCCAGAAGGTAGGAATGGCAAAACCAAGGCAGAAATAGAATGGAGAGTCAGCACAGAAAAACAGGGCTCACAGAAACCAGTACACGGAGAGAAACGTAGATGGCAAAAGTAAAAAAGCTGATGGTAAAATATGAGGCATGTAATTATCACGCAGGTGGTTAGAAGCACAGGTACAAATACCAGAAACAAGAGGACCTTGAAAAGATCCCAATGCCTGCTCTAGTGCATGAGACAGAGAGGTGCTATGACCCCCTGTACACTCCAGTCAGTGTCTTATGGGGATGATTCAGGCCTTTCCTGCCTCTGGGCCAGGCAATCACAATGAAAACAGCAGAAGTTTGGAACAATTGCTCAGGTAATTAATTGCACTGAAGGCCAACCTGGACTTCTCTGAGCATAGGAATAACCTAAATACCTGATGGTCCTCACAGTGTAAGTAACCATGAGTAGAACAGGAAGCTCAACTGTTCCCGTTCCAAGTAACAACGCTGTCAATTTCCATTGGTCAAAAGACGGTTCCAAACACAGTCTCTTTTCTGAGGGAACAGAAAGGAGAAAATTTGATTTTGAAATCCTGAGCAATAAAAATAGGAAAGTCACTCTGATTTAGAGGCTTCCCCTCTCCCCCAAGCTGCTCTTATTTAGCCACAATTAAAATTCTAACCAGCTGCCTACTGTAATTATTACCTTATTCATTGTAGCAATTCATTGCAACCTCTTTGGGTTTTGTAAGGACTTTACCTTTTTGTGGTCTCCACAGTGCCGTAAGTGTCTAGCTTATTACATATGGTGACATTTGTAAACTATATGATTCAGTGAAAAACGGTTCAACTGTGCTTTTTCTAAGATTAACTTTATGAGCTCTTTCTCCTTCCTCTTAATGAGTATTGTGGGACTTTTTCCTCTCTGCTGGTTCATTCCCTCTTTGTAATAAGGCGACCAAACTGATATTACACTTTTTTTTTTCCCCAAAGAGAATAAAGTCCTAAGGTATTTACATTCTGCCACGGATATGATTCCAGACAAGCATCTAATGAATCTTCAAGGCTTTGTTGGGCCTGGTGACTTCCAGCAGCTGGGCTGTTGCTTTGTAGTTGATGTGGGGACCCCAGAATTTGATGAATGATAATATGTTAATTTTGGGACTCTCTTCTCAGTCAAACTGTGGATGGCCTCAGATTTTATTCCAAGCATTTTTTCTGTATCTCATTCTAGGAAGTTTAAGATTAGTTGAAAATATGTGTAAACAACTTTGAAGATTTTTTTTCTGTAATTAGTGTAATTTTTTGCACTCTCTGTTCCGCTGGTTGAAGATACCAAGTCTGTCGAGATCTGTGAGTTGTTAGGGAAAAATCTTGTACATAACTTTTTCCATGTCATTTAAAAAGAAGTTCCAAACCAAAAATGAACTACAATAACAATAATAGATTATTTCTTGCAAGTTGATTTAATGGAAAAGCCATCTATAAGGCACCTTTCATTTGTGAAATATTTCAGCTGCTAGATGCCTCTCTAGTTTGATTGCTATTAAATTCTTTAAAAAAGAACATAAGTTGGCCTCTTTAGAGCTATTTTAAGGAGTGTCTCTTGTTTACTGGGTGCTTCATCCATCAATGCATACCTGTACTGCTTGTATGTTTTAAGAATATCATTCTTGCAGACCCTTCAGAAATTTATGGTTAGAGAAATGGGTAAAATGCTGGTACTTTGATGTATATATGTACTAAGCAAGAAACAGCGAATTTAAGAATCACCTTCCCATTTATGATTTAACTAAAGCCATCGGAGCTTTGTTCTCCTGCTTCCTGGCATGTCGGTTGCCCCAATTAGTCTTTAAAAGTGTGAGGTCCTAACAGCAGGGCTTATATCAGACATTCTCAAACTGGATCTTGCAGTCAGGGTCTTTTATTTTATTTTTTTAGGGGGAGAAAAGAAGGGCCCTGGGAATGAAATCCATGTTGCTCCGGCGATGGTTTTTTCCCTGAAACAATTTCACATAAGCCTACTTTATTAAAACACACACGCGTGCACACACACACACTCACCCCCGATTTAATTGCCACTAAAATATAATCATCTAGAGACTCAGGAGTGGGTGGTATTAAGGGTCACCAGACCCCCAGGGAATTGCAGCCTAGAATTAACATGGCACATTACCAAATGTAACTGTGGGTTTCCCTCCTTGCTCCCCGATCATGCCTTCCTTTCCCTTCCCTCACTGTCCCCTGACACTGAATCACTATTTTCTTCAGAATCTCCTTTGACAGTTCATTAAGGCACCAAGTTTCCAAGTTCCTTGAGAAAATTATTATTATTTTTTATTTATATTCTCTATTTCCCACAATGGATCTGACCAAAGCATTCCTTAATTGTCTGCTTGTGTTTTTTATGGGACCACACAGATCATTTCCCCTGAGATCTTTCAGTTTGTCCTCTCCACGTTCTCCCGGCTAACCCTACTTGTCTCATTTACCCTCCACCTTTTCCTACTTTTGCCTCTACTTCTGTCTTGAATTCTTTCCTTTCCTGGAGAAACTCTTTTTTCCCCAGGTTATCACACGCTGTACTGACCCTGTACAGGGGACTAGGGCAATGCAAAGCATCAGAATAAAGATTCTGCAATAGGAATCAAGTATGGACGCCATCTGGACCACTGGAAAGCTACTAAAAACTTGAGTATATTGCTAAGACAAAGAGGGATTAGAAACCCAGTGACTGGAGGATATACAAGTATCAGAGGTCTAAATAAAGGCAAGTCAAATCAGTAGCCACAAGATATCAATACCAAAGGGGCACAGAGAGTCAAATAATTGCTACTCAGACAGAAAATCTTGCAGAGTATAGGCCAGTCAGGCTGTAGTCTTATAAGGGGTCTGCCAGTGTGAATAAATGAGCCATGTTAGAGTGCTCGCAAATCTCTTAACAAGGCTTAAATAGAAATGTGGTAACGTATCCTTGCTCCATACACCCCCACTTCCAGGTTTCCCCAACCCGTCTAAATGGATAAAACCCACAATCCTGTTTTCACTCAACACCCTGCCAATTACAGTTGCTTTCTTGTCTGTATATAATGGAAATGTGTTATAAATTTAAGTTTATATCACCATTTTCAGTATTTCTCTATTTCCTGTAGACTTTTCTCTAGTGGGGGAATTATTTTTTGGGCTAACCTTTTCTAAACTATTTTTATAACACCTAGTCCAAAGATGGCAAAATAGGCAATATACACGGACCACCTCCACGGATCCCACCTCTGGCAGCCCGTATTTTAATCAGGGTACAATTTCCTGCTAAGCTCTGGCTTTACCTCAGACTTCTCAGCAGAGCTCTCTAGGAAGTTACCAGCAATTTAATTGAACAAGCATTTGAGTTGACACATTCACTATGTTGGCCCATCCCTTGGCATAGTTGGAGAACTTAAATGTTCTTAATGGTGATAGTGGCCTAATAAGGGTTTGGGGGAAATTGCTCTACTTCCTCACCAAAAGTATAGCCAGACCAATGGCATGAAGGAAAAAGAACATGAATAGAGACATTTGTAATTTGGTTTTGAAAGCAGGCATCGCTGCTTCCCTGTGACAGACACAAACAACTTGGGTGTGAATCTTTCCAGTAAATTGAGCCCTTATCAAGAAGTTTCTCTCTCTCTCTCTCTCAGTAGGAAAGTATTTAATCCTCTTTGCAAATATAGCCCCAGCTCTCAACTTAACAGGACTGCCTACTGAGTTGAATTATAATCAAAAGTTTTTCTGACATAGACAACTCTCCCATAGGGACAGGACCAAGTCTATTCATTTTGTAAAGATCTGTCGGTCAGATTGAAACCTGTATCTCTCTGGCAAAAAGCCAATAGTTTATTCACCATGTCACTCAACTTTTTCTCCCATGTTATATAATTACAAGATAAGTGTCCAGCTTGACATTTTAGTCTGAGTGAAAGTGGACTTTAAAATCCAATTCAGACATGACAGACAAGAGACAATCAATTTTTACTTTCAAATATACAGTGACTAGATTAAAGGAGAGAATTGGCAATTGCAATCTAGTATGCAGCCTTTTACTAGTTAAGTCACTAGACACAATCTGGACTTAAATGCCTGGGTGCAAAAACTTTGGGGAGAGGGTGTGTTATGTGCGCATGCATGCATATGTGTAGTTTTTGGGTTTGATAGGAGTGGCTGAAAGAGGTTAGTGTAGGGATAGAAGGAAGGAGATAGGTTTGGTTTCAGGATTTCACATGAGCACCTCTTGTTTTGCTGTCATATCCTCCTGTAGGTGGCAGCACTAACAAGCCTGGGTTAGAGAAAAAAACGTTTGAGCTTCAGATTCTGAAGATAAATTTTCAGTAACAAGAATACAGGGAGAAGTTAAGACCTGTGTTTTGCCCTTTTAATTGACTGTAGATGCTGAAAGTCTTTCAAGTAACCAATCAGTTACTCAAATAAGATCTCTCTCTCTCTCACACACACACACAGGTGCCACAGACATCTTATTTAAAGAAAACAGACCAAAGTTGGGTAACTTGGCATCACCAACTGCACTAGAAAGACCTGAAATGTGTCATGTTCTCTTCGTGGGGGAGAATGCCCATGGTCTGTTCTGCCTGATGTATCACTTCTCATTGGTAAGCATAAAATAGAAATTTAACCCAGACCTTTTACTTCAGTGAATATTCAAAAATTACTCTTGGCGAATTTGGTAGCTGGAGTTAGAATTTCAGGCTCCATTTTTGAAGACAATGAACATAATTTCATATGTTATCACTATTCAGTAATTAAGAGATTACTGAAGTGGTAACGAAGATAACAAAATAAAACAAAAATCCAACCAATCAACTAATATCAAATAAATACCCAGATTTTATAATAAAGTTAATAGATATTGCTTATCAGCATCAAAAAAGTGCTAGAAGTGAGCATGTTAAAAATTTGGTTCTGTAAAATTTAATCATTAGTAATCACAAAATTTTAAATCTATGATCACAACCATGAAATTAATTTAATATTTTACAGTGTGTTCCCTTACATAATGCCCAATTTTTAAAATCAGCTTTTGGGTTTGTTTTGTTTGCCTACATAAATTATAAACTCCTGAATAACCATATTATTTCATATTCAGCAGCAGCAATATTACTATCAGTTTGGGGGCAGTTTCTATAAAAAATTCACCTTATACTAATCCTCCCAACAAATGGAAGGAGTGTTATGGTTTTCCATCTTTCACAATATGAAGCTGGAGATAAGAGGAAATCTCAAAGGAATTTGCTTTCATGTCAGCTGACTGATCACCCTCTATTCTCCACCAAGTAAAGGAATTCCTTGTATTTCCACATAGCGCCCTTTCTAGAGCAATAAGAACAACAAAAATACCCAGACTATATACACCCAAATATAGCTATATATTCAATTTATAGGAATTTGTCTGAATACCCTCAAAGAAAAGCATTTTTGTGGTATTTCTCCTGGAAATCTCTCAAGAACAAGCAATGTGGTAATATTTCTCATTGAAATACTGCATTTTTCTTCCAGTGGTGGCAGAAGAAAACCATGAGAAAATTTGCTTTCCTGAAAGGCATTTCTTCTCTCACACAGTGTTTCTGAGGGAAAGCAGTAGAGTCTGCAGGTGGTAAAATTTAATAAGGGAACTTTGCATTCACTAGTGCCTTTGACCTATGAATCATAAAGTGCCTTACAAGCATTAATTAATTAATCCCCCCAGCACCCATACAGAGTGGGTAAATCGTATAACCAAGATCTAGTATTCATTGCAATTTTGTGCACATGAGAATAGTTATAGAACTGTCCACTATTAAGCAAGTTTGGTGCCATAGAAGGAAGCTTACTGTTAACCATTCAGCTGGAGGGGGGCTAACCAACTACATGGAAAGTACAGTGTTAGGCACTTGAACTATGTTAACTTATTTCCACCTCAAAACAGCCTGACGAGGAATTTATTATTGTTGTCACTTTCCACAAAGGTCAAAAGCTTCACATCTGCCCAAATTCAAGTGCTTCATGGATGAGTGTGTCTTGCTCTGAAAATTTTGTTTCCATGATATCACACTGCCTCGTGGAGGATCTCAGTTATGTGTTGTCCTGTACTAAAACCCAAGAAATATTCTGACACATTTTTGACATCTTTTGCTACCTCTCCTCACCACTGCTTCCTGCTACATGGCCAGTGGAATCTCTTCCATCCGTTCTCGTAGGAAAAATAATATGAATTACTAACGACAGGACTAGAAAGGTAACTATATTGTTTTGCACATTTTAATGAAACTTTACTTATCCTTTTTTCTCAGGTTGAAATTCAATTGGGTTTATAGATCATGAGTACCTTAAAACAAAGAACAATATCTTAATCTATTTATGAGTACCTAAAAACAAAGAACAATATCTTAATATATCAATCTAGATTAATATCTTAATCTAACTTTGTGGGTAATCAGAAGAGATTTGATAAACTAATAAAATCAGAGAAAAAGGCTTACTATTTGATATCATGACTTCATTCATTAAGTCATGGGAAATATCATTCTGTAAAATGTAGAAGAATGATATTTCTCAAACTATTAAGGATCAACTAATTTTGTGTCAATTTCACTAATCATCACGGATATGCAAATTGAATCCTCAATGAGATATCATCCACGCCTGTCAGAAAGGCTAGAATCAAAAAGACAAGAAATAACAAGTGTTGGTGTGGATGTGGAGAAAAAGCAACCCCAGTTCACTGTTTCTGGGAATGTAAATTGGTTCAGCCACTGTGGAAAATGGTATGGAGTTTCCTCAAAAAATTAAAAATAGAAACATCATATAATCCAAAAATTCCACTGCTGGGTATTTAACCAAAGGAAATGAAAACACTAATTTGAAAAAATATATGTACCCCTATGTTTACTGAAACATTATTTACAATAGCCAAGATATGGAAGCAGTCCAAGTATCCATTGATAGATGACTGAATAAGAAGATGTGGTACATTTATATAATGGAATATTACTCAGCCATATAAAAGGGTGAGATATTGCCACTTGTGACAACATGGATGGACTAGAGGGTGTTATGCTAAGCCAAATAAGTCAGAGAAAGACAAATACCGTATAATTTCACTTATATGTGGAATCTAAAAAGCAAATAAATAGACAAACCAAATACAGAATCACTTATAAATACAAAGAACAACTGATGTTTTTCAGAGTATGGGGGGATGGGCAAAATGGGTGAAGGGGAGAGGGAAATACATGCTTTCAGTTATGGAATGAATAAATCACAGGAATAAAAGTTACAGCATAAGGAATATAGTCAATAGTATTATAATAACATTCTATGGTGACAGATGGTAGCTACAGGTGAGCATAACATAGCATATAGAGTTGTTGAATATTATGCTGTACACCTGACACTAGTGTTGCATCATATGTCAACTATACTAAAAAAAAAAAAAAAAAAAAAAAAAAAAGCAAACTTCGGAAATTTTGAATAATTGTAAAGCCATTTTTCAACTTAGTGTTTCATAATATTGATAATTACAACCAATACTTTGCTACCATTTGTACTATAGAGGGGTAATGCACTCTGTCACTATTTCATGAAACCAGCATAGAGCTTAAAGAAGAGAAACAAAGAGTTGAACGATGAAGTTAATGTGTTACCAAGGTCTCAATCACTTGGTGTACCATACAACTTTTTTATAATTATGAAATACTTCCATGATTGATACCAATGAAATAAAAATGCTGTGGTGGGCATTATATAACTCTCCTTAGGGATAGTATAAATTATAAATGCATCACTTCTTTTTGAAAATATAAGGAGGCTATATTTCAAACCCAGCAGTCAGAGTGTGCTTTCAAAAACATGAATGCTATGGTATTGGCACAAAAACAGACACACAGATCAATAGAACAGAAAAGAAAACCCACAAATAACCCCACAATTATATGGTTAATTAATCTTCAACAAAGTTGGAAAGAATATCCAATGAGAAAAAGACAGTCTCCTCAACAAATGGTTCTAGGAACACTGGTCAACTACATGCAAAAGAATGAAACTGGAACACTTTCTTACACCTTAAACAAAAATAAATTCCAAATGGATTAAAGCCCTAAGTGAGAAACCTGAAACCATAAAAATCCTAGAAGAGAGAGCACAAGCAGTAATGTCTCTGACATCAGCCATAGCAACATTTTCTAGGTATGTCTTCTGAGGCAAGGAAAATAAAAACAAAAATAAACTACTGGGACTACATCAAAATAAAAAGCTTTTATACAGTGAAGGAAACAATCAACAAAACTAAAAAGCAACCTATGGAATGGGAGAAGATATTTGCAAATGACATATCTGATAAAGGGTTAGTATCCAAAATATATAAAAAACTTACACAACTCAACACCCCAAAACCAAATAATGCAATTAAAAATGGACAAGAGACATGAACAGACATTTCTCCAAAGAAAACATCCAGATGGCCAACAGACACATGAAAAGGTGCTTGACATCACTCAGCATCAGGGAAATCCAAATCAAAACTACAATGAGATATCACCTCACATTTTACTCAGAATGGCTAAAATCAAAAACAGAAGAAACAGCAAGTGTTAGCAAGGATGTGGAGCAAAAGGAATCCCCGTGCACTATTGGTGGGAATGCAAACTGGTGTAGTCACTATGGAAATCAGTGTGGAGTTTCCTCAAAATGTTAAAAATAGCACTACCCTCTGATCTAGTAATTGCACTGGATTTTTACTCCAAAAAATACAAAGCCACTAATTCAAAGGGATACATACACCCGTGTGTTTATAGCAGCATTATTTACAGTAGCAAAATATGGAAATAGCCCAAGTGTCCATCAACAGATGAATGGAAAAAGAAGATGTGATATATACAAGATATAACACACACACACACACACACACACACACACACACACACAGAGGAATATTATTCAGCCATAAAAAAAGAAATGAAATCTGCCATTTGCAAAGACATGGATGGAGGTAGAGAGTATCATGCTCAGCAAAATAAGCCAGTCAGAGAAAGACAAATACCATATGATTTCACTCATATGTGGAATTTAAGAAACAAAACAAACAAGCAAAGGAAAAAGAGAGGAAGAGAGACAAATCAAGAAACAGACTCTTAACTACAGAGAACAAAATGATGGTTATCAGAAGGGAGGTCAGTGGAGGCGATGTGTGAAATAGGAGATGGGGATTAAGGAGGACACTTGTCCTGATGAGCACTGAGAAATGAATGGAATTGTTGAATCACTGTTTTACACCTGCAACTAATATAACCCTGTATTGCTAACTATACTGTATTTAAAATAAAATTTTTAATAATAAATAAAATATGAATGCTACAATCTTAATGCCCTCTTCAAAAACCCTCTTTTGGTTTCCCATCACATTTAGAATAAAGCCAAACACCTCAAGATGGCCTGAAAGACTCTAAATGGCCTGTCCCTTCTTTTCTCAGGCCTATCTCCTACCCCACTCCATTTGCTCTGCCTGTTCTTTCTCTAGACACATTGACCTTTCTTTGAACAAGCATCAGAAACTTCGCATGCTTTCATGTTTCTTGCTGGAATTCCTCTTCTCTCACTCCCTGATTTCCCCATGGGTCCCTCCCTCATCTCTCTGCCTTTGTTCATCTCTCTACTCAAAATGTTCCCTCCTCCACCATTTGGGTCACTTCCTCCACTCATTTGTGTGCATGTTCAATCTCTACCTTCCTGGGGTGCTTTACTTTTTTCATTGCACTTATCATTACCTGTCATTATAAGAAACATTTATTAACTTATGCCTGTCATTTTCTTCTACAGGATAAGTTCTGGGAGGACAGAGATTTTATTTATCTTGTTCATCTCTCTATCCCAGAACCTAGAGTCCATGATAAGCTCTCATGAATGAGTGAATAAATGAATGAATGAGTGAGTGAATGAATGAACGGCTGCATTATTTATAGCATCACCAACTTGGTTTAATAACTATTTAACACATATTTCATGGCACTCTAATTGCAGGATGATACTTGATTTTTTTCAAGGCATCAGAATTCTCACTTAACAGAACAATGAATTTGAAAATGCAGCTCTGCACATTACTCTTTATGAATATTCCACATCATAATTTTTAAAATTTTCTTTGTGGATGTGATATCCTCAACGATATCATGAGCAGAAACAAAAGGCTATGGAATTTCTTTGATTTATAGAATTTGTGGTAATCAGTATTTTCAGGGTTAGGAACTCAGACAAGTCAGATCTAAAAGGTGGTATCACAGTAATTCAATGTTGTAAACTCACTTAAATGACTACTGGTTTTTAATCTGCCTCTTTTATTCTAGTTCTATATCCCAGAACTAACCAACCGATAATGCATATTTCTTTTCAAAAGACCTGACTCAGAACAAATAGTGAAAAATTGTTTATACAAAGTCATAGTATTAGATGGGTTGAAATAGAAACACAAATACCAGCCACGTTTCCCACCGTGCTCTCTTCACCACATTTAATGGAGAAAATGAAATTGCTTCAGGTCCAATCTCAAAGGTCCACATAGGAAAAAAAGTGTGGGTAAACTGGTCTCCAGGGAAGGGCTGGCAACAGCATTAGTTTTACCATTCTGCCTGTCGGCCCTTCCTGAACAAAAACTTTCCTCTAGGGGAAAAAAATTTTACCACCCCAATATAAGGGAAAGGTCATATGACGTTGAGTAAGATTGAGCATCCTGTACAAGGTTGAAAAATAGATTTCTGTATGAGTTGCTTTTGATTTTTTTAAAAATCAAATTACTACATAGGAAAGGTGATTTCTGACAAAGTTTTGGGTACCTCTACATTACAGAAATAATGTAATTTTGGAGTTTTAATAGTTTGATGGGACCAATCTCTTCATTACAGATGAGTGTTTTGGTGACTTGCTACTTAGAAATGAAGTCAGTCTTGGGGTTCTCAGCCAGTTCTCTTCATTTCTCAGCCAGTTCTCTTCATTCCACAGCAAACAACCCTCCCAACTAAAATGGAAGCACAATCAAGAATTCAGTAATGAAAATGATGCTTCTTTCTACTGTTGAAGTTCTGAAAGCACTTTAACCACAATGTGATGGTCATGGGGCATTTATTGGGTATTTGAGCTCCTAATTAGTTAGTGGTTGTATTTGAAAATATATTTATCAACACTACGAAAGTCAATACTGAAATACTATTTTTGTGATTTAAATTGTAACATGTTTAACTCAGTAGCTACTGAATGATTAGGGGGCGGTTTTTCTTCAATGTAACAGTGGTTTTTTTTTTTTAATTTTTTTATTTTTAAGGGATAACACTTTGTTCAATACTTACTCTCACTGGGATAATCTCATTTATAGACTTTTATCCAATTGACAAAGTTAGCCTAAGAATGTTTCTTTTTATCATGTTCTCTTATATAGAATGAAGATAACTGAGGTTTGATATAAGTGTTTACATTTCCGCCATCTTTTTTTCCTAAATGTTGATTGGCAGGCTGGCATGTGCTACATGGGAAAGAAGGATTTTAATGGAAGAGATTCAATTTGCAGGTGTGATGAGGGAACCTGTGATCATTACTCTATAAGCAAACTCTATGCTAAGACTATTTGAGATGTTACTAGGGCCTTAAATGAAGAAACAGGGGCGCCTGGGTGGCACAGCGGTTAAGCGTCTGCCTTCAGCTCAGGGCGTGATCCCGGCGTTATGGGATCGAGCCCCACATCAGGCTCCTCCTCTAGGAGCCTGCTTCTTCCTCTCCCACTCCCCCTGCTTGTGTTCCCTCTCTCGCTGGCTCTCTCTCTCTCTCTGTCAAATAAATAAACAAATAAAATCTTAAAAAAAAATTAAATGAAGAAACAGGTGTTAGCCTCATGATCTTTACTTTGTGACTGAAATGTATCGCTACATAGAGGGCAATATGAAGGAGTTGGTAAATGGTTAGACTAGAATATGTTGGGGAAGAAACAGAGAAATTCCTTTCTTTTACCAACCCAATACATCCACCAAGTTTATACATATTTCATGAATTGAAACAGATATAAATTTATGGCCTTACTGCAGGGCTCCATATCCTTATTTTTTTTGCTGTGGATACCATTGGCAGTCTAATAACTACCATAACTTCAAAGTGATGATGACCACACATGGTATATCAAGATGTCTGCAGCAACTATAATATTCCATAAAGATAGCTATGATATACTACATTCACAATTCCAGAAAATGGTAAATTTGTGTCAGAAGATGACAAAAACAAAAATATAATGTTTTTCCATCATAGATCTCTTGAATTCTATGTACAGACCAATGGACCTGTGGATCTGATATTAAAAACGTCAGGTTAGGGACACCTGGGTGGCTCAGTCAGTTAAGCGTCTGCCGTCGGCTCAGGTCAGGATCCTAGGACCCTGGGATCGAATCCTGCACTGGGCTCCTTGCTCAGAGGGGAGTCTGCTTCTCCCTCTGCCTCTGCTTCTCCCTCAGCTTGTGCTCACTCTCTCTCTGACAAATAAATAAAATCTTCAAAAAAAAAAAAAAAAAACCCTCAGAGAGCAAACAGAAAAATTCTACTTACTACAAAAAAAATTAAACTTCCTTTTCAAGATGAGGTTTATTTACTCTACCTTAGGAAAATTGTAATTTACATAAAATCTAATAAGGTTTATTAACTCTTAGAAGAACATTTTATAAAAGGGAAAGGGAACCCACATTTAAATATGAACATGCTTGTCTTCCATTCTTTATACTTTTTGACTTTTTTAAAAAAATTAAGATTTTATCTTTTAGAGCAACTTTAGGTTCACAGCAAAATTGAGAAGGTACAGAAATTTCCCATGTATCCTCTGCCCCTACACATGTCTTGCCTCCCTTGTTATTAACATCCCCCACCAGCTTCGGACTTTTCTGAAAAACATGAAAACCAGATGCCTGCTTACAGCAGTAGAATATCCCCCTGATAAAAATGGACAGAGCTCCCGGATCAGTATTTAACTCATTCGCTAATTTCCTCAGAGTTCAGTAGTTTCATGTTTATGTACTTAGGCTTCCTTTGGCCCACCATCTCTTTGCTTTGGCTTTGTATTACAGAGGCAACTGTCCAGATGATTTTAGCCAAAATCCGCTTTGGACATTTTCTGGGGTTTATATATCCATGTGAGTCTTGTACTTTATTCATTAACATTTTATGTTAAGTTGAAATGTACACTAAACTTTGTTTACAGACAAATGTTTTAACAAAGAGACGTGATGACTGAGATATGTAGCCCTCAAATTTTTTGTTTTTGTTTTTGTTTTTGTTGTTGTTGCTGAGGCTGAAATTAACTAATGTATTCATTGGTTAATTAAAATTTGAAATACATCAAACTACAGTTGTAAGTAAACTGTGCAACATCATGATAAATGATAATATATCTTGAAAATGCACATTTCACATCAAAATTAACCAAATTGATAGTAATCATAAGGCTATGTTAGGTTGAATAGGAACAAAAGTGGAGAAAGAAATGGTTCTGGTATCTATTCATGATTTCTTATGTATCAGACATTGTATTATCTCATTCAATCTTCACAATAACTGTAAGAGGAAGGTATTATTATAATATTATTACTGGAAACCAAGATTAAGTAACTTCCCCAGGTCACACTAATTGACAGATATAGAATTCATACCCAAGTATTTCTGTCTCCCTATGAATAACACAGCTCTGGATATGTAGCTATGGAAAAAAGGAAACACAGCCATTACGGACACTATATCCAAGACATCTCATAACAGATTGACCTCAAGCCAATAAATATAAAGACACTGAACCTCACAGTTAGCTTTTTTTTCCCTTCAGATTTCCCTAAGGAGTTAGTTTCTTTTTTACTTTATTTTATACAAAGCTGAGTTAAAAGATCACTTTTTAAGGTGTAAAACTAACAAGTAAATGAGAAAGTTTGCATGACAGTTGAATTTGTTGTGAAGCTATTTTTAAAACCACATTGAAAAAAGGTATTTCTTTTTCAAGTTTAATTTTTTCAGCAAAAAAAAAAAGATATTTTATAAAAGACTCAACAACTTCTAAACCTGTAGCCCTAAATTTCTTCAGTTTTGTTTGTTTGGGTTGTTTTGTTATTACTATCAGATAAAGCTACCAGAATGTCTTTTTGGAAGGAGAGGTTGTGGGGGTGGTGGGCTAATCACAATAGAGAAGAATCTTCTGTCTTTGTAAAAAAAAATAAGGATTTTGGAATCTTTGTCATGCTCTTCTAGCTCTCTCTTTCTCTCTTTGCCTCTCTCTCAGCTCCAGGACTGCTGTGTACTTTGGGGTCACTAAAAGAGCAGCTAACCATTTGACACAGTGTTTGGATTCTCACCCCCACACAACAGACCCTCATTACCAAACTGTTAATCACTGCCAAAGGAGCAAGTCCCTTGACAGCTCTCAAGCCCCCATCCCCCAAAGTACATCTTTCCACACTTGGTATCAAATTGCATTGTGATTACAACAACACGGGAACTGGGTAGTTTAAACATATATTAGCGATGAAGAGGCTTTTTTCCAACTTGGATTTAAATTCTTCTTCAGCTATTGAGTGCATGTTTGCACATCAGTAAGTATAGAGTTTGAAATTTGTCCTTATAAACACGTACACATTATGCACAGCACACCTGACGCCCAGATCTCTTGGAGTCAAAACTCTATCTTGTAAGAGATCCGACCTTCCAATGTGGAGTTTTATATTTTCTTGGCATTGGAAATTGCCTCATCTTTTATTTAGGTATTAGGTTAATGACACAACTACTTATTCAAAAGAGAAAAGTTTGTCCCATCAATAGTCATTTTGTTTATTTGATGCCAAATATCCACATTGGCTGATGTTTTCCACCCACCCAGTAGACCCGTTGAAATCATCTGGTGTGTTTATAGTGTGTAGACAGAGCCAAGAGGTGAGGAGGGGAGGTTAAATTTGATTTTATAGAACAACCTGCGTGGCTCATTTCTGTTTCTGGCATATCTTTCTTTTTAATAGGTGATATTTTCATTTCCTAAAACTAAATATTTATTAAAAATGCAGTCTCTCAAGGGACAATGTAAGACTGAAGACAGTTATGTAAATAGAGCACTGTCATGTATTTATTTATTAGATTAGCAAAATGGGGCGCTCCTGCATTACAGCTGTTTGGTTCCTTTATTTTTATACCATTGTATCAAAGGAATTCCAAGTGACATGACATGGATTACCTTAAACCTGTTTATAGCCACCAAATCCTCTTGAAACAGCATTCTTAGTTGTGGAATATTAATAATATATGAATAAAAATATAAGTACTGTCTGATGATGATTGGTGTTAGTGCTTCTGTGGATATCTCAGTCCTCTTCCCAGTAACTAAATAATAGTACCAGTCAAGATTCTATTGGTTGTAAGTGCTGGACTCCCAAGGCAAATTGGCTTAAACTGAAAGGGAATATATTGCTTCACATAACTGGGAAGTCAAAGTAAAACCTGCTGTCTCTTGGCACTGTTGAACATAGGAGCTCAAATGTGAGCACAGACTGTCTAATTTTCTCTACCTCCCTGCTCTCTGGCTTTGCCTGGCTTTCCTCTGCAGGCTGGCTCTCACCATATGGTAAGCAAGATGGACCCTGGCAGAACCAGAACTTTATTTTTCTGGAAAGAGTAGTTCTTTCTTCCAGTGTCCACATATCAGTCCCTGAAAATACTTGCTTTGCCCTTTCTCTGATTGAAATACATGTTATCATTGGAATTATACTGTTTCCAGATTAATTCAGAGCAATAATTGGTACAGCCTCAGTGATATGCTCATTACTATGGCTTTTGGCAGATTGCAATGATCACAAGCCTACCAGGACTCTATGGGCTAGAAGAGAGATGATTCCTTCAAAGTCCTGCAGAAGCATAACTGACACACTCCCCCCATGCCACCCGCCAACACCAGTTCCCAACAAAAGGGGCACCAGCAGTTGACTTAATATTCACTAAATATAAAGTCAGGAATTCAGAAGGCTGCTATTATTTGCCCTTTCTCTCTGTCAATCTAAGTTCCTCCACACAAAGACATGGCTTGAACCAAGCCAGTTTCCTCACTGTCTTCATTCTGTTCTGTAGTCTGCATGCCATTTTCATCCTCCATTTTCCCAGGATTGATTTAGCTCTCTTTTTATCCATTCAATTGGATATTCAAATTACATGTATGTTTTAGGAAGCAATTCAAGCCTCCACATAACACAAATCCTTACATAACTAACAAACATGCTTGAATTTCTTTTATTTCTTATAGCATTGTGTTATTCGTTTTTAATATATCTTTTATTGCCTCCAACAATATCACAAATAACTTTCTAAGTGTAAATTTTGCTTCCTTTGATATAATAATATGGCTGTCCACAAACACTGTGGAATGTGTGTTTTTATTCATATTTAGCAAGGAAGATAAAAATAAAAGGACAGAGAGAGAGGAAGAAAGGAAAGAGAGAAGAAGCCGGCTCTATTTCAAACAAGATCTGAGTGAGCCTTTCTTTCAGTAATAGTAGCACGGTCAGACTTGCCCACTCAAGGTTCAGTCCAGGGTCAGAGGAAAGGAATATTAATTAGGAAACCATCATTTGGCATACCAATTACCTGAGGCAAAATGAAATTAATAACAAGACCACTATTATATCTTATATCTAGTCCTGAACTGAAAATACTGTAAAGGATCAAATGTAAATGCAAATAGAATGGACTATAATGGAATTAAAGCATGTAATAAGCTGATGAAATGAAATGAGTAATAATTAATATATAACCCCTATTCAATTAGAATTAAGAGAGACTATTTTGCAACTCAAATGAATTTTATCTTATTCACAATGATTTTAAATAATATCCTAAGAGTTTATCTGATTAATCCTTGTGTTATATTGTTAAGCCTAGTACAAAATTCCTAAAACAAGCAGTGTTAGATTGCTAAGAGATGATACGATTAAGTAGTACAAAGAAGATCATAGTAAAAAGAAACCCTCATTCCACTGAGACAATTCAACATAATGACTCATCAGTTTTCAAAAAGGAATTAAGAATTTGATTTCCAATCATCATGTTGAAGACATTTGTTTCCTTCTATCTTAATTATCAAGAAGTTCAGAGTGTCGGAAGGAAGAGAACATAGTTGATTGCATATTCATTCCCCATGATATCCGATAATAGTTTTCTGTACCACAGAACAGCATAAGACTTCTAAAAAGGCAAAAATCTAAACTTAATGTGTGGGTCTTGACTTAAATGGATTATGTAGAACATTGGTGTTAAGATCCTCTTTCTATTTGCCCTTCTCCTTAGAAGGCTGTGGGGACAGGAGGGTCACTTAGCAAAAAGTGCTTCTGTTCTTTTGTCAAAAAACCTCATGGAAAAAGATCTGTGCCTAGATTTGAATGGTCCTGCATAAAGCCAAGAACTTTTCTTATCATCAACTAAGAGAATGTAATCTTTAAAAGTTTGGATGGCAATACCATTATTGTATCTCAAAAAGCATGTAACCAATGTCCACACATTCGGAATTGAATGTTTGATCCTGTAATTTTCTATGTCAGTTGTCAAAGTATTTGCCTCACAATCTGTATATGTGTGTGTGTGTGTGTGTGTGTATATACAGAGAGAGATAAAGAAAGAATTATTCACTTCAAGGAGACACTAAGCAAAAACAACTGCTTAAATTAATAAAATTTCAATTTTTTTTTCAGTATGAGAGATCCATCATAAGGCAATCCTTTCTGTGATGTTATTTCCCATAGGCTTCATTGAACAGTGATTAATGCATTTCTGTTATTATTGTTTTTATTATTCCAATGTTTGGAAGTTTGTTATTTCATAGGGAAGACTCACACTTCAAGTTTTTGGGGGGACTTTTTCCTAGCTGCGAGCCTCATGTTTTTCCTGGACAGTAAAGCTGAAGGAAATTAGAAATGAATAG
The DNA here is from genome assembly GCF_023065955.2 of Ursus arctos. NCBI lineage: Eukaryota > Metazoa > Chordata > Mammalia > Carnivora > Ursidae > Ursus > Ursus arctos. Next base: position 35,515,728 of record NW_026622797.1, on the reverse strand, counting down.
AATGGAACAACATCAATAGATTGTTTAAGTTGCTAGAAGTTCTTTTTTTTTTTTTTTTTTACATGGTAACTAGAGCAATTCTAGAAATATCCTGAATAGAAAAAAAAAAAGAAACCTGAGAAATACCTTTTTCCAGTTATCCTACTAGAATTTGAGATCATCAGATTTTTTTTTTTTAAGTAGAACATGTTTAGACACTAAAAAATATTACCTGTAGGTAAGATAACCTTACAGGGTGATTTATGTCTAAGTTTTAAATCATGCCTCAAACATGGTTTTATTCTAGATACCATGCCTAATTAGAAGATAAAAGTACTAGAGGGAAGAGTATAATTTCTTGTGTATTCCCTCAGCATAATACCTGACCGATACTTTTTTATAACATATTATGACACACATTTTCCCAAAAGGCAAGGATTTGAAATTGAATATGTAAGTATTAATTCAGAAAATTTACCTTGTTTTTGAAATTGTAGGTCTCATATATTATTTATAGCCAATATGTAGGTCTGAAGTTTGAAATGTTTACCTAAATTAAGCAACTAAGGACATTATTGTCTTTTCCTGTAAACTATGCAGAAACAGAAATAATAGAATATTGTTGCATATTAAGTGATTCAACTTTAATTAAAGGGTCTGGGGGTTTGAATGTTGAATTCTGAATGGCCAAGACACTCAATATATAATACTCAACTATTTCATATTATGAATTAAAACACTAATCTATTTTTACATTTTTGGAAAATTATAGTTTAGCTCAAAATGTTATCTCTAAAACTAATTGAGGTTTAGCTCTTTGGGATAAATTAAATCAGATAAAAGATACTGAGTTAGAGTTTAAATTTTAAAAATAAACTATATTTGAAAGTATCTAAAAAATTGTGAAATACAGAAATGTTTGTTTATTTTACAGAATTTTCTCTTAACAGATTTTGCTTTAAAGTATTTCTGACAGATTTATGTGCCTTAAGAAATCCAGCATTCTGCCCTTTTTATTGTATCAAGAAGAAATAGGAAGTAGTTGCTGAGTTTAACCCTTGTATGCCTGCAACTGCATTTTTAAGTAATACCTATCTTTAGATACGTTTGCACATACATATTTTGCTCTCAAAGATTTGAAATAATTTGTAATAGACAGACACCATAAAATAGAACTCTCCCATTCCAAAAAATGTAGTTAAAGTTGAGGACTCCTTCTTTATCTTCACTAATTCATACTTTATTGAATCATATTCTGCCAGAACTTATTACTTTCTAGGACAAAGTAAGACTTCTTTGGAACCCATATGAGCTTTTTCTTACTATGAGGACATTATTAAATAGAAAGCTGTAAATTTCCAAGCAGTTTTGAAAAATAAATCCAGAGCCGTTTTACCCCTAAGTATCCACACACTGCTAAAACTTTAATAATTAAACAAAACATCAAAGCAGGAAAGGTTCCATGTACTATTTACTCTTAGTCCCTCAGTTTACAAAAAGGAAAAAAGAAGAGCCCGTGAACTGGTGTCAAATCCAAGCTAGAACCCAGTTCACCTTAATCCCAGGGCTCTTGCATCAAGCTATTTTGAAAATGGCATCCCAGGAAATGCTGTTTCCATAGATTCTTCTGTTCTGCTAATTTGATCTTTAGTCCACTAATACAATAATTTTGTCAGTTACTGTGTTTTCTTAAATTTTCCTTGGGAATTCGGTAAAATTATCTAAAAATTATTCTGCTATCCCATATAAATAAAGCACAAAGTTCCAGGTAGAAGACTTAAAGCTTCCAAAGGGAATTAATTTGCATTGGAGAAGTAATTTCAATAAAAAAGGGAGGTCCACTGGGTAGAAATTATCTTAGTCTTTGATCATCAAAGGGAATTTTTGAAATATGAAAATATAATAGTAATGTTAGACAATGTTTTTGTTTATATGATATCATTTGATCGTCAGGTAATCTAATAGGCATGATAAATACATAAAATGGAGGCTTAAATTTACTAACTTGCTTCTTGTAATAGAACTAGTTATTGTCAATGCTTGGGCATGAACCAAGGTGTTCCAACTCCAAATCACAATTCCAGCTTTCTTATTCTTTATCAAGTATTCATAAAAAATACTGCACAAATGCTTATGAATTCACCCTTAATATAGCGAATGAATTTCTCCCTGTTGTTTAAAGGTGTGAAATGCTTTTACATTCATTATCTCATTTGATATTAAGAACAACCCCATGAATTAGACAAGACAATTATTATTATGACTTCCATTTCATTAATGAGGAAACTGAGGGTCAGAAAGTTAAATGATTTAATGAAAGTCACACAGTAGATATGTGACAGAATCATGCTTGATCGTCTGTTTCTCACTCTACATTTAGCTGTCACAGTGAAAGCCCATATGCCTCCAAGAACTTAACTGATTCTGAGTTTTTAAGGATTGGTTAAACTTATTGCCCTCCAATACCACTTGATTTCTCCCTTAGCAAGGGATTCTTTTAAATAAACTCTTCCTGTTATTTAAAATGCATTCTCAGAGGTGCCCAGGATTCATCCAGGCTTTTGATTATGTCCAGACAGTCACTCCAATAGTTAAATATTTGTTCCACAATGACTTAAACACAAATGCAAAGTAGACAGACTAACCCAACAACATTTGCTTAATCAGCATTTTTAAACCCCTTCCTTGTAGATGTTGTTCTGAGGACTAAAATCTGCTTTCCCCTTTGAGTCTTTATGCTATATAATGGAGATGGCTGGAAGCCATTAAAACAAAACAATCTGTGTATCCTCAAGGCAGAATAAAAATGTAAGTTCATTTTAAGCATGACACTGCTATGAAGCTGATGCTGTGCTTTTTTTGATTAATCTCCATGTGTATATTCATTTTATGCAATATGTTGTATGACAGTAGCTTTCCATTTAGCAAATTAGTTTCTGCTTTAATTCAATGGGGATGAAAAATATTAAAATCTACCCTTTTTGCGAGACATTTCCATTTCGAGAGGCCTTGTTTCCAAGAAAAGCATCATTTTGAAGTATACAATAGACATTCTAGCTCAAAAATGGAATTACTTCTGTTTAAACTGGATCTCATGAGTAATTATAGATTTGTGGTAGCAATAATATTACTGAAAACAATTAATACTGTCTTGAATTTTAAAATATTTCCATGTAAAGAAGAAAAATGATATCATCTTGGGGTTGCTTTAAAAACGATATAAGGGGGCGCCTGGGTGGCGCATTCGTTAAGCGTCTGCCTTCGGCTCAGGGCGTGATCCCGGTGTTCTGGGATCAAGCCCCACATCAGGCTCCTCTGCTAGGAGCCTGCTTCTTCCTCTCCCACTCTCCCTGCTTGTGTTCGCTCTCTCGCTGGCTATCTCTGTCTCTGTCAAATAAATAAATAAAATCTTAAAAAAAAAAAAACGATATAAGGACTCCAGCAGTGAAACAGAATTTTATAAGTTTGCTTCAGGGTTTTGATGCTGATGTTGAGTAGTCAGCAGGGGGTGGGGGGCTGGGATGGGGTGGTTGAGTGGAAAGAAGGTTGTTATTAAATTGTGTGTCCCTGGTAGTTTCATTCCCCTAAGGAACTTTCAGAAACCTTGTTTCTGGTGCTGATACAAGTGCCAGACTACAGTTTTCACATTATAAATTACCCTTGTTTTGTTAAAGCTTAAATTATTTTTATTAGCTGGTCACCTGGGATGTGAGCAAGAGTCAAGTTAAAACTTTCAGATAAGCAAAGCAGCTGTTGGAATCAGCTTTCTCTTTGTCCCTTTTACCACACACTCTGCCTCCTGCCTTTCTCCATCTAATCTCTCTCTCTCAATCAATCACTCTCTCATCTCCCCTTTTCTCCATGAAGAAATAAAGTGGCAGGACACAGGAGTTTTAAGATATACCTTGCAAGACCAAATAGATCAATTTTCCATCATGACAAGAATCTATGGGTAGCAGGGCAAGTGGTATGGCTGTCCTGTTCTCCAGCACGTGAACCTTAAAGATTCAGCAATGAAACCAAAAACTTTCTAGTGGGATGACACAGGAAGAATAGGAATTTGTTCATCAAATCACTTGAAAGAAATTTTGTTCCATATAGGAAAACCTAGTAGTTAAAAACAAAATTGACTGGAGAGCTTTCATTTTTCATTTAAGTAAATATTTGGTAATTATGGAAATTGGGAAAATGTGTAAAAGTAGGAGGAAAAAAATTAAATAGTAACCAAACAAAGATAACTATAATTTTGGTGTTTTGTTTGCAGTATCTTTGGAATGGATAGTGTATATGTACCCATCATATATGTATTTATCATACATATTTTTCTGTTTTTTATTATTATCATATCATTGTTATCATCATGTTACATAATAATTCTTATGGCTGCGTAACACCCCATAGAATGAATTTCCATTCTATGAATGGATTTATTGTAATATTTTCTATCACTGGGCAATTAGTTTATGTCCATATATATTTGTGATATTTCATATCAAAATTCTGCTCTTTGTGCATAATATTTTAATTTGATAGTTCAGATTATTTCCTTGGTTATATTCCTAGAAGTGGAATTGATTTGTTACAGAGTGTATATTTTTTAACATGAGAAGAGTGTGGTTTTAGAGAAAATAAGCATCATAGCTATGATGCATTCTGCACCAAAAGAGTTCTGATATGCTATTACACTACTACTCAGTGTATGAAATAATTTGCTTTCTCAAATGGAACATCATATATTAGATTGTTAAAAGCACACAGAAACCTCCACCAATATTTAATTATAAGCACTCCATTTTATGAAGAATACTGTTCATCAGAGTACAACTTGAGAACTAAAATGGTTAGGTATCTACAAGCTATTAAAAAATGATTTTAAGATTTAAGTTTTTTTATCCTGGACATCTTATGGGGAAGGACGGTAAGCATAGCATACAATAATCTTTTCATTATATCATTTTAAAAGGCCATACCAGAACCAACAAGTAAAACTATAAGGAAACAGCTTCTGATTCCTTCCACAGAGCTATTTTTATAATTAGCTTTCATCCAAATCGAAAGAGCTGCCTTTATAGACCATAGGTCTTTCAAACATATGTTTCATCTGCTTTTTGTGTAAGGGGCTTCTATCCTGTGTGAGAGGATGAGCTATTTCCCAAAATAAAATTTGGCAATTCTATGATATTTAAATACATTTTAAATATTTCTGAAAACTATTTTTAAACTTGTTATTTAGAACTTTTTCTATGTAATAATAAGTTTAAGGACTAGATATAATGAATGAACCCATATGTAGAAGAATACCACATTTTAACTGTGGGAGATTTTGCCAACACTCTTGTCTATCTCTGTTCTCATCAAACTCCATGAACAAAATAGAAAGAAATGGCCAAGGTTGTGATTTCTCAGGGAATCACATTCTAGAAATAAAATATGAAATTTTTCTTGACACAGTACTGAATGACTATCGCTTTGTGAAAATGGCTTTGATAACTTTTTGAAATTTTACAGAATACAGGCATAGCAGGTAAAAGTGGGATAGAAGTTATGTGAGGAAAAGATAAGAAACTTATAATTATATGGTATCATCAAACCCCTACCTATAGAAGATTCATGATCCTTGTGTAGAATGCATTTGGTCATACAAGTCTCCATAATCCTAAAGACCTATTACCAGTTATAATTGTAAGGTGCAGTTATTACCAACCCCACTCGCTGGGGCAAATCAACAAAAGAGAGCTAGCCAAACATTGAATTCTTGCATTCCTAAAATAGTTTCAAGAAACCTCTTGAGATCCAATATCTGATTCTTCAGACTATCTTGGGAGAAGGAAAAAGGAAGTCAGAACAAAGTCATACATATTCTGATACAAAAATAAATAAACATGGTTTTAAAAGTGAAAAAAAGATGATGGACAAGAACAAACATACCCTTAGAACTATAATGTGTTTGGTCTTAAAAACTCGAAGGCAACAAGAGATTTTTATATTAAGATGTGACAAATTCCTCACAGATGGGAAAAGATATAAAATGCTGCTTTGTAAGCAGTCATTTTAACCAGAAAGGATTTTCTCATACAATGGCAATGCACACTGTGTGGCAAATGATAAAATAAATAGATAGCTAGTCAAGAATATTCCACTATATTCATCTAGAGGCCAAAGCCACTAGCATAATCTCTACATTTGAAACAAAGTCTCTTAGTTTCAGAATGGCCACACAGAGAGATTTTATCCATCTGCTTCTGGGAAGAAGCTTCTTCATGCTGTTGACATAGTCTAGGGGTGTGTAACATGGGAACTCACCTAAACAAGGCTGCCCACCTAAACAAGCATGTTCCTTGAAGGGCAATTGCCCTCAATGCTTGAGTTTAGTATCCTCTGCCCCTCTGCCCAGCATTTCTGCAATGTTCCTCACTCATTGCCTGTGCCTTGGCTAACTGGCTAATTGGTATCAATCAGCTTTACTACGTTTTCTTTTGTTTCTTTGCTTACTTGTAATCACAGCAGGGTACTTTATTTTATCTTGCTCATTCATTGCCAGGTCACTGAGTGTCATAGGAGGACAAAGGGGATCACACAGAATTAGGGATAAATAAATGAAAATTTTATTTGATTCTCAAAACGTTTGAGAACAATGAGCTCTGAGAAGAGAACAAATTACCTACATTTTGGGGATTGTTAACTCCCTAAGTTCCTTAGGTACCACTTAGTACAGTTTCCCAAGCACTAGTTTAGAGAAAACAATAGCAGCTCATGACTCCACTGTTATTCTTCCATGAGAAAGCATATTCAAATTTATTACCGAGTAATTATAAAATGATTGCTTTTCATCACTGATAGCAATTACGATTGCATTTCACATTTCCTCATTTTGTGCAGATGGGACCCACACATCAAGAGTGATACAGCTCTCAGCTTGTCTTTAGCTCTCTACCCCCATTCTCACATAAAAGTCATCACTGGTGGAGTGTAGAGTCACAGGTCAGGAAGGAAATGTGATGCCATAATACTCAGGATAACAATAGCACTCAAACACCGAAGGAGAAAGAGAACTGGAAGAATAACCACAAGGTTGGGATGAGAGTGGGAAACAGAATCTATGCCAAAATTCTAACCATTGCAAGGGAGAAAAACATAGAGTGATTCAAAGATAAGTCTTATGAAATAGCAAGTTTCGATTTTAGAAATCTGAAAAACTTCATTGTCTTGTGAAAAATACTATGTGAACACACTGTCAATTAGATTTTCCAGTTTCTAATAGGTGCGAGTAATATCTGAAAACAGCAGCAATGCTCCAGTATACTCTCTTCCAGCATAATGCAAGAATTTGGTGGGTTGAAAGAGTTAACTTACTTTGATAATCAAAGATATGCATTCACTTCTTACTCGCAGGAACAGGTTACATTTTTAAAATTTCAAAAACCAGCCATCTCCATGTATGTCGAGATCAAAACTATGTTCCAACTTGCTTAAAATCAGATTCTACTTTGTTATTAATCTCCCCTCTCCTTCCCCTTCACAAAAGCCCTCTGCTTTGCCAGCTGTATACCATATTGAATCAACTTGCATTGAAATATTCACGTAGTCTGTGAGTCTGCTCTGAAATTCCCATAGGTGTCTTGACTTAGATTATACCTATATATGGAAATCACATATGGCTACACCCCTGGAAAATGCTATATTTAATCCTCTGTCAAGGTGCTTGTTTGGAGATGACCTCTGAAACTGACATCTCTCACCTTTGTTCTTAGTAGAAATAGACTGCCCCATATTACTAGATAAATGTCATCCTGTATGTCAACAGTTTGAACTATTTTGTGCCTAATAGTTAATACCTTTACAAAAGTGCTATCTTGCATATAAATGAGGGCCTTTTGACTCATACAATTATTTTGTTGGCCTTCTGTAGGAATGTGTGTCTAACCACTGTCATAGAACTCATTACACTTTTATTTATATGACTTACTATTATATTCTAACTTAATATAATATATTATTATTTATTATTATATTGTTATTAATTTAATATGCTTATTATTATATTCTAATTATCTGATGACTCAGATTAGCTTTTAGGTAACCGAGAATAGGGACCATGCTTTGTCTTTGTATCCACAATGCTTTGCATTTGACAATGACATGAACATGATGTTTGCTCAGGGAATATGTGAACATTGACTATGCATGCCTGGAAAACATATCTTTACTTGTTTTGGATTCAATGCCAGTATCACCAAAGAAGTTAAGAATGCAGTTTAACTGACAATCAAAGGCTAGAACGAAACCATATTTCTTCAGTCAAATACAAATCTTTGCTGCCTATCTAGGAGCATCAGAATTGACAACAAAAATTATAATATTTAGTGTTATAAAAATAGTAAAATTCTCTGATTAAGATTTGCCTTCTGTGTACTCAACTATTTTTCTTGCCTTTTAGGTACTTGAAACTTTGTAGCCCGATAAAATTATTAATGATAAGCAGAATCAAAATGTTTTTTAACTTAGGTGCAATGGGGAATTTCATGAAAAAAAATTAAAACATTAATTTTAAATTTGAATACAATTTTTAAATGATTGTTTTATAGAGATAATACTCATTTTACGTATTAGTAATATCCCATCCCATTCTAAATTGAAATACACTGGAAACACATCAGATCTAATTATAATTGTCATTCTCCTAAGACTATGCACGGCATTTTTCAAATCTAGATTCAAGATGGAGAATTGCTTAAATCTGTCACCTTAGTACATTGTACCTCTTATTATACAAGTGAGATTACACTTGAACTTTGGCCTTGACTACTATCTTAAGACAAAATAGCACAATATGCACCCATAAAATTGAGACCAATTCAGTGTCTTCCAAACCCTGATAGTTTCTTTAATAAAATGGAAGGAATGAATTCTGAGCTACTCAACAAACATTCTGATTTAAAAAAAGATCTTATAAAGCTTACCATACCCTCTCTGTGCATTAAATTCTGAAATACTAAATCAACCACCAATTACCAGATGTGTGATTCAAGAACTATAGAATATCTAATATTAAATATATGTTAAACTAGTGATCAGTCAAATCCTTATAATCACTAAATGAACTTCTCCCAAAGAACAAGCATACACACATATCTATTGCTTAAATTATCACCTGCACTTTGTTGTTGAATCTTATTTCTTACAGATGAAAATGGGTTAATTGTGTTTTTTAAAAATCCATTGGAATGGGAGAATTTCCACTTTGTTCCTAGAGTTTAGAGGCCACCTATGAAAGTCTTTCCATATTATGCCAAAAGATGGTTGGGGAAGTGCTATTTCCAAAAAGATAAATTTATCTAAAACCTTTCTCCACATTAAAATCACAATCCGAAATGAGAAAATGACCTTGACTTCTTTTTGTATTCTATTTGTATTTTAATTTCTTGTGGAGTTTTTGATATCATCACGGGTTCTTGCCGAATGAATTATGTCAATATTTGCAAGAGCAGCCAGTAAACAAGTATTGATGCAGTAAGGCTTTGGGACAGAAAGACACTGTACTCCAGGAAGAAAAGAAATGCATACTTTATTTTAATTTAACAATAATTCCCCTTCTTAATATCTCATAGAATGCTACTTCCTAGTTGGTAATTATGACAGATGCTGTGAGTAATCAAATCGAACTATTCTAACCTCTCCCTCCACATACGTGCGTATCTTGCTAACAGAAGTCTCTTTTGTTCAGATACTGGTCTGTCATCAGTGTGTTCTGACAAGGTACACCCTTCCCCTATTTCAAAGGGGTCTCAACCAATCATGAAAGACACATAAGTTACAATGAATGACCTAAAGGTGGTCATAGTATCCAGTTTTGAAAATAAGACATAAAATGTGAAAAGAGCCCTAGCAGTAGAAGGGAGAAGATGTACTTTCTGATAAACCAGAGAATAATTGGGAAGTGGCCTTTTTTCCTTCCTTTTTTCTTTCTTTCTGGTTGTGTAAAACTAGAATGCTTAAAACTGCTGCAGCGATTTTGTGATCATGAATTGAAAATTCAGAGGAAGGATAAAAAGCCAAAATGCTGAGAAAAATAAAAGGAAAGAATAGAAAAAAGTCTGAGTCACTGTACTGGCTCTAGAATTACCAGAATTCTTTTTTTCTTCCCCCAAATATTCTATTACTTGCAGCTAAACACATCCAGATCCAAAATTGATGTGAAGTTTTAGAAAATTAGAAGTTGAGCCAATAGGAAAATACATTCAATTTTGTTTTTTTGGTTGAAAATAGAAACTAAATGCCCTTTGATGTTGGGGCGTCTGGGTGGTTCAGTCGGTTAAGTATCCAAATCTTGATTTCTGCTGGGTTCAAAATCTCAGGGTCATGGTATCAGCCCCATGTGGGGCTCCGTGCTCAGTGCAGTTTGTTTATTCCTCTCCCTCTGTTCCTCTCCCCACTTGTGCTCTCTCTCTCTCTCTCAGATAAATAAATAAAATCTTTTTAAAAAATAAGATAAATGCCCCTTGATGTCATCATGCACAAAGTTAATTATTGCTTGAGGTGATGACAAGAGCCGTCAAGTTACTCCAATTATCAGTTGTCCTCAAACTCGGGCAAAACTGAAGTTGAGATGCAACATCAGGGGATTCCGCAGTTGAAAGCCATATGACTGCTCCATGACCTTGTCATCTTATCATCTCACCAATGAATGGACTCTAGGCATTGGAACTATGTTCTCTCCCACTAAATATAAACACCATTTAATGAATGAGTCAGCAAAAAAAATGAAAAGGGATTTCCATTAACATCCCTTTATGCAATAACTCAAGAAATAGCACCACAAACTTAGGGGCAATATTATGATATAAATTAACAAGGTAAATACTTAGGGGAAGGGAAGATATTTTCAATTCTTTCTTCTCTAGAATTCTTAATTTTTTTAATCAAATTTTTTGTTGTTGTTTTAGAGAAAGAGAGAGAGTGTGCACACAAGTGGGGGTGGGGTGGGCAGAGGGAGAAAGAGAGAATCTTAAGTAGGCTCCATACTCAACGCAGAGCCCCACATGGGGCTCAATCTAATGACCCTGAGATCATGACCTATGCCGACATCAGGAGTCAGTAGGGCACTTAACTGACAGCCATCCAGGCTCCTAGAGTTCTTAAATTTTTAAAATTGATAATGGAAGGTACCCCAGTGTCCTGCAGTTTTCTTCTTGGTAAAATATATGGTCTAATAAATACTGATATAAGAACAATCATGGTGGGACAAAAGGACACTTTTTTTTTTCATTTAAATCTCCAATTATGAATTCAATTGTTCCAGTATTGGCAAAACTACTTATAAATGATTGTCATTGATTAGACATAAAATATTTAAGCTTTAATCTTCTTAAATTCAAAGTTTCAAATAAGGATTGTTATTAAATTTTTGTTGTAAAATTTTGTTTTTAATAAAGTTTTGTTGTAAATTTTTATAAATAGATAAACTTGTTATATCCAAACCAAGTATATTTTGTTTTTAATAAAGTTTTGTTGTAAATTTTTGTAAATAGATATAATTATTTTTAATAAAATTTTGTTGTAAATTTTTGTAAATAGATATAATTGCTATATCCAAACCAAGTATATAGATATTCTGGATATATCTATATGTGTTTTTCATCGTTGCTCTTAATTTTGTTTGTTTCTGGAGAAGAATGCTAGAAGGAGGAAGATTGTGGTTGGAATGCTAAGATCTCCTATAAGACAAAAATGCTAAACATCATCCCCACTGTTAGATTGAAATTATATTTTTGTAGTTAAGTTTGGTCTTCAGCCGAACTGATAGATATGTGTGTTTAATACTGTTTTCTTGTGAGGGAGTAAGCTCTTACCAGAGCAGTTACTGTTATTACAAAAATGCAGATACAAAATTGAACATGTAAGTGACAATAGGGAAAAATGAATGGCCTCCTTCCTGCCAGAGGCTCATGCTCAGTGGAGCCCTTCTTAGAAAGATTTCTAAGCGATTATTCAATATGTCATTGAACTCACATTTCTGTCTAGATTCTACCTTGATGACATGCTAACCCTCTCATAAGGAGCGCATTCAGAACTTTTAACCACATAGGAATCAGTTTCAAGAACTTGTCACACAAGTAAATGATAAAGATAAATAGCACATGCCAAACAAGAAGAAAAGAATTAAGAGCAAAGAGATAAATTTACTTCTGACTTTGAAGTCCAGTAAATAATCTTCTTGTTGCTCATATAAATCAATTCTCAATTCAAATTAAGCTCAGGGATACTTAGTAAAAACAGGAATGTGCCAATCAGATTCTGGGTAACGATGTGAGAAATGAGATGCAAAACTGCCTACTATTTTGTAATCTCAAAACATATTAAAACAAGAACAGAATTGAAATCCATGGTGCATGTTCCCATTGCTGATTGTCTGTCTTTTCTTTGCAGTATTCATCACAATTTCCTCTGTGAACATTATTTACGTATCTATTTTCTTCCCCAGATCTTGCGCACCTGGAAAAAGAAGTCACATTTTTCCCTCAAATATTAATCCTCTAGAAAACCTAACCCAGGTCTTTGTATACAGTAAATACCAATATATTTTCCCCCTATGTCACATAAATGCATTTAAGTGTTTCCTACACCCGACTACTATTTCCTCTATTATTTTCTCATGTTATATTTAATATAGCTTGTTTTATCATCAGGAGAACTTCTTAAGGTTTTTAAAATCTCAGGTTTCTAAATTTTGGTCCTGGAGATAATTTTAGGGCTATTCAGGTACTGGATTTTCCTTTTCCATAATGAGTTGAGAGTTTTCCACTCTTTGGGAAATCTTCACGCTTGTAAGGTTTAGCTGAAAAGGTCACAGGCCTGACTTTACATATTATCTAATCATATAGTACTTGGGCTTTGGTGAAGAAATATCCTCACAAATCAAAAATTTCCTGACAACATCTGGGATCTGACAATTTATAATGGATTATTTTTAACTTGCTCTAGATATTAAGATGGCCCCTCCCTCTTTTTTTTTTAAGTAACCCATACATATAGCACAATTTCTACATTAAAGTTGCATCTTTGTAGGAAACAGGCAGAGTGTTTAACCAATGATATACCTGACTTCGTTCCAAACCAAACAACACAGCCTTTTTTATTTTTACCCAAGCCTCAGGCTATCTGAAAGTATTAGAGTTAATGTGCAATCAGGTAAGTAAACCCATATTACATATCTGTAATTTTCATCCAGTAGAAAGAAAATATTACATTACAAGCCTCCATAATTGCATTCAAATGTAATCAAATACAAAACTTTAAGAACCCAAATCCTTTGAGTTACAAGATCTCTTTTTCTATACATTTAACCAGTCTTAACAGTTGCAAAAAGAAGTTGAAATAAATTTTAAGACACTAAAAAAACTAAGATTGCCGTATATTGTAACTGCCAGCTCCTGGCTCGAATTCTTTTACAGCACTGCCTGTACCAGCCATTTATGTGTTTAAACAACAAAGGTCTGGGCAGGGGTGCATTTTCAAAACATCTATTTGTAACTAGGAAAATAGCCCTTTGTAACCAAATAAAGTTTTTTTGGCTTGGGTGTTGGATGAAAATACTACTATAATAAATAGGAGTTATACATTTCTTTTTTGATCTATGAATCAAGAATAAAGGGTTCTTGCTTAGCATCAAAATTGAGGAAATCTGAATTAAAAGAAAAGTCTTAGAAAGGAGATTTATCAACACTATGACTATGATCCAAACTTTGAATATTTAAAGTATATTATGTTAAAAATAACTCTATCTAAGATGGCCTGCTTCCTTCCTTCTTTAATTTTTTTTTTTTTTATCATGGGGAAAATACAGAACCACTTGAAAAATAAGGATAAGAAACGAGGGTAGATGCTACTAAATCATGTTGAGTCCATCTGTTCCACTCTATTCCAGACTATGTAAAGAGAAACAGTATATAAAGGGGTTGGAGACATAAAATATACTAAAATGTTACAGAACTTCTTGGCCAACAAAGATTTTCCTCTGTATTCCCCATATTGTATGCATTAGAGTTTCATTTGAAGTAAGCATTGCCACTTTTAAAATACAAATGTTATCTTCATAATATGATTTGTTAAAATGAGAAGTTGTCATTTGACAATTTTTTCCTCCCAAGAATAATTATAAAGACCATTGGACAAAAATACACACTAAACTGCTTTGCTGCCCTCTAACAGTTTGAAGGCATTTGAGAAAATCTATGGCAACTATGGGGCAAATCCTGGGGAGAAGGGGAGTGCACTGAGATGAATATTACAGGAAAGCCATTGATTTTCCTCTTGAGCACTTGCCGATTCAGATTGTAGGGCACAGAGCTTCATGTGGCTGCATGGAGCTCAAACTAGACTCTCTCTGCCAGGAAAACAGAAATTGGAGCTCAGAGTTGCCAGGTGGGCCAGAAATGGGGGGTGAATATCTCAGAGAAAGGGAGCCACAGCAATGTCATCCTGAGGCAAAATGCAATAACTGACATGAAGAATTTAATATTGTGTTTAACAGCAAATTAGACACAGCAAGGAAGAGGACGAATAAACTATAATATAACTTAGTAGAACATTACCAGATTAAAGCACAGAGAAAATAAGAGGACTTGGGAAAACATAGCAGACCATTAAAGATACATGAGACATTGTAAAATGGTCTAATGTAACTGGAGTCACAGAAGGAGAGTAGAAAGGAGTAAAGAAGAATTATTTAAACAAATACTGGCAGCAAATTTGCCAAAACTGATAACTGAATGAAGCATAGATTCAAAAATTTGAAACAGGGTAACTATAATGATAACCACATCTGAGAATGTCACGGTAATAACACTGAAAACCAAAGACCAGAGAGTATCTTAAAAGTAGGCAAAAACAAGAGTAACAAAAAGACCAACAGCTGACTTCGTAACAGAAAAAATAGAAGCCAGACATCAACGTAATTACATCTTAAAATTTTGAAAGACTATAACTTCAAGCCTAGAATTGTATACCCAGTTAAAGCATTTTCTTAAAAATGAAGGTGAAAAAAAAATGAAGGTGAAATAAAGGTAGGTCAGACAAACAAAATCTGAGAGAATTGGTCACCATCTGACACACACTAAGAGAAATATTAAAGTTAGTTTTTCAGTCTAGAAATAAGATTACAAATGGAATCATTGTAAAAAATTACAAGTATAGAAAAGGGTGAATATGGGGAATAAATCAAAATGTACATTGACTGTTTAAAACAACAACAACCAAGTAAATAATTATAATATTACTACTGTGTGAGATGGAAAACCTATGTAAAACTAAAATGTATATCAATAGCACAAATGATGAGAGATGAGTAAATGGAGGAAAAGTCTACATTGCCCTGTTTTGCAAGGCCAACATAACCCTGATACCAAAGCCAGACAAGGACACAACAAGAAAAGAAAATTATAGGTTAATATCCTTGATGATACAAAAATCTTCAACAAAATATTAGCTAACCAAATTCAACAATATGTTAAAATAATCATACACTGTGATCAAGGGAGATTTATTCCAGTGATGCAAGGATGGTTCAATGTCTCCAAATCAATGAATGTGACACTCCACATTAATAAAATAAAGGGGTTGGGGCGCCTGGGTGGCACAGTGGTTAAGCGTCTGCCTTCGGCTCAGGGCGTGATCCCGGCGTTACGGGATCGAGCCCCACGTCAGGTTCCTCTGCTATGAGCCTGCTTCTTCCTCTCCCACTCCCCCTGCTTGTGCTCCCTCTCTCGCTGGCTGTCTCTATCTCTGTCAAATAAATAAATAAAAAATCTTAAAAAAAAAAATAAATAAAATAAAATAAAAAGGGTAAAAATCTTATGATCAACTCAATAGCTGCAGAAAAAGCATTTGACAAAATTCAACATCCATTCATGATAAAAACTCTCAACAAACTGGGTATAGAGGGAAAATACCTTACCATAATAAAGGCCATATATGACAAGCCCAGAGCTAACATCATACTCAATGGTGAAAAGCTGAAATCTCTCCCTGTAAGATTAGGACCAAGACAAGGATGTCCACTCTCACAGTTTTTCTTTGAGATAGTACTAAAAGTGCTAGGGAAGGCAATTGGGAGAGAAAAAAACAAAAATGTATCAGATCAGAATGGAAGAATTAAAATTGTCTTTATTTGCAGATGACATGATTTTATATAGAGACTCCACCAGAAAACTGTTCAAACTAATACACAAATTCAGTAAAGTTGTAGAATACAAAATCAATATACCAAAAATCAGCTTTCTTTCTATATACTAATAACAAACTATTAGAGAAAATAAGAAAATATCCATTTATAACTGCATCAAAAAGAGTATAGTACCTGGGAATAAATTTTACAGAGATAAAAGATCTCTACATTACAATCTATAAGTTGATGGAAGATATAAAAAAAAACCACAAATAAATAAAAAGACATTCCATACTCATGGATTGGAAGAATCAATATTTTTAAAATGTCCATACTACCCAAAGCAATCTACAGATTCAATGTGATCCTTATCAAAATTACAGTGACATTTTTGATGGAAATAGAAAAAAAACTATCATAAAATTTGTATGAAACTATGAAGACCCTGAATAGCCAAGCTAATATTGAGAGAGAACAAAGCTGGAGGCATCAAACTTCCTGATTTTAAACTACATTGCAAAGCTATAATAATTAAAACAATATGGTACTGGCATAAAAACCGACACATAGAGCAATAGAACAGAATAGACAGCCAAGAAATAAACCCATGAATATATGGTCAATTAATTTAAAAACAAAAGAACCAAGAATACACAATGGAGAATGGATAATCAGTTTCTTCAATGAATGGTGCTGGAGAAACTGCACAGCTACATGTAAAAGAATGAAACTGGACCCTATATTACATCATTCACAAAATCAACTCAAAATAGATTAAAGACTGGAGCATAGACCTGAAACCATAAACTTCTTAGAAGAAAATATAGGGGGTAACCTCCTTTACATAGGTCTTGGCAATCATTTTTTGGATTTGACACCAAAAACAAAAGCAACAAAAACAAAAATGAAAAAGTGGGACTACATCAAACTTAAAATATTCTGTGCAGCAAAGGAACCCATCAACAAAATGAAAAGGCAGCATACAGAATGAGAGAAAATATTTGCAAACCACATACCAAATACGGGGATAATATTAAAAATATGTAAAGAAGTTCTACAATTCAGTAGCAAAACAGCAAACAATCAGATTTAAAAATGGGCAGAGGAATTAAATATTAGACATTTTTCTAAAGAAGACATACACATGACCAACAGGTATATGAAAAAGTTCTCAACATCACTAATCATCAGAGAAATGCAAGTCAAAAGTACAATGGGATCACCTCACAACTGTGAGAATGGTATCATCAAATGACAAGAGATAACAGGTGTTGACAAGGATGTAGAGAAAAGGGAACCCTGGTGCACTGTTGCTGGGAATGTAAATTGGTGCTGACATGGAAAACAGTACAGAGTTCATCAAAAAATTAAAAATAGAATTACCATATGATCTAGCAATACCACTTCTGGTATATATCCAAAGGAAATGAAAACAAGATATCAAATAGCTAACAGTACTCCTATGTTTATTGCAGTATTATTCACAATAGCCAAGATATGAAAACAACCTAGGTGTCTGTCAACAGTTGAGTCGATAAAGATGTAATACACACACACACACACACACACACACACACACACACACAAATATTATTCAACCATGAGAAATAAGGAAATCCTGCTGTTTGCAAAAATATGGATGGACCTTAAGGACGTTATGCTAAATGAAATCAGCCAGACAGAGAAAAACAAATACTACAAGGTATCACTTATGTGTGGAATCTTGAAGAATGAAAAATATGACAAACACACAGAAACAGAGTAAAAAGTGATTGCCAGGGGCTGGGGATTGGGGGAAATAGGGAGTGGTTGGTAAAAGGGTAAAAAATTTCAGCTAGAAGATGAATAAGATCTGAGTATCCAATGTAAAACATGGTGACTGTAGTTGATAACACTGTATTGTATACTTGAAATTTACTGACAATAGCACTTCAATGTTTTGATTCAAAAATTAAGTAAGTGAGGGGCGCCTGGGTGGCTCAGTCATTAAGCGTCTGCCTTCGGCTCAGGGTGTGATCCCAGGGTCCTGGGATTGAGCCCCATATCAGGCTCCTCTGCTGGGAGCCTGCTTCTTCCTCTCCCACTCCCCCTGCTTGTGTTCCCTCTCTCGCTGGCTGTCTCTCTCTCGCTCTGTCAAATAAATAAAATCTTTAAAAAAAAAGTACAAAAATTAAGTAAGTGAGATGATGGATATGTTAATTAACTAGATGAGGAAATTTTTACACTATGGGTACGTATACCACTAAGATGTACAATATGAATGGTTTACAATTTTACATGTCAATTATAACTCAGTGAAGCTGAGATGGAAAAAAATAAGCAGAGATAGGAATTGCCCAGTCGATTCTTAATGATCTGGGAAAATTTCAAGCTCAGAAGCAGTTCATGAATTGTCTCTCTAGAACAGCAAACTACTGCCTGTGGGCCAACTTCAATACTGATTCCTATTTTTGTAAATAAAGTTTTATAGGAACATAGTCACACATACTCATGTAAGTATTGTTTATGGCTGCTTTTTCACTACAGAAGCGGAGCTGAGTAGTTGTAACAGAGACCATATGGCCCTCAGAGGCTAAAATGTTCACTATATCTCCCTGTCTCTGGAAAGAAAATTGGTCTAACTTGAATCATGGACTCATCCCTATGGTTTAGGGATGGTGTTTGAATGAATTTCTCTGATTGGCTGGTCTATCAGAAACATGGTGTGGAAGAACGTCAGCTCCCCAGAGGAAGGGCATTACTATAACTAGAAGAGTGGGATGGGATATCAGGCAGATATAACTAATACATGGTCTAACCCTATTTAGTCCAATCCACAAGAATGCTATCAATGCCAACTTGATACACAACTGATACAAAGCAATTCAAGCAGAGCTTGAATTCTAAAACTGTGACATTAAATGGAAAAAAGGCTGCTGCTATATGTGACAGATTATTTTACTATTACAGGCCACAGATTAGAGCAATAATTCATTTAGATTGTATAAATTATATACCTGATGTTTACTAGATTATAAAGGGAGAATTTATTTTAATATTTGCTTCCAGGCAATATTGTTATCCCTATATTATCTGTGAGAATCAAAAAAGTTATGTGATTTGTCTACGATATAGACTTAATATGCAGAGGAAGACTGGAATATGATCCAGCTCAACATTCATATTGTACTTTAAATGCTCTGCATCTATTTTCTGACAATTACCAACAGAAGCAACAGACTATATTGATGGAAGAATGCCATAAGATATATTCCTTTTAACACTATTACAAAAATTCTATGTTAAATAGACTTTGTCTTTGGTCATTTTATTTTGCTCAATCTAGAACAATCTAAATTGCTAATATCATGACTATATGCTATTTTTTTCCCAAAGAGAATAACTATTGATACTGGAGTATAAAATGCATGTTAAAAGTAATAGTAATAAGAACTGTAGTAGATATCTGGAGAAGAAATCAAAATATTAGAGCTGGCAGATTCATTCTATATCAAGTCTAACTTGCCTTTTTTGTTGTTTAGGAAACCACAGGTTCAGAAAGGATAAGTAACTTGCTAAAGGTTAAGTAGTTATTTGAGAAGAAATCTAAGAAGAAGAGTGTAAGTGTATTATTTCCCACTGAATGAATGTGTTTTTTATCCCTTGGGCAATGTTGCCTGGCTCTATGTATTTAAGATCCATATGGCAATTGGGAATCCTATCAATTTTTTGAAGATTTTGGATGGAATAAGAAACAATCTGGCACAAGGAACATTTATTTGAATGTTATTCTAAATTAATTCCTTATATAATCACTTATCCAACTATTGCAGGAAGACTAAAAAAAAACAAAGACCTTTCTCCTAGAATATATCGACAGCAGTCTGTCCGCCTAAACTTAACATTCGTCACTCCTGCATACACCACACAAACAATTATTTTATCAATAACAAGAAAATTTTACCTAGACTGAGGCCTCAAATCCACAGTCATAAAGCTTAAAGTCAACATTTATCTGTCTATATCTCTTACATTTCTTACAGTGCTAAAATGCTAGAGCTAAGTAGTGCTAACATATAGCGTAGTTGTATTCTACATGGCAAGGATATTTATTGAATGAATAACATACAAATTTATTTGAGAACTGTTACTTACCCTTACCTTTAAAAGCTAACTTAAAATGTGTTTTGTATGTCAGAAATAAAACATTATTATTTTCCCTTTAAAAAGAATCTCTTATTAGAAAACCCAAAGAAATACAAGTTATAGGCAAGGTCACCAAAGGATGCTAACGCCATTGTTTGAAAGTCTGTTGGGGGAAAGAATAGTCTCACCATGTCCAAGTACCATCAAACATATGACTTATTAATTAAAAAATATATATATATGTATATATAAAATTTTTTCCATGGGGAGATTCTGGTAGTCACTGCCATACTGAGTGATCAAAATTAGTATCACCTCTGATGATACAACCTAATGCAATGTACTTCCTGATATGATGCAATACACAAAGTTACCTTTAAAAAAGCATTGCCACAGTTATTTATTCCAAATTTAATCATGCTCTGAAACCTAATTTCCAATTTACAGAAAATACAGGGTGTAGAAGAATAAGTTAATTGTACCACAAGGACATATTTAGACAAATTCAGAAAGTTAGGTGTTTTAAGATAGAACTGACCTGGTCTCTTCAAAAAACCAGTATCATAGAAAAAAAAGTAGGAAGATAACTTCATGTTAAAGAGACATAATAATCAAAAGTAATATATGCATATTGATTCAATTCTGGTTTTAAAAATAGCCGTCAGACATTTTAGGGGCAGTTGCAGAAACTTGAATATTAATTGGTTAAGGATGATGTTAAATAATTAATGTTCCTTTTGTCAATGTACCTTCTTATTCTTAGGCAACAATGCTGAAATTTTTAGAGGTGATATCTCAGTATGTCTGCATCTTACTTGCAAATGGTTATTCAGAGAATTAACAGAAAAAAGGAGACAAAGAAGAAAAGAAGGAAGGGTGGGAGAGGGAGAGGAAGGAAGGGATGGAGTGAGGAAATATAGGATATTGTAGAATAAGATGGAAGTTATAGGAGTCTACTGTATATTTATTCATATTTTTTGAATGTTTGAATTTTTCATAATGAGAATGTGAGGAAAAGTTCCTGTAAATCTAGGCTAGAAGAATAACTGCTACCTTCAGAAAGGTATTGCCCTTGTCTACAAGAGATGGTACATTAGTAAAAGAAGCCAAAATGAAGCTCAAGATTACTCTTTTTAGAATGTCCCTGAACATACACCTCAACAACTATGTACTCTGCAGAGACAGCTCTAGTTTTCCCTCAAGTGATACTACAGCAGGAGAAGGAGAAAGGATGCTAACTTATCTTTTATTCATTTCTGAGCCAACTCTTTTTTTTAGAGACAGAGACAGAGAGCATGAGCAAGGGGGAGGAGCAGAGGGAGAGGGAGAGAGAATCTCAAGCAAGCCCTCTGATCAAAGTGGAGCCTGAAGCAGGTCTCAATCTCATGACCCTGAGGATCGTGACTTGAGCTGACATCAAGAGTTGGAGGCTTAACTGACTGAGCCACCCAGGGGCCCCTCTGAACCAACTTTTTAAAATTGACTCCGGTATAATTATTCTTTTTTCAGTCATAAACCTCTGGGAGTCCAATAAAGAGACACTTCTACATATAAAGGTGTTCTCTAAAAGGGTTTTTTAAAAAGTAGCATTTTGTCTTACCACGATAAATGTGCTTTTAATGAAATCACCTGAAAATAAATGCCTGTTCTTTGGTTTCAATTATTGTTATATGAACAAAGGATTATATTAGAAATAAATCACAATCCTCTCACTTTCTGTCACTAGAGTGCTTTAATAGATACATACTGCAAGATTTTAACTGGCTGATAAAAATACTCAATTCCAGGAATTACATTTTATTATAAATCTTAGCCTTTGATATTGTTTTCCAAAGAAAATGCTCGAATGATTTTCAATTCCTAAGGGCCAAATTCTGCCGTCAGTTATCCATGCATGGCTCCCATTGACTTCAATGGTTTTCATTGACTACCATGGAAGTAAGCCAAATTCCACTGGAGGATGTGTGCATGCAACTCTATTTGAAGTTAGTGGGGGTCACATACATATCCTAGGGCAGAACTTGGCCCAAGGATTCTATACTAATCAATTGCTGTCTTAGCATGCAAAACAATGGAAAAAATATTGCCACTACAAAAGTAAACCAAATGTTAAAGACAGCTCTCCAAGAGAAATCTAGAAAAGACTTCTTAAAGAAATATAAAAACACTGTCATGCCATTACTGCTCTGCTGGAGACTGAAAACAATTAGGATTCTAATAAGATATATGTTGCAATGAAAAAATTTCCTGGATTATACAGCATTCTTACATGGATCTGGCCCACTCAAGACTCTGGCCCATTTCAAACTTTGGCTTTTCCTTCTGTGAGTATGTTGATCTCCTGACCTTTCTCCAAGCTTAACTCCCACAGTTATTTTAAATGGTGTTCATGTCTTTTATATAAATGTAATACTAAAAGTGGATAGTAAGTTTGGTGCCTTCTCTTGTTTTTTCTCTAAATAGTTCCCCAACATGGGCTACTAGTTAAATGTATCAAATAAACACAGTGAAATTACTATAGTAGGGGGAAACATAACAATAATCATTTTTATCTATGATTTTCATCTTTTTTCAAAGTCCTTTCCCTGTCTGGAAGACAAATGAGCCCAAATATGCTTTCTTTATTTGTATAAACAAAGAATGTTGCGAAATATGCTTCTTTGTTACTACCTTAGCAATATTTCATCTTTTTTTTAAGGCAATAGATGCTGATTCTCCATTTCTTCTTAAGTTAAAATACATATGGAAGAGGGTGCATATCCCAAATGTATTTATGAATTTTTACAAAATAAACATGGTAATGTAAGTATTACCAGATGAAGAAATTATCATGACCAGCATTCCAAAAGTCTTCCTGGTTCACCTTCCCAATCATTACTCTCTCAAAGATAATGACTATTCTGGCTTCTTAATCACACATCAATGAAAAAGACTTGGAGGGTTTACCAGAGTCTCCTGTTTGCGTTTCCTGCCTGTTAAGACTGAAAAATCTCAGGTTTGATTTTTAGCCTTTTACCTGTACCTTTTAATTCAGCCATGTTGACCCAGAAGACCTTAAAAATAAGCAAATTCCTCAAAAGAATAGGAATATAGAATGTCAGACTCATTTATCTGTGTTCTCTTAGCTCCAAGATTTTGGCCTCTGAAGTCCTGGCTGCCTTGGTTGCCCTGAAGTCCAACTGTGTGTCCTTGAAACTGTGAGGCAGCTGAAGGGTTTGAACTACCACTTCAGACTTGGGCCCTTGGATCACTACTTATTGAACCAGAAATACCTGATGTGGAAAAATGATGGCAAATGGTGGACTCATCCCAATTTGTTCTCCTTCTCTTTAGAATCTTTGCCCCTCAAAGCCAGTGTGCCTTGATTATTCTATGACTTTAAAGAGCTGTCAGAAAGATTACTTATTCATCTTTATAGTTATTTTCAGTGAGAAGATTGATTTGGTATAAACTAGTCCATCCTATTCAAAACTACAAGTGTCTTCTTCAGTTCTTTACAATTCTCTTTATTAAAATTTTAATTCCAATATAGTTAACATAGAGGGTTATATTTGTTTCAGATGCATGATATAGTGATTCAGCAATTCCATATATCACCCAGTGCTCATAACAACAAGTGCACTCCTGAATCCCCATCACCTATTTCACCCATCCTTCCACCCACTGCCCCTCTGGTAATCATCATCAGTTTGTTCTGTATAGTTAGGGGTCTGTTTCTTGTTCTCTCCCTCCCTCTTCCTCTGCTTGTTTTTTTGTTTCTGAAATTATATGGTATTTGTCTTTCTCTGACTGGCTTATTTTGCTTAGCATTATGCTCCCCAGCTCCTTCCATGTCTTTGCAAGTAGCAAGTTTTTATTCTTTTTTATGGCTTAATAATATTCCTCTGTGTGTGTGTGTGTGTGTGTGTGTGTGTGTGTGTAATATACATCTCACATATTCTTTATCCATTCATCTATCAATGGACACTTGGGTTGCTTCCATAATTCATCTGTTGTAAATAATGCTGCTATAAACATAAGTGTTTTTGTATTTTGGGGGTAAATACACAGTAGTGTGATTACTAGATTGTAGGGTAGTTCTTTTTTAATGTTTTGAGGAACTTCCATACTGTCTTCCAGAGTGGCCATATCAGTTTGTGTTCCTACCAACAGTGTAAGAGGGCTCCTTTTTCTCCACATCCTTGCCAGCACTTGTTTCTTATGATTTTGATTTTAGCAATTCTGACAGGTGTGAGGTGATATCTCATTGTAGTTTTCATCTTCATTTCTCTGTTTACTTCGCTTCAACTTTTTCAACTTTCCCCTCTGGAATAAAAATTGTAATCTCTTCCTGGTCCCTTCACCAGTCATCACCATTACATCTACCTTTGCTCTGTGCACTTCTGTTAATTGATCTCTCTCACTGCCTTCTGTATTATTTTTTATATTTATGTCTCCTCTACTGGCCCTAGTATGGTTACATTTTGACTATCATCTATTTAAGAAGTACAGTTAATATATTAACCCAGTATAGACACACATACCTATGTAGAACTGAGAATTTTACTAAATATAATTTACCCTGCTGCACGTGAGGTACACTGATCTATTCTACTCATGATGTTCTATTTCATTTCATTTTAAAAAATGTTATTTTTAAATGCAATCAACTAAATTGATTTTAATGACCATTAATTTGTTATTAACTAAAAATCGTGAACTCCTTGAGCCTAAACTAACTTTTTATTTTATTCATAGCCAAGTGTCCTCTGGGTCCAGAACTATGTTAGCATGTTGCAGGTGATTAATAAATATTTGGGACCCGAACAAACCTTGTAGACATACCTCACAGGCTCCTGGCTGGTCTAGTGAAGGCGTCATTAGAAACAAATTGCTAACTGAACTAGAGCTATTTAGGGTCATTGGAACATAATTCTTATGGAAATGTATTTCTGAAATATAACAGTAATTTCTTGTCATTGTTGATCAAAGACTGGAAATATCTGTGCAGTTTTAATTTTCATGATTATATTTCATAACATTATTGAATTATAAGTGACATACCGTGAAATGCACATATTTGATGAGTTTTAACATGTGTAAACTTTTGAAACCAACACCATGATCAAAATAATGACCTTTTCCACATACCCTTAAAAGTTTCTTTGTGGTCCTCTATAATCCATGCCTCCCTTTACTTCCATCCTCAGGCAACAACTTATTTAACTTCTCTCACTGCTAATTATTTGCATTTTCTAGAGTAATCAAAACACTTAGCATAATTACTTTGAGATTTATCCATATTATTGCATATCCGAATGGTTCATATTTGTTTACTGTTGAGTAGTATCCTATTACATGGATATGCTATAATTTATCCATTCACCAGTTGATGGACATTTGAGTTGTTTCCTCCTTGGGACTATTACAGATAAAGCTGCTATGAACATTTGTGTACAAGTCTTTGAATATATTCTTATACTATAAAAAGAAGTGGGATGGCTAGGTCATACAGAAGGTTTATATATAGCTTTTTAAGAAACTGCAAAATTGTTCGTGTTATATTTGCGTTCTCATTAATGATTGGTTATTCTTTTAATTTTAGCTACTCCAGTGAGGTGTGGAATTATTAAGGTAGTTTGAGCAAGCATTCCTCTCCACTATTCCAGATACTTGTTAAAACAGCATACTGATTAAGAGTCTGGCTCTGCAGTTATACACACTTGATTTCAGCATGCTCCTCTCTATTTGCATGGACTCAGAGGAGTTATTTAACATTTTAGAGTCTCAGTTTATAAATATCTTAAGTAGGATATTTATAATATCTAATTTCTAGAGGTGCTGCAAACTCAGTTAAAGAAGAATATCTTATATCATTATTTCTCTTTCCTCTTTTCCTCTCTTTTTTCCACATAGATATCTCTCCAAAATCATATTAAAATTGTAAAAACATATCACTTTCACTCTCAATTAAATAAAAACTAATTAGTCATACACACTGTTCGTATTAGTTTTAACCATAGTTGATTTAAACCACATTTAAAAAAATATAGTCAGGGTGACATCGAATTAAATAAATCCTTATTTTTTCTTTCCTTCTTATCAGTTCTTTCTTTTTACTTCTCTCAAAACTCAGTGATTTGTTTTTTAAAAGGTCTGGTCATGCACCAGATTCAAAGCTGAGTTCTTATTTATCAAAATTTTTTGGCATGCCATGCTTTTTTCTCTCTGAATAATGCCTTCCTGGAAATAGTTATAATAGTAATTTATTTCAGATTAAAAAGAAAATTATAATACTGTGTGTTTCAAAGGAGCATTAAAATTTCATGAAAGCATTAAAATTGAAAAAATATGAATAAATCAATATTTACAAACTTGAGAAAGTCATTTAATTGGCGTCTCTTCTTTAATAGATTGCAATTAATCAATGTTTATGTAATTAGTGTTCAGAGTTTAATAAATTATTACAAAAAAACATGAGATGGAAGTTCATGGCAAAGAGAAGGTACAACCCTTACACTACAAATTTGAACAATTCTGAAAGAACAGACAGTTCTTGGCAACTGTAATTAAACTCACTTCTTTAGAAACACCACAAATTCTGATAGCTTGCAATTTAATTCTATTTGGAGAAGTAATAGGTCATAATAAAGCAGAGATGATTAACATTGATGGTTGACTTTCAATTGCTGCCATTTCTGTTCAAATAACACCAAATTTTCAAATTGAGAGTTTATTCTTTCAATACCTTTATCTTTTGTCACATGCATTCCATATGATATATTTTTAAACTCATTTGCCTTTAACATGAATAGTTCTATGTAATAATTTGTTATTAATATAGGATTTCCAGTGCATGACAATTGGAAGAGGGTTTCACTGCTTGAGTCTATCTTTCCTGCTATCTTATCTCTACCTCCCCAAATAAAAACACACGATGGTAACACAAGGTCTGTAAGTAAAGAAAGGGTCTCTAAACCATACACTGATATTATATTATCTTCTTAACCATTTTTCATTTGACTCTCCTTGCTTAAGATTAATTCACACTGTCTTTTGAAGGGTTAATTCAACTCTGCACTACAAATATTTGCACGTGAATAGTCCTTGAGCTGAGGAGAAATGCAAAAGAGATACTATATTTTCTCAAACCTAAGATATCATCTATCATGAGATGCATGGATATATGTACCACTAAAGAAGAAAAAATGTTGCCAATTAAATTATGGCACAATTAAAAAGTGCTGCTGATTATAGCATGCATCCCAAATTCAGAGATGAAAAAATTAAAGGAAAATATTCACGTTAAAATTCAGTGAAATGTGGTATTCATGATATGGCTTCTGTGCAAAGTTTGCATGTTGCCATATGAAGTCAAATGAGTTATTTAACTCCCCCATACTTCAACTCCCTCACCTCTAAGATGAAGATGATAATTACTTCTCGGTTGAAAGAATGAAGGGAGATATGTGCGTGTGAAACTATTAGTGTTGTGACTAGCGTATAGTAAGCTGAAAATAAGTGATATATTACTGCTAATCTCTTTTTTAAAAATTAAGTTCAGATAGCCAAAAAATTGAAAATAATTAAAAATAGCAAAAATATAATCAAGAAATTGTGATTAGGCAATATGTACATTAAGTATTGGGCAAGGCAGACACAATGAGTAAATTACAGAGCTTGACAAAAGGGTTCAATTTTACATAGGCGAAATAGAAGAACGAGAACCCCAAGTGGTAAGAACAGAGTAAGCAAAACCGTAGGGGGCGTAAGTGTGATACTTGGAATGAGTTCAGTAAAAAGAATGCTACATGTGATCATTGACAGCTAAGTTTTCCTCTCAACTCTCCTCAATAGACATGAGTCTTCAAACAAGTAATCCCTGCTTTACTGGCCTCGTTTTTCTCATCTCATCTTTCTCATCTTTGCTGGGTCTAGACTAAGCCATTTTTGTGATCTATTCTACCTCTAAAATTTCTTATGTCCATGCATGTACAGAGACAGGGGAAAAAGATGAAACTTTCCAGAGAAGAGTGTTAGCACTGAGGTGAAGTAAGAAAGCAGATTGAATATCACACTACAGATAAACAGCTTTTAACCAAGATGAATGCACAGACTTGATATAGTTTCCATTCATTTTTACTATCCTATGGTTCCCAGTAATATTATTAGTGAGAGTATATAAACATAGACATATGTATATACACGTGTATTCACATATGTCGATTGATAAAGCAAATTGTGGAAACTTTTATAGTACAAAAAATTCTGTTTCTAGCAGTCTTAAAATGAGGTATTCTTTTAAAATATTCTGCCTGAGTTACTACAAGTATTATACATAAATTTTTAATTTTCAAAGTATAATAAATAATATTTAGCGATGATATTCTATTAAAAATAATTTACATTTTAATTGATGAATAAGAGCAAATTTAGGAACTTTCGGGATTATTTTAATAACATCATTTTTTTTTCCCCCAGTGATATGTGGAATTGCCAATTTATGAGCTTGCTGGTGAAACTTCCATATACAGATCAGGACATATAACAGCAGAAATTACTATTTCTTTTCTAGTATTATGTTAATACACATGAAAGAACATATGGTTTCTCTATCCAAATATCTAATTTTCAAAAATGGTGTTTTATTACTCTAAGAGACAAAATCTGAACAAGAAATCATGCACAGTATTGGTATGGGAGATGACAGTGAGTGAAAAACAAAGAAGATAATGCAAAGAACTACCTCATTGTGCAGATAGCTTTGCAGATTATGGGACACAGAAAAATACCTTTTTTCCCCTCTTGAGTTTGACTTTACTATCCATAGAATGAATATTTAAACTTGAGGAAATGTATACATGTGTGTATGCATGTGTGTGTGTACCTGTGTGTGTGCGCCTGTGTGTGTGTGTGTGTGTGTGTGTGTGTGTGTGTGTGTGTGTGTCTGTGTGTGAGATTTAAGAGTTACTCACTGGTCACTATAAGAGAAGCAGTTTGCCTTGGAGCTCCACCCCCAACAGGAGCACAGGGTAACTAGGGAGGGTCATGGGCTTAAGTGTTCCAGAGCTACTAAGCCTTGAATTCCCTTGCCCTGCAGCTGCAAGCAGCATGCCAGCCCCTTTAAAAAAAGAAAAGAAAACAAAGAAAGAGAAGCATATTATCATACATTATAGGAGAGACCAGAAAGGGCTACTTTGCTTGGAGATTTCATTCCTGTCTTGGCCTGGACCATAGAGCTTGGATGCTAAGGTGATCTCTCTCTATTCTGTACTGGATTGTGTTCCTTCAAAATACATATGTTGAAGTTTTAACCACCAATGAGATTATATTTGCAGATAAGGCCCATAGGAGGTAAAGATTAAATGATTTGGTAAGGGTGGGGCTCTAATCTTATAGAATTGGTAAATCTGTAAGAAGAGGGAGAGAGATCTCAACACACATGCACCAAGGAAAGGCTATGTGAGCCCACAGTGGGAAGGCAGCCATTTGCAAGCCAGAAAGAAAGCTCTCACCAGATCTTGGTTTTCCAGCCTCCAGAATTGTGAGAAGATACATTTCTGTTGGTTAAGCCACCCAGTCTATGGTATTTTGTTATGGCAGCCTGTACAGACTAAGACCCTCTACTTCCCTTAACTTTTCTGCCACCACAGTCTGTCTCTCTGGATCTCTCTGGAGTGTTGGATTAACTCGGCCTTTCTCAGTCTTTTCACTAAAGAGGAACACTTGAAATATCTTTTAAGGCTCAAAAGCTTGCATAAAAATTATTGTATTGAGGTTGTTCTGGTTCTGCATGTAAGGAGCTGGGAAGTAGTCATTCCATCCTAACAAATCAAAAGCTGAATGGACTGAAAATACCAAAAAGCAATAAAAACAATGACTGAAAACAACAAAAGAGAATATCTGAGGACTGTGGTTCAACTACAAAAAATGTAACATATGTATAACAGGAATATAAGGAGAGAAATTTCCCCAAATTAATGTCAGACACCAAACCATGAATAAGGGAGCTTACAGAACACCAGCCAGGCTAAATGCCAAAAGTGTACCTAGGCATATCATTTTCAAACTAGAGAAAATCAAAGATAAAGAAAAATCCTGAAGGAAGCCAGAGGAAGAAAATATCTCATTTTTAGAGGAACTAGGATAAAAATTACAACCAACTTCTCCTCAAACCACATAAGCAAGAAGAGAGTGAAATGAAATTTAAAGTGTTGAGAGAAGAATCCACAAGCTAGTATGCTATATTGTATAAAGTTATCCTTGAAAAGTAAAGGGGAGATGAAACCTTTCTCAGACAATCAAGAATTGAGGGAATTGAAGGAGTAGATCTGTTTGACAAGAAATGTCTAAAATAAGTTCTTTAAGGGGAAAAAAATATAAAGGTCAGAAACTCAGATCCATGTAAAGTAAGGAAAAGCATCAAAGAAGGAATAAATGAAAGTCAAATAAAAACTTTGCTTTTCTTATTCTTCATTGATCTAACATATAACAGTTTGTTCAAAATAATAACACCAACAATGTTGATTATATATGCTTATGTATATATTTTATGTGTATATAAGTGTGTGTATGCTTATGTATGCTTATATGAATGAAATATGTGAAATGAGTGACAGCAATGATACAAGGAACAAGAGAAAGGAATTAGGATTATTTGTCCTTATAAAGTAATCACACTACCCATGAAGCAGTATAGAGTTACCTGAGAGTGGATGTGGTTTAGCTGTAAATGCGCATGGCAAACTCTAAGGCAACCACTAAAACAAGTGTTTTTTTTTTTTAAAGACTTTATTTATTTATTCGACAGAAACAGAGACGGCCAGTGAGAGAGGGAACACAAGCAGGGGGAGTGGGAGAGGAAGAAGCGGGCTCATAGCAGAGGAGCCTGATGTGGGACTCGATCCCAGAACGCCGGGATCACGCCCTGAGCCGAAGGCAGACGCTTAACCACTGTGCCACCCAGGCGCCCCTAAAACAAGTTTTTAAAGAAGTATAACTGATATGCCAAGAAAGAAAAGAAAATGGAATTGCATAAAATATTCAATCAAAACCACAAAAGGCAGAAAAAGGATGGAAGACAAAAAAAAAAGAAAGAAAGAAAAGAAAGAAACAAAGAACAAGAGCAACACACAGAAAACAGTAAAAAATATGGTAGATGATAATTCAACTCTACCAATAATCATTCTGAACATCAGTGGTTTAAAAGTACCCATTAAAAGACAGAGATTGTCAGAGGGGAATAAAAACACAACCTATCTATATGTTGTCTACAAGAAACCCACTTTAAATATAAAGATACATACAGATTAAAAGTCTATGGATAGAGAAAAATATACCATAGTAATAGTAATAAAAAAAAAAAAGACCAGGAGTAGCTATATTAATTTAAAACACATCAGATTTCAAAGTAAGGAAATTTATCAGGGATAAAGAAAGACATTTCATAGTGATAAAGGGGTCAATTCTCCAAGAAGGCAATAATTCCTAACATGTATGTGCCTAACAACAAAGTATCAAACTACATAATGCAAACACATATAGAACTGCAAGGAGAAATATGTGAACTCACTGTCATAGTTAGACTTACAGCACTTAGTCTCTCAGAAATGGACAGATCTACCAGGCAGAAGGTCAGAAAGGACATAGCTGAACTCAACAACACCATCAAGCGAACATACTTGACATCTATGGACTACTTCATCCAAAACCAAAATACATATTCTTCTCAAGCTCACATGGAAAATTCACCAAGATAAACCACAATCTGGGCCATAAAACAGATCTTAACAAATTTAAAATAATAAAAATTATACAATGTCTACTTTCAGATCAAAACGGAATTAAATTAGAAATCAATAATAGAAAGATGACTAGAAAGTCCCAAAATTCATGGAGATTAAACAACACATCTCCAAGTAACACATGGGTCAAACATGTAATATCAAAAGAAATTCTTAAATATTTTGAATACTGGAAATATATGAAGAGAGTAGATTTCAGGTGCACTCATCAGACACACAGAAAAGGTTATTTTGTGAGGAGATATGTAACTTGTCTTGACTGTTGTAATCATTTCACTAAATATATGTATATCAAACTTTCATGTTGTGTATCTTACATATACACAACTTTTATTAAATATATACAAATAAGTGGGGCGCCTGGGTGGCTCAGTTGGTTAAGCGTCTGCTATCTGCTCAGGCCATGATCTTGGGGTCTTGGGATCTATCTCGGCATCAGGCTCCCTGCTCAGCAAGGAGTCTTCTTCTCCCTCTCCCTCTGCCCCTCCTCCCCACTTGGGCTCTCTCTCTCTCTCAAATAATAAATAAATAAATAAATAAATAAATAAATAAATAAATAAGTAAAATCTTTTAAAATATATATATTAAATATATATTTAAATATAATATATATATTTTTTAGGACGGGAGTGACAGCTGGGTTGCATATATTTACCCCCTCTACTACCTCCCTTCTCATTTACACCTCAATACCCTCTGTAATCTACTGCAACAGTTCTTATAAAGTCATCTACTGCCTTCTAATTGCCAAATCCAGGGGATATTTTTCCAACAATATTTTATTGAAGCCCTCCTCCTTATTTGGCACTATTGATTATTTTCTTAAAAGTTTCTACTCCTGTCACTTCCCAGATGCTACAGGCTCCTCATTCTCCTAGCTCTGTAAGGATTAATTCTCTGCTTCCCTTCCAAATTCATTCTCCTTTGCCCACTGGTTTAATGTTAACCTTTCCCAGGCCATCTACTATATCCACTACTTTATTCACCCTGCACAAACTGCCTGGATGATCCAATCCTTCCACTTTGACTCATGGAGTACTTGTATTTTTTTTAAGACAAGTTAACTCAGCAGAAAGTTAAGTTATGGAGTTATATTTGATGGCTCGTGAAATTGCTAAGAAGGATACTGAAGCAGGCTTAGGAGACCAGAAGAAAGAAAACGAAACTAGGCAGCAGAGAATGTGGCCAAGGGCACCGCACAGCAAGCTTGTTTGACCTCCTTGCTGGTTCCACCCTAGGTGATGATAGCTGCTGTAAGTGTAGGACCACTGACCCACTGGGATGAGGGCTCTCTCAGGGTTCTTCCATCTTGGCATACCAGATTCAAAGTCCTGAGCAGGTGCCGCTGAATTTGTCATGCTTCTTTGCGGAGAGAAAAGGCCAAGTTCCTTTGGAAGCCTTACTTCCCATCTAAACTCACACAATGCAAATTCCCCAGAGAGAAGTAAACACACCCAGGTAACCAACACCCAGAACAAAAATTAAGTAAATAAAACTACATCCCAGAGTCCTTCTCATGTCCCTTCCCTGTACCTAAATTCCACCCCACAAACCACCCCCTCCCAGTCTGTACCCATTGTAACCAGCATCCTTACTTCTAACTATATAAATTAGTTTTGTCACATTTTGAACTATACATAAAAAATAGAATGTGTGAATTATTTTTTAAAGATTTATTTATTTATTTTGGTGGGGGGGAGGAGCAGAGGGAGATGGAGAGAGAGAATCTCAGGCAGACTCCACACTCAGCACAGAGCGCCACACGAGGCTCAATCTCATGACCCTGAAATCATGACCTGAGCTGAAATCAAGAGTTGGATGCTTAACTGACTGAGCCATCCAGGTGCCCCAAAATGTGAGAATTTTTAATGATATGTGTGTGTTTATAGAGCATTCATTCTCATTGTTACATAAAATTCAATGGTATGGGTGTGTCAAAATTTGTTTCCACTTTATCCATGGACTTTGGATAGTTTTCAGGGTTTGACTATTATGATTAGTGTTACCATGTATATTCCTGTATATATCTTATGTTAAATATACATGAATTTTTCTGCTAGGGCCATACACAGGAATAGAATCATACTTTTTAACACTTCTTTGCTACACATTTTTTATGCATATTAAGAACTATAGAAATACCCATGACATCAGGTTCAATACAGTACAGTACAATACAAAAATGTAACTGAAAAAAAAGTTTAAAAAAATAACTTAAGTGTGATGCAGTTTGATATTTTATATCCTATTGTTTTTTAAGATTTTTTATTTGAGAGAGAGAGAGAGCAGGGAGAGGGGCAGAGAGAGAGAGAAGCAGACTCCCCACGGAGTATGGAGCCTGACACGGGGCTCGATCCCAGAACCCTGGGATCATAACCTGAGCCAAAGTCACTCAACTGAGCCACCCAGGTGCCCCTTTTGTATACCATTTTTAATGCATTCTTTTATTTTTCTTTAAACCCTAGGCTGCAGGATAAAGGCCAGAGTCTTAGAGTGGTGCCCAGTGCTGCTTCTGTCCCTGTCTATCTTGCCAGCCTCACGTCTTGCCTCTCCTTACCTTCAACTTTCTATCCTAGGAGTGTCAATTGCTTATAATTTCCTGCTTTCCCCCCAACCCCCATCCTCACTCATTTTACCTCATTTGCCTTCTGTGTACCATTTCTCATTCGCATTTCATCCAAGGAACTTCTACTTGTTCTTTGAACCTCACCTGACTCTGATAGCCTTTCACCCTTAAGTCTTCCTATAGTTGCCACCTTCTTGAAGACATGCTCCTTGACCAGGTTTTCCATTCCAAGGCAAACTGAGGTGCCCTCATGAGTATTTTATTATGTACTTTGAATATCTGTATTACTTTACCAACCATACTGTATTATCCTTATTTGTGTATCTGTGAGTTCCTTGAGGGTGGCAACTGTTTTATTCATTCCTATAACCCTAGTATTTAGCAGAAAGACTGAATAAATCATATACTCAATAAATATTAATTGTATAAATGAGTTAGCTCAAATATAGAAATCTGGGGGTTTCAGTTCCAGATCTATTATCTACTTGAATTTTGGCAGATTCCTTTTCTTAAGTGAGCATGGGATTTCTTACCTGTTAAAGAGAGATTATAATATCCATCCAACCAACTATGATAGTTAAGATCAAATAAGACAATGCAATCACACAGCCCCTTATAAGTAATATATATATAGTTATATATATAGTTTTATATATATGTGTGTGTGTGTGTATATATATATATATATATATATAGTTATATAACTATGCTAACATATTAGATCAGAAGATTAGGTTTGTGGATTTTTTACCTTGTATTTTTTCCTCTTATTTCCTTAATTTTTTTAACTTTTTATTTAAATTGCGGTGTAATTGCAACATACAGTGTAATAGTAGTTCCAGGTATAGAAGAGAATGATTCAACACTTCCATGCAACACCCGGTGCTCATCACGAGTGCACCCCTTAATCCCCATCACTTATTTCACCCATCCCCCCACCCACCTCCCTTGCATTTTTTAAAATTTTATATCACTTGATGTTTCAGTTGGGTTGAATTTGCCTTATAAATCTTAAAATTCCCATGTTATCAGAAATATCAGAAATGGTGCTTAAATATACAGTTGGAAGAGTCATGCAGTAAAGTATTCCATCAACCAGTTGAATCTAAGACCATTTATAACTTAAAACATATAGATATTTTTGAGTTGATATTGCTTCTCCAAACCAAACCCTTGGCTTTCATTTTGTGTGGCAGGCAGTAACATATCTTGGAAGAAATTAGGATCCATGCAACATGATACTTCTGAAAAGGTTCACACTGTGTAAAAAGTCCATTTGTGCCCAGACATGACCTGATATGTAATCCCAAACCCATTTTGCATTTTTAATACAGGCAAAATACCATTAAAACAAATATATTTAAAACATGAAAGCTATTTATTATTTACTCTATTGATTGACTTAACCTTTAAGTTTTAAAAGAAAATATAGGGGCACCTGGGTGGCTCAGTTGGTTAAGCGTCCAACTCTTGATTTCAGCTCTGGTCATAATCTCATGGGTGCTGAGATAGAGCTCTGCATCGTTAGGCTCCATCCCCAGCAGAGAGTCTGCTTGAGAATTTTCTTCCTCTGTCTGTCTCCCCACTCACGTGCTCTCTCTCTTTCTCTCTCTAAAATAAATCGAAAAAGTCTTTAATAAATCAAAACAAATATAACTTCATTTTACTGGAAAGAGCCCAACAGAAGCAGGATAAAATGCAAGGTTATAAATTGAAGAATGGAAAAGGATGAAAAAAAATATCCAGATTAAAACTAGAGAAATTTAGGCCAGGGTTGTAAAATAAAATGGTTCATGCAACCAGGCAGATATTTTTGCAAATGAGCAAAGTCTGCAGGGCATTACGTTCAGGGCTTACAGCCCCTAAATGCTAGTGATTGTGGCAAAGTAGCTCATGCCCACCTTGAACAGGTCAGGCTTTATCAGTGCCTGCCAGTCTGGGCATGCAAGAATATGGATCCAGTATTGCCAGAACTTTTGACTCTTAATGAGAAATTATAAACCCTTATTTTACATGAATATTCTAGATTTTAAAATGTTATTTCCATTTGTTTAAGTTGTGCAGGCCAAAAAAAACACAGCTTTGAATCAAATCAGGCTTCTTGTCTACCAGTTTGCAAAATGTAGGCACAAGCAACAGAACAAATGGGGATATAATTGAATATAAGCTGAATGTCTTCTAACAGTACAGTATTTTTTTAAATGAAGAGAATTCTCATTGCAGTGGCTTTTAAGGCATGGTATTGTAATTAGTATTAGTCGTCTCATTAGGTTATTAGACATAATTTTTATCTTCTCATTTCAGAGAAATATATGGCAACTAGGATATGCCCAGGAAAAGCCATTCAAAATAGCATGTTTGGAAAGATTTGGAAAAAGTTACTCTGAGAAGTATCAAGACACTTACAGTTGTTTACCTAGCTTCTCATAAAAAATTAAGTATGGTGTCTCATTGTCTTTGGGCTTTTGCATATTCTGATTCCTCTGCATGAAATTCTCTTTTCTCTAGTCTTTACATGGTTAATTCTGCCTGGATAACATCTCCAGAAAGCCTTCTTTGCACTCCCAAAACTCAGTCACCCTTCTGATATGTTTGTTTTGTTTTACAATATTTAGTGTATTTTCCCGTCATAGCACATCCTCCTGTATGGGTTCTTTATTTCTTTTCTACCTCAGAATCATGCATTCTTTGAGGAATTTGTCTAGATTATTTTTAAAACCTAGGACCAAGCAAAGTAGTAGACATAGACATGTAGTAGATAATTAATAAATAGTAATGAATACATATGAATCAATCAATAAATTGATCAGTGAACAGATGACTCCCTTGTTTGGCATAGTTGTACATTGGTTACTACTGTTTTTCATTCCTCACTAATTTCCATTCTACCCAGGAACCATACTTGGCCTTGCTAACATTTATAGTATGTTGACAAATGATACTTGCAGATGCGATAAGAGAATTAAAGATACTAGTTACCAACTATGTGCCATATTTCATTATATAATCCTCACAAAAACTCCAAAGGTAGGCATTATTATTCTCATTTCACAAATAAAGAGAAATAGTTCTCAAAGAAAAAGAAATAGTTCTAGACTTTCAGAAACTTGTCTAAACTCTACATCCTGTCTCTTGGTAAGTTGAACATGAGTGGGAGAAGTACACAAATTTTCATATGAGTTTCCAGAACATTTTGAAAGGAAAGGGAATAAAT
Organism: Ursus arctos; assembly: GCF_023065955.2. Taxonomy (NCBI): domain Eukaryota; kingdom Metazoa; phylum Chordata; class Mammalia; order Carnivora; family Ursidae; genus Ursus; species Ursus arctos. Next base: position 35,477,899 of record NW_026622797.1, on the reverse strand, counting down.
AATTGAAAAAAACCCTTCGCCTTTAAAGTTGAACATCTGTAGAATGGCAATTTAGAGAAAACAACGAGGCCACTGCAATATACTGAACACTATCTAGAATTAAGAAGCTGGATTGACATGTTTCCATTTATACTCTTGTTAAGTTTGAACCAATGCTCTGCTTCTCTTATTTGCTTAGATAATGCCTACTAACCTTAAAATACTCAGTTCAGATTTTACCTGAATTAGGAAGCCTTCTATATCAGAATACAAAGAGAAAAACAGACACAAACCCCTCTGAGTATTTAAAACACAGGAAATTAATACAGGAAATCGACTTTGCATATGAAGGACAAGTTTAGGAATAACCAGGGCAGAGTGGGTCAACTCTGAGAGTAGGGAAAGCAGAAAACCATCCCTAAGTTTGACAGACAAAGGGAGAAGACAAGATTATTAGAATTAGCTAGAGGAAGCTGGAATCCTGGCAGAGCTTGCCCAGTAGGAACTGGTGTCACAAAAATAACTTGCCTCTTCGCTTCCCTCGCTTCAGTGTCAACCACAGTCCATATCTTCTAAGACATCAGCTGACTCAGGAGGCCAAGAAACAATCTATTGAGGTGAGCACTCCTGAGGTACAGAGCAGGGAAAGGATGAGGCTGTGAATGAGGTACAGAAGAGTCCCTGTTGGCTCTTCTCTCATCTGAAACAGTAGTCTCCACTTCTTCACTCGCATCCATGTTAGATGTTGTTCTTATGGTCCCGTGAAATATGACTGCATCACTTTGCATTGTGGTTAGCTATTTACTTGTGTGGGAGTGCTGAGATGCATGAGATCAGAGACTGTGAATATTTGATGACTAAATGAATAAATGAATTGGTTCTCCACAGTGCTCTCTTCACCTATTAACACACAATACCACTTCATTTTCAGTCCCATGGTGGTGATCTGTTTCCAAAAACTCATGGCTATAGCCCTTGAAGGCTAAGTCTTGCCCCATGTAATTGAACCTGAATGGATAATCAGTTGGACCTTATCCCTGGAAGTTATAGCCAAATGTAACATGAGATTTTAGCAATTCCTTTCCATCCTGTCATTCTATAAATATACTGCCATGCCTCAAGGTATTTCAAAATAGGCAGTACAAATTTTATGCCTGGGAGAGAATAAAATAGTTCGTTCATATTAGGGAAATGATAACCATAGATTTTAACGTTAATATTTTATATTATCTTATTGCAAAATCGTGGGATCTTGTTATAACATATTTTCCTTCTTTTAGATAAAAAAAGAAAATAGGAAGTCAGATCAGTAGAATAGCTTTATTCATTACAGCAGGCACTAACTTTCTTATTGTGAAGAGACATTCTATAAAGTCCTTTGGTGCCAAATATCCCTGCAGCTCAGATGTGTCTGAATTGATGCGTGACTCTTTCACAAAAGGGCTCGTAAGCTGAGAGTGTTTCCCAAACTATGTTCCATGGTATATGACTAATGCAGGGGCTTAACAGTCTGTTACCTGAATAGATAATTCTCTGGTCAAATGAATTAAGGAAATGATGAATTAAACAAGAACAGACAAGTTTCTTTTCTGAAGAAATTTTTATTATAAGATGTTAGAGTGCTTTGAATCTCCAAAAAAGAAAAAGAATTATTTTTTAGCAGAACACTTGTATAAAAGTGAGATTTTGAGATTTGTGAGAAATTCTACCAAAAAAAATACAATTTATTTTCAAATAGACAAAACAACTACTTGAGCATTGATTTTTATTGGGTAAATAAATGACTAAATAATAGTAATTAATAGAAGCTACAAATTGATTGGAGGAAAATGTCATATATTTTTAAATTCTTTAGTGCTATCTTTAAAGTAAGATTTTTCAAATTTAAGATTGTTTAATGTTCATACTTGGTTGAATTAATAAAATCTGTTTTATAGGAAAAAGTTCCATTGAATGGAAAGCTATGTTATTGCATTTGATTCTCTTACCCATATCTACAACCTTCGATTATGAGATCATACAAAAAGTGTCATCCTTCATCTGGCAAGAGTATGGCATAATATCAGTATATGAGGAGGAAACAAAAAGTTCCTGAAGTGCTAGATGTGTGATCTCTTATTTACAAAATAATCATAGTTGTCACAGTGAAAAATGAAGAATGATAAGAAAAGTCATTCATTAACTTAACAAATATTTGATTTCCTATTATGTACCAGGCATAGGTAGTTATAAACGCTTAGCTCTTTAGAATAATTATTACCTTAATATATGTGTAAATTTTCGTTTCTACAGATAAATCCTCTAGTTCCTGGAGATTTTCAGGCCCTCCGATTATAACTGTTTACTTATTTTTAAATTTTATGTCTACTGGAATATTAATCTAATAGAGAAAATTTTCTGTGTGGGTTTCTCATATTTCTAGAAGAACAGTTGAGTTATGAGACTAAGCTTCTTAGTTAACTAAAAAAGCTAGATTTTATTATGGCGACATTTCTTTCAAATGTGTATTTTCTAAAATTATAAAATGTTTATTATATTATGCTCTTTTGATATATATAAAAATATAACCACTGTCTATTTTTTAAATTTTCTTCAAAAAAACCCAAAAGTTTGAAAAGTTTGCTCTTTTAAAAGTTTGGTTTAAGCAAAAGAAGGGCTTCAAATCAAGGTTTGGTGGTAATTTGGTTATAAAATATCCCCAAGTCCCAATAAAAATATAAAGAGAAAATAGAAGAGCAAAACAAAAAACCCACAGCCAACATCTTGAATAAAATGAGGTGATAACATATCCATAAGAAATCCAGAACATGGGCAAATAGGACTAAATCAGTAATAGCAGTAAATATAAATGTTGCAGATGTTTTGGAAAGCAATTTGGCAAATTCTAACAAAGTACATATATATATTTATATATACCCTGAGACCCAGAAATCCCATTTCTAGGTATATATTTGAAAACCTAAAAAAATATTCAATAAGTGGGTAGAAACATTATTTGCAATGGCAAAAAATTAACAACAACCCAAATATCTCTCAATAAGAGACTAGATTGATGGACTTGTTGTATATTCCTACAATGAAATACAGTAGATAAAAATAATAAATTAAAGGAACATGGATAAATATGTATGATTCTCACAAACAATACCAAGCAAAAATGTTTTTAAATGCAGGTTGCAGAAGGATATTAAGGAATGATAATTTTATATGTAGTTTAAAAATTCACAATGAATATTAAATATTGTTTAAAATATGCCCTAAAGAACACACATATGTGGATATATGTATACATATATGTATGGTATACAGATACCATACATATAATATACAATATATGTTATATACATGTATCATACATTTAATATACAATATATATTACATAGATATTTACATGAAATTCATGGAAACAACAATCGTTGGGTATAGGCTATTGATTGCACTAGGACATGGAGGAGAATACTGTAGGGAAGGTTTCCACATCCATTTCAACTGCATTAGTAACATCTCATTTCTGAAGTAGGTGGTGGCTCCATCCATGAGTGATCATTGTATTACTCTTTACAGCTTTTAGTGCCTCAAATACTTTATAATAAATTCAAAAAGTCAACTAAACCATTTTTCCCTGACTCTATGAAATACAATTCTTTAGTTACACCTGTGACCTAGAGCAAATCTCTGTATAGTCTCTTTTTATACCAACCCCCAGTGTGTATATTCCCCTGTGCCACACACAGACAGATATTGTTCTTTTGGTTTTCTTGTCAGAAGTTCATCATTATTATTTAATAACATTTGCCAAGTAGATATAAATAACTTGCTATTCAGGACCATTGTAGAACATGGTCCTTTTCAAGAAACCTCATTTTTGCCCTGAATAGTAGCCTGGCATCCAGCCATTTACAGCAAATAAAACTTTCTCTGCTCAGGACTGGAGAAAAAGAGTAAGGAATGACCCCTTGGTTCCCGGGTCTCTCACCCAATAAGACATTGTGCCCCTTTAGTGCCTAGTGATTCTCTAATGTTCTCTAAAATATCAGCACTTCACATAAGGGTTTCCACTTACCTCTCCTTTCAATTTAAAAACAGAATGACCAAATTATACAAAATTTTCACATGTGATTGCTCCATACTCTCCTTAGTCTTTAAATGGCTATCATCATGTGACTTAAAACACTGTCTCTGATTTCGGACATAACCCTTGCCATTTCTCCTTAGAGGAATAAAAAACTGTTTCATATAACATGACCCTGACCTATCTTCGTATTTCCAGTATACCCAAATTTTTCCATTCTGACATGTTTGCAATTCTGGGAGACAGTGTATACTGACATAGAGATTTATTGCCAGAAGCTTCCCAGTGGAGTCAGTGGCAGGAGATAAAATTTGGTCACAATTCACATGTGTTTGAAATGAGCATTCCAGGAGAAAATGATTAATTTCTCTTTAAAACCCAAAGGATAAAATACCATACTCACAAGCATTACTACCTCTGTGTTTGCTCAGTCTCTCCTTTGTTCATTTGCTTCTCCTTACATTTTCCTCACATTTTTTTGCTTTTTTTCAAGCAATGAACCAAGTTATTGTTATTCGGGAGAAAAAAACTTATAAATGTGTAAAGGAATTTTATTCTGCCATTGACACCTTCAGAAAAAAAATGAAGTAAAGTACAGAAGAAAAGGTAAAACTGAAGTAGAATAAAATGCTAGCACTAAAAAGTACGTTAATACTCCCAGTTCGGTATCCTCACTTTGTAAAGGGGGAAACCTAGAAAGTTTAAGTGCCTACTCCTAAGTCATTTCATTCACGCAGCGGGCTGAGAAAGAATGGGGATCCAGATTTTCCAGTTCTGAGTGTCAGGAATCTCTGACTCTTGTAGGATGATACCAGAAGTTTTATTATTAGGCTTTCATGCTCATAGTTCTATCATCAGGCTTGGCTTAAAACTCTGATCAACATTAAAATGTTTACCCCCTCTTTTCCTCCCTCCAAAAAATGTCCCCAGAACAATTAACATTTTAAGTCTTTGTCCACTATACAATGCCACAAAGCAGCTATAGATAAGAAAAAAATATGTAATAAATTATTTTAACCATCATAATATCAAATGGAAGTAACTTATAAATGTCAGATCGCCTAAATATTTCAGCTACATTAAAAAATATGTCTATATAGTCTTGCCCCATGTGTGCAAGGTAATGTACAAGGGTCAGTTAACAGTATATGTAGCAAGGTTTTTATTTATGTATTAACTATCATGTAATACTTGTCTATTTCTTTAGTATTTATATCTCACTTACTATCAAAAAGTATTTTCTGAGCCTAATAAATAGAGCATTGTTAAATAGCAAACTAGCAAAATCATTAACACAAGAATTTAAAAGAAAAAAATCTAAGAGCCACTTCCATTCAGTTCTACACCCCAAGCTCCAGCCATGGTCCTCATTCCTGAGTATAAAAAGGTGAATAAGGTCTGGTCCCAATATCATGGGGTATCTCACATCCTAATGGGCCATTATTGTAATGCAGACAACCTCTATCTGTAGACAAAATTGATTACACACTCATCAAAATATCTGCAAAGCAAGCAGGCAGACTGTGACTAGAAAGAACTTTAAAGTTCCAAAGAATTTTAGAGATTCCAAGAATTTCAGGATTAGAAAGGATCTTAAGAGGTCATTTATTCCTGCACTTTAAATTAGTCCTCTATCTAATGCATCTTGACTGAGTGACTTTGGGTTCTGCTTGATCAACTTCAGTTATTGGTGCTACATTCCATTTTGAAATTTCTTTAATCACTAAATTCTCCCTTAATATAAACTGAGGTACCCCAGACCATGTGTACCAGTCTGTGGATTCAAATGGGGTCCCAATTAAAACAATATCCATACTTTAGGGGCTCATGCCCCACACTGGCTCACATAGGAACCCAACTCCTTCAAAATTGTCTCCCGCAACTCCTTGTATTTCTGATTGTCCCAGAAAATGTCTCAGAAGTACTGATCAACACATCAAATCAACTGTTCAGAAAACTGTCGTGCAGAACCTGACACTTCTGCGGGTGTGATTGTCTCCCACTACTGACTTGTCACCATCCACCCCATTGTCTGGGGTCAGCAGTAGCTGGGACAACCCTGAACTGTGCAGTAATCTGTAAAGTAGCGGGAAAGACATTGTTTATCCCACTTTTGTGGTGTACTCTGTTGTTGCTTGTATGGTCCATACCATCCCTCCCCGACCCTGCCTTCAGGGTTTTTAATTCACTGCCCAGCCTCATCTCCATTCACAGGACAGATTTGACTCCAAAAGTAGCTGAGTTCTGAGATGAGTGTGAAATGACAGATATGACACTGCATTCAGAAAAACTTTTCTTCTAAAATTGCTGAGGTGTTGCTACTGGAAGCTCCATTATTCTTGCAAATGGAGTTCTGGGATCACCTGATCAATTGATCAGTTGGGTCTATGCCCTACTGATAGTCACAGCTTAGATTCAACCTTGAATCTGTGATAGGTGGGAATTGAGTAAGGCTGTGTGTCTTGTTATATATCTAATATTCCCTACAGTTAGCACACATAGAAAAAAATCAGCAACAATGATAATAATCATAATAATAACATATACTGAGTATCACAACCTTGTAGGTAATATTTTGTTTAATCCTCACAGCAATTCTATGGATACTGTTATTATTCTTATCTTATAGATAAGTAAAGTGTGTCAGGAAAAGACTAATTAATGTGTTTACACATAATCACAAGGATAAGTGGTGGGACTGGAACTTGAAGCCAGGTAATCTAACTGCAGAGCCTGTAGGCTTAACTGTCACATGTCACCTTCTTACTCTCTACAGAAGAGGCTCAAGAAATATTTTGAGGAAATGACTGTAACTACCTCTTGTAATATGAATACATTGATTCTTGACTTCCTTTTGGAGACATAAACAGTTTGTTTCACAAAGGAAACAGTCACACATTTAAAGATAGTTCTCATGCCCCTCAGCTATCAGAGAGTTTTGCCATTTCAGTCGTAAAGAGAATGTAGGTACTGGCTACCAGGTACCCCTTGGGGTGACTTGAAGATCAGAATTCTGTGCCACTCTAAGAATCTGAAAATGTCTCCACTTCCTTTAAGTGAGTGGTTTGATCATTTAGTCAACCTTTCCTGGAAAACAGTTTTCAACACTTTGCTTCTTCTGTCCTCTCCAAACCTATTTCCCACCAGTCCTTTAAACATCTATTGGCAAATATCTAGAGATGCCCTCCTGCACAACAATCCATGTTCTTCAACTTTCCTATTCTTTTCTCCACAGTGTCTCTCCTACATCTAGACACTGGCTCATCACAGGTTCTAGGTGCATGCTATGCCGGCTCATCTCATCTTGGAAATGTTTAAAGTAGGTACATTTACACAAAGGTTGTGATTTATTAGAATTTCATGAATTGAGTCATCAGGAGGCTTTGTTTTAAAAAAGTGTTAATAACCAGAGAAGACAATGTTTAATTCGAAAGAATTAATCCCTAACAATGGACTAACAATATAGGTTTTCTTTAAAGATCTCTTTATATATTTTAGAGAGATTAAGTATGAGTGGAGGGAGGGGCAGAGGGAGAGAATCTTCAAGCTGAGTGTGGAGCCTCATGTGAGGCTTGATCTCACAACCCATGAGATCATGACCTAAGCTGAAATGAAGAGTCAGCCACTTAACCAACTGAGCCACACAGGTGCCCCTCAATGGACTAGGAGTTTTAGGGCTAAATAGGACTAAACAGTCTTCAGATAAGATATTTTATTGAAGCTCAAAAGAATAACTACAATAAATTATCATGCTCCTAAAAATTCCTTTATCGTATTTAGCACTTACAACACTTTAAGATGTAAGTATTTTGTCCACATTTTGAAAAGACAGTAAAATTTCTCAATTTGTACATCTAGTGAGAAGCATAATTGAGACTTGAACTCTGACCTGTTTGACACTTTGCTACGGCTTTATTGCCTCATTGATCTCTTATAAATTCAGTTCTTTGGTGACTTCCTAGGGTAATATCCAGTTAACCTGAAACACCATTTTGAGTTAAGATAAAAATAATATAAGGATGCCTAGCATATCTTCATTTTAGTAACAGTCTTTAAAGCATTAACCTTAAAGAAGTGATTTGGTGGCCCAGAGGAAGGGCTTATCATGGGCATGTTTGGGGGTAGTAAGTGGGACTTCCTCTCAAAGCAGTGTGGGCAAAGAGCTTGTTGACCTTAAACAAACTGAACTCTGATCTGGGAATCTGTCAGAGAAGCTGATCTGTACCTGAATGTGGAAATGGGCACTAGAAACTTGGCTGACAAAACCTCCCTCTGTCAGGAATAAGTGGTTTGATTTTACTTAGTTTGTCTGTCCCTCCATTTCCTCAACTGTAAAATGAAGATATTTGACAGGATCAGAGCACCTCAAACCTGCAAGGTCATTGGAACCAACTGGGAAGTCATCTTCCAAAATATTCATTGCTGTTTTCCTTTACTTTCTTCCAGAAATCACACTCAAAGACTCCTTGCATCCAATTAACAGGTGTTATATATAACTTCTGACTTTACCATGTTATGGTTAAACTCTGTGATGTATCATCATGCTGGACATAATAGGGAAAATAAAATCAACCAAAGCATGTCAAAGTAAATTTGTAATATCATGACTTTTTTGATTAGACACCAGTACTAGATAAAAGGTGAACAAAAAATCTATGTAATGTCAGAAATTTGGTTGACTTTATCTTTCATTTTATTAAACAGAAGATATGAGTTGACATACTATTGTCATTTAAATAATCTCCAGTTAATTTTGTCCTCTTTTTCTTATAAAGGATGGAATCGAACCACTGAGTGGGTTTTTTTAAATTAAATCAAAAGAAATATTTTAAAATTCAGACAATGATTTCTATATTGGGCACATGATGTCAAATACCATGTTTGATTAAAACTTTCATTTTACCTAGTGCTTTAGCAATATTTCTTTTCCATCTTTATTATATTCTGTCAGTAGTGTTTTAAACTCTTAATTACTGATACCGTACGTTTCATTCAGTATGTGAAACATTTGCCTCATGAGAAAAAATTCCCACTGTGGCCTGATCTCTCACCAGTTTTATGCATCTGAAGAAAAGTCTTTCTAAAAGATTGAGATGAGCGACAACAGAGCAAACTTTCAAATGGTACTGTTGATTGAGAGCACAATGGACAGTACCAAACTGTTTACAGATGTTACACTTGGCCCCTTTCCCAGTGCCAAATATTTGCATGAGAGATAAAGAGGATAATCTATTCACATATAATGGCTTTCCTCTCCAAAATCTTTTGAGGTTGGTTACATTTTAATAACCATTTGCTCTTGAAAATGGATTTCTTTCTTGAAGACCATCTGCATCTGTACAGCCAGGCACCCATTCCTTCCTTGACTTCAGTACCAAATGTTGGCTTCCCTCCACAAAGTGCATGCCCCCTACACCGTCCAGTAGATTGTGTCCTTGCCGCAGTGAAGGAAAAGGAAACTCTGAGCTCTAAGCGATGTAGCATATAGTGTTTTATTTTTTTCTACAGAGCATCATATAACCATGTGGTGAAGTGAATAAGAGGACAGATCGTGATGCTAAATGATCTTTCTTCTTATTCTGTCTTCACCAGTTGTGTGATCTTGAATGCATGACTTAACCTTTCGAAGCCCCTTTAACTCATCTTCAGAAAGAAAATAACACTACATATCTCCTTAGAGTTGTTAGGATGATTAAATGAAAAAATTTGTAAAGATTAAATGCTCAATAGAATGTAGCTGTTGTATTTCTGCAGTGTCTCAGAAACACAAGAAATGCCAGTTGTGGGGGAAAGTGGCTGTTGACTCTAGTGGGGGAGGGCAGCTAATTTATTTTCTGGGAATTAAAGAATTCATGCCATTAGGTTCAAAGAGAGTGATTGGTGAGTTGATGTATATTTCTACTGTAAAAACCTTCTCTGAAGGATTACATACAGGATAGAGATGGGAGGACACAGTTTTCCAGGTACATCTCTTCTATGAGGAGCTTAGTATTCTTTAGTCCAGTAGTTCTTAAACTTATCTCATTATAAGGATCGTCTGTGAATCTGTAAAAACAAATAGAAATAACAAACTAAAACAACAAACAAAAAATATGGTTGGGCATACTCTATCAGGAGGTCAACGGGTAGAGATACAGAAGCTGATTTTTAAGAGCTCTCCATTTATTTCTGATGCACAGTAGAACATTGTTGGGATTTTAAAAATTCCCCTCTCCATATTCACAGAGTCAGATACTAATTACTACCCTGATGACTCAGGGAAGTCATATTCTTGTTAATTTACTTGTGGAAATGGAAAAAAAATGTATCTGTTTTGAGTTTTTAAATAAAATAGTGTTTCTATGAAGAAAGAAGACACTAATAAAAATGTGTCAGGAACTAATTAACTTTTAGCACTATTAACCTAGTATTTAAAATAATATAAGTGTCAGCATAGTAACAGAAATACAAAGTTAACTGAAGGCAGTAGAAAAACAGAATTACGGAAGCAGAAAGTTGAATATAATATAGAAGAAAATTTTAGAAAATTTTACATGATATAAGGGTTAAATTAAATTAATGAGACCAAGCAAAAGAGACAAAATGATACAGAGAATATATAAAAGTTAGGATCAATAAATTCAATTTAAGAAAGATTAGAAGCAAATAAAACAAACAAAAAACAATCAAATATATGACTAAAGTGATGTTCTAAATTGAAAAGAGGACAGGTTTTTAACTCAGGCAAAAAAAGAACAATAAGGTACCCATACCTTAGACATGTGGTGCAAACATCTAAAAAAAATTTAAGATTAAATAATTTTTAAATCTAAACAGATAAAAGAACAGGTTATCTACAACTTACAGAAATTGAGGTGATCTTAAAATTCCCCATAACACTAAATATCAGAATTAAATAAAATGGTTTTACGGACCATATGCTTGAATAATTTAACATACATATCCTCAGATATGTAAGAATAAATAAATAAATAAATAAATAAATAAATAAACGAACAAACCACTCATTAAAGTTTCTGGAAAACTTTCTTAAGAACTAACATAATATAATAAAAAAAAAACATTAAAAAAGAAAGAAATTAAAAAAAAAAAAGAATATATTCCAGGGGCACCTGGGTGGCTCAGTCGTCAAGCGTCTGCCTTCGGCTCAGGGTGTGATCCCAGAGTCCTGGGATCAAGCCCCACATCAGGCTCCTCCGCTGGGAGCCTGCTTCTTCCTCTCCCACTCCTCCTGCTTGTGTTCCCTCTCTTGCTGGCTGTCTCTGTCTCTCTCTCTGTCAAATAAATAAATAAAATCTTTTTTTTAAAAAAAAGAATATATTCCAGGGGATGAGGTGCCTGGGTGGTGCAGTCGGTTGGGCATTCTACTCTTGGTTTCAGCTCAGGTTGTGATCTTGGATTCATGGGATCGAGCCCCATGTGGGTCTCTGCGCCCAGCGCAGAGTCGGCTTGAGGCTCTTTCTTCTTCTCCCTCTGCTTCTCCACCCTTCTTTCTCTTTCTAAAATAAATGAATAAATCTTAATAATAATAATAATAATATATTCCAAGGGCATCCAGGTGCCCTTGGAATATATTATTATTATTATTATTAAGATTTATTCATTTATTTTCCAATGAAGACATACAAATGGCTAACAGACACATGAAAAAATGTTCAAAATCATTAGCCATCAAGGAAATTCAAATCAAAACCACACTGAGATACCACCTTACGCCAGTTAGAATGGCAAAAATAGACAAGGCAAGAAACAACAATTGTTGGACAGGATGTGGAGAAAGGGGATCCCTCCTACATTGTTGGTGGGAATGCAAGTTGGTACAGCCACTCTGGAAAACAGTGTGGAGGTCCCTTAAAAAGTTAAAAATTGAGCTACCCTATGATCCAGCCATTGCACTACTGGGTGTTTACCCCAAAGATACAGACGTAGTGAAGAGAAGGGCCATATGCACCCCAATGTTCATAGCAGCAATGTCCACAATAGCTAAATCGTGGAAGGAGCCGAGATGCCCTTCAACAGATGACTGGATTAAGAAGTTGTGGTCCATATATACAATGGAATATTACTCAGCAATCAGAAAGAACGAGTTCTCAACATTTGCTACAACATGGACGGCACTGGAGGAGATAATGCTTAGTGAAATAAGTCAAGCAGAGAAAGACAACTATCATATGATTTCTCTCATCTATGGAACATAAGAACTAGAATGATCAGTAGGGGAAGAAAGGGATAAAGAACGGGGGGGTAATCAGAAGGGGGAATGAAACATGAGAGACTATGGACTATGAGAAACAAACTGAGGGCTACAGAGGGGAGGGGGGTGGGGGAATGGGATAGACCGGTGATGGGTAGTGAGGAGGGCACATATTGCATGGTGCATTGGGTGTTATACACAACTAATGAATCATCGAGCCTTACATCGAAAACCGGGGATGTACTGTATGGTGACTAACATAATATAATAAAAAATCATTATAAAAATAAATAAATAAATAAATAAAACGTCCCACACTTGATTTCAGCTCAAGCCATGATCTTGGGGTCATGAGATCAAGTCCCTTCCTCAGGCTCCTGAGTGTGGAGCTTAAGATTCTTTCTCTCCCTCTCCCTCTGCCCTGACCCCCCTGCTCACGCTCACTCTGATTCTCTCTGTCTCAAAAAAGGAAAAAAAAAAAATTATAGTAAACACTGTAATCATTAAGTAAAGAAAGTAAGACTGAATAAATACTATAATGAAAAACTTGAGTGCAAATGCCATAAATAACTTTAAAACATTAACATTTCACAATATTTGTGGAAATCTGTAATTCTTTATTAAACTTATAAAATTTTATAAATGGGTGTAAGAAGGGAAGAGAGTTCTCAAACTCCAAATTTCAAATCTTATAAAATGAAAAGTCATATATTTTCTTTTCTTTTTTGCTTTGATTTTATAAAGAAATATTTGAGTTGATTTTAAAGACAAAGATAAACATTCATGGAATGTGACTGGAAGATAACAAACAAAAACATCATATCATAAAAAGACCACAAGGAAAATAGAACAGGGCTTACAAAACAAAAAGAAAATACTCCATTAAGATGACAGAAAAATAAACCTTGCCAATAGCAATGAATAAAAGTTATTTAACCTCTTTCAATAAAGGACAAGGCAATTTGTTTAATGAACAAATTCATTTGCATGTTGCTTACAAGAGATACAAGGAAACCAAAAGGTACAATTAACTGAATATTCAATAATGACTTAAAAGGCAAATATAAATCGATGTCAGACATGGTTATAAGAAAATCCAACAAGGTAAAATTAGTGGCAAACAAACTAAAGAGACAAGAAGGATCATAAATAATATTTTGATAAAAGAATTCACAATGAAGACAAATAGTAATACATGCAAGAATAAATCGACCTCCCTCCCGAAAAAGGTAGTATTATAAATTAATATTGCTATTCATAAGTTTAGGTCAAATGTTATCAAAAAATAGCAAAGAATTTGATTAATGTAATGCTAATAAATTAAGAAATAATCATTGATGGATTAAGAAGTAAACACTGAACTCTACAAAATATATGTACATATGGTCATGAAACATACTGAAATTCTCAACAAATTGTAAATTATAGAAGTTTTTAGGTAATATTTAACCATTATATAGACATATCCAAATTTAAAAGCAAAGTTGTAAAAATAAACATCTTACTGTTTTGATATGTATTTAAATATTTTTACACAACTGAGGAAATAAAGGGAAAAAATAAATGTAATCTAATTTGATAAAAATAAGGATATTAATATCAAGATACCTAGGGTGCAATCAAAAATTATGTACACCTATGGGATTGTGTTGTTTAAAAAGATGATAATTAAGCATTCAGCCAAAAAGTCTGAGATTTTTAAAAAATCTGTTTTAGGAGAAAATAACTAAATAAAAACCGCAGCCAATTACTTAGAAAAAAGATATAAAAAAACGAAATTGATAAATGAGTCTGAGAACTAATTCCTGGGGAAAAGTAAAATAAAACATACTAAATTGACAAAATTTCATTTAAATTCTGCTCAAGAAATTAAAATCCAAGCAAATAATGTCAGAAATCAAAAAGGGGACATAATAAAAACTGAATTCATAGTAAGCTTCTTAATTCTTAGGGCTTTGTTTTGTTCATTTTATTTATTTATAACCTAGCACACACATAACCTAACATTTCATAGGTGTAGCAGGCTCTCATAAATATTTATCGAATGAATGAATATGGAAGATATTAAAAATTGTAAGAGGACACTTTGCCCAGCTGTGTACTCATTAACTCTAAAAAATATTTCCAGATTCAAAGAGTTTTATGCTTAATTTTTTCAATCTTTTGAAGTTTAAATACTTTTTTATTTGTCCTAGGATGTATAAAATATGGAAAACTTTTTAGTTCTTTATGAAAGTAGTGAAACACTAATAAAATTGGACAAAAATAGAAAATAAAAAAAACTATTACAAACCTATACAAACGCAAAACAGCAAAGCAGGCACACAAGTGAGAACAGCATCATTTATCTGCAATGCAAAAACATCAATAAGGTGCTCACAAACCTAATTAAAATATTAAAAAGATGGCTCACCATCTTAAAGTAGAGTTTCTTCCAAGGATGAAAACCTAACTTAATACAAGGCTGTATAGCCTGTGGTTATGAGCGGGACCTTGAGATCCAAGACTTGATTCAATTCCCTGTCCTCTCACTTAGTCATGGTATGACATTGAGCAAATAACCTCTCTGTGCCTTAATTTCCTCACCTGTAAAGTGGGAATAATAATAGTATTAATCTTAAAAAACTCGTTGGGAAAATTAAATGTTATGTAAAATGCTGAGCATGGCATCTGGTGTATATCAGAGTTACTATTATTATTATTATCATCATCATCATCATCACTCTCAGTATTATTTTATTTAATAATTTCAGGAGCCATCATTGTCCGATTTTTATTCCAGCGCAGTAATGTATACAACGGCTATAATGGTTGTTTTATAATATTTTGATCAGCCACATGACTAAAGAAAATTGAAGGAAGGGAGGACTCATGTGTATTATATAATAAGTGAAAATATGTCTAATTCCAATATTCTCCTTTCTGCAGGCCCAGGAAAGCTTTCCCTTGAAGTAGGTGTGCGTAACTCATTCATGGCCCATGCTTGAGTCCAGTCTGGGAAAAGCTGAAACTCTGGAGGACACCCATGCCTTTGGCCCTATGATACACTACAGTCCTGATGTACTTACACTTCATGTGGAAAGATTTTGTCAGCTAATATCTGTGATTGCTCAGTAGTGAAGGTGGAAATAAAGTCATGGATGAGATATTTTCCAAAATCTAGTGATCGATTTGGAATGGCACTGTCCCCATGATTTTAACGTCGGACTGTGTTTCCTAAGGAAAAATGGCAAGTGAAGGCGGGGGATAATTAACAAATGTCCCACTCTGTTCCCCAGGCACAGGAAAGGGCTATGGTTTTCTCTTTTAAGTTGTGTGCTTGCTTTACTGTGTAGAGTAAATTTGCCTCACCCTTTATTTTAAAATAGGAAATGAAGATCAAATTATCCTTTCCATTATTGTACACAGTTGTGCAAATGGAAAGATTGTCTTCTTCTGGGAACTCTATAGCCTACCAAGGAATCCTATGAAGTGATCTCTAATCTGATAAAGTAAGAAAAAAATCTTGACTTTGATTCATCACCACTGTGCTCACTACTATATCACTGTCCAGTAGTGTCAGAATTTCACCGCCACCCAAAACTACACTGTAGTCACTGAAAGGCAGCAGCTGGGACACTGGTGACCTGTCCAAAAACAAGAGAATTGATCAGGAAGTGGAGAAATGCCACCTCATAAATGTCACCCAACCACATTTAACAACCACCAAGAGTTTATGCTGACCAACTGTTGTATTTGCTATGGTAAATATGCCTCTTTTACAACGTTGAGGCCACTGAATTTCTCATGGACTAAAACTTCCTTCAGTGCAATTACCTCCTCTCCCTGGGAGCCTTAGGAACTCTGCCATGGTTGCAATATTCTTCTAGAGATGGACATCAATGTCAGATTTACATTAAGTACCAGCATCTCTCAGAAGAAAACGTGCAGCTACTGCTCCGACTTCAGAAGCGGATCTGGATGCCCAACAGAAATATGCCGGTAAAATTTACGGGAAATATCTGAAAGCAGAAGAAAGCACTAAAAATAAATAAGTGCTGCAAAGTTTACTATTCAAAAATAGTATTATTTGTTGTTTGAAATTGTGCTGTATTATGTTCATGGACCTAAAAAAAAGCAATTCTATCCAAAAATTACTTTCAAACTTGAAGTTTTTACTGAAAGATATATTTGTATACATTAAGGAAGGTTAAAAGATTACATTGATTATATAAACTATTAGGAATGGAATATTCTTGGCACATTTTCACATACCTTACCCATTGCTTAGCTGACTTTTGTCTCTAATACCATGTCCAGAACGAGAGGAACGTGTTTTTAAAGATATGGACTTACTATTTTTATTTTTTCCATAAAGTTGTCTATAATATTTTTGAATTAAAATTCTATGTTAAAAAATGTGAAATCATTGACATTTTCACGAAACATTTCTTTGTGAAAGAGGTAAGAAAGTATCCTTTCTAAATGTGCTGTCCAAATAATTTCTGCTAGATGAAATATACTCTCAAATCCAATTTATTTTATACTGGGGTAAATATTTCAGCCCAAATATTTTCACAGGCACTGCCTTTTTGCTTCCATTTAGAGTAGTTTCCTTCAACAAATATTTTTATAAGACAACATTTGTCAAATAAGTTGTCTCTATTTATGATTCACCTGAAAGTTTACCAAATTTAGATGCTGCAAATTGTAGGTTTTCTCAATTTTTTTCACTGCAATACAGGATATAAATTTATTTGATTAAAAATAGGAGATTTGTCAACTAATTCTTCCTGCAAATCAGACGTTCAAAAGCTTTTATGCAATTTCAAAACTAAATTTTATACACTGTCTGTGATCTCATTCTTTTAATTTTTTCAGCTTCCCTTTGCTTTTGTAGAAAATGTCTTCCCCATTGGCAAGATAATGTCTTCAATAATTTCAATTTGCTAAAAGCTTCAACCTAAAGTCATTGCTTTTCTTGCCATACCACTTTTTGAACACTTTGCTTAAAAATTTCCAGATGATTTTGAAGAAAGTGCAACCAAAATTTGGAGAAATCCTTTACAAAAATATTAGTAAGACATTAGGGCTGATTAACAAAGTAGTTATTTCAAGGCTTAAACATTGCTAACATCCCATTGAGAAGCTAGAAGGAAAGAAAGAGCATATTATAAGGCTGAAAATTTTTATTCAATATTAGTTTTACCAGTATTAGTTATTCCAGCTGTGTACTTATAAAAATATGTACAGATTTTGATAATTGTAGCTTCTATTTCAGTTGGTAGAATATTACAGCTTCTTTGGGTGAAATTATGAATTTTATGTACATTACAACCAATTCCAAATACATTTCTCCTTCACAGGTTCCTTAATTTAGTGAGAACATTGTTGTTACCATGCTGATGTGCTCTACCAAATTTTCTATTCATATTATCACCACGAAAACAAATGCTATAACCTCAGTGTTGCAGTTTCAACATTCATAATGATATCAGATGTTTGACTTTTGAGAGAATAAATTCCAAAGCTTTACTTTGATTCCAGCAACCATATGGGGGGGGGGGGAAGAAAAGAACGATTACTGGAATTACTGATTTTCAGTTTGAAGCATCTGCTCATACAAAACTGACATCCTTTAAACTTGACAAGTTCTGCTACTAATGCAGCCACAGGATTTTCCACTATCGCTTCCAGCTTCGTGCAGGCACAAACACTTGGAACTGAAAATGAACAGTGTTAACTTCAACCAATAGTCAATTGATCTAAATGAAAACTCATGCTTCAAAGAATGACATGTGGACACACCTTTTGTGACTGCATATGTAAAATTGTCCTTTTGGGCACAGTGTTCCTAACATAACAATTTTTGGTTGATACTGCTGGCTTCCCAGAAGATATTTTTTGTCCTTTACTTCTCATCTCTTCAGTGATATCACTTGGGCTTTGAGATGAGTGGAAAATTTAGTATGTATTTTTTTAATTAAACATGGACTTTCATTTCTTGAGGTCATTGATGACAGGATTTATTGCTAAATTCAAAGAGTATTACCAAACAATATGATACATAGCTACAGATGTACAATCAGTAGATGACATCATTGTAGCAAGAGCATTTAAGCTACTTGCTACACATTTTAAACCTGAACTGCTCAGCTTCATATATATATATAAATATATAATATGTATGTGTGTATATGTGTGTGTGTATATATATATTTATATATATAACACTTGCTTCTAGGATCCTGGTGGCTTGATGAATCTTGGAGACCCCACAGCCTGCAACACAACTGGTCAGTACATCAAGGGGCTGGCTGAAGAACAGCATCTAATACATGTAATATTTCAACCACCATCAGGACAAAAGGAGTTAGCTGCCCATACCTGAATGCTCTGCACATTCTCCTTAGATCTAGAAAGGATGAAAAAATGAAAAGGATAAAGAGAGAGGCTTTTGCTGGTATCTGCCAGTGCATATGTCTTATTCCTACTGCCAGTAAGAAGATGACAGGAGCGGGAAATAAACTAGCAGTCTATCAGAGCTATCCTGACTTATTTTTATACAATCATCAATAATAATACTTGAAAAAAGTAAAATACTTGGACATATGACAACTGAACAGGACCCTGGGACCAAAAGGTGAATCAAGAGTCTCCTGTGCACACGGGGATGATCACCCTTCTAATGGTACACTTGTTTAGGGACCACTTACTGCGGGCAGGCTCTCTGGATTTTTGGAGATGAAATGGTCATCAAAATATGATCCCCACTCTCTGTTTGCCCACTTTGCCTAGCTCAGTTTTGCAAAGCATGCAGTTTTCAAACGCCGTTCTCACAATGAACTCCTTTGATTCAGACGTGATTCAGGAAGCATATCATCATCTCTGCCACCCGTTTTTGAGAATCTTCCTAACCCTGAGCCCAAAGGCACGGAACGCGGGAGAGCACAGCGTGCAGCACTTCTGCTTGTGTTGTTTTGATAATACCAGCCTTCCTCAGCATCCACCGGGAGAGGCCGCCTGACGGGATATGCCATCGCTCTAAGTAGGCTTTCCCACTCCACCTCTTCGCTTGATGCCACTCAGCAGCTCTGAGAGCAGCCAAAGCCACAGGAATGTCAGGGTGATTATTGGCCAATGTCAAACTTACTTTGGAGCAGAGGCCCTTTAAGTTCAGGAGACAGATTTACCTTTCTTAAGGCCTTAATAGAATTAAGCAAATCAGCACTTCCTGCTGAAGGCGGGCTGCACAGCCACCAAGCTAGCAGTATCATTAAGAAACCACATGTGTTTAAAATAAAATTGTTTCTAACAGTAAGTCTCAAATACCTGCTCTTCTGGCATACTTTTTGATTTTTAAGATTCTGTCAAGCTGTGATGACTTTAACCTTATTCTTTGAAACACTCTCCTTTTCCCTCTCTTCCTCTATTCATCTATGAAATTGAATTTCCTCTAATGAAAAGAGAAATAGAATATATTCAAAATATACTTTAGGATCAAACTGGTGCCACTTTTTTTCTTCCTCATAAGACTTTTGCCCCCCATTTCAATCAGCAGTCCCATTATGATTCCTCTTCCCAAATAGAAAACACTGGCTTTCTCACTGCTCTCGGTTCATCTAAGTTGCCATTCTCTGGGTTTTGTCTTATTGTCCTAAGAACTGACCCTTGCGTTTTCTGTTTACTCTTCATTCCCACGCTATCTCTCCGATCTGACCCTTAAGAACCTCTTCTCTGTGAGAATGAACCCAAATTTCCACCTTTACTAGCCTAACGTTACAAGTGGGTAGAGCCAGAATGGCTGGTCAATGCCAGCTGTTACCTACTAGGTACACTTGGTCAGATTTAACCTCTATGCCTCAGTTTTTCTTCTGTAAAATGGGGCCAGTAATTGTTCTCAGAAAGGTGTTGTGAGGATTAAACGAGTTATACATAAACCACTTAAGAGGTGATTGGCTATCTCCTCAACTTTAGGAAATCAAGTAGGGCAGAGATGTCATCCATTTATAGTCAATGCAGAGAAGCTTTGAATAATGCTTAAGGTAACTCTCTTACCATAGTATAGCCAAGGTTATTGGTTTGATTGATCTAAGACCAAAATAATGTTCCTGAAAGAGACATGAATTGCTCATGTAGAAGAGATCACGGTCTTCACAAGAAAATCAATCCTCAGGGTTTGGGACATATGTTTGATTTCAGATGTGACAGAAAAAAAACCATCAGTTTATCCTAAATTTATCCTAAATCAGTTCTGCAAATGGAAAAACTAACTCTGGGGATTTCATTGAACTAACTTGGCCTTGCAAGGGATGTGGCTTGAGATAGAAATCTGAGTCCATACTGATTTGAACCTTAATCAAAGTAGGGCTTCTATTAAAATTCTGGGTGTTTACCAAAAGAAAATGAAAACACTAATTTGAAAAGATATATGCACCCCTATATTCATTGCAGCCTTATTTACAGTACCCAAGGTATAGAAGCAACCTAAGTGTTCATTGATAGATGAATGAATATAGATAGGTAGATAGATGATAGATAGATAGATAGATAGATAGATAGATAGATAGATATAGATACATATACATACATACAATGGAACAATACTCAGCCATAAAAAAGAATGAAATCTTGCCATCTGCGACAACGTGGATGGACCCGGGGTGTTATGCTAAGTGAAATAAGTCAGACAGTGAAAGAAAAGTACCATATGATCTCACTTATATGTGAAATCTAAAAAAACAAAACAAATGAGCTAACAAACTAACAAAACCAGAAATAGAATAATAAATACAGAGAATAAACTGGTGGTTGCCAGAAGAGAGGGGGGTCAGGAGGATGGGCAAAATAGGTGAAAGGAATTAAGTGGTATAAACTTCCAGTTATAAAATAAATAAGTCACAGAGATGAAAAGTACAGCTTGCGGAATATAGTCAATAGTATTATAATAACAGTGTGTGGTGACAGATGGCAACTACACTTATTGTGGTGAGCACTGCATAATGCATAGAATTGTTGGATCAATATGTTGTGCACCTCAAACTAATATAACATTATATGTCAGCTGTAACCCAATAATAAAAATTTTTAAAATAAAAAGTAAAAAAATAAAATAATACAAAAAATTCTTATGCGAACATCTAACATATAAGTAATCAAAGGTAATTTTTGAATCTCCTATCTTTAGACTCTCAACAAAAAAAGTTACCAAATTCCTGTTAAATCAACTTAGTTTTTGTTAATACATGCATACATTCTTCATTGAACGTATTTAATTCATATGAAGTTAAATAAGATCAAGCTATAAGACCATTCTTGGCAATTGCTATGGATAATTGCACCCTGTATTTCTTCCATCTTTGTGCCTTTTACAGGGGCTTCACAAACTCAAGATGAGACAATTCTGTTTAACTGTGTTCTATTTTGGAGCTACTGCTTGGTGATTCTGCTGCAGCATGAGGGAGAGAGCAAGACCCTGAAGAAGGAGCAGGCATCTTGCCACGTGGGGTCCTATTGTAGGAGCCCCTGGGCTAGCCGAAGCATGTCTGGGCCTAGCCCTGCAATGCCAAGATTTCCTATGACCCCAGATGTCCTAAAAATTAAGAACAGTTTCTCTGGTTTATGCATTTCAGTCACAAAAATTTTAACACGTATTTGACAGCAGCCTAAAACAGCAACAGAGATTTGTGGGAAAAGATTTAGTCTGATCCAGAAGTCTTCATTTCTTATTTACATAAAAGTTCCCCTGCATTCTGAAATCACTGATTATTCTTCTATCTTAAGTACAATACCCTATTCTGGTTAAACACAAAATATTTTTAAACATTATTTTAAAGAATTTGCATTGCTCAACTCTAGTAGTGTGAAATAGAAGACATTCAGAAGTGAAATTAAGTACTTTTCAATGGTTAAGTACAAATCAGGTGCTTTGGAAGATACGGTTCTGTGAAATCTAACACTTGTTTAAATCCCAAAAGCCTGAAGATAAACGGATTGCTGAAGAGAGGGGGCAGGAGTGAGCCTGGAGCTCAAGGGTTATCCTAAGGTGAGAGTGGCCAAAGTAAAAAGGCAGGTACAAGAGTCAATTCTCCATCAGAGGAGGAGAAAATCCTTGATCAGAGAAAGGAATATTTAGGAAAAGGCAGGACAGATAAGTTTGGCAAAGGAATAGCCACTAATCTTTCTTCTCTTGTGTGAAAGAACACGAGAAATCACATTCAATTCCATGAGAGAATGTGAAGAAGAAAATCAAGTGCACTGTAAAAGAAGTTTACCCACTCATAGGTGGCAAAGTGATCATCTACCCACTTCTCTTGAATTCACTACCCTAACAAAACATATATGAAAAATCTAACATATGCCAAATTTCAAAAGTACTCCAATCTAAACATATTGATTGATCTTTTTCATTTTTGGAAGTTATCATTGTTAATTGCAGCAACAGGTAGACCATTAGCTAATTCAAACCTAAACCCTAGAAACAGAGCAATCTGGCTAGACCAGAGAGAGGAAAGTCAAGCTGCGACCCATTGCCCTTGGAATACTAGAGGTTCAAGTCCTGTACCACTGACAAGAAGGGCTAGATGGTACCCTTCTCTTACAAGATGCCCATGTCATTCCTTCCTTCCTCACCAACATATCTACCCAAATGTTTTTAAACCTTCATACACTGATGTTTGTTACAACTCAGTTTTGCCCATCTTACATTGACGCCACTAAATCACTTCTCATTTACAAAATGTCATTTTTCATCAACTACCTGATGAGTAATGATTTTGGATCTATCATCTGGTAATTTTGCTTCTTGCCTGGCAAAAAGCATCAGGCCTCCACCAAAGCAGTAGTGCATAATATCTGAGTGGGCCTGGAGGTAGTACCAGGTCTTTGCTCGGAAGAGAACCTCTGTGGCTCTTTCCTGCAATGTTTAAATTTTTTTTTAATTTTACGAATATTTAATTTATATACAATATACAATATATACAATAATGTACAGTGCAATCAATAGTTTAATATATCTACAGAGTTTTGCAACCATTACTGTTATCTAATTTTAGAACACTTTTTCACCCCCAAACAGATAGCTTGTACCTATAGTCACTCCCTATTTCCACCTTCTACTCCAAGTCCTACATAACCACTAATCTACTTTCTTTCTTTATATGCTTGTCTATTCTGGACATTCCTTATACATGAAGCCATAAAATATATGGTTATTTGTAACTGGCACTTTTCCTCCCTGTTGTAGTATATCGGTACTTAATTTCTTTTTATTTCCTAATAATATTCTGTTGTCTGGATACACCATACTTTTTCTATTCATTAGTTGATGTAGAGTCCCATTTTTTTGTCTATTATGAATAATGTAGATATGAACATTTGTGTGGACACATGTTTTAATTTCTTTTGGGTAGCTCCCTAAGAGTGGAATGGCTGGGTCTTACAGTAGCTCTATGTGTGATATTTTTAGTAACTGCCAAACTATTTTTCCAAGTGGCTGCATCATTTTACGTTTCCAATTGTATTAGGATTTCCAATTTCTCTACA
Organism: Ursus arctos; assembly: GCF_023065955.2. Classification (NCBI taxonomy): domain Eukaryota; kingdom Metazoa; phylum Chordata; class Mammalia; order Carnivora; family Ursidae; genus Ursus; species Ursus arctos. The sequence continues at coordinate 35,454,131 of NW_026622797.1, read as the reverse complement.
TCCTTATCAACCCTTGCTAATATCTTTTTTTTTCTTCCATAGCTATTCTGGTGGGTATGAAGTAGTACCTCACTGGTCTTTTGCTTTGCGTTGCATATTTGATTTGTATGACTGATGAAGTTTAGCAACTTCTCAATTGCGTATTGGTGATTTGTATACCTTCCTTGAAGAAAGTTTATTCAAATACTTTGCTTTTTAAAAATTGGGTAGTTTGTCTTTATTATTGAGTTGTAATAGTTCTCTATATGGTCTGGGTACAGGTCCCTTATTAGATATATAATATGCAAATAGTTGCTTCTAGCCTGTAGGTTTTCCACTTTCTTCATAATATCTTTTGAAGCACAAAAGTTTTTAATATCAATGAAGTACATTAGTCAATCTTGTTTTTAATCAAATCACTGCCAAGTCCAAGGTCACAGTGTTGATTTTATCTGCTCCCTGTTAAAAAGGGAAAGGGACCCAGTTGAAAGGTACTGGGAATCTATACCACGACTGCTCACAAACATCAATCCTTGCATAGCTTTAATAAATGTCCTCAAGCGTGTCTGGCCTAGATTCTCGTCCCACTGCCTTGCCACCCAGAAGTCCCCAGGCACAGATGAGCAGGGCAAGAGGAGATTGGTTAAAGTAAGAAATTAGAAGAAAAGCCTTACTAAGAGGATGTCCAACAAGGTGATCAAGGGTGAATTGCAGGTGTGCAATGATAGAATGCTGCTATGGCAGGCAAATGATGCCCCTTTCCCACATTTATCTTGACAAGGAGTTATAAGAATAAAGGGTTTCTCTGCTTCCTGCAGCTGGGATTACAGAGAGGAGGACAATGGACTTTAGGTGATATATGTGGGATGACTTTATAGCAGTGACATAATTAATAATTATACAATATAAGCCTTTGTCAAGGAGTCCTAATTTTGAGACGTAATTTCAACCTTCAGGAAAGCACTGACAACTTCACAGTTGCTCACCAGCCCTAGGAGAGATGAATGGAAAGAGAAAGTGAAGGACGTTGCAAAAATTTTTATTTGCCAAAGCTGGTGTATGTCACCAGTACCCAATGACTTCTAGCTCCCAAATCTCATGTGAATGGTCCTTATCAGCAGAACCTGAACTATATCCAGATTCCTTTCAATAAGGGATTCTGGGAAATTCAGTTGCCAGGCTCCTAGGCCTTGTGATGCAGAGGGACAGAAGCAGGGTAGAATGGATAATATTTGTCAAAGACAATATCCAGCATAGAAATGTTGGGAGGAATCATCATTACTGATATCAAATATGGAATATAAAGAACAAGTTAAAGTAGGTTTTGGCGACTGTAAAGAAAAAAGAACAAATAGAAGCGTATAAAGGACCATATAGTAGATGTGGATGGCAGAGCCTAAAGATCGAGTATATACATATCGTACATTACTAAGGGGTGAGAAACAATATTGAAGAACATAATACATTTCCAATTGTATAGTAGAAGCAAATTTTCCTCATTTTCTTCATCTGAGTGTGTAGGTTGAAATTCATAAAATAAAAGAAATTCACTCCCAGATGAGCTCTAGTAAAATTTGATAATTTCAAGGATTATTTAAAAAAAGCAATAAACATGCTCAGGAAAAATTTTAAAATATAGATTACGAAATGCAAGAAATTTACACACTACAAATGAATGTGTAAATTTACACACTAACAATTTCTATGGTTGTCGTTATCTTGATAAGAAAACTACTTGTCACATACAGTTAAAAGGTAGAGACTGTTGAAACTAGTTAATTTTAGTTTTATCTGATGTATGCAGTTCCTTCAGGTTAAATTGTCAAGCATTTCTCTTTCAGGTACTATTTCTCCCTTTTCAAGGATTCTTTTTTCCTCCTTTTCCCTCAAAGGGTATGTAGGCACAGGAAAATGCAACCATATCCTCATAACAGGACAGAGGTAAGAGAGTGGCTTCTAATCTGCATCTACCCTCACTTGCTCCACTGGAAAGTAAGGTTTTTGTTCTGTTTTGTTTTGTTTTTTACCTGGTTGTTGGGCATATTGCATTGGTTTTAGCAAGTAGCTGCTGTTTTCAACTGCTTTTTTTTTTTAATTTAAATTCAATTAGCCAACATATCGTACATCATTGGTTTCAGATTACGGTATTGTGCAGACACCTGGAGCGGAAGTCTCTGACCCTGGTATAGCCTCAGTTCAAGAGATCCCTGCCTTTTGCAGGCTCCTGGTCTAGAACTCAAGGCCTTTTCCAGTCAGTTCTCTTAGCCCTGCTGTTTCTTCCCCCAATCAAGAGTTCCCTAAATGTCAAACAAAGGCAACAGAAATCTGGGATTCTAGCTCAAGGCTCTCTGTCTAGATACTTCCCTCAGGTGTCTTTACTATACCATTTGATTGACACCACTCTTCTTTTAGGAAACGCCAATTTTTCTTTTAGGAAATGCTCAGAATTTTTCTGTTTTTCAGCATTTTCGTCTACTCCTTCAAAAGGGAAATACATAAGCTTTTTGCTGAGGAACTTCTTTTAAAACCTTGCACTTATTTCTACTGTGCCACATTCCATGATGCGGTGAGACCTGACCCTAAAGCAGGGGTAAAGAATGCAAAAGAATAAATAGAAAAGTCTAATAATTCCTTGCTTCTTATCAAAGCTTCCTCTTAGAGCTTACCTTATGTGAAATCATGCTTCTCGCTCTATTTTGGTTTATAGTAAAACACAGTGATCAGGCTTCAAGATTCACTCTGAAAGCTAAAGGGAGAATTTTGGAATTTATTGAAAGTCAACAAAGCCTTCATTTGAACACTAGTGTCTCATTATAGACTCGGCTTTTAATTTGAAACTCGAAGCTGAATAATCACATCTTTATTCTAGTCTAGGCCCTCCTCTAGTCCAGAATAATGATAATTATTTTTGATTTAGTGGGTGGGAGAGCTGTGGGAAATCTAGGAAAAAATATACTTCTTAAATATGTCAAAAATTATTCCAATACATGTCCAAAGAAACAATTAGACTTGTCCCCTACAAAATGGAAGAAAATGGAATGATAAGTAACATTGTGAGAGGAAAAAAATATGACTCGAGAATTTCATAAGGAGGCAATGGAAAAATATGATCAATTCTATAAGAGATCAGTAAACATACCATTCATATCATCCTCCTGGAAAAGTTACTCAAAATCATTCTGTGACTGAAAGAGTAATTACTAATATGCATTTTAAGGGTGGGAAAATAAGGGTTTACATGACTGAATTATTGAATCCAAAGAAAAATTTTTCTTAAAATTATATCTAATTTAAAATATAATTCAGTAACAAAAACAGCCCAGCTCTATCATTCTAGATTTGACTTGCAAGGTTACCAAGTAGTAGTGGTAGGCATACTAAAAAATCACCAAATTTTTTGTTTTACAAAGTCTGTAAAAAAGTATAAATTGTTCTTTCTCTTATATTATACTTTTCTCCTTTTAACAAAATTATGAAGTTAATATATGCATATACATAATGTTAAAAACAGGTTAAAAGAAAGAAGTTATGTAGAAAAGCAGTCTTTCTTCCCCTCCATTTCTGACTAAACTTTTAATAACTACAGGCAGTTTCTTCTTGCCTTTATTTTCTTTATTTTCTTATCATTTTACTTTTTAATTTTATAAAAAGAGAAAATATAGGTTTATTTTTTGGTAATTAAAACAAGTAGAGTTAAAAACAATCAGAATTAAATTAGAATGAACAACTAGATTTAAAAATCAATATCCATGAACTTTTAAATGTAATGAACTTTCAAATACATGGGAAAAACTAGATGAACGAATTAGACATAGCTCATGTAGTAAAAGGAAAAAATAAATGTTAAAGCATGAAATAATGTCAGAGAGAAAGGCCAAATATCATCTGTGACTCTCAAAATGAACCAGTTAAATCCTCATATTTAAAGCTTTTCAGATCAGGGTAGAAAAATTCAACTCTTTGCTGCTATGCTGCAATGACATAGAATAAAAATAAAAATACAAAAATGATCAAAGACTTATTTGGCAGAAATAAAATAACGGAAAGCAGTCCTGGAGGAATCGAAGGCAAAAGCCTACATTCAGGGGAAATTTCCCAACTTTAAACATACACATTATTAAACAAGAATTAACAAAACAATGAAATAAAATAAATAAGAATAAAAGAAAAAAGAAAATAATATTGTAAAAGCAAATTTTAATGGATTAAAATCAGGAAAAAATAAATTTAATGAGCCCATGAATTATTGGCAATAAAATTAGAATAGATAGGCTTCTGGAAAATCTGATTAAGAAAAAGGAGAAAATAATTAGAACTAGAAAGAGAAATGGTACAAAAGTCAAATAGAATACAATGTATGAGATTACAATACAAGACCCTATGTATGCAGTAAATATGTAAGACTGGGTGAAATGGATGGTTTTCATGAAAGATATAAACTGACAATAAAGATTTATAAAAATTAGAAAAATCTGAATTAAATAATAACCATAGGTATAATGAAAAACATTTCAAAAATTGCTCTAAACTCTCTAGGGATTGTTTTACTAGTGCATTACTTGGAACTTTAAAAGAACTAGTAAACTCAATTCTATATAATTTGTTCCAGAACATAGGAAAAAAAATATGGAAAGCAATCAAATCTATTTTATGGATACGGGATTATTCTGACATCAAAATCTGACAAACATTATACAAAAAAAAATAAAACTAGAGACAGATCTCTCTTATGAATAGAGATTCACAATGAATCGATATTAGGAAATACATGTGTCTGGCATTTATTAGATACTCAATAAATTCATCCTACATCACTAAGGAAAGCAAAGCTATCTAGAATGAATTTCATTGGCTTCTTGGCCCCATGTCTATACTTTTCATTCCCTATGAACCCATCCTCACCTCACTTCCCTCCAGTTCAGAAGAGGGAAAAAGGTCTTTTGTTAAAAAATGAAGTTTCCAGTTGTATTCTGGATCCTGTTCTAGAAGCAAAACCTCATCCTTGATTTGTCAGTTACTTCTTTGTCAGTTATATGTTGCCTCTTTCTATTAACTATTTCCTCTCAGCTCTTACAGAATGCTTCCTCAGTTCTGCATCCAAATGCTCTGGAAAGCCATGACCAGATTCTTGCTTTCAAAAAGCTTTCAAACTGCAGGAGTGGGCTAAATCAGCAATTGCAGGGCAACACGCTAAAATGTGGCCATGCACAGGTACTACTAGGACTCATGGGAGAGGCTTCTGGAAATGTTCCTCCAGTCAGTGCCATGCCTTTTTTATTTCTTTCACTGACTATCTTCTAAAAAAGAGTAGCTTCCACTCACCACGCCAGTATTTCATTTCCCATTGATCTCTCCGTAGATCGCTCCCTCACTGAAACCCCTTGACTGTATGTTCTTCAGCTTTTACCCCTTTGGACTTTCTTACCTCTTCTCTTTTGCAGACTCGTTCCACCTAATTTTTTATTATGGGCCATGTTTTAGAGGAACAATGGCTGCTTTTATCTCCCCAATTTGCACACTCCTTCTCAATGTACGCGCTCTCTCATCCAGCTCCATGGTTTCAGCTACTACCTAAATGTTGGTTCTCGATGTCTACCTGCAACAAGGATCTCTCTTCTGAGGTCCAGGTTCAAACACCAGTTCTCTACTGCATCTCTTCACATGAATGTCTAACTGGTGGGCCAAATACATGTCCCAAACAGATTTAGTATCTTTTCAAATCCTGCTGCTTTACTATACGCATTGTACGATGTGAGCCGGGACATCACAGAGAGATACATCACATTATCAAAATGGAAGGCTCACATGCATTCTGATTTCTTTGCTCTGATCCAAATCTCACTAAGCAATTTTTGGTAATTCTAGTGTTCTACATGGATAGAAACTTCTCTGTCCAGGATGGCACAAAGGTCTTTTCTAATTGAATTATATTTATCATAGTGAGTGAGTAAATTGGCATTTCAGTCCTTTACATCATGTTTTGTAAGGTTTGCTGGTTTGAGTGTGCGTCTTCCATTCTTCCAAGACTGGGATACTAAACAGACTGAATTATTAAGTCTGCGGGGCTGAGTCTAGACTCTGAAATGTGATGAATTCACCAGTATAAAGATGATAAAACATTACAAGGGATTGGGATAGCCTTTCCAGGTGCTACTTCTTTTGTCTCGCTCTGAGCCTGTTCACACATTGCCCTCTGTCAGCAGAAATGTCATCCTCTCAGTAAGTGTCCCCCACTGCCTTATGCAGGGTTTGTCCCTCTCTTGTGTACTCCCACAGCACTTTGTTCCTGAACACTTCTCACTTTTTCTTGCAGCTTACTTGTCTCTGCAAACTCCTTTGCCTGGCACACAATACATGCTCACAAGTGTTCATTTAATCAACTAATTCAGCTCCTAGTACAGGTATTTTGTCCAATTCTTTTTCCTTATTTCTCTTGAATTATTAGACGGCACACAAAATAGGATACTTTTGCAGGAACCAGGGCTGATCTTGTTATCAAATAAGACTTTTACAATATGGTCAGGAAATTATTCTAATTCCATCCGGAGCTAAGTGTTTTAGAAAACTGTTACTGCCTCCATTCCTTTATGTTCCAATTATTTTTAGCTTCAGTTAAACATATCAGCTCCATAGCATACTTCACTAACTCTTTTTGCCACAGGACCCAGATGTGATTATTATAGTTTTGTTTTGTTTTGTTTTGTTTTGTTTTGTTTGGGTTTGGCTTATTGCCGTTAATGCCACCAGGCTGAACCCATGTACAGTTTTGTCTCTCAGCAAAGTAGCCATTTAACAAATAATAGAGGAAGCCTTTGAGTTCTAAAAATTCTTGACTGTGTAAAATACGCTTGTAACCTGCAGCTTATAGAATCAATGCATATCCTAATGGTTGTTCAGTAGTTTAAGAGGTGTTTGAATTATTAGGTGAGGGAAGTCACTGTAACAGTTAAGCAAAATAACTAAATACATCTGAAGCCATATAATTTAATGTATTAGGAGCAGATCTTTTGAAAATTTCCAGAAAGTTATCCAATATCCTATTGACCAGCATTTTAAGACACATTTTATGGCTCAAACCCTTAACTTAAGTGCCTACGTCGTTCACTAAGGGAGAAAGAAATGGCATAATGGCAACCCTAGCCATGGAAAATATGCTGTTTCTTTAGTACACCATTATTTCCCAGTAAGTATTGTAATTGAGAAGAAACTTCCCTTAAATGTGCTAAATCAATTAATTACCCCCACACACTTGCTTTAACATCCTGCACTATTGAAACAACTTCCAGATGTTACATTTGCTAATAATTCTTTGGCCATCATGTTTCAGTGGGTTGGCTGTATCACTCCAGATACAGACGCAGAGAGGCAGAATCACAACTGTCCCACATGACAATCACTGGGTGGTGAGATGAATCTTGGCTCATTTTTTATCTTGAGTAATTAATTTAACCACTTTAAGTCTTGGCTTCCTCATCTGTAAAAATGGAAGTAGTGATGCTAAGAAAATATTAATAACAAAAATGAATATAAGCAATTCTGTGTTTTGCAAAATATATATGTGTGCGTACTAGTAATCATACTTTGATGTTCACCACGTTCTTGCATAAGAATGATCTCATTAACTTATTTTCCCATTGAGAAAGTGCGTATGGCAACATTACACTCTGTTTGCTATTAAATGCAATCTTTTTTTCATTTAAAGTCTAATGCTTGTTTTATTTTAGCACATTTAAAAAAATGTTATTTTAACATACCCAATGAGTTATACTTCTGACGTCCACTGTTGTGGAGAATCTGAATAGCATCATGTTTACCCTAATAGGTTTATTCATTAAATGTCATTTACAAGATGGAGAGATACATTTGGAATTGCTTTGCTGCCTTTAGATTTTCTAGAACCTTTAAAACCACATTAGCATTAGTTGAACTTCTTCTCAAGTTTGTCAGTTCTACTAGCATAAAGCCATGCAGCAAATTTGCTTTTAATATTTTTCTTCTAGCTTTGTGCTTTATTAGAAATAACTCATTTACAGAAAACCTTTTATTTGAATTGGTGGTGAGAATAAACACATAGTTCTCAGTGACTTTTATTATTTATTATAAAGTAATTTGGCAGGGTGTTGTGTAGGCAACTAAACAAAATAAAAGATTAATCAGAACTACCAATCTTTTCCTGATTTGCAGAGTAACAGAAAACAGCAGCCCAGCCCTGTTTTACTCCCCAAAGGTTTAGTTCAGTATGTGCCAGTGATGGAAAACATCGTCCGCCTATAAAGCAACAATTAGGGCTGGTTTCCATTGACTCAATAAGTCAAATGTAAAAATACAAAAGACCAATATAAAATAAGCCCTCTTCTGTGGGCCTTCACATGCCAGAAACGTGAACACCCTTGGATATGTGTTGCTCCTGCTATTTACCAATGCTCCACTGGAATTTTTAGGTTTAAAAGTTCATATTTTAATTGCAGAATTGAACACAGAAGGATAAAAATCAGCAGTTTTTCCCCAGGTTATAGCAGGGTTTGGAGGAAAAAAAGGCATAGCTGGAAGAAAAGAGGCTTAAATTCACTTTTTGGAGAAGGCTGTTGTCAGTGAGACTAATTGATAAATTACTTAGTCTCTTGGTATATTCATTATATATATATATATATATATATATATATAATGTATTAGTTCATATAAAATATTAGAAAAACTGCAGCCTACTTAAAGTTGTTGGCATTCCTGGAAGTAAGCACATTTCCCAGAATTATGTTTTAAAAGGACTATTAACATGTACATTGTCCTCCATATATTTTGAGGGTAGGGTCACAGAAAGCAATTTGTATTAATATCAATCTATCTAAGAAGGAACTCCCAAAATCAACTATAAAGAAATGTTAGAAAAGGATAGAGGAAGATATGAAATTCAGATATTTTCTGAAACAAAACAAAAAACTAAGGGGATTAATACCTGCTAGCTTGTGAAATGCTATTATACATTCACTGATAATTAAGTATTTATTATGACAAACAAACACAAAATATGTTTGAATTATACGGAACGAATTTAGGGTAGAGACAGGGAAGATTTGCCTGGCATTGAGGGTGGGGAATTGAGGGCTGCTTTTGATATCCTTGTCTCCAGTAAGAGCAAATACAATACTGCTTGAGAGGAAGGAAAGTAGGTAGGTGATGTTTAAAGGACTTCTCCAGCTAAACACTTGTTGAAGAGTGCACTTAGAAGCTGTTACAGGAATAAGATCTTTTGTGTGTCTATGTATGGTGACCTTGTGAATAACCTTTTATTCAGCTGAAATGTTGCAAAATATCAAATATTTCTATTACTACTTTAGAGGATAGGAAAAGCATTCCATCCCTATAACCTTCTTCTCCCTAACATTATGCAAAGGTAGCATATTATTTATGTTCATAAATTCTTTTTTTTAAGATTTTATTTATTTGAGAGAGAGAGAAAGAGCATGAGCACGGGGAGGAGGGGGAAGGCGGGAAGGGGAGGATAGAGGAACAAGCAGACCCCCCACCCCCGCTGAGCTAGGAGCTTAATGAGGGGCTCAATCCCAGGACCCTGAGATCATGACCTGAGCCAAAGTCAGATGCTTAACCAACTGAGCCACCCAGGCACCCTTGTGTTCATAAACTCTTAAAGGAGTATTAATTCAGCATCAGTTGCTGCCTGATGACATAAGGTTTTTGCTTCAGTTTGGTAGGAATATGTAAGGTTTTTTCATTTTTCCTGGTAGCTTGGAAGGAAGAACAGTGTCATGTTCCTGGGTCCTCTGCCACTAGGCCTGGTGTCATAAGCATCTGTCCAAATGTATTCCAAAACAAGAAATTAAAAGTGAAAGAAAGGAAATTCCTATTCTGGTTAAAATGAGAAGGGGAAGAAACTGAGAACTACCAGGCTTTGTGGTGAACTTCCGTAACTTACAGAATAAGAGTTAACACTTGTTAATGAGCTGATGATTAGCAGGCCTTTAGCTATCTGGCTTCTGTTTATCTCTCTCCCCCCATCTCTAGTCCCTGTCCTGGTTGTCCTACCGTCCTACCAGCTTCTTCCATTCTTCCTTCCATGATGTGCACATTCCTGCAATCCAACATATTTTCTAGAGTTCCTCGAACCTAAGATTCTGCGTAAAATTTAGGTTCCCTCCTTTAGATGCATCTGTGTAAGATCTGGAAGAGAAAAAGAGACAGGGGCCATGTTTCCACACTTTTCAACTGTTTCTACTGACTTACAAGGTAATGAGGGCATACATTTTTTTCTACAGTAGCACTCTAATTGCAAGGGCAACAGCGATATATTTTTATCAGATTACAGGTACTACAGAGTGTTCTTGTTTTCTATTGTTAACAATGGCAGCTCAGAGGAAAACACAATCAAGGTAATCATTTCATATTATGTAGAGGAAAGAATGACACAAAGTTTTTCGTTATTTCCAGCAGTTTCTATCAACCATGCTTATCGTTATTATAGCAATCCTTTAACCAAACTCTGTCAGACTTTGTCACGTTACAAAATTAAGGACAATATATAGAAAGTACATAGATGAAGTATGAATTACTCCAAGGTTAAGGTGTTACCCAGGGCTCATCTTTGTTGCTTGCTCCTCTAGGCAAGCCTCAATAACAAGGTATCTATGACACTTCTTTACAAGTACTATTTCTACTTAAAGAAAGAACTCTATAATTCTACCCCATATGACATTACTCAGATTTTTAACCATGTGAGGAGAATTAGCAGTCGATATTGTTTTGTATTAACGTCTGTAGGAAAAAAGAAAGAAAATTATCTACATCACCTAAACAATTTCATAATAACTCCCAATCACCTTGAATAGTAGACAGGGTGATAAGTGTCTTAACTTTCCCATTCTTCTGGGACTGAGGTCTATGAAAAACTTAACAAAGAGCAATTATGTATCATTGACTAAAATTAATAGAAGGTACCCAGGAAATGACAGGAAGCAATAGACGTGTATCACCATAAAAAGTAGACACAAAACAAAAGGAAAATCTACTAACTAAGGGGATGGAAAGCAGTAGCAGCATAAACTGTTGGACAGCCGACAGGGTGATCTTTGGGGGTATGATGGTGAGAGCAAACAGTCTAACACTTACAGTCATAAATTACCAACTTCAAAAGGCCTACTTGAAAGGATTGTTGATAGCATATATTTTAAAATGGCCACGTGATTCATTCAGTTAAACATTAAGATTTATTACTCTGTTGTGACCTTAAATTTCTCTAACTGCTGTCACTTGTGCTCTTATTTTGAAGGGCCAGTTTCTTCATGATTATTATGTTCCAATTACAGCCCTACTCCTGCACAACATCTCCTAACTCTTTCTAGGTAAAAGTATCCTATTGCTTCTGTCCTTTAATGTGTTGTAACACTTACGTTGATGGTGTCAACATCAGTAACATGCTGCCTTCACTTCGTCACTTAACTATCATATCTGAAGAGCAGGATTACTCATAATTTGTCTGATCACCCGCCCTTGTGCTGATGATAACATTACACATTTGGAATAGTTCTGGCAAACTTTATTGAATGGATAAATGCCTGGTACAGTTTGTTAGACAGAGGTAGTAAGGCATAGACTAGGAAACAAAACCCTAGATTAGGAGTGAGAGGAAGGCATCTCAGCTCTGCCAGTACCTAAATTATGAACCAAGATAGTCATTTAGGCCTCTGGGGCCTTATTTCCTCATCTATGAAGGGATCTCTAAAGTCTCTTCTAATTCAAGTCCTCTTGGAACACATGGATGTTACCCATGTATTGGAATAACACCTACAAAAAAGTATGGGAAATAAATAAGAATATGCCAGCAAAAGGAAACCATACAATTAGAGATTTACCTCCTTAGTTTGTACTTAAGATTTATGCCATGAGATATTTTGATGTATGGCACATAAATCTGAAAACAATTCCCCACTAAATATGCTACATAAGCTGTAAAACTCCTGTAGCTAAAAATGTCCCAAGTACCCTAAAGAGCCATGGAAACCAAAAGGAAAGACCTGTTCAAAGGTGTGGAAACTGATGTTAGGAAAAGGTTAATGATACACAAGTTTCTTTAGTGAATATGTTGTGTCATATCATAAGATGTCACTTCACCAAAATAAAAAAGAGGTTGCAATCCACTTCTGTATGGTAGCTGGTTATGATTTTCACATAAAAATTATATATGTCCAGGAATACCTCATTATTTTAGTCGTATGCAAAGCTTGATGTGGAAAGTATTAATATCTTTATAATCCCTACCTAAAACTGGACTTGAATTTTATATATATATATATATATATATATATATATATATATATATATATATAATTGTGTATGTGTGTGTGTGTGTATATATATATACACACACACATATAGTATCTTTTTTACTTTTCAACTATAAGACTAATGGCATAATATAATTACGAGTTGTATAAAGATTTTTTAAAAACCTATCTCATTATCAAAATATAGAAACAATATTTTCTGAGCCCTCACTTCCCCCCTCCTGCACAAATCATCTATCTATAGATCTTATATTTACTGAAATATCAGGATGATGCCCCCATCTTCCTATATCTGCTAGATATAATCTTAATATGACTTCTACCACCATAATCAGGGCAACTATACTCTTTATGGAACCTTTTAGTCAAATTTTGATGCTGTTTTTTAAGGCTATCGACCTTACCAATTCCAGAGACTGTAGTTTTGACCAGATACTGGAATTTATGTCTAGTATACATAAAGTAAAGGCTGAATGTTCTCTGAAGATCAAGGTACAGACCAAGTTGGTTACCTTGTGGCTAAAATAAGATAGATTTTAAGGACCTAGTTAATGTGTGATTTATTTATTTATTTTCCCCTCAATGGCTGAATATTAATTCTCCACTACGGGCAAACTGAAACATGGGAAACTCAACTATTTTACCAATATCATAGTCTAAGTTGAATCCTCCTTAAAACCCAAAATACAAATAGAATAGTGGAAAGAATGTGGGCCTTGAAGGCATCTAAGTCACAGGTCACACATAGAACTTACCAAATAATAGAAATGGCTAGTGTGTGTGTTTGTGTGTCATACACATGATGGAATGCTACTCAGCAATAAAAAGAAGCACATACTGACACATCTGAAAACACAGATGAATCTGAAAGCCGTTATGCTTATTCTGTATCTTGTTTTAGTTGGTAGATACCCAGGTGTATGCAATTTAGTCAGCTTCAGCTGCTGTAACAAACTACCACTGACTGGGTGGCTTAAACAATAAAAACATTTATTTAAACAATAAAAATATTTATTTCTCAAAGTTCTGGAGGCTTAGGAGTCCAACATCAGGATACCAGTCAACTCAGTTCCTAGTTTCTGGTGCAAGCTCTTTGCTAGTTTGCAGATGGCAACCTTCCTGTTGTGTTGTCACATGCATGGCAGAGAGAGAACTCTGGTGTCTCTTCCTTTCCTTATATGAGCAATTATTCTATCAAGAGAACTCCACCGTCATGACCTCATCTAAACCTAATTATCTTCCAAAGACCCCATCTCCAAATACCAGCACATTGAGGGTTAATGACTTCACCATATGAATTGGTGGGGGAAGGGGGGACCTTTAGTCCATAGCAGTAACTGTCAAAAATAATTGAGCTGACCATTAATAATTTCTTTTTTTTTTTTTTAAGATTTTATTTATTTATTTGACAGAGATAGACAGCCAGCAAGAGAAGGAACACAAGCAGGGGGAGTTGGAGAGGAAGAAGCAGGCTCATAGCGGAGGAGCCCGATGTGGGGCTCGATCCCACAACGCCGGGATCATGCCCTGAGCCGAAGGCAGATGCTTAACCGCTGTGCCACCCAGGCGCCCCTGACCATTAATAATTTCTGAATTTAATTATATGTAAATTATACCTCAATAAAAAATTGTGACACAAATAAGACTACATTTTTGGAAATATTTTGTAATTCTGACAGTCTACACCAGAGATCTCCCCAGAAAGGTCTGCTTCACAGCATTCTGCCTATAAGTAGGGTGACATATATCCAATCTACCCGGGGTCAGCCCAGTCTATGCGTGTTGTCTCAGCATGAATATTAATGGCTTTTCCTTTCACTCTGAAAAGTGTCCACCTTGGACCTGAAATTATATGTTCCCTTCCTAATAAGCACCTAGACTCAACCTCTGAGTGACAAACCTTGAAAATTCTTTCCCCTCTCTGGATTCTAGTAGTCACCAACACCAAATTGGTTGTTATGCCATACTCTTCCTCACCCATAATGCTAAGTCATGTATGACATAGATGAGCAATTCTAATACTGACTCAGACAATATCTCAATCAGGTGGCTCATTCCCACACCCAAAACTTTGAAGGTGGAAATGTAAACCAGTCCCCTTTCCATTTAATTCAGATTTCTGTTTTCATTAATTCCCTGAATTGCCATATTTTTTCCATATTTCTCCAACAGAATCTTCTCAGACATTTATGAGCTTCATGCATCAAATAACATATTATTTCTTCCATCATCACCCCATTCTAAAACTTTATTATCTGCAACTTTTAAATCTATTGTAACAGCAGAAAAGATCCTCCATCTCTTTGATCACCTCTTAGGGGTATCTGCCCTAGATTTAGAAATAAGCTGTAAATGAGTACCCCAGGGTATAATTTGGAAAATGGGATTTTTACGTTTGGATTTTGTTTAAAAATGAAAAGGAGGAAAGAGAGAGGTGAAAAGAGAAAAAGAAAAGAGGAGAGACAGAGAGAGTTTCTACATCAAATTCACTGAAGAATTTGGTCAAGCTGTAATTTCAGCCACAGTAAAAGTCGACAGACTTTTCATTGAAAGTTACCAGACACTCCTTTGTTTAACAACACATAACATGTGTTCAAAAGTGTGCCATTCAATTAGGAAAAGAAAAAGCTGACTGTCTGATTTCTTCTACATAATATGTGAAGGAATAAAAATAAAGACTCTTGATTCCCCCATTTATTCTGTGACTTTCCACTGTTTAAGATGAATAATGAAGAGGAGGAAGAGGAGGGGAACACATCAATGAGAATATCGTAAATACTTTCTGCCACTAAAAGATGGACAAGCTTTAAAAAGCTGCCCCAACTCGAAGATGAAGCAAAAGTAAGAGGCAGAGATAAATCCTTGTATATAATATGCACAGATATCCACATACATTTATTTGGTCTACTATGAATTACATGTGGTTTTTAACTATATTGAGGGCCTCTAATAAGCCAAACAATGAATCAGAGCCAATGGTACAACCAGCTGATTTAGTAAATTCATTCCAAAAGCTGATCAAATCCAATAAAACCAGAACAGAAAAATTAGCCAAGTGAGCTATTTGGCTGAAATGGTTGATTGATTGAGTAGAATAATACTCTCCACAGTACCAGGAGGACTAATACTCAGCCCCTCAGAGACCAGTTAAAGAAAGGCAGCCTCTTGTGACTGGATAAGTAATGGGTCTTTGTTCATCTCCGTCTGTTTTGGGATAGACCCAAAACAACTCCTGAGTTGCAAGGTTTATATTTTTAAAAAGAAGCTAGAACAAAATATTACATTTCGCTTAGAATTTTGATTGATGCCAAATCTCATCACTCTTCCCTCTGGTTAGCTGTCAGTTTCAAGGTTTATCTGAATATTAACTGCCATCACTAGCTCAAATTTTCAGTTGGGTTCACTGTGGCCAAAAGCATTATGATATTGAACATTCAAGATATAGATTAAACGGCATAGCAATGACTGCCTGTCATCTTAACAACATGGAGCATGCCTTTTCAGAGCATTAGCCATTGCTTGTTTCTGTGCATGAGTAGGAAATATTGGTAAAATTTGTACTGTGAATGACAAGAGTAGGAATGAAAAAGTATCATTGAATGGTTTTCTATACTGATGAAGAATGAAATTTTTATCACTTTCAGCTCTGCTCTTACATCTGTTTCCTGGAAAGAAAGAATTCAGTGCCAGTAACAAATATGCTAATTACAATTTGGGCCATAGCTTCAAAATCTTTAAGTAAATGCTGAATACTTTAGTTCAGTCAGGAAATTTGCTAAGACACATTTCTTCTGACAGCTGCCAAGGAGAATGTCTGTTTTTAATACTTGAAAGATATACCAGATTTGCACTTTTAAATAACCACACTTTTATAGCTCCTATTGGAGTCTTATTGAGCTCTTGACTACATTTTCAGCATTGAATGTCAGAAAGTAGCCCACTTCAAGTGGTTTTTTTTGGTGCCAACCATACAACTACTCTAGACAGCATTTATTTCAGAGTCAAAGAGCTAATTATTTCACTTTTTTATTCCATGTAAATTCAGCATCACTGAACAATGACAGATATAAATGTCCAACCTGTTGGTATCCAGAGTGCCTATGTTTATGAGCCCAGCAAGCCCTATTTATCATGACCATCTTCAGGGGCAATGCTGCTCTTCATACTCAAATTTATTGTGTCATGGTCCTCATTATTTTTAGATAGGCAGAAAAATCAACATTGCTATGTAATGATCTCTTTATTTCCCTCTCTTAAAACTCGCATAGTGCTCCAAATGAAGCAACCAAATTGGTGACAAATGGTAGAAAAGATTTTCCAATTATAGTTTTCCGGCACAATATGTTTATAAAGAAAGCAGTAAAGGCAAAAATAGGCTTCATTTCAAAGGACTGAATGCATTAATGTATCAAAGACTTGTGCAAATATTCCAAATAAACTTCTTTTCTAGCCTCCACCTCTTCTTCCCCATGAAGATAAAGAAACCTAACTCCTGTCCATCAAGAAAGCTTCATATTCAAATGAAAGTAGAAGAGAGGAAGGCAATTTTCTCCCAGGGAGAATAAGCTAATAAAATATGTGTCCCACATTTTGTTCTATCTAGTCCCCTAATGGCATCTGGGCTTAAAATATTGATAAACTACATTTTGAACTTTGTAAATCAGAAATCTTGTCATACATGACTCATATCACCAGAACACGGGACACAGGTAAGGGTTTCAGATTAGAAGATCTAGGAATACTACGATTGGCTGCAGACTATGTCTAACTGAAGGTTTGGTCAGAACTGACAGGCACAGCAACAAAAAAGTAGAGATGTATTATTGGAAGAATAAAGGACAGTTACTTAAAGAAGAATACCAGATTTTCAGGTCAAAGAGATTTTAACAATTATTTAGATCCATCTAATGCATGAACTTTTAAAAAAAAAAGATTTATTGATTTTAGAGAGAAAAAGAGAGAGTGAGAGAGAGAGAGAGTGCACATGGGCGGGGGGAAGGGCAGAGGGAGAGAATCTCAAGCAGACTCCTTGCTGCATGTGGAACCCCACACAGGGCTCAATCTCACCATCCTGAGATCATGACCTGAGCCAGAATAGAGAGTCAGACAATCAATGGGCTGAGCTACCCAGATGCCCCTCTAGCCAATACGCATTCATTATTTTCCTTCAAACCTCTGCTTCCTAACCTCGGAAACCTGGGCTGGATGATATTAAAATACATCTAGCATGCCTTATACTGTGATCCCTTGAAGCTAAACTAGAGCCACCTTAAACAACCAGTTTTATCTCCCTTCCCCATTGTTTTCCCTATGGCCTCCCTCATTCTTCAAAACCAAAGATGACTCCATAGGAGGAAGTTTTCCCACTCTCACTTCTCCAAAAATGAAAGGAAAAAATAAAACAGCAATGGAGGAAGGACCCACCCCCACCTAAAGTGGCATGTTGGTTGTCTTAAGATATTGAAATGCTGTGCCTTGAAAACCATATTTTGAATAGTTCTGAGGATAAAATTCATACCCAAGATTGGAAGCAGCACTAAAAGAGACTGTGGCTCAACATAAGAAAGAACTAGAGGAAAAGGACGATTGGTTTGTTTATCCTTTCAGTGCCTGGCACAGTTTACAGCATTCAGTAATTTCAAGAAATACTTGGGGATGTGTTGAATGAGTAAATAAATAAATGACTCAGAAGAGAAAATAGGCTGTTTGTCATGGTAGATATTCAAGCAAATGACCAGATGTGGTAAAGGAGTTGGTAGAAAGCCAAGGCCAAAGGTGTGACATTCTAATAACTACCTACTTTAGAGGGACAGAAATCTTACAATCAACTACATTGGCCATTCACCTCTTATTGTCCTTACATCTGATAAGCTTCTTCACTTTCTTCATGAGAAGATATAAAAGTAGATGTCAACTCCCTACTTAAATTGGCTTTTACTTTTTTTATTTAAACTACTTATTTAAACTAAAAAATACAGTTCACTCATTTCTCCCTATCTTTACCCCTTACCTCTGATAACCAACAATCTGTTTTCTGTATCTATGAACTTGGTTTTTATTTATTTATTTTAGATTCCACATATAAGAGAGATCATATGGTATTTGTCTTTGCTTTTAATTTTTTATCCCACTTCCTCATGGTCCAGAAATCCAATTAAAAAAACCCCCCAGAATATCTTGTCTTTAGAGAAGCATGATGAGTTCAACAATCCCAATTTTTTCGTATAATACTTAAAAAATGTTACTAATAAATAATCGCACACTATTACTCATGAATAACCCCAAAATAAAGGTATTGCTATTGTACTCTTGATCGTAGAAGCAGATTTCTCTCTCTTTTTTTTTTTTTGAGAATCATAACACATGCCAATTTTCTACTTCTGTCTTATCTCACTCACTGCAATTCAGAGACTACTACATTTATCAATTTAATATTTTATTTTTTCAGTGTTGTAGTATATAAATATTCCAGATCTGTACAAATTTGGAGATTCTAGAACTCTTTGATAATGTCTTTACACTTTCTCCTTTGACTGGCCAGCACTGAATCTACCTTTGTCATATAGTGATCTATGGCCAGAAAGTCTGTATTCAAATAGGAATTAAGGTCTTATGAAGTTGGGCCTGTCTTTCTTTGAACAACTTGAAATCTTCTTTATGAGGATCTATGGAGTTCAGGAAGAATGAATCAAGAAGAGAAAAGGTCAGGAATTCAGAAGCAGCTCTCATAGAGCTAATGACAAAGTGACTATAATTCTGCTGCCTTACCCATCCTCACCATCTAGACCTGTACAGCTCCAAAGTGTTGCTCCAAGACCAGCAGCATCAGCAACTGCTTAGAGCTTGTTAGAAATACAGATTATAAAAAAAGAAAAAAGACAAAAAAAAAAAAAAAGAAAGAAAGAAAGAAAGAAATACAGATTAGCAGGTCTCTCCTCTGATCTACTGAATGAGAATATCCAGAGGTGGGCTCCAGGAATTTGTATTTAATCAGCTTTCTAGGTGATTCTTACACAAGCTAAAGTGTGAGAACCACTATTCTATGTTAGATTCTGTAAGAATCTATCCGCAGTGACACATTCTCCATGAGGTTGTAGGGTCGTATAGGTAGGATAGAGAGCAAAGAAGGTAGTTTTTGAAAACCCAGTAAAAAATGACTGGATATTGTTTACACAATGCTGTATGTTAACTAACTCCTTTCATTCCTCAGATGTTTGGAATAGCAAATCTTCTAAGTGAGTTTAAGGTGCATTAGTGGATTGAATGCAAAATCTGGATTAAGGTTGAGATTCCCTTACTCATTGTTCAGACCTAACCCATTCTTTTTGTTTTCCTCCTCAAAATTCTTACTTGCCTTTCCTGAGTAATCCAATGGAATTGTTTTTTCCTCACTAAACTTCGGGATGTATCAGAAGCCAGATCCAGCAACATATCTTTAAAATAATTCTCCTTCGGTATTTATTATAAGATCTTGCTAAGACCTTGTTCTCCGCTGCAAAATCATGGTGATTCAGTGTTTACTGAAAGTTTGATTGAGCCAAAACAGGGATGTGCTTTAGGAGGCAGCAAAGTATGGTGGAAAGTGCATGAGTTTCAGAATCAAACAGATCTAGATGCTATTCATGGTCTGCCACTTATTAGCTGTGTAATCTTGGGTAATTTTTTTAATGTCTCTGAATTTCAATGTCCTTGTCCATTGGATATATTGTGTGATAACTAATTCTTTACTTGCTTATTTGCTTGTTTATGGATTTATTTGCATATGCCTATCTCAGTACAAACAGCTGATGAAGTAGCTAATGAGATAATGAATATGAAGTGTCTAGCCCTTTGCCTGGAGCCCACAAGATATTTAAGAGAAGTTAATTCTCTTTTGTGTGTTTTCCCTTATTTCTTTTGCTGCTGAGAATCTTTTCACCAAGAGTTAAAGCATCTGCAGAGCCAACCAAAGGTGCGCAGTAATTAGCAACCTGAATGTTACAGTTCAGATAAAAGGGTGAAAGTGTAAGGTTTGCCATTCTAACCTTTAGACCTGTGCTATCCAATAGGGTGGTCAAGTCGTCTTGAAGACTTAAAATATGCCTAGTCTAAACTGAGATGTGATAGATAGATATAATTATAAATATGTAATAATACCTGGTTTCACAGAATTCATATTAAAAATAATGTAAAATATCTCACTAATATATTTTTATGTTCTTAGGTATTGAAATGATAGTATTTCAGATATATCAGCTTAATGATAATGTTTCAGATATATCAGCTTAAATAAATGTGCTATTAATTTCACCTGTTTCCTTTTACTTTTTTAAATGTTGCTATTAGAAAATTTAATATTATATAATATTATATATGTGACTCACCTTTGTAGCTCTCTTAATATTTCTATTGGACAGAATTGCCCTAATTCATGGGCCTTTAGACTACATTTGCCCACCAAGTAAATAGTTTTGTATTTTAATTCTATTTGGCTACCTTAAATATAGAAAGGCCAATGGTCCCACATTAATGTACCTTCAATTTGTTTTTAATAACTACAGGGAGGACAACAAACTCTCAATGAACTTCCTTACATAGAGCTATTTAAGACATCAGAAACATAGGCTGGGCAAAGCCAATCCATGTAAAGAATCTCTACCCATCTGGTTTTTCCTAAAAGAATCTACACTTCATGGCTGGTTTAGTAAACTTCTTACATAGGTGCAAGGTCTTAATGCCCAAAGCAGAAGTTACAGCCCTGAATGGATATGTACTGGTAAGTTATCATTCTTTTAACAACAAACAGGATGGGCCAGTATTTGCATTGGTAGTACTATTTTTCAAGACATACATTGCATTAAAACTATGAATAAAATTGTCTATTTTTTCTTCACTTCTGCCCCCAAATTAAAAATGCCTATCTTCTTCACCTTCTGTTGTCTATACCTTATCAAGACCAATGTTACCTTTTATTTTACTTCCCTAATCAGTTTAGCCTCTCTGTCTTTGGCAATCCTGTAACACTTGTTATTTGCAATACATATATTAGCCTTTCATTGAACATGATTTTGTTGGTTTTCTGTTTTTTGTGTAGGTATTATCTATTTATCCATGCCCTGATCTCCAACGAGGGAAGAGACATATTTTATGTGTCTTTGTGTCCCTCGCAGCCTGTGTTTAAGCAAAGCAAGTAGGTAATGTTGACTATTTAATAATGATGAAGGTCACAAAGAACACTATAAAACTAACCCCTATGAAAATGTGCAATATGATGACAAGCTCCTTATGAACAAGAAATGTACATTGTGCATTTTGACCTTAATGTTATTTCTACGTCTCAAATTCATCAGGGCTAAAATTAATTCACTAATTTCCCTTCCTTAACTTACTTCTGCTTTGATTCCTATTTCAGTAACTGGTGTTACTGACTCAAGTTTGAAATGTATATATCCTTAACTTACTCTCCTCTCCAAACAGTCCACAAGTCTTATTGATATCCCTCAAATCCATTCAGCTATTTCAATCCTCACTGTTAATATCCTATCTTGTGCCTCCTGTCTTTCCCCAGTCCCCTGGCCCAGTCAGTCTGAGCTATGAAAACACAAATATGAGCATTCCATTCCTCTGCTTAAAATCCTGATTCTTTTCCAAGGGATAAAATCTCAATTCCCTACTAGGATTGATGCAGTTTTTCATTACAGTGCGGTCCATTTATACTACTTCAACATTAAGTCTCACACCTCTTCTCCTTACCCCAAATTATACCAACATTATTTTGTCTCTTCTAATCAGGCTTTCCTTCCTTTACCTCTGGGCCTTTGCACATACCATTCCCTTCACAGAAAGCATTCATTCTCTGTTACTTGGTTAACTCCCCCCACCAGCTCTAGTCTGTTTCTTCCACTGAAATGTGAACAGAGAAGTCAGCGTATATCTTTTTTGCCATTATATTTGTTACCTCCAGCAACTGTATCTGGTCCATGAAGGGGCTCAATATTTTTTGAAGAAAGAAAAAAGAGGTAAGGGGAGGGTGTGTGAAAGAAATAGGGAGGTATGGAGAAAATGAGAAAGAAAGAAATTTATTTTACTACTCTGCTCGTTTTCAAGTATTTGAGGGTCATTCCTGAACCACTATTTTAGAGAATACTCTGAGGCTGTTGCTTTTTATTCTTGATTCAATTACAGTCTCCTTCTTGCAACTACTCTCACACTTTTGTGAGGAGGTTGGTTGAATACAACAGCCAACATTCATAAATCAAATTATTCCACCGTGGGATCAACACCCACCCAACCCCAGTGGACAACCACACTATGCTTTTACAAACTGAGCTCATTGGCCCACTCTAAATACCCATTTATTACGTCCATGGAGTCAGCCAATAGCCAAGTGAACTCAATCAATTAAAAATTTAATGGATGTTTGTTATACACTCAGTACTGTAGTAAGCACTCAACAAATAGTAAATGAATATGAGTCTTGAGAATCTGGAACATGCTGTTAAGAAACTTTGTCTAACTAAGAAAATAAAGCTAAACAAAATATAAGAAGTAATCATAGAGAAATAATGTGCCAAATATATGCTTCTGAATTCATGCATCAGAGTAGCTTAGAAAGAAACATCAAATTGATATTTGACCAATGAATATCAAAGAAACAGCAACACCAACTAGAACTTCAAAATGAGAAAGTACAAAATATTAACCTACAAAAATGCCCAATGGAGTTAACAACTAGGTAGATGTTTACTCACCCAAATCTCTCAGTCAATAAAGGAACAGTCGTGAAGGCCTGCTCTGTTCTCCCTAGTATTTACATGAAAAGTAGAATGCCAAATACAGGGCATTCAGCAATCACTGACTCAAGCCATCGTCCTCAGCCAAAAACATCTCCCACATGTGTGGGGGCAGCAGCCAAGGTGTTTTGGTCAGGCACTGTGAAATTGCCTTGGCTGACTAGGCTCTGTGTGATTCCAGCAAGGAAATAATACCCTGTCTTGTTGCTCTACCACATGTGCTCCAAAGGAAGAGATGATATCCAAGATTCCAAAGCATCTTATCGCATTTTGTGCTCAAACTTACAAACATTACAAGGTAAAAAAAAAAAAAAAAGTGTAAATGCTTTTGGCCACTTTTTCCAGCCAATAAAAGACAATATTTGTTAAACTGTTGAAAGAAAACATGGCGGCTTATATAATAGGTTTAAGCAAGTGAAAAGCCTCTTGGACGGGGACATTTCATTCTATAAACATTGAGTTTGTTTAGAAGCCACAGTTAATTCTACTACCTATAGAGATTTCTAATATTGGGAGTTAGGTGTGCAATGGAATGATGCCATACTGAGTAAAAATAGAAAGAAAAGGGCAAGAGCAGAGAATATGTCCTGACTATACACTATGTTGGTTTAGTCATTAAGGTTATTTCTTGACTGGAGTTAAACATTTCAAATACCTTATTTTCTTCTTTTAATAGTATAAGTAAGGGGCCCTGGGTGGCTCAGTTGGTTAAACATCTGACTCTTGGTTTCAGCTCAGGTCATGATCTCAGGGTCCTGGGATAGGGCTTCCTGTCAGGCTCCCCACTCAGAAGGGAGTCTAATTGGGATTCTCTTTCTCTCCCTCTCCCTCTGTCTCTCCTCTGCTCACAGACATATACACGTGTGTACTCTCTCTCAAATAAATAAATACATTTTAAAAAATAGTATAAGTGAAGCTTATTATGAGACCAATAATGAAGAAAAAAAAAAACTGTCTAGCTAGCATACTTTGTGGTCCCCATTTGCTATCAAATTAAATGATACAAGGGATTATGGTAAAGCAATAAAGAGAAGAAATCTAGAGTTAGTCTTGCATCTTGGCTCTGCCAGTGTTTACTCTCAGGCAGTTTATCTGAGGCTCTCCAAGTCTCAGTTTCCACATTAGTAAAATGGGACTGATAATAATATCTACCTCACACAGTCATTAGGAGAATTAAATGAGAACAAATCTTTTTGGTACAATGTCTAGTGCGTTATAAGCTTTACTATATATTAATAATTTATTAACATATTTATACCTTTCCTTATTCCTAGTTCTTCAACATTATCTGTAGTCTGAAATATGAATCAATTTCAAGACTCTGGGGCCTTTGGTCTTCCGTTAGAAAGAAAGAGGCTACCCTCAGCTTCTTTCTGAGTATGGAGAGACTGCTTCCAAAAAAGCCCACCTTCAGATCACCTAAGATCTGTATCACATGAATAACATATATGTGCAAATACCCCAGTGATAACTACTCATTTTATGTCTTTCTTTGGTAAACCTAGGATTTCTTATAGATGATATCTAGCCTACCTAATTTAGTTTCATAATATTTCTAACACTAGTAAGCAATGGAGAAATGTGTGGTTTTGAGGTGGGGGGAAGAAAAACTTAGGGGCACTGGCATTAGTGACTCTGGAGAAGAAAAAAAAAGAAACTAAACATTAAAATGTATGAATAACTCCACATGCTAGAAATAAGAATTTGTAAATATTTAGTGCTGGGATGGATCCATTTAGCTCAATTCCCCTTTCAACCCCACACACCCCAGGAAAATGAGACTCAGCAAAGTTAAGTGACATGCCCAGATTCACACAGTTAGGTCAGGATAGAAAGCAGTTCCAGCAATTTCTGGAGTGTGTTCTATTACAGTGTCTCTAACAGCTGGGAAACTGTTTTCTTAAATAGCTCAAATTGAGCATTTACAACAAAACTGTTTTATTTGAAGCAGATTTAAAATGTAGAGTCAATATTTTTCCCCCTGACTTTTAATTAGACATTTTTTTCCCCTGAACATTATAAATGTGAATATCTTAGTTCATTCAGTCTGCTATAACAAAATACCTTAGACTGGGTGGTTTATAAACAACAAACTTATTTTTCACAGTTCTAGAGGCAAGGAAGGCCAAGATCAAGGCATGAGCAGATTTGGTATGTGGTGAAGGCTTGCTTCCTGGTTCATAGACAGCGTATTTTCAGGGTCCTCACACGGTGGAAGAAGCAAAGGAGCTCTGTGGGGTCTCTTTTATAAGGGCACTAATCCCATTCACTAGGGCTCCATTCTCATGACCTAGTCACCTCCCAAAGACCCCGCCTCCTAATACCATCACATTGGGGGTTAAGATTTCAATATATAAATTTTGGTGGTGACACATTCAGACCTCAGCAGTGAGTGATCAACAAATTAATAACAGGGGTTCCTTCCCTGCTTTGAGACTTGAATGAAAATGAGTAAAATGGATTTTTTTAAACGTATCTCTTCATTATTCCTTCGCTATGTATTTGGTTCTAATATTCTCTCTACCTAGCATATCCTCTCTTCCTTCCTCATGTGTCTGAAGCCTCTTTTCTTTACAAATTAGTTCAAATTAGCATCTTTAAATCAACAGCTGATCCTTCCAAGTTTTTGAAGAGATGTCACTCTTTTGAACTCCCATTTCTCTTTATTGGTGTTTCGCTCAAGGTACTTTTCACTTGTAACACTACTAAATATTTTTATATCCCCTACATTCTCAAGTATGGTGTCTTGCTCATAGTAGTTGTTCAGTATTAAAAAAAAAAAGAAAGCAACCAAGTCTGTATCTTAGTTTAAAATTCCCTGACCCAACTAGAAATGGCCATTGCTAATAATACAGATCCTTTCATTTGTGACAGAAATCCCAGGTTCATGAACCTGAAGCACTCTCTTTAGGGGAATACCACAAGAAAATATGTTTATGCAAATAAAATACTTTTTAAATTTTAACTTTTCTTATTATTTGATTAAAACTTGACATTGTCAGGCACCTGGGTGGCTCAGTTGTTAAGCGTCTGCCTTCGGCTCAGGTCATGATCCCAGAGTCCTGGGATCAAGCCCCACATTGGGCTCCCTGCTTGGCAGGAAGCCTGATTCTCCCTCTCCCACTCCCCCTGCTTGTCTTCCCTCTCTCGCTGTTTCTCTCTGTCAAATAAAATCTTAAAAAAACAACAACTTGACATTATCATTTAATATCAAGAAATCACTAGAAAATAGTAAAGCCCTTGATAACAATGTCACCTATTAATCATCTTTGCTGTAATGTAATTGTGTATCTTAACTTTATTATAGTATTTATAGAAACCCAGTTAAGCTGATACTAATTTGGTTTAGGATTGTGAACCTTCTTGCATTTCGAAGGATGAGAACAGGGATAGGATAAAAGTACACCCAAGGCAACCAGAGAGTACAAAGCCTCATTGCAAGCTCTATTTTGCAGAAGACTGAGATACAGAAAAATTAACTTATTTATTCAAGGTCATACAGCTAGTGAATCCCAGCCTTGATATTAGAACCTATGTCCCCTGACGCACAGCCTTGGAATCTTTCTACTACTCTATTTTGACTTAAGTAAAATTGTACCATTGTACATTTTTATATTTCAGTACCTAAAAAACCCCTCATGAGTAGCAAAAGTAGAAGGAACAATACCAGTTGTTGCTGTTGTAATAAATTGAGCCATCTTAAAATGTCTTTAAATCCCTCATTAGACTTTGTAAGAGTGAATTGACTTTCAAAGAGCCCCAGTGTTTTCCTTGAGCTTAATTTTAGAGGATGTCTTTTTTCCTTTTCAAGTATACTGGACATGTTCGATTGCTTTAGAGAAATTTAAGAATGGTGAACACTTAATTTCTGGCCAGAGTAGATATGAAGGGACTTCAAGAACAACAACAATAAAAATGTCTTTCACATAACATATACTTAGTGTATTCTGCTTTCATAAATGAAGCCATTAACAAACTCATTTCTACTTGGCTGGGATTGTAGGCAAAAATCACTGGTTCCCTCCCACTTAAAATTCTCTGTTTCAAAAGTAACTTCTCCAAAAATAAAGAAATCAAAGCATTAGGAAGATTTCCATGACCACAGCTGATCATATTAAGTGCCACTTTTGTTAATTTATGCAGCATTTACAGTCTATACAGATGACTCTTGAACAGCATGGGTGTGAACCGCACAGGTCCACTTACACACATTTTAAAATGAATACAGTACAGTACTGTAAATGTATTTTCTCTTGGGATCTTATTAATAACATTTTCTTTTCTCTAGCTTACTTTATTGTAAGAATACAGTACATAATACGTATACAAGATATGTGTTGACTGTTAATGCTATCAGTAAAGCTTTCAGTCAATAGTAGACTATTAGTAATAAA
Organism: Ursus arctos; assembly: GCF_023065955.2. Taxonomy (NCBI): domain Eukaryota; kingdom Metazoa; phylum Chordata; class Mammalia; order Carnivora; family Ursidae; genus Ursus; species Ursus arctos. Next base: position 35,426,690 of record NW_026622797.1, on the reverse strand, counting down.
GTTTTGGGGGAGTCAAAAGTTATACATGGCCAACTGTATTACTATTTTTGTATACCTATCTTGGAATAGGTCTTTTTCTCTATATCCCCCAACAAAATTTTATTTTTTGAGTGTAGGATCACACATTAATTCACAGTAAAATATAATCTATGAAGTATATACTCCTCTTGATATGTGGGAAGAGGATTGATTGACAGCATTTTGTTAGTAATGCTGTCAAAGTGTAATCCTTAGATCATGTGAGTCATAAGCACTTGGTGTTTGTTAACCATGTAGCACCAGACTTTGAATCAGAATCACTCTGTGGATTCTAGGACCTCTGTGGAAGCCCTGGAATCTGAGTCTGGTACACACTAGGGTTTGAAAATCAGTGAACTAGAGGATAAGGGTGGGGGCACAAGAAGCTACAAATACAGACACAGAATGGCTTATAGTTAGGGCCGCCTAAAGAAAGGCAATGCACCAAAACCAGACTGCTCATCTCTAAACTTTGCCTGACTGCTTCTCAATTTCCTGCTCTGCAGGTTCATAGCACAAGTCATTTCTCACCAAAGATTATTAACTTTCCTTATGTGATGAGATTTCACTGGAAATGTGAAATTGTTCTGCCAGAAACATTATCAGTGGGTTCTGAAGGAGCCAGCTCCAGACAGCCTGCTGGCTGAACGGCCATGTGGACAGTTATAACTGGATTCCCCATGGGCTCAAGAAAGGGCTGTAGGTTGGGTGGTCTCTGTGAACAGTAGTTCAAGGAGTAGAACAGAAAACACTGAATGTAATTTAATATAGCACACAGTCTCAACTCTGACAAGGCTCAGGTCTGATCTGTGTGAAGATCAAATTACCTCTCTGTCCAGAGAGGGACACCCCTTCCCACCAGCGCCATTGGCAGAGTCTGTGGGAAAACTTACTAGCAGCTGTGCTACCTTATCTAGTCAAAGGAAAGAAAGAGGTCATCAGATTCCAGGGCTGCCAGTTGTTAAACCTTTATAAGAACCACAAGGAGGGGGGAGAAAGGCCTAGAGGGTTTTAAGGAATAGATACACACAAATAGTTCTAATTCTTTTGAGAACATAATCCAGGATTTATTTTCTGAAATAAAAATCTGGAAGGAAAAACAAACACACATTAAACTATTAATGACCAAATATCACTTAGGGACTTGACTATTTTTTCCTTCCTATACTAATGTTATGGAGTTAAAGCCAAAATACGCAGAAAGACTAATTGCAAATGAAATTGAGACTGATAAGCATTTGATTAACTTCTATCATATTTATTTAATATATTATATTGGGCTGCATTAGCAAAAAAAAAATTAAATAAAACATAAAAATCTTAATCTAACAAAGAAAACATTGGACATTAAATGGACCTACAAAAAAGTCTTGGCATCACAAATCAATCCACCCATAAGATCTTCAAAACCAAATTAGCAGTCAACCTGGCCTAACTAGTGATAAATCTCATCTATAGAATGTTAACTGAAGCTAAAACAAACCACACTTTAAAGTGATCGTTTTGTTTTCAACTTTCCCTGTGAAAGCCTGAAACTAAAACCTCAAACTCTCCGCTATTGTTGTGTTGCAAAGTTACTACAGGTTTTCTAGAAGTCAGTGTACTTCACAAAGCACTGCAAGTGAATAATGTCACTCAGCTTGCCAACGGTCTCCAGACTGATCCTTCTACAACCTTGAGACCAACTCTGTTTTACTGTTATCTTACAAGTGTTTACCCCTATCTTAAAGCTTAAGCTTCTCAGGTCAAGGACCCTGTCTTTGGTGGTTTATACTTTCTGAAGCAATATACTCCTCTGTAAATAATTGTGTTTGATCATTACAAGACACTTCAATTGGATTTTCCCATAAAAGAGAAAGTTCTTTAAAGGGTACTTTATAGTTAAAACATAACAGAACACTTTTTGAGCCTTTTTCTATGAGGCCTATCAATACATATACGAGCTGAAAAGCTCAAGGCACAGCAAAGCACAATCAAGGAAGGCCTAAGTGTCTCTCAGAGCCCAAATTATGGTCATAGCACTGCGGGCAGAACCCTCCAAATTAGGTAAATCTGTTAATTATTGTATTTTGTCTATTTGAGACTAAATATCTGGGGTTTTTTTCAGTGAAATGACTATTATTTGTGATATTAAAGATACAGCTAGACCTTTGTTCACTATTAGAGATATTATGATAGGACATGTTAGATGAATTTCACTTTCTCTTTCTCTAGCATGTATTTATGTTGTGATTTCAAACTTAGCAGGGCATCAGAATCCCTAAGAAACATTTTAAAGGAGTTAAAATTAAAATAACAGGCAGATGTTAGAGCTTTGTCTACCCACTGGTGGGATCTGGGAATCCATATATGTGCAAAGCCCCAGAGGTGAGTCTGATTTCTGATGCTCTGCTGAGTGGGAGATCCCTAATACCCAAAGAGTGGATCCTCATGAGGTGATTCCCTACACCTCTTCAAAGTACCTGGTATGCAAGAGGAGAGTCTGGAGCCCCATTCTCAGAATTCAGATGCTCCCTCAATTCATCAGCACATAGTTACCTTATATTAGAAGATTATAGCCCCAAGACCTAGTTACAGAAACAACTAAAATTTTCTTATAACTTTGGAGACAGTTGGAAAGTTGATAAAGACATGTGTCTTTTTCACACGACTGTCCAATAAAGTCACATGGGAAGCTTTATAAAAATAATCATGCCTGGTCTCTATCCCAAGAGATTTTGGTTTAACTGGTCTAAAGGAGGCCCTGGCATCAGTATGTTTAAAAAACTCCCCAGGTGATTTTAATGTCTAGCCAAATTTGAGACCCACTGAAAAGGATGAAATGATAATTGTACCAAGAGCATCAATGAAGTATTTATATAACCTGTTACATTGCCTAGATTTTGATATCATAACAATAATTTGAGGTAAGTAGTAAAATTCTCATTAAGCTGAAGAAAAAGCAGAAAATATGCTAGAGTCTTTCTACTCAAAGCATAGTCCATGTATCAGCAACACCAGCATCACCTGGAAGGTTGTTCAAAATGCAGAATACCAGGACCCTAGTGGTTTTCTGAATCAGAATCTAGTATTTTAACAGGATTCCCCAGTGATTTATCTACGTATTAAAGTTTGAAAGTCCCACTGCTCTAGGGAGGATTCATACCCATGAGGCTTCTCATGGGAGTGAATGGCCCTCCCCTGCACACTGCCTGCCTTGCATATGAGAGTTACATCACTTAGTTCCAATAGGAAGATTTCCCTCATGTGAGCATAACTGAAGTGGGGCTATTATCACCTGATCTCCTCACCTTGAGTTTTTCAGTCAAATAAATACATATTACTTAATAAACAGTGTGTATGCTACAGCATCTAAAACAAGAATGGAATCATCCATAAGAGATTGACTTTTGTCAGATGTCCTGAACTAATGGCTTATGTGTTACTTACTTTGACCTTTGGCCCCATGTCTGATACCTCAACCCTTGTTTGAACCCTCAACTTCTGGCCTTGACCCTGTCTCTCCCTAAATCTCAGCAGAGCAAAGGATAAAAGGATCTTAATTTCTACATACAGATGAGGTACTTGTGTTAGGTAGTATTAATTCACTCATTGTTCACTAACACTGCACTGGGTGTTATAATCCAAAGATGAATAGGACAGCATTCCTGATTGTAACTAATTAATAAATTAATGAGAGAGACAGACAGTTACAGATCATTACAGCATGTGTGACAAATGAGGATACCATATGTTAGTGAAGGCATAAGATCCATACTTTGTACACTGCTTGTTAGTGTATGAGTTACCACAACATTCCTGCAAGCAATTTGGTAATATGTATTAAGTCTTAAAATACTCTTGAATGTGAATAGTTTATACATGACACATTAAGGAAAACTTGCATGAGGATTAGTAGGGAGGATGGGACCCGATTTATATTTTGGAAATTTTACTTTGGCTTAATGTAGGGAATGGATTGGAGGGGTGCAAGACTGGAATCGGGAGTTTAATTAATAGGCTGTTGTAACAACCTAACATTTTTCTAATCTAAGAAAAGATGAACACCTGGAATAGGGCCATGCTTATGTCTGGCTTCTTTGAACCTAACATGCTTCTAATCTTACCTCAGAAGCACCTTTACTAGGAAATAATCAGAGATGGATAATTACAAGCAAAGTCTACAAAGGTGTTTACTGTTTTGATGTTTGTGATAGTGAAAAACAAAACAAAACAATACCTAAATACCCAACACCCAAGTTATCCTTAAACAAATCATGATATATTAATTTTACAGAATGTAGTCATTAAAATAGTATTTATGAAAATTTTTAATGAAGTGGAAGTAGGCATATGATATAATGTAACATCAGGCAAAATCCTGTGATCAAAATTATCCAAACATCAAATATGGTCTACAAATTCATTCAAACTCTAATCTCTACCTAACTTGTCATATGCCCATGATACTTCCACTGTACTGAAATGCTGGTTATTCTTTAAATGTAGCATATTCCATCACAATCCCATGCTATTAAATAAGCTATATTTGTTTTTGTATATTGTTGTTGCTTACAAAAGTACTTTTTTTCCTTTACAGTTCTGAGGTATCCATAATCACTTCTACTCTTCTGTCCCCAAGAACAGTCCAGGTCCCTGGAGTTGTCTTTTATATTACTTAATGATCTATTTAATTGTCCCCTATAAATATTTTATGAGCATAAGTGGCAACTTACTTTCCCTCAGCTTAGCTCTGGTGGGTACACTCTACCATAAAACTTATAACTGTATATTTTCCATGCTCATCTCCAATTTCTCATTCAAAGCCTCTTCTTCATGCAGATTAATTACCTTACAGGAATAAAAGACTTCTTAGAGGAGCCAGACCTTTTCCTCTTGAAAATATGAAAGCCACCAAACAGCACAGAATCTATCTTAAATATGCTGTTCGGACATAAGTTGGTAAGTAAATATGTTGATAAAATAGAGGGACAATTTTTGGCAAACAGCTTCATGATAAATAAAAATTTCATTATTAAAAATATTGTGCAGAAGAAATTTCTTTCTTATCAGAGAACAAAAATTTTAAGGGGCCTCGATGAAGAGACTAGACTTCAGAAGTTGGATATTAGGGGAAAATGCAATCTTAAGAGAGAACACAACTTAAGGAAAAGTCTGAAAGTGGGATATTGCCAAGCATGTTTGTGGAAAGCCAGTGGTGGAGAAATTAGATGGAAAAGTCTATAAAGGGCTAAATTTTGGTGTTTGATGCCCATGCTGAAGTATTAAAACTCTATTTTTCATATTCTAGGGATTTATTGAAGATTTTTGTATATAGGCAAAGACATTATTATATCTGTACATTGTAATGATAACTGAAAGTATGTGATAAATTTAGCAGGAAATAGAACCTAGAGATCTGATAGTTCCTAAATTGATGTCTTCTGTACAGACTTTCACCTGAACTCTAGACCCATAAACTGATCTGCTACAGGGTAGTCTCATATACTTACACCAAACTCATCATGCCTGAAATAGCGTTTACCAAAGTTATTTGTTTTTCCCATGAACTAAACTGTACATGAATTGCTGAACATACACATGTAATTAAAAAAAAAAAATTCTAAAGATGTCAATTTCCCCAACTAATTAGAATTAGGGGATCCAGAGTACTCTACTGGGGCTCTTATGTCCTTGGAACTGAGAACAGTTGAAGATGAGGGATATCACTTGCCAGTTGCTATAGGGCTTAGATGTAAGGAGAAAAATACAGAAGGCCATGTCTTGAGGTGAACTTCATTTGATCTGGACAGACTTCCCATCCAAGTTAACCTTGTAAAGGGCTAATCAGAAAGGGATAATCTGGAAAAGAAGGGAAAGCAAATGAGGGCAAGGGGATCTGAAGAAGAGGTGGGAAGAATGCCCTGGGGCGAATAAAGAGGAAGGCTCTAAGGATGACTGTGGAAACTCTCCATAGAGGACTTTCACCCATAAAGCATGGCTAGCACACATGTCAAATCTCTGTCCTTACTTGCAGTGCGTTATTCTTTCGTCCCTTTTTTTCCCTGCTTCATTCTATTTCAGTTTCTTCTCACTTTCCTTTCCCTGTCATATTTGTGACATCTCAATATATAGGCCTTTAAGTTTGAGTTTTCCTTCCACCGATATTGGTTTCTGATTTGTGGTACGCACAACTAAGAGTTTTCTAGATCAAAAACCACTATGGAAATGAGGTAGTGCTCTACTACACGTAAGAGGGCTAAGCCATGCCATGAACCTTTGTCTTCTTGGCTGGAGCAAGGTATCCTCTAAGCCTTTCCCAAATTCTCTCCTGAGCAAATATCCTTTGCCATCAGGCATTGCATGGGTCATTCTACAAATCACTGACCACTCAGACTTTCAACACTGAATTTTGCAGGAGATAAGAGCTGTGATACTCTACCATCCACATGCTAAGTGTTACAGAAAGCAATAGGGACACAGGGTAACCAAGACTTCTGTCTTTTAGACAGTCTTCCAGGAGTTATCCAACAACAATATATGTCATTACAATATGGTATAATAGATAGATAGATAGATAGATAGATAGATAGATAGATAGATGATATAGATATACACACACACATACATGCATTACCTATATATTGCATTAATATTTTTTAAGCTGCATCATGAATTGAGTTCTCAGTCTTGCACACATGCAGTCACTTCCTCGTAGGATAGCCACACTTAGTTCCAGTGTGGGACCAGTGCCTCAGTGTATATGTATACTTATACATCAGTGAGTGACCTAATTCCTATTTAACTTAAGCATTTTCATTTGGTGAGTAAATTAGAGCTCTGTTATACTGGCAATAGATGCATACACTGGACTGTAAATTATGCATTGGTTTCTTTCTTTTTTTTTTTTTTGGTCCCCAGATTTTTACCACTTATTGAACTCACACCCTTATAAATATGAAAGGGAAAGAATTATTTCCCTAGAAGAGAAAAAAAAATGCTAAAATCAAGGAAACGTCATACAATCCGCATAAAATGGCTGCTTGTAAAGACTTTTGTGATTTTGATGCCTCCATTAGCAATTCCTCAGTCCACACCAATGAGATCATATGAAAGTAGAGCTATGGCACTTCCGCTGACACTTGGGTAGGAAGAGTTGATTCTTCTTTCTTTCCTTTGTGTTGTGAGTGTTTAAGGCCTTGGTTTGCATTTAGAGCAACTGTGGGTCTTCCAAAATCAGCCCTTCATATTTAGTGAAAAGTAAAGCGTATATTGTAATAATATTATTACCACTGCCTAAGTCATCTTTACATAGTGTTTGACAAGTAACAAACTGGTTCTCTAATATTATGTTATTTGATTATCACAGTAGCCCTGTAACATGAATAAAGCTGAAATTTTTATATTCTTTTTGCTTATAAGAAAATCTGGCTTGCTAAAGGCCACACAATTGACAAAATCCACAACTGGCAAAATCCAGATCTAGGATTTTCATACAGATGTATAACTATCCATATTTGGAAGTTTGAGAATTCTTGTATTGTTCAATAACATTTTTCCCATTTACGGTGTATGTCTTCTCTGAGCTCCACATGTCTTTTATTTCCTAGGTTTGTAAGAGGGACAATAACCTACACACTGAGGTTTTCTTACAAGAGAAATATTATTTCAATGCATTGTTCTAAAGAGCTCTATTCTGATTCTGAAGAGAAATAAAACATGCCTTATTTTTACTTTCTTAATAAAGTACTTACAGGAAATGGGAAAACAGACAAAACAAAAACACATCCAAAATAAAGAAAACTTCCATATTTTTTTCTGAAATATTATATCTTGACAGACAGCATAGGTCTGTGGATGAAGCCTGAGTTTAGAAGTTAGTTATGCTGCCAGACCCAATTCCTCCCACCTTGTTCCAATTTTCTTTTTACCAGTAGCTCTCATCACCTTTCTCACATACCACAAAATTTATATTTTAATTATTTTGACTTATTGTCTCTCCCCTCCAATTTGAATGTAAGTTCCAAGTGGGCAGGGATCTCTCTTTCACCCTCTGTGAACATTAGCATAGTGTCTGTCATATACTAGGAACACAGCAGTTTGCTGATTGAATGAATGAAGACATGCCTGGGTTGGAATTCTCACCTTACCATTTACCAATAGCAGAAATTTAGGAATGTTATTTAACTTTTCTGAGTGTGTGTGTGGTGAAATATACATAACATAACATTTACCATTTTGGCCATTTTTAAGTGTACAGTTCTGTGATATTAAGTACATTTGCATTGTTTTACAACTATCCCCACCATCCACCTCCAGAACTTTGTCTTTCCCAACTGAAACTCTATACCTAGTAAACAACAACCCATTCCCTCCTCCTCTCAGCCCCTGGCAAACATGGGTCTACTTTTTGTCTCTCTGAATTTGACTACTCTAAGTAACTCACATTAATGGAATCATACAGTATTTATATTTTTGTGACTGGCTTATTTCACTTAGCATAATGTCCTCAACGTTCACCCATGTTGTAGCTTGTGTCAGAATTTCTTTTCTTTTTAAGGCTGTATCATATTCCATTCTATGTATATACCACATTTTGTTTATCTATTCCTCTGTTGATAGATACTTGGGTTGCATCCACCTTTGGCTATTATGAATAATGCTGTTAAAAACATGAGTATACAAATATTTGTTTGAGTGTCTGTTTTTAATTCTTTTGGTTATATACTCAAAAGTAGAGTTGCTGGATCATATGATAATTCTATTTTTAATTTTTTAAGGAACCACTATACTGTTTTACACAGTGGCCACACCATTTTCATTCCTACCAGCAATGAACAAGAGTTCTGATTTCTCTACATCCTTGCTAACACTTATTATTTTCTTTCTGGTTTGTTTGTTTATTTTTAATACTAGCCATCTTAATAAATGTGAAGGGAATCTTTCTGAATTTTAATAGCTTCATCTATACAGTGAGGATATATACAGAGACTTACTGACTAGCACAGTTCTAGCACAGAATTTCTTTAACTGAAAGGAGAATTTCTTTTGTTTACTGTTATATTTGGGAAGAAAACTTCCACATAAATGTTAAAAGTCACTTCCACTTTTCCTGTTATTATCTAAAATTCACTCAGAGTGGCATAGACATAAATCAAACATAACATATAGGAAAAAATAGGAAAGTCTTATTTTTAATTTTTTCTCTTTTCACCCATGAAAGAGACCACTACTGCCTGGATCCAGTGGAAGTAGTTCAAATAATTAAAAACTGAGACATAACTTCAGTGATTTATATTTTCTTTTAGTGAGAAAGACTTGTGAGGAAAATTAAAGAACTGAGGACCATCTGATTCATGCATAAAAATACTACCCTTTAACTAAAACATGGTATTATTTCAGCTGATCAAATTGTTGATTTGCACATTTTTAAAAAAATCACTGAAATTAGTTACCTGATTCAGTGAGCTATTATTTGATTGATTTCATCTTATTATTTAAGAAAAGTTATGATTCTCTCTATGAATCTCTCTCCAGAGATTCATGCTTAGTCTAGATGTAATAAACAAAATTTTTGGTGCTTAGGGAACTTTAATATTCAATTTAACTCGTTTTAATTCAGCAGAAGTTTATCAAACATGTCATGTACAAAGAAAATATGGAAAACAGAAGATTCAACATGTACTTTTTAAGAGCTTGTGATCCAGATGAGTAAACTGGGTAATCATTATTTTAACAGTTAACAAAATAGTGAGAGCATTAGATCAATATGGCAGGATGAATATACATTTCCACCTCTTCATATACCTAAGTTACCATAAAAGAAAAGAAAAATAATATTTACTTATATGTCTAACTATATCTACACCTATATCTACCTATGAGTACAATAAGAAAGGGAATATGATAATCTTTAACAATTTCAAAGTACTTAAAAGAGGATTAGATCAATACAGAGAAAGGAATACATAGATCTAGCTGCTATTTTGTCTAAAATATCACAAAATAATATCACCATATCTAAAAATATCTATATTTAAAATAATAAATCTACAGTGATTCATGAAAATAGGAAAGAGGTCCGTAAGTAGTTATATAATTTGAAGTATTTTCACCTCAAATCACTATAGAGCTTATGATAAACATAACTAGAAGCCATATTCTAGTAGACAGGGATACTTAAATAAAAAATTTTCAGAAAACAAAAGGATTACCAATAATTTCAGAAAACCAAAACCAAGAAACTTCATGAAAGCAAACAACAATAACTGTAAAAAGAGAACAATGAAAAAGAGACAGGTTAAATAAAACAAACTTTTAAAAGTATCCTCAGTTCTTTGAGAATTCTGTATCCATAAAAAAGGAAATAGTCTTTGTGGAAATGAAAGCTAAGGAAGTTGAAGTGTTTAAAGCAAACAAACAAACAAACAAACAAACAAACAAGCAAGCAAGCAAAAAAACCCCACCAAACTCTGTAGATGGATTGAATAGAGAATGGGCACAACTAGATAATAAATCCATGAGCAGAGGATGGCGTCAAGGAAATCTACCAGAACACGGCACTAAAGAGCAAAGAAATGGAAAGAATGAGAGAAAAGTTAATAGACGAGAAAAAACAAATTCCAACATCCATTTATTAAGAGCTCCAGAACGGGGCACCTGGGTGGCTCAGTTGGTTGAGCATCTGATTCTTGATCTCGGCTCAGGTCTTGAGCTCATGGGAGTTCAGGCCCCACACTGGGCTCTGCACTGGGCATGGAGCTTACTTAAAAAAAAAAAAAAAAGAAAAGAAAAGAAAAGAAGAAAAGAAAAGAAAAGAAAAGAAAAGAAAAGAAAAGAAAAGAAAGAGCTCCAACAAGAACAAAGAGGCTGGCATGGGAGAAATGACAAAGAAATCACATAAATTATAGAAGAAAATGTTGGATCTAACGGCACAATGGAAAGAACTTATGGAGAACCAAGATGAATAAAAATAGAAATATATCTAGGCCATCATGCTGAGGTTCCAGAATCCCAAAGATAAAAAGAAAAATCCTGCAGGATTTTAGAGTGAAAAAAAATAGGCTATTAACAAAAAGGACAAAAATCATCTAGGCAACACTAAGAGCCAGAAGATAATGAGGCTATCTTTAATGTTATCACTAAAACACTGGTTTTAAACCTAAAATACTACACTTAAACTAATATTCAAATTGTAGACAATATAATGATATTTTCTGGTGTCCTACGATTCAGGAAGTTTACCAACCGCAGTTATTTTCTAAAAAATCACTCTTAAGTATAACACAGGAAAGAGAAGTCCAAGAAGTGGGAAATACTAGGCCACCAGAAAAAGTGGTGAGCAAAGAAACCAATAATCCTAGTTAAGTTTAAATATTTGTTGAAGCATAAGGTGAAAAATCAAACAGGATCAAATTTTTGGAACTAAAATCTCTGGTGATTTGATTTGATTTGATTTTTTTTAAAGATTTTATTTATTCATTTGAGAGAGAGAGCACAAGTAGGGGTAGCAGCAGAGGGAAAAGGAGAAGCAGACTCCCTGCTGAGCAGGGAGCCTGCTGCAGGGCTTGATCCCAGGATCCTGAGACCAGGACAGGAGCTAAAGGCAGTCACTTAACTGACTGAGCCACCCACACACCCCTCCTTCTTTTTTAAAGATTTTATCTATTCATTTGAGAGAGAGCACAAGCAGGGGGAGCAGCATAGGGAGAAGGAAAAGCAGACTACCCGCTGAGCAGGGAGCCTTCTGGTGATTTTAACTTAACATTGGTAGAGGGCTGGGAGTATGAGCATGAGGGAGGGAGTCAATTTATAATGTCCTAAGTTTCTTACCTTTTCACAGAGATTATATAAATTCAACTAAATGAATATATATGGATATATAGATATGATTATATATATAAAATTATGGTAAATGATAAAATTATATAATACACCCAAGCAAAAACAGACATAAGGTCAACATAAGTTAAGACTTTATGAATAATTAATATTAAAAACAAATTAGTTGTATAAATTGCCAAAATCACTAGTGAAAAAAGAATCATGTGGCAAAAACACGTAATCCATTTAATAAAAGAGAGGGAAAGAGAAAGCACAGTAATTTGACGAATAAGTGCAAACATCATTAATTACAAACACGTAATGCACAAAATAAACATGTACAAAATAAAATTATATATACTTAATTAGGCTTGTGGAATTCAATACCCAATGAATAATAAGCAATTATTGAATTTAATTGATAGGTCTCAAATACCTAAAACATATGGAGCCTATTCTTTACACTACAGAATGGTATGTTATCACACATGAAAGCTGTGTTTGCTATCAAGCCTGTGATATGAGAAAAAGTTTTAAAAAGGCAATTTAGTGGATAAGACTGCTCTAGTGTACAATAACAAAATTAGAAACTTTGAGCAAAGTGTCAGTAAAGATATTGAAGAGGATTTAGTCCATAGTATCAAACTCATTGTAACAGGAACTCTACTAATTTATTGGCTTATCGGATATTATCATCAGTGATCATATAACTGTTCTCAAATATTTATCAACGATTTTGCATTGTGAAGCTCCAAATCAAATGAGAGAAAATACAAATTTCCATATAAATCATTGCAACTAGATACAGAACAAAAGAAAAACTTTTTGACAGAAATTGCAAAGTGGTTATATTGATGATATCATCTAGACCCTTGCTGACATGGCACAACTCACTCTTCAAGGTCACGACCTGTACATTTTTATTCTATGAGCATTTCTTGATTAAAAGAAAGCATTGTCCTGACATGTCTACTTAGTCCTGCCTTTCCAAATAATGTAATAGTAAATAACGACTGCACCTCACCTCAGTAAGATCTAAGAACATAATAAGGCAGAGAGTTCACTCCAAAGGGTAGTGCTATGGACTGAATTATGTTTCCCCAAGATTTTTGTATGTTGAAGCCCTCACTTTCAATGTGATGGTATCTGGAAGTGGGGCCTTAAGAAGGTATTAGGTTGATGAGGTCATGAGGCTCTCATGATGAAATTAGGTATCTTTATAAGGAGAGACATAAAAGAACTTCTGTTCTCTCCTCTCTCTCTGTCTCTCTCTCATCAAGGAAAGGCCATGTGAACACACAGTGAGATGGTGGCTGTCTCCAAGGCAAGGAAAGGAATCTCATCAGAACCCAACCATTCTGGTTCCCTGATCTCAGACTTCTAGCCTCTAGTGCTGTGAAAAAATAAATTTGCATTGTTTAAGTCACCCTGTATATGATATTTTGTTAGCATCTTGTGCTAAGACAGGTAGTATCATAAACCAATAAAGGATGAGCGAAATGTTCTGGGTCAACTTACTTTTTGTATATAGGGATGAGCTTATATAGATGTATACTCATATATCAAATATATTTTATAACTCATCAGGTACCAGGAAAAGCCCCAATAGGATAGTGTCAGAAAATACAAGGACAGGTCCTTAAATGCTAAGCTCTTTGGTAAACTTCTGGATTTCTCTAATCAAGTGGGATAGTATAGATCCCATGTCACATACCAGAACTTCATAAACTGCTCTTGGCCAAATTCCCAGTAGATCCTTTCACCCAGCTTCTGTATGAAACCCTAGAAATGGCTCACTTAACCTATACAAACCCTCAGTAAAAATACAGTTCCAAGAAGCTGTTACCAGCATTCTTTCTTTTTCTAGTTTTCACACAGATATAAAAGAGATAAAGTCCCAGAGGCACAGCAAGTCCATTAATTCTGCTTCTGTGGTCAACCAAATAGAATGGGATCTTCCTGACAGAGGGTACATTCTATACCACTTGGCCCTCAGTCATCCTTCTCTCTTCGCACTTGGAAATAAACTTTACCCTTGGAAATAAACCTAGATGCCTATGACTGAGAAATATGCCCTTTTTACTTGAATCTTTGCTATACTTCTTATCCTCATTTCCATCTCTTCTCTTTTTTCCATGGTTCTATATTTAATAAGCCTCTTATAGTATTTCTCCTCTTTCTTACCCATGATCTTTCTATATATATTTTTCTTTTTTTCCAATCCATTTTAACTAACCTAGTTTTTTGGCTTAACATTTTTTTCTTTCTCTTCATCCACAAATTTCAAAGTGTCCTGCACTGTTAGAAAAAAATGTAACTGGTTGTATCCCATTCTTACTATAAATGACCTACATCTTTTTCCATCACTCCAAGAATGCCCACTCAGTCCTCTAGCTGTCATGACCCACAAAGCTCCAAATGTTTCTTAGACTTGGACTAATAAAGACAACCTGCCCTACCTAGCTAGAGCAAGATTAAAGACCAGGAGTAGAGCAGGATGAATAAGCGGTTGAGGCTGAAGGAGGGAATGAAGTAAGAAAGAAGGGGGAGATGCCCCTCATCATGGAAAGGGTGTCTACTAGGGTATTAGAGAAGACTTGACAGATAAATGGTGAATGTCCATTCCCACTGCCACCATGCTAAAGCCCACATCCCCTCTGAACCCAATTAAAGATGTGTGACTTGAGAATATTCTTCATAGAAGTGATAATTTGGTTTAAAAACATTTCCTAAATATGTACACTTTACCATGGACAGCTTAGTTGCAATAACATTGATGAAAAAATAACTCAGAAAATCTGTAGTCTCTTGGTCTGGGACTTACTATAAAATGAAAAAAAAAATAGACTTTTAAAGCTCTTATTCTTACCAAAACTCAAATGCTTCATGTTTTAACATCCAGAATCTCCTGAAAGACTGTGTAAAACTTTGGTTGCTTGTCAATAAGTGATACTGGAACATTGACTGTTACTCTAGACCATAGAGACTCCCAGATTCTGAGATATAACTTTGGTCATTTGTCTGACTAACAAAATACGTTGGACTAATAGTTACATTTCACACTGGCTAAGTTTATCCAACTACAAAAAGTTGATAATCTAACATAGTGAAGAAGTATGTAGAGTGATTGGACCAAATGCTGCCAACATTCCAATCTTGGTTCTGACCCCTTCATTTATCTGCTCTGTGACTTTGCACAAGTTACTTATCTTAGCCTTAGTTTCCTCATCTAAAAAATAACCAGTTGCAGGTACTTAGAATTTTTAGAGAATTTAAGGAGTTAATACATAAATACAACTTAGAACAGTTCCTGGTACATAAGAAGCACTCAATAATTAATTTATCTATTGTTATTTTTTTAAAAAAATATTTTATTTATTTATTTGACAGAGAGAGAGACAGCCAGCGAGAGAGGGAACACAAGCAGGGGGAGTGGGAGAGGAAGAAGCAGGCTCCCAGCGGAGGAGCCTGATGTGGGGCTCGATCCCATAACGCCGGGATCACTCCCTGAGCCGAAGGCAGACGCTTAACCGCTGTGCCACCCAGGCGCCCCTATCTATTGTTCTTAAGAACATCTCAGTCACTTCCTTTAAATCTACACTGACTGAGTTCCCCAGGCATCATTTGGTAATTCTGCTCAGTTATTCGGAGTTAGAAATTCTTCAATACTCACATTAAAGAGGTTAGCACCTGTATAGAAGTCAAACAACATAAAAGCAAATGTCCTGCAACATGGTTTTGTGACCCTGAAGACAGAGAAATCTGGAATCAGAAATTCTGGTGTTTTAACTTAAAAAAAAAAAAACAAGTTGTGCCCATTCAGCAAGCATTTTTATTCCTTAATTTCAGCATTTATAAAATATGAAACATAGAGGCTAGCCAAATTGAGAAACTATACAGCATGAGCTTTAAATTATGAACACTGGTCATTTATACATAGATTTTGTTATTCTTTAAAATTAAAATCACAGTAGCGTATTTAATCCTTACATAATGACAAGTTGCTGGGTAGTTATGCTGTGAGGTTGTTATGCATAAATAATACATTAATCTGTTAACACTGCTTTTATAATGCTGTATTACAATTTAGCTTTTTGTTAATATTTGGTGGCACTGCATGGATTTAAGCTAGCAGACATTTGAAACCATTCTCCATTACCTACCAACTAGCACGAGCTCAAGCAACTTACTTAACCCTTCTGTCTACCTCAGTTCCCTCATTGAAAAATGGAGAAATGGCTAAATCTCCTCATTGTATTGTGGTAAGAACTAAATTATATAGTATATGTAAAGCACCTAGAATAGGGGCAGGCACCATAGTAAACACCCAAAAATTGTCAGCTTGAAATTGAAATATATTTATTTCTCATTTGTCATTTTTTCATTCTTTATTTTTTTATTTAGTCACATAATTTACACCAAAAAAAAAAAAAATGGGTTAAGGCACAGTGGTTTGGGAACTTACTTGAAAATTAAAGTGACTTCTTTTGGTCATTTCCATGATCCATGACTGTCTCTCCCTGGGCACCATTTGTTTGAGTTCTGTCCACCCTGTCTTCTCCAAAGAGATTCACTGAGTGTGTACTTTGGGCTCAGTGCTGCAGGATCAAGTATTTGAGGACAGGAGGGCTCAAGGTAGCAGATTCTTGGAATCCCTGAACTTTGAGTCTATCAATTTCCTTCCACGGATGGTCTGCAAATTTAGACATGCTGAGAAAACAGAAGGAAAAGCGCAGAGATCTGAGATGGAGAAAAAAGAATAGATAATACAGGAAAAATATGCTTAGAATTAAGGCAGCATTACTTAAAGCTAAAGTTAAGAAGAGGAAAAGAAAAATAAGAAAAAGAAAGGGCCTTACCAGCCCTGGCATCTTTTGGATACTTCTGATCAACCGGCCTCCAAACATTCTCAGACTAAGCAAATTCAGATTTATGGCTAGGTGCTGGAGAGTATGTGTTATCCTTCCCTTACTTTAGTTCTCTGGTCATTTTTCAGTCATCAATTCATCCAATACACTGTAACACTTCTCTGGGCTAAATCTTCATTGTATTAGACATTAGGACCAGGAAAATGGAAAGGTGGTTACCAAGAAGAAAAAAGTCATGATTCTTGACCTCAAAGACTTTTTAGTCTGTGGAAGAAACTGAAAAAGGCCCAGAAACATTACAATAGAGCCCTGAGTTAATGAATATAAGTACTAGGGGCTCATAGAAGAAGGAATGATGAGTTCTGCCTGGGGAGTCAGGGACATTTTCACAGAGGATTTAACACTTGAGTAAGTTCCTAAGGACAGCTAGGTACTCCCCGGCCTGAAATAAATCGTATTTTGTAGAGCATGAGGCATGCAGAAACATAATGTGTTCGGGAAATAGTCATTCACTGTGGCTGGGAGGGTGTATGGGTGGAGGCAGAGACGTAGAGGAAGCGATGAGGGTAGTTGAGAAATCATGTGCCCAAATAGGTTTAATATGTCTCTTTCATCTCTTCCTCCCACCGCCCCACCCCCAGCTTCCCTAGTATGACTAAATGAGTGATGCTTGGAAGTTTCTGTTTCTGGTTCTGGGGAAGGCAGCGAATCCATGCAACTCTGAGAAAAATGGCCCTGAGTGACCTGAGCATCTGGAAGGGCCATTTTCAGTCTTAAAGCGGGGACAGTTGAGTGGCTAGTAGTGTCAGCAAGTGACTCAGCTGGATTGGGCTATTATTAAATTTTATCATGTCACAGCCAATAGTATCAGTAAAACATAAAGCATTACTTAGAAATTATTGTCAGATGGAATTTCTGTAGTTGATTTGCTGAAAATATCCATGTATGCCGCATCAGTATAGATAGCCAGCCCTCTGTGTGTGTGTGCATGTGCACGCACACGTGCATGCTGTGTATGTTAGTTTTTATAGCCTGGAGTCCCCAGGAGTCCTAAAGAACAAGTATGCTCTCTTAGTATTCTTATTTGCTCATATATCTGTATATTCAAGACAAATGTACAATAGGGGCTTTTTGTGCCCATGGAAGTGTCATAACAAGGATGAGGGGACCAGGAGATGCTGACAGTCTAATGAGACATGTCCAGTAGTTTCTTCTCTGGTGACAAAAGTGTGGCAAGGGCTCCGCTTTTCTGCAGCCAATCCTCTTCCCGGCCCAGGCTTTTAGGTATGGTTGAAACAAATACTCCTTTCTCTTGTGTGTTCTAGTCTAGATAGTGCAAAATCCCTCAGTCTGGCAGAAAAAGACAATTCAACCCAGAGAATTCTTTGCCCCTGTTTTCCTGGGACTCTCCCCAGTAACACTTCCTGGAAATTCTGCCTGCCAAGGCTATATGAGAACACTGAATAGCTTAGCAGGGAAGGAAACTGATATGAAAAGTGGACAGGGAGTTGCCAAAAGAGGTCTCTCTTGAATATAAGCATAAAAACGTAAAAAGGCACAATTAATTAACTGGTTTCCTAACATGTTAGGAAATAATCTCTGGCTACCTGGAATCGTATTAAAATAAGAGGAAAAAAATTAACACATTAATTTATACAATATGCGGTGCATATTAAATCTACTTGATGGTGATGCGCCACAAAATAAACTTCCCATATTTCAATATGATTTGCTCTTAAGGTATCAGAAACTAAACCTGAATACACTTTCCATTGGCATCTTATAAAAAGTTCTTACAGAATCTCAGTCTAATAGTTCAGCACCAGCAGCACCAATTTTGTGCAGTTCTCCTGAAAGCTTTCGGCAGTAAATCTCTAAAAATGTCCACTTAAGCAGTAGAGGTCATAAATACTTTGCAAGAGCAATAAAATAGAACAGAATTTTGGAAGTTATAATTTTAGTGGATATAACTGCACTATAAAAGAAGGGCCTCTGGGACCCAGAATAAATGCAAAACACTGTCTAAGTGAACTGCAGTGCTAACCCATCTGCAAGTGGTAAATTATCCCCAGTCCCAGGTGTGGTGCATTATCCTAAGGGTGTCCAGTGATTAAAGGTAAGAACGTGGCTAAAATCCAAGGGAGCACTGAACATTAATGACGGCTGGAAATTGTCGACAATTTCTCTGGAAGTTTGATTTGGTCCTATTTGCTCACATTAGCCAGGTCCAAAGTTCAGCAGAGAGCCTATGATCAGTACAGATACTCCAGTGCAAGAGGCCCAGAGGGTGAAAAGAAGACTTTGGCTCTTCATTTGCCGCAGAAGGAGTTCACACAGATGAAAGTAGAACCATAATCCTATTACCTATAAGCTCTTTAAGTTGCAGCAAAGAACAGACACCTACTGAGGCCATTGTCCTAAAATTCAAATGATAGTTGCACAGCAACATAAAAATTTCATTAGATTTGTTCTCTTTCTGGTACATCACTTATTCTCATTAGTACACATTTGCATATGTGTTCTTTTACAGTTAAATCTGCGTTAGGGTCTTGGAAGCTCCCAAAGGGTCAAGGATATGTTTAATTGATTTCCCAAGCTCTTCCCCTATCACACACACCCATATGCAGATAAAGAACGCTGTGCATTCCTGAATGCAAGTGACTATTTCATGATTACATTCATAATTTTTTATAATGTTTGGGTTCGAAAGTCCCCATCTTTTATACTTTTCCACCAAGTTCTTGAATTGCCCCATGCCCCAATCTAGTTTTGACCAGTACAATCTAGAAAACTGATGAGTACAATATTGAATGAAGGTGGCAAGGATAAGAAAGTTACATCTGAGGAGCAGATGAAGAAAATTTTCATGCAAGGAAGCCCAAGCTTCCAATTTTTAATCAACATTTGATTGTGGCCTATTAAAATGCCAAATCACTTTGCAATATTGTGCTATGTCTTCACAGCTTAAAATAGTCACTGTGAAATAGTCATCCCAACCCATTTTCCCATCTGAAAATAATAACACATTGTACCTTTTGCTGTTGCTTCTAATTTTTGGGCTTTTATGATTGTGTAACTGAAATGTCATCCTCCTGCATCTAAGGGTCACCTTCTAGTTTATTTGGAAAATAAAAGAACAAGAGGGTTTGTCCCATGTCAACTCCTGAGTCATCCACTTGGCAGTTGTTGTCTATATCATGTGCTCCTCTCAGCCTTGCTTTCTGCATGGCCGTTGGTCACTGCTCTGTTCACTGCTGTTTACTAACTGGAACTTGGGTCTTCCTTGGTGGTATGGTGCCGATTCCAGAGGGCCACACTTTCCATCACTAATCTGTCACTTTGCTCCCATTAATACCTCACCACAAAGTTTATGGCTGTTAAGGATTTTGCTGCAGGTTTGGGGATTGTTCCAAGTAAAACTCTCTAGTTCTCTCTCAAAAAAAAAATAAAAAATAAAAAATTGCCTGATACCTATGTGGATTGGTTTTACCCATGGCTTGTTCTTAACCTGGGCACTCCGGGGCTGCAATAATCATCCCACAGGGCATTTCCCAAAGCCTGAGATAGGGAGTTCAAAGTAAGACCATGACAACAGTAAGTGGGAGTTGCATTTGGGGGGAGAAGGGCACACAGAAAATAGTCTATGGTAACTTCTACAGTCTGGTTACCATTCAGGCCTTGCAGCCAGTGTGCAGTGAAACCACCGCAGGCTGCTGGGTGGACCTGTGTTGTTTCTGCATACCTAGTATCACTCTCCTTATTCTTGTAATAGTGTTCTGACTTTCCTTGGGGATCGACCTCCACCCACTTTCATTCCATGTGGTTTAGGTGGGGCTAGCCCAACCCCTGAAATCAGAGGTGAGCTCATGACCCAGATCTGGTCAATTGGTATTGTGGTCTGGCCATGGTGATTGATTAATCACTCTTCGCTCTAATCAAAGTAATCCTAGGAATTTTTCTGGAGCAACTCAGAAAGACGTTTTGTTTTTGGGAGTTTTTTCTAAGAGTGCTAGCACAGAGGATGAAGTAAGTCTGAACTTCCATCAGGCACCATAAAATCATAAAAATAAGGCCAATCAAGGGGAAAGCAGGGCAGAGATATAAAGATAGATTGCCTCTAATGATGGCATTTGAGACTCTTGGATCCAGACATGATTAAAGTTGGTAGTGCTGGAATTTTCAGTATGGAAACCAAGATTTTTGTTTTAACTTAAGCCAATTTGAGTTGATTTCCTGTCACAATCCAAAGGTTCTTGAATAATATATTCTTGAATTTTTCCTATGGCACCAGGTCTCCCATGGATACCAGAATAAACACACACACACACACACACACACACACACACACATATACACATTTATCCCTCCCAAGGATAAACTATAATTTAAAAAATATTGCAGTCTAAATCCACAGTAAAAGTGGGAAGCACTTTTTTTGGGGCAAATATAATAAAATCTATACAGATAGCTTTGTGAACAATAACTATAATACTTTGTTATTATGTACAAAGTTTTAGTGTCCATCTCTTTCTAGACAATAATCCTAAATCTTAGTGAAGCAAGAGAAAACAGCTCCATTAGATTTCCATGACAAATAGCAAAACTACATATTTCATTAGTTATTTAAACATCTGGAATTGAAATTAAAATATTTGAAATTCAAAGGCAATTTAATAGTCAGGCATCCCCCCCACCCCATCTCACTCTACATCTCTATAACCAGTAGTTCTGGTATAGAATTTATTTTCCTGATCCAATTCCTCAGGTAAAGGAATGAGACAGAGATAGGGCAGGAGGCTGGTTCTTCCAGTGACATCTTTAATTTAGGCAACTTTAAGCAAGGATTATAAAGAACACAAAAGGGGAGCTTGGGTGGCTCAGTCGGTTAAGCATCTGCCTTTGACTCAGGTGATGATATCAGGGTCCTGGGACCGAGCCCCAATTTGGGCTCTCTGCTCAGTGCCAAGTCTACTTCTCCCTCTGCCTCTGTGATCCCTCTCCCTCTGTGAGGGCTTTCGCACCCTCTCAAATAAATAAATAAAATCTTCAAAAAAAAAGAAAGAACACAAAATCTATTTACATTTTTCCAAATTCATTTATGACCTTTCTTGATACACGTATACTCATCTCCATTAATGAAGGAAGAGTGGTTTATATTAGAAATATACCAATGGAGGGGTGCCTGCGTGGCTCAGTCAGTTAAGCAGCCCACTCTTGATATCGGTTCAGGTCATGATCTCTGGGTGGTGAGGTCGAGTCTCTTGTTGGGCTCCATGTTCATCAGGGAGTGTGCTTCTCTCCCTCTCCCTCTGCCCTTCCCCCCCAACTCTCTCTCTCAAATAAATAAATAAATCCTTAAAAAATAAAAGAAATAAACCAGTGGTGGAAGGAAAAGTTGAGAGATCACTATACTACTCTAGAACAGATGGTATTTGTTGAGAAATCTTTATCATTGAGTTAAAGACATAATTATGTTAAATTTGAAAGATTTCCAAATTCTCTTACTTTACGTGGAGAATATTTGTCTAAAGTCTAAATACTTCAGTAAATCAGAATTTGAATCTCATAATTATTAACATTTTGCTGGTGTGATGCATGTGTGTGTGTGTGTGTGTGTGTGTGTGTGTGTGTGTGTATGCCTGGTGAAGGCAAAAGAGGGAAGGCAAGAACCATTGTATTATCTTGGTATCTCTCCCTTGAAGGAGAATGAAGTTGGTGAATAAGAAATGGAATCCCAGTTTGGATATCAGAAAAAATTATTTCTGTTCCAAAAGACTCCAGTCTATGTTTCACATTTATATACTACCAAATAACATGGACTTCTTTTCACGGTCAGCGAGGATTAATGCACTACCTGCCTCTAGGAACCTGGCAGCAATATGGAAATTGGCTTAGCTAATCAATAGTTGGCTCTCAGTCCAGTATGCATTCTGATTCAACATATCTATTTAGTTTAGCTGTTTTTTTTTAATTTAAAAAATTTTTTTATTATTTTTTGTTTTTTAAAAGATATATCAAAGTACTGAGGTATCAGGAACAATGAATTTGTGTCTTCTCCAATACCCCTTCTGCTTTCTGGCACCCCATTTCATTAATTCCTTTTAGCCAATCTAAAGTAGATATAAGGCATTTAGGGTAAAATACAAAGTTATTTACTTACTTTAGGCATTTTTAACTGCCTGGATATTAATCTCTGGAAGATTGTTGACTTTAGCCTAATCTGTGGTACTAACCATTCTTTGGGATAAAAACCCTTCCCCTTCCCGGGTAAGGAGGTCTGTTCCAGTGCCATGAGTTGTTACCTGTTTGGTTTGACTACTCACTGAGGACTATTTGTTCTTTTCCTAGGCTTCCCCACTTATAATAGGCCCATCACTGGCTCTGCTTTACCTCCCAGAGCAAAATCCAAACTCTTTAACATAATATATGAAAACCTCCATCATCTTGAATTCTGGTTTTATTAGATTGAACTATCTATATTTACCACCCACTCAGACTTCCATATTCCTGGTTTTAAATGTTGAGGAGATTCTTAATTTATATAAAATCATACACAAATATGTGATCATTTTAACTTTTTAGTGATTGTTGCCTAATAAAATATTTTTGATTTTTCCTACTAATGAGTGGGATTCTGCTAATAGTTTTCCTATGTTATACAAGCTTGTTTTTTAGAATAAACCCCACAAGGTCACAGCAAATAATTATTTCAATGTGACATATTCTGTTTTAAAACCTTATAGTTTTCATTAAAATATTCATAAAGAAAGTTGAATTATATAATTTTTTGACCTTTTTGACTTTTGGTACTAAAGCTAAATATATTTCATAATGTGGAAGGGATAGTAACATATTTCACTTTTCTATTTTTTCAAGCCCATGTAATGTAAGGAACATTTATCCCATGACAGGTTTTGGAGCAAAGTCTTTAGGAAATCAAGTTAAAATAATAGTTTTAGAGATAATTCAATTTCTTTTTCATGCATCAATTTGGTAATTTGATATTCTTTTTTTTAAAGATTTTATTTATTTATTTCAGAGAGAGAGAGAGAAAGAGAGAGAACAAGCAGGAGAGGGGCAGAGGGAGAGGAGAAGGAGACTCCTGTGAGGAGCCTGAGGTGGGGCTCAATCTCGGGACCCTGAGATCATGCTGAATTGAAGGCAGATGCTGAACTGACTGAGCCACACAGGTGCCCTGGTAATTTGATATTCTTTAAAGGATCTGTTCGAGTTATAAAATTGTCACATTTATTCAACTATTTTTTTTAATAAGAATAGCCTTTGCCTTTCTTAATGACTGGTTGGCACATCTATCTAACATGCTACAGTGTTTAACAACACAGAATCCCCAAACCAGACCTCTTCCATTTATTATGGTCAGTTAGTTAAGTATTAAACCTTGTTAAAGTATTAAATCTTAAAATGGGGATGATGATGATAATAGTACTTTTATTGCAAAGTTGCTATGAAGATTAAATGAGCTAGTATATTAAGAGCACTTAAAAATGCTTTGTGTGTAGAAATTGTTAGTGATTTCTTTATCCACTGATTGTTTAATAAGCACCTCAAACTTAAGAGGTGCAACACAGAATTCTGATCTACTACGATCCTCCAAATCTGCTCCTTCTTCTATAATCTCCTCCTAAGTAAAAAATACTACATTTTCACAAAGTTACTTGGTCCAAAAAACTACTAGCTATCATTGATTCCTCTCTTTCCATCATCTTTCACATCTAATTCTTCAGTACATCTTATCATCTGTCAATTTAAATATCTTCTAAATTGGAGAGCTTCTCACTACTTCTATTATTGCTGTCCAAGTCCACAGCACTATCTTCTCGACTACTGCCATGGACTCTTAGATGATCTCTCTGGCCCTACTCATATTCCACTTCATTCTGTCCTCTGCCCAGCAGCCAGTATCTCCTCTCTAAAAGACAAATCAGATCAAATTATCTCCCTGCTAAAAATTGCTTGGTTCTTCCAATAAAAATTAGAATAAAATCCAAATTCTTTACCCTGACCTTAAAGGCTGCATACACTGGCCCCCGTGTCATCCCAACCTCATTCCCTATCAAGTCCTGTACACTCCATGCACAGGATCTTCTTACCAGTGGTTGTCTTCAAAACATGCTAAACTATTTTTTATTGTGGATGTGTTAAAATGTGAGGGGAGAGGAAGTATTCTTTCATTCTATGATTAGGTCTCAATCTTTTGGTGAGCTTGTGCTCCTGGACTTTGAACATCACCTTTGCTTCTCATTTTCCCTTCTCCCGTTAGGCAGAGCAGGATAGCTGGAGGGAGCTGGAGTTGTGCGTATCCCTTTCCCAACAAGGAAGACTGGAGGAAGGTGGATTGTGTATTTTCCTTCTACCATGTAGAAGGCTATTGCTGACTAGAGTTGGGTATTTCTCTTCCCCTAGAGAGGTCAGGCTCAGATAAAACCCCAGCAGATTAGACTGTAGTAAAATAGTTTTTCCAGAGGATTGCCTTCTTAAGAAGAACACAGCCCTGTAGCATATTTCAAAATGGTTCCTTTCCCCCTTTTTCTGCTGGAAGCATGATGGGCTTTTTCTCTGATATTCACTGTGAGGACCTGGTGTTTCTCCTGGAGCCAAAAGTAACAAAAGTGTGGGAGTCCTCTGATGACTGGGTACTCCTGATTTTTTAACTCCCAGACTCATCCACCCTAAGCTTCCAACAATTTGTCAATTACAATTCAATTTTTCCTATCCTGGCACGTGTTCATGGGGAGGTTTCTGCTCTGGTATATTGAGAGTCTCTGTATCCTCCATCTGTCTCTTCAATTTTGGGAGCAGCAATTTGCCCTATGATCTCATTTCTTGGACAGATCTGTGTCATTGGTTTTTCAGTTTGTTCAGCTTTTGACTTGTTAAGATGAGTGGCAAATTCTGTGCCCCTTACATGCTGGACTGGAAATTGGAATCCCTCTTTGTTGGATGTGTGTAGAGGTAGCTTTTTCCAAATCTGAATTTCTTTTAAGTTCTTTGTACAACTTATAAAGTAAGAGAAAGCATTGTAGTAGAAAAATGTTATTAACCATTGAAAAAAACAAAAGCGTTAAAAGGATTGCACTGAACTGGTATTTAAGTCCAGCTGTAGAAATATTGGGCATACAGAGGATCTTCTAAAGGAGATTTAAATTCTGTAATCATATATTTGAGCAGGGGACTTGCAAAATATTACAATGATATTTACATAGCACTTAGCATGGTTTAAGTGAGAGATTTATTTATTTATTTATTTATTTATTTATTTTTATGTGACAGAGAGACAGCCAGCGAGAGAGGGAACACAAGCAGGGGAGTGGGAGAGGAAGAAGCAGGCTCCTAGCCAAGGAGCCCGATGTGGGGCTCGATCCCGGAACGCCGGGATCACGCCCTCAGCCGAAGGCAGACGCTTAACGACTACCCAGGCGCCCCTAAGTGAGAGATTTATTGAACATAAAATCAGGCTATTTGTAATCCCAGTAATATGGGTAAAGAAACCTGGACATAGGAAAATTGAGTAACCATCCAAGGTCACCCTTTGATCACCTGCTATATACTATAATAAATCTGAACATCTGAACATTAATAGTCTTGTTTCTTCCGTGAAAATCGATTCAGAAATATACCTTTCTTAATTGCTTCCCCACAGGATTTATCTCCTACTGATAGGTACAAGATGAATTAGGGCACTTGGAGGCAAAGTTTAAGTATCTCACACCTCAGGCATGTTTCTCACCTATTTCATAAACACAGACACCATTGGAAAACCCCCAACTACCAGATTCATCAACATATTCATTGGGGATGCAAAGAAAGGTGTGGAATACATGGCTAAATTCTATAATTAAGGGCAAATTACTTAATTATTTCACAAAATGTAATTTGAATGAATAAACATATATATTTATTTATATAAATAACCATGCCTAAAATATCACATTAAAACAGTTCCTAAATGAGGGCAAAGATCCAAAGTATTTTGAGAGCCTGGTAGGTCTCCTATAGAATTGTAAAGGAGAAACAGGGCCCATAAGTAATATTTCTCAACGATGGTTAGCAGCAACAACAAAGATAAATACACACACTTGAGCCTCCTTTGGCTGCTAAAGGTTTAATTTAATTCAGTCCTTTTACCATGAAAATAGAGTCAGTTCACAACACAGGGCAGAGAAGAGGTGCTGGAAAGAATCCTTTCCCCTTTTGCCAAAATAAAGTTACCACTGAGACAGGTATGATTCTCCTCAAAAGGCTTGTTTTACACATCATTAGACACTCTCTGATAGTTATTGGAGATATTGAGAGTGAAAATGATGTGGGAGAATACGCAAAGAACCTAGACAGTATAGGGGAAAGATAACTCAATAGCTCAAAATCTGTAGTGTAATATAAGAATATCCGACTTTAAAAGGACAGACATAACTTTATACTATTTTAAAGCACTCATCTCCTTTATTGTAACTGTGTTTGCATCAATGTCTGTCTCTCTCCAGGGGCCTTTCTAATGGCTTGGATAACGGCTTTTTTATCTTTGTTGTCTCAATTTCCAATCTAAGTTGTTTGCCCTCAAATTTGTAACCACAAAAATGTACTAAATGAGTAAATGAAGGAATACCTGCATCTGTAAGTCAAAGAAGTATTTTTTCTCCTTTGGTGAAAATTATTTAGCATTTCTGAAGTTTTTGGAATTTTTTACTCTTTTATCTAATATAGAGAAGAGTTGCCACCATTACTTAGAAACATCATAAGTAGTTGATAAAATAAAATACAACTGCTTAAAATTATTTTAGATGATTAGGATATGAGGAAGAAAGCATTGGTATAATAGAAAAGGGAACAAAATGTTGAAACTTGATACTGAAGTTGCTTTTTTTCCCAAGCACAGTTAACACAAATCCATGAATTTACCGTTGCTTTCTACTCTCAAGGAAATACAAATTAGTTAAGGATCATAAAACCAACATTCAGCTTCATGTTTGTGGGTTGAGTTGCTACATGGAATCAGAATGTATTTTCTGTGGCATAATATTTTTATAGTGAAGCAGCCAAAATACCACAAATGCATAGCACGAGCTGCAAGTATTCTGGCCCTTCCAGGCATTTCTGTGGCTTGGCGTTGATAAATGTAGGTGAGATATAGGTTGCAGTTAGGATCAAATTACGACAAATACGGAGTTTTCCAAAAATATAAGAGTTGCTAAAATAGCTTCCCTATTACCTTGGGAGAGGATGCCTGTCCATCAACAAGCTGAGACTTCAGAGCAAGTTCTCACAATTGGATCTTTTGAGCCCACTCAAAATAAAAGCAATTATAAAAGACCTTTCCCTCACATTTCCACAATAGCTTTGTGTGGAAAGCACTAATACACAGTGGGACTTGCTTTTCCCCCTTCCTTCTTATTTCTTAATTGGGTATTTTTGCCTGTTATTGAATTTAAAATAATTGGGTGATCCCTTAACTTCAGAAATGATCAAAAAGTACTAAGACAAGTGTGGATATTTATTCCATAGAACATTACTTTGTTGGCCCACCTAATAATCACGTTTATTGCTTATGTGATTTCCTAATGTATAGGTAATCATTTATAAGCATGGGTTTTTTTCCTTTGTAGTTTTTCCCATCAATTTCTCCCTAATTTGGTTACATCGGATAATGACATAATGTAGCTTGGAAAACACAGTGTGTGGCACATATGATATGCACAGTACCTTGTAGATATTAATAAGACATCTAAACATAAGATACTTCTTAAGATTAAAGAAAAATAGAGCCTCTGATTTTTTTATATACTCACATGATTTTGATTTGTTTTTCTGGTATAATAAATGTGAAGTATATTCAGTAATTCTCCAATGTTATTACCATAGCTGCACACTAGACTTTCAACTCTTCTTTGTGATTGATAGTATAACATGAAATTTGTGTTTTGAAATAATGTGGCTTTTCTGAAGTTTTTATGTTTTAATGTTCATCATGTCTTATATGGGTCAATTTCTCAGTATTTTGAGAATATACCTTGATAATAAGAATTTATGTGGGTTTTGACGTAGCAACTAAGACTCTTGTTTCATTTCAAACAATGAACCAAATATTATGGGGTCCATATATTTGGATCATAGAAAATTAAACTGTGCTATACTTAGTTCTACTTTATAAGAAAAACATTTAAAAACGGTGCTGAAAACGATACGAAAACTTTTAGATCATTCTTACAGAATGAAGCCCTCAACACATCATCAATCATTTTCTTTTGTTTCCCAGCTCTATGATGTCCCTTCATACCACTTGCAATGAACTCCCTGTGGATATTTTGACCTTAAGACAACTGCCACCATTCTTATAGCTACACAAAAAGACATTTATTACAGTCAGATCAATGCAAAACTGATGCAGTTAAACCATTTTCTAATTAGTTCCCTTTCCAATTAATCTCTGATGAATGCTTTCCACTAATTCAAAGGTTCCAATCAACTGATGTTTTGTTCTTTTGTTTTATTTTGACAAGGACAAACTGAATTTCTCATTAATACACTTGCAACCATCACAATTATTTATATTTGCACTGGTAAATATTTCAGCCCTGCAGAACATTTAGTAATAAAGGACCTCTCATGTTGGAAACAGTAGAAAGACAGTTACCACATAGTCTCATTTCAGCCTTTGTATTGAACATTTCCATTAGCAATGTAGAAGATGGTATAAGTTGCTTGTAATCAAATTGAAAATGTGAATCAAATGGGACAGGATAGATATTGGGCAATGAAACAGCTTTCTAACTTCCACACCACTTATGTGGCCCTATGAAGTCTGATGGATTCTAATGATTCATTGCCTTCTGATATTGGAACCAAGCACTTGGGTCCTGAAGTTAGGAAAGAGTCTGGGTAGCTCAGACATAGTTTTGACAATGCCAAAACAAGCTTGGAAAGGGAAACAGTTTAACCAAGGATTTGGCAGCATAAAAACCCAACAAATATGTTAATTGATGTTTGTTTTAATATTGAATATAGTCAAATCCTTTTTATGTAAAACCAACCCATTAAAGAAGACACCCTCTGAAGGAGAACAGTTGAGCAACAGAGGTCAAAATGTCAACTGAGCCATTCTTTGTTAGAAGTCACAGAAAGAGGCTGAAACATTTTGATGAGGGTTCAAAATGAGATGGAAGGGAGAAGTATATAAAAATTATGCTTCCCTTTAGATTGCATATGTCAGCATTAGTTACGATTTGTAGGGTAAGAAAATTTTCCTCACCAAATTTTGGTGCTCAAAAGCTGTAAAACATAAATGTATTAGCCAAACATCTGCAAAAGGCCTTTAAAAGACTAAAATATTAACACTTTATTTTCACAATGAGGATCCATATAGTTGTGAAATGTTATGCACTGAAATTTTGGTTTTGGGAATTCATCTGCATTGAAACGAAGCTTGTTTTTCTCTTAAGACTTTCTCTGGGTTATAATTACCAACATGTTGTGAGATATATAAATTCAGTTGATAAAACCATGGCAGGTATAGGTACCCTGCTAATTTGTAAACATATCCATTATATTGAAAACAAACAGACAAATACATTATGTTTGATACATGGCTGGCTATAGCTCATTCTATTGTTAAGTTCTACTAATCAATACCTCCTGATAAAACAAGGTGAAAGTTATATATCAGAAAACACATATCAAAGCTAACAGCACTTCCATTTAACTGGGAATGAGGTGGAATGTAATTATGATGATAATAATAATAACCACGTATGGAGAACCCACTCAATATCTGGCTCACAATACTGGCAATTTGGATATTCTCTTCTATTTAATTATTAAACAAATCTTAAGGCTAGTATTATCATTCCCATCTTATAAATAAGGAAACTTGTTAAGCAGCCTGTCCAAAAAAATCACACAATTAATATGAAGTCGAAACCAAGATCCAGATCTGACTGTACTAAAAGCCTATGGACTTTTCACTCAGCAATCCTGCCTAAAAAAATAATAATAAAGTGAAACACCAGGGCTAAAGAGAGAATATGATATCTCTGGTCAAGCCCATGTTGTGATTTCATGCTTTGAGGTCATATTCTCTCATTCCCATCCCACTCCAAACACAGCAGTTATAAAAAAGCATTTTCAGGGAAAACAATTAAATAATAAAACCAAATTAAAGAAAATTCAGACAGAGATCTCTGTGGACCTGAAGTGGAAGAGAAATCACCAAGGACTAGTGGGTATGTGTGTTTGTACGTGGGGGTGGGGGTAGGGTAGGTATGATGGTCATTTGTTTCTGCTCAAATCTATTCCCTGCCTTTCTTCTGTCTATATCGCAGGTATCCACATTTCCCAGGCTCTCTTGACAGCCGGCTTTGGCTAGGTTGGGCCAATGAGAAGCAATAACAAGAAATTGGAGAACAGGAAAAAAAGGAAAAGCTAGGTTATCTGGCCTCCTATCTCTGCCTCCCTGGCATCTGGCAGTGACTGTGTCTCTCTAGTGGTTCATGGTCTTGCCAGACCCATTCCTCCCATGGTCCCACCTACCCCCCACCCAGGGTGGTTCTGGTTTCTGTCCAGTGGCACTGGTGGCTAGTCTCTGATAACAGCAGCTACAATGATGTAAGACATGGTGCTGGAGCAGATGTCCTAGGATGGAGGACAGACTCAGAGGAGAAAACTGTAAGCAAGAAATGGATAAACAGAGAGAGACAGATAGACAGAGAGAGAGAAAAGAAGAGAGAAACAACCTTATCCGGATGAGAATCAAAACTAAAATTTCAAACTGATTAGAATTAAATAACCCTAAGAGAGGCTGCCTGAACTTTCAGGATGTTAATACACTATAGATAAAATGGGGAGCAAATAGAACAATCTCAAATAAGCTATTATAAATCTATAAAATTAAGATCATTAAAGAAATAAATAACAAATAAGATCAACTAAAAAGAGAAAATTATAGGAACAGATTGTGAAACTAGAACTGATGGTTATGAAAAATAATAATTGGTAGAAATAATAGATATATACCTCATTCCCCTCAAATCTTGAAATATCAGAATTATCAAATACATATTATAAACAAATATAATGACTACGTTTTATGCCACTCTAGTGGGGGAATCCAAACAAATTTAGCATACTATCATTTCTCTCCTTCTGATATTACCATACAGCAGGTCAATTCATTGGGAACTGAGAAGAACCAACTCATATTGGTGGGCTCTCTTACTTAACCAAACCAAATGTGGTGGGAGTACATTTTTCAGATTTTAAATGGCCATGGGTGACATGTCATGGCTTTTGTTTTGAAATATGTGCAAGTGGAAATCAACTCAGCTATATCTCAAGTTGCCAACCTTTGAGGATTTACTGTTTATTCATATACTGTAGAGGATGATAGATCGATCGATCGATTGATCGATCGATCTACTCATTTATTTATGCCTAAAGGCAGTCCTGGAACTGTCTGATGATACTAGTGTGGCCAGCTTCTGTTCCCAGAGGCTTAACTATCTTTTTACACAAGCGTCCTGGTTTGCATCCTCAATTTTCACAATAAATGTATCAGCTCTATCATTTACTTCACTTTTGTAAATAAATTGCATTTCTATGGATCAACAATACAGAATATCTGGATTGCAAGCCTGTGTCAGAGAATAAATATTCAACTATTTTTCATCCTATATTTATAAAAAACCGTATTGAGAGAAAACATATTTATGGAGGGAAACATCAAAGAGAAATAATTCTCTAGTCTAAGTGGTTTACTTAATTCACCCTGCACCATTTGAAAGCCGTAAACACCAGAGTACATTATCATAGCTCCCTACAGACCTACCTTTACTGAATTGTACATTGGTGTTGTACACTAGACCTGTACTGAGGACTGCTATAAGAAAAACAAAATGAAAACCTTTTTGATTAGGGTAGGCTAAACTGCTTTAACAAATAGATTCAAACATCTATAAGCGTCTCAAACACAGCAGAAGCTTATTTCCCATTCACACAGCAGTCCAAAAATGGGTGCTCCTGGCAGGTGCACAATTTTCATCCATGCCATGATTTGGGAATATTTTGTGGCTCTGTCATGCCCTAGTTAGTCATCATCATGTGCATCCAACTGGTAGAAGATGATGGAAAGTCTGGTTAAAAGCCTTAGCCAAAAATAGCACTCATAAACTTATGCTCACTTTCCGTTGGTGGGAATTAGATAAACAGTCATACGTCTTTTGCAAGGAGTGCTGGGATATGTGGTTCCTAGCTAGGCAGCATCTTCCTATTGATGATTATATATTTTGGAAAAGCAGGATAAAATTTGGTGGACAAAGGTACACTCTCTGCCACACTGTTATCTGTTCTAATCACAGCAATGTGTAGAGGACATTGATCATGACTAAAAAAATAAACGTGTTAAGTTTCTTTCAAACATACGCCAGAGTAAAATTTTCTTTCCTTAAGAAACTGGTATACCTTTCTTTTTGAATGATATAATCATGTAAATGATCATGATTTTGTTGGTTGGTTGTTCAATTATTATTTCCTTAATTTTCTGTTTGCTTTGATGTAAGGGAAACTTAAATCAAATTGTGGTTAAAATTTAATAACTGTGCAGGATCTTATGACTTGCATAAAAGAAAAATAAAATTCATGCATTTATTGTATAGGTATTATATGAACATGGTAAAGCACTCAAAAGGACAAAATGATGTCAACATTTGGGCACCTCTTCCCAGAGCCAACAACTTTTATAAGGTTCTTTAGGACCCTTCCAGAGCTATTTCCTGCATCTATAATCACATGCAGGTTTTTTTTTATCATTTTCCTAAAACATGTGTTTCCTCTATCTAAACACGCACATCTTACATGTTTCTTGTTAATTTTATTCCTAATTATTTTCTCTTTTGTTTTAAATGGGGTCATGGGGCCTTTTCTCTATTACATATTTTAATTGTTTATTATATGATAGGTGAATGCTACTAGTTTTCAGCTGAACCTCAGGTTTTACAAGTATACAGGGTTATAAAATCTTCTATAATAATTATAATTTTACTCTGATCTTAACACTTATATTCCTATTCTCTTATTTAAGTTAGCGAGTACTTCTAGAACAATCTTAAATAATAGCTACGATAGCATATTTTTCTTGTCCCAACGTAAGTGGGAATGTTTTGAGAGTTCCCCTTTTAGCGTTTCTCCATTGGTTTAAGATTTTTTCCTTTTTATTGTAGAATTTATTTACTTTATATTTAGTAATTTTTAATTCACTTTGAGGGCTATTTGCTATCAGGTTTGGTTATAAAAGTGATGCTAAGTTGATTAAACAATTCAGAAATTTAGTTTCTTTTTTTATGCTCTAGAGCACTCAAATAAATTAGAGTTTTCTGTTCCATACACGAAGAAATAATCTTGGCCTAATGCTTTCAGGTAGAGAGGGTAGTTAAACAATATAAATTCTTCCTTAGCTTTTATGACAATTGAACTACTTATTTTGGGGGTGGGGTTGCTTTGTAAACATATCTTTTCCTAGAAAATCTCCCATTTTATCAAGATTTACAAAGTTACTTGAATAAAGTTAAGTAACATCATGTTGTCCTTTTACACTTCTCCCAATCTATAGTTATTTCCCCCTTCTCGATTCTTAATTATATATTTGTGCTTTCTCTTTTTATTTTTCCTTGAAAAATTGCTTACCCAATTTTTAAATACCTTGTTCTTGGATTTATTCAGTAGTTCTATACTTTTTCTACTTTCTTGTTTATTAATTTTTGCTTTTCTCTTACTACTATACTCCTTCTACTTTTCTTAGAATTATTTTGTTGCTGGGGCACCTGAGTGGCTCAGTCGGTTAAGCCTCTGACTCCTGATTTCAGCTCAGGTCACGGTCTCAGGGTCATGAGATCAAGCCCCTTGTGGGGTTCCACGTTGAGCGTGGAGCCTGCTTAAGATTCTCTCTCTCCCTCTCACCATCCCCCTCCCCACATGCATGTTCTCTCTCCAAAAAAAAAAAAAAAAATTTTGTCCTTGTTTTTAATTTTTTAAAATTTGCCCATAGTTTTTTAGTTGACACTTTTTCATTGTTACAAAAGGAAAGGTGTTGAGGATATAGAAAGAAAGGCTGTGCATACAAGGGAACACAACACAGCATCACTTTAGATTTCAGAAAGCAGTGAGCACCTCTCTGATGGTTCTTTGGGGAAATCGGAAAAGGGGGAAACCAATAAAGAGAAAGACCAACTTAGAGACAAAAAGAGGCTAAGAAATGGAACATCTTCCTGGAACCACAGTAGAGAGGCTAAATGAGGTCTTCATTTCCTTTTCAGGGATCATAAAATCTCGCCCACTGCTTGCTCTGGAATCCCTGCTCTCGCTCCGCCTCCATCTGTGCCTCCTCTGTTGCCTGCTTCAGATGGTGGGCCTTCTTCTTTCTGGCATCTGCCACCTTCTCAGCTGCCTGCTTCTCAGCTTGCAGGAGCTGCTGGCTACCCTGGGACTGGCCATTTCTGTCGTTACATCTGATGCTGTTTCAGATGCTGTTTTTAATTTTTATTATTGATGTGTAATTGACATACATTGCTGTATTAGTTTTAGGTGTACAACATATTGATTTGACAATTCTATGCATGACGCAATGCTCACCATGATAAGTGTAGTTACCATCTGTCACCATACCAAGTTATTACAATATTATTGATAGTTGTTCCATTCTAACTCCCTAAGATACTCACTTCTTTTATTATTATTATTTCTTCTTTATTAGTATAAAGGCTGAGAATTTTCCAGAGTTTAGCTGTACTTCATACTTTCTGATATAAGTGCTTTCGTGTCATTTTCCAGGTATTTTTCATTTTGGTTTTGATTTTTCTCATTCAAAAAAGGTTTTGGTTGGGGCACCTGGGTGGTTCAGTCAGCTAATCATCTGCCTTCGGCTCAGGTCATGATCCTAGGGTCCTGCAATCGAGCCCTGCATTGGGCTCCCTGCTCAGCAGGGAGTCTGCTTCTCCCTCTCCAACTGCATCATCCCCTCCTCCCCACCTCACCCTGTAGTGGCTCATACTCTCTCTCACACACCCTCTCTCTCAAATAAATAAATAAAATCTTTTTTTAAAAAAAGGTGCTTTTTTTGTTTTTAATTTGTAAGTGGAAGCATTTGTCATTTTCCAACTTGGTTATTATTTCTGTTTGTGGTACGCTGTGATCAGAGAATGTTGTCTGTATTATTTCTCCTATTTTGCATGTATTGACATATTTTCAATGTCCTACATATAATTAAATCCTGTAAATGGTCACTGTACTTGTAATAAAGGCACATAGTTTGTTTCCAAGGTAATCCAGAGTTTGTCATGTTAGCATTATCTCATCCCTTGTTTTGTTTTATTTAGGGCTTCAGTACCCTTAAAAATCTTTCTCTAATAAATGCATCAAGGACTAAGAGGAATGAATAAAAATAAGGTATCAATGTTGTCTGTTTGTTTTCGTATGTGTTTGAGTTTGTTTTTGCTTTAAGAATGTCGATGCTATGTTTTTGGCAAAAAGATATTCACAGATGTCATATTTTCACTGCAGAGTGCACACTGTCATCATTAAGGACTCTTCTAAGTTTCATTTAGTGTTTGTGTGCCAATTTCAACCATGTCTGATATAATGATATATGTCCTTGTATTTTATTTTCATTTGTTTGGTATGTTCTTTTTTATCATTAAATTTTTGATCTTTCTGAGTCACATTGTGTTGCATAGATCTCTTGTTTTTGCTGGTTTTGCTTTGTAATCCAATTTGAGAATGCTTTTCTCTTAATTGACTCCAGTTCGTTTGCATTTGTTAATATGACTTTTATGTTTATTCTTAGCTGTGTCATCATACTTTACATTCTGTTTTCTGTTTTATAATATATTTTAAACTTCCCAATGTTTTATTAGTTGTATTTTCTTCGGCTCTGGTATGTTTTTGGGTACATTGTTAAACACTGCTTAAAATACATTGTGGTATAAGGTAGAGAAAAATAAATATTTACATAGGTAGATGTGTGCACACAGAATATATACATATTTATGTACATGTATCCATTTATAAATTTCTCTGTCAAATGAAAAATTTTACATTGCTCATATCACAAATGGCCAGAGGAACAATTCTACAATAGAAAGAACACTCAAATAAGACTCAAAAAACCTGGCTTCTTCTTCTGGGTCCTTCTTGTACTAGCCAGAATACTTTAGGGATATTATTAAGTTTCTCTATAATGTTAAGATAATATTTCTCTTATGGTGAAATTCTTTAAAAGGTAAAGTATTTTTAAATGTACTTTTAGAATTACCAGCTCTGTCTTTATTTTTTTAATATTTCTCAAATAATCACCCAAAACAACAAAATGAAAAGTCAAAACTTTAACCTTGACATTGCAAGTGAATGTGATTTGGAAATCTCCATAGACACGAGTTCAGAAACACAAACATTCTATAACCCCACTGTATTTTATAAGATTAGTGACCTTCTGCAATGATTTTGACATTTGCCCATTCAGAAGTCACCCTAATGGTGCATGTAATCCGCATAAATGCTTCTGGTGTGACTTTTAAGTACAAATGACAGAGGCACCTGATGATCACCATGATGAGAACACATTATTGAGTCTGTTATGCAATGGTGGCAGGTGGCTGTAGACCTGGAAAGAAATAGGGTGGGAGGTCCTCCATCATTTAGAATTAGTCATGAGGCTGCAGGAAGAGGCTACATGTATGACAACATGAAAATAAAATAGCAAATGTTCCTCACACAATAAAGAAATGAGAAGATGGGTCAGAGTGTGAAATGTAATGTGAGCTTAGCTGGTGTCTGGGCTAGTACGTCATCCCTCTGTCCTTTGTTGTGCCTCAAAATAGAAAACAAAGGCCACCGGCACCTCCTGTGCAACAATCTAAACCTACATTAATTTACAATCTCAGTTCCCTTGTCACCTAGGAACCTCATGGGCATAAATCATCTCTGTAATGTTACTGTAAATAACAGCCCACTGGGCTGTTGTAGATTCATTAACTTCTCACTGTTTCTAACACTCCATTTCATGACACAGGGGATCTCCACAGGCATAAAGAAAAAGGTTATAAGTCTCTTTAAGCACACCTCACTGTACATTAAATGTAAAGCTGCACTCTTCTTTTAGATATTATAGTTTTTAGAGGTATATTAAACTAATTGTCTATAATAATTGGAAAAGTTATTATATCTCTAAATTAATATGTGTACAAGAAAAACATATACCTTGGAAAACACAAGATACTTCTATTGAATTAAAAATTTAAATTCTACTCAAGGGTAGAAAGAAAGTAGCAATTATTTAGTGCCTTCTAAGTGCACTTCAATGTGCTCTCTTTTTGTATCCTTACAGCAAGCTTGCACAGAATGCGTTAATGTTCTTATCTTAGAAGTGAGAAAACTGAGGAACAGAAAGGTAAGTATGTTTCCTATAGCCATTTAGCTCAGGAACTGCAAATACAGGAATCAAGCCATGGTGTGTCTGACTCCAAAGCCCTCCCTTTTCTTTTCTCCAGTGTATCACGCTATTTTCTCTAGGGCATATTACATAAGAGGTACCAAATTATGCAATGTAGTGTACTTAAAACAGATAATGCAGGGTCTATTACACTAATTATCTTTAAAATTAACAGATTCGAGTTCACAAGTATATGCAAGACAAAATATGAGGAGAGGTTTAAGACAGTAGTAAGGGACTGAAATAAAATCAATATCAAATCTGACTTACAAAATTCAGAAAAGAGCTCATCACAAAGATGACATTTCAAATAGTTTTTAAAGGATTGCAAAAAATTATAAAGAAAAACTGCATCATTAAGCATATCTTATAAACTGTATGAAGTTGAGTGTGCTCTTTACTTTCTTTTGTAGATACGTGGCCATTTTACCCGGTGTGTTTCTGAAAGCAGTCTTTGGCAGATAAGAAATTATTGCAGGTAAGATTCATTACATCTACACTGAAAAGATGTCTGGGAAAAATTTGGAGGCTTTTTTTAAAATGAGTTTATCATATTTGTTTATTAGCCAAATTTAAAGTAACAAATCTGTTCTCATTTATAAAAGAACACACCAAGAAAGGATTCAACAAACCACCGATCATGAACAAGAATTTAGCAGAAAGGTATGTCAATTAGAGGTCTAAGGTATATATTACAAAGTGTATATATTTAACAACTGGAAAGCATGTTGACATGTGTTCTTGGGAAATTGCACCAGCCGTCTAAAATTCAACTGTGTTGAGGTTTGGGGTTAGGATTGGACTCAAAAGACCCCCGAAACGGGTAATCTTTAGGAGAGTGGGCCAAATTCTTACACACAACTGCCACTGACATCAGAGAAAGGAATCAGACTTCAGCGGAAGGTGACCTTGAATGATTTGGAGCAGCACTTGTCCCCAAATCCACTATTAAATTCATTTGAAGTGAACTTAACCCACAGAAGAAAGCAAAGTCATGTTTCACCACCATGAATAAATAATATTCTGCATCTGTAGGAATCTGTCCAGAACAACATGAGTTAGTGGAAGTACTGCCATCTGCTTGGATTACTGCTCATGACAGGAATCACAGTACTCTCCAAAGAAGTCTAGAGCATGGTGAGATACTTCTTGTTACGGAATGATATCTTCTATTTAACTTTTTTTAAAAAAAATCATAATTTCCTAACTGTTTTAGGTTTAAATTTTTTTTTAAAGATTTTATTTATTTATTCGACAGAGATAGAGACAGCCAGCGAGAGAGGGAACACAAGCAGGGGGAGTGGGAGAGGAAGAAGCAGGCTCATAGCAGAAGAGCCTGATGTGGGGCTCGATCCCAGATCGCCGGGATCACGCCCTGAGCCGAAGGCAGACGCTTAACCACTGTGCCACCCAGGCGCCCCCTGTTTTAGGTTTAGACTAAACTATATTTTAACTTTTTCCAGGGTAGCTTTCTTTTTTGTTTAGTTTTGTCATTTATGTTCCTCATGTGTTACTTGCTTTTATAAATATATTTTCATTGATGTAGCAATGGCATTACCTCTTTCTTAACTGCAAAAGAAGATATACAGACTTTCAATGGGATAAGATAACACGTACTTATTGCTTGTTTCTTTGTCTATTTCTGCCACCTTCATATATCTGGAAGCTGAACACAGTGGCAGCTGAGCGCAACATTTAATGTTTTAAAGCACACTGGGCAGGTGAAGTGCATTTCTGTAGGAATCGGGAAGCTCCATAAATATATCTATGAACAGTAGATGCGCAACGGAAGTTCCTGACCAAATTCACATCTACAAGCATCCTGTTCCTTTGGGGACCTCAACTCTTGCTCTTCTCTCCTTACTCTAAATGATCCAGACAAACAGAACTGCCTTCAGTTCCTATCAGTCATTTCCATTCTCACCTTTAATCCTTTTTATGTGCCTTTACTCAGACACCACTTATTTCAAATGGCTAACTCTACTACTAACCATTCAGATTTCAGTCTAACCATCATCCTCCTCTTCCCTACTCCTTTTCCCCATGCCTCCCAAGAGGCTCAGTTAAAAGCCCTTTGCACTACTGTACCTTACATACTATCCTTCTTCAGCACTTAAAATTGCCCGCTTACTTCTCTGAATCTTACCTCTCAATGTAAGCTCACTGAGAGAGGCACATTTTGTTGGTCTTGTTCACAATTATACATCTCACAGTGTCTGGCACATATCAGGTAATCAATATTTACTAAATGAATAAATGAGTAAGTGAATGAATGAATGACTTTCATGCAGTACCTATATGAGGTATGGCAAGGTATATTTGCTAACTTCATATATAATGATTGATATTCCTTAAATCTGTTATCATTGTGGTAAGCAGACAAATAATATACAACAATATCACAACTTTTGAACAAGCCAGATAATTGGTAAGCAATTTGGGCCTCGGTGGAATTACCTAAACAGGTGGGATTCTTAACATTAGCCTTCCTGATATTTCTAAATTTATCCAATTATTCTAAAGTGCATCTGGTCTAGTCTTTCTTAAGTTATTAAACATTCCAGAGTAGTTCAACAGGAGATTAAGTCCATTGAACATGTGTACTGACTGCTTACCCTGGCCTACAATGCTGGATAGAAAAGTGACGGCTTCAGGACCACACACCTGAGATAGTATTCTTTTTCAATACTCACCTGTAACTATGCCTAGCCAGAATGTTTGTGACTGCTTCTCGTTGATAGAGTTATGTCAGGCATCTAGCCATATAGATCACTTTTAAAAGCTTCAGTGCACTCCTGGCTAAATACTGATGGATTGGATGAGACATCTTTAACCTTTACCATTCTTTCTACTTTCTGACATCTGTGAATGACACATTCAAAAATTTAATGCAATTTTAACTCTCAGATAGACTGGAATGTAGAATATTTTGGGATCTTGGGGCTAAGGAAGGGGAAGAAAAAGATGTTGGAATTAAAAAAAATAAAAAAGGACTGTGAATGGAAAGGGACCAGGGCGGCAGGGGAGTAAGGTTGTCACATATAATGAAGATTTAGTGCTTCAGCAATAAATATAATTCAGCTAGAAGAGCATGCTGCCAAAACACTGTGCAAGAAATACCCCCAAGGTATCCAAAGGGTCTCTTTAAATCCTGTTCACCTCACATTGCATATTTGAACACAGACAGTTGGAGTTCAGAGAGCACACATCTGGGTCACTGTGCAAATCCCCACTCTCCTTTAAAAAAAAAAAAAAAAACATGCACTCCACCTACTTTAGACTTACTCTACTGCTGAGTCTGCCAAGGAAAACTATTCCATTTTGGAATACAAAAGCCAAAACACAAAGTGGAACCAACCCACATGGAGTCATGCTCTGCTACTTTATGTATCCAAAGAAAGAAAAATATTCAAGGCACAAATTCTGAGATTACTACTCCCACAGACCACTGTACCTATGATTTTTTTTTTAAATTATCGTTGTCTTCTCCAATGAGGACCAGAAATCTTCAAGAAATCATGAGCTTTGATAAGAATATTCAGCACCATCTACTTCTCTTGCACTTAATGTAGAATTAAGCTCTCTATCGTAGTTTGGCATATATGCTATTTGTACATTATTCTTAGGTTCATCCTGATGATGTAAGGAGAAGGGCTTTGTAAATTTTAAAATGCTACCTCTGTAAAAGGGAAAGGCTATATGATTATAAGTTGCTTTCTTTTCATGTTTACTTTATACCTTGGTACCTTAATACAAGAAAGCAAATATGCATGATTGTCTCATTTTAAGATTCTCAAGCCCAATTCTGTATATGTAAATTGCTGTATGGAAATAGATCTTCTGATCTTGAACTAAAATATATCCTATGCATTTCTCAAAATTATTCAGTTAAAGAAAAAATGGTATATAAGCAGGTGCTTGCTAAGGGAATTTCACAATTATTATAGTAACAGAGAGAACTAAGCTAAAGCAAATCAACTGTTGTTCCAAATGGGGTGATCTAGGGTATAAATTAGTTTTTGCAGGTTTTTTAAATTTAAATTGAAGTTAGTTAACATATAGTTTAGTATTGATTTTGGAGTAGAATTTAGTGATTGATCACTTACATATAACATTCGGTGCTCATCAAAACAAGTGCCCTCCTTAATGTCTATCACCCATTTAGCCCATCCCTCCACCCGCCTCCCCTCCAGCAACCCTCAGTTTGTTCCCTATAGTTAATAGTCTCTTATGCTTTGTCTTCCACTCTGTTTCTATCTTATTTTATTTTTCCTTCCCTACCCCTATGTTCATCTGTTTCTTTTGTTTCTTAAATTCCACATATGAGTGAAATCATATGGTATTTGTCTTTCTCTAACTGACTTATTTCACTCTAGTTCTACCTATGTAGATAAATGACAAGATTCTATTCTTTTGACAGTTGGATTCATATGCAAGTTCTAACAGTTTTTCATAGAGCCTTTGGAGTTTTTATTGTATAGTATCATGTCATCTCCAAATAGTGACAGCTTTACTTCTTCCTTCCCAATCCAGATGCCTTTTTTTTCTTTTTCTTGCCTAACTGCTCTGGCAAGGACTTCCAATACTATGTTGAATGAAAGTGGCCAGAGTGGCATCCTTGTCTTATTCCTGATCTTAGAGGAAATATTTTCAGCTTGTCATTATTAAATATGATGTTAGCTGTGGGTTTGTTATATATGGCACCTATTATGTTGAGGTATGCTCCTTTTATACCCACTTTGTGGAGAGTTTTCATCAAAAATGGATGTTGAATTTTGTCAAGTGCTTTTTCTGCATCTATTGAGGAGATAATATGATTTGTATACTTCACTGCATTAATGTGGTGTATCATGTTAATTATTTTGCAGATGTTGAATCATCCTTGCATCCCTGGAATAAATCCCACTTGATCATGGTATATGATCTTTTTAATGTATTGTTGAATTTGGTTTGCTCATATTTTGTTGAGAATTTTTGCATCTATATCCATCAGGTATATTGGCCTGTAACTTTTTTGTGTGTGTGGTGTCTTTGTCTGGTTCTGGTATCAGTCGTAAAAAATTGTCTGGAAGCTTTCCCCTCTTCTCAATATTTTGGAAGAGTTTGAGAAGGATAGCTATTAAAGCTTCTTTAAATGTTTGGTAGAACTCATCAGGGAAGCCATCTGGTCCTCGACATTTGTTTGTTCTGAGGTTTTTGATTACTGATTCAATCTCCTTACTAGTAATTGGTCTATTCAGATTTTATAGTCTTTGAAGATTGTAAATCTCCAGAAATTTATCCATTTCTTCTAGGTTGTCCAATTTATTGGCATATAATTGTTAATAGTAATCTCTTATGATCCTGTGTATTTCTTTGGCATTATTTTTAACCACTCTTCTTTCATTTCTGATTCTATTTATTTGATCTCTCTTTTTCTCTTGGTCAGTCTAGTTAAAGGTTGGTCAATTTTGTTTATCTTTTTGAAGAACCAGCTCTTAGTTTTATTGATCTCCTCTATTATCTTTTTAGTTTCTATTTCATTTATTTCTGCTCCAATATCTATTTTCTTTTTTCTACTAACTTTGGACTTTGTTTTTCTTGTTTTAGTTTCAACAGGTGTAAATTTAAATTGTTTGAGAAATGTTTTGTTCTTGAGGTAAGCCTAAATTGTTATGAATTTCCTTTTTAGAACCACTTTTGCTGCATCCCGTAGATTTTGGTATGTCATATTTCTGTTTTTATTTGTCCGTAGGTATTTTTTTAAATTTCTCCACTGATTTTTTTCTATGACTCAGTAGTTTTTCAGTAACATGTTGCTTAATCTCCATGTATTTGTAGTTTTTCCAGTGTTCTTGTTATTGATTTCTAGTTTCATATCATTGTGGTCAGAAAAGATGCTTGATATGATTTCAATTTTCTTTAATTTATTGAGACTTGTTTTGTGTGATCTATCCTGGAGAATGTTCCATGTGCACTTGAGAAAAGAGTGTATTCTGCTGTTTTTGAATAAAACGTTCTGTATATACCTATTAAGTCCATATGGGCTAATGTGTCATTTAACGCCAATGTTTCTTCATTGATTTTCTGTCTGGATCACCTATTGATGTAAGTGGGGTGTTAAAATTCCCTACTATTATTATATTACTGTCAATTTCTCCCTTTAGATATCATAATATTTGCTTTTATATTTTGGTCCCCCTACGTTGGGTGCATATATATTTATAAATGTTATGTTTTTTTTGAATTGACTCTTCTATCATTATGTAGTGCCCCTCTTTGTCTTTTATTACAATCTTTGTTTTAAAGTCTGTTTTGTCTGACATAAGTACAGCTCTGTCAGCTTTCTCTTTGTTGCAATTTGCATGAAATATCTTTTTCCATTCCTTCACTTTCAGTCTGTTTGTGCCCTTACTTCTGAAATGAGTATCTTGTAAGCAGCATATGGATATGTCTTTTTTTTTTAAATCCATTCAGCCATTCTATGTCTTTTGATTGGATTATTTGG
The DNA here is from genome assembly GCF_023065955.2 of Ursus arctos. Classification (NCBI taxonomy): domain Eukaryota; kingdom Metazoa; phylum Chordata; class Mammalia; order Carnivora; family Ursidae; genus Ursus; species Ursus arctos. Next base: position 35,382,028 of record NW_026622797.1, on the reverse strand, counting down.
TCCATTTACATTTAAAGTAATTATTGATAGATATGTACTTATGCCATTTCGTTAATTGTTTTTTGGCTGTTTTGGTAGATCTCTGTTCCTTTTTTCTCTTTCTCTCTTTCGGTTTGATGATTTCCTTTATTGTTATGTTTAGATTCTCTTCTCATTTCCTTTTGTGTATTTACTATAAGTGTTTGCTTTATGGTTACCGTGAGGGTCACATATACCATCCTTCATAAATAACAGTCTATTTTAAGTTGGTAGCAACTTAACTTTGAACACGTTCCAAAACGCTACACATTTACTTCCTCACCCCCATTTTATACTTCTGATATCGCTTTTCACATCTTTTTATTTTATGTATCCTTTAATTATTGTAGTTTTAGTTAATTTTACTACCTTTTTCTTTTAAACTTCTTAGTAGCTTTATAAGTAATTGATACACTACCTTTACTATATATTTACATTTTCCAATGAGACTTTTTAACTTTTGTATGTTTTCTTGTTATTAATTAGTGCCATTTCTTTTCAGCTTAAAAAAGTCCCTTTAAATGTCTTGTAAGATCACTTTAGTAGTGAGGAGCTCCTTTAGCTTTTGTTTAACTGGAAAATTTGGTATTTCTCCTTCAAATTTGAATGATAATCTTGCTATCGTAGAGTATTCTTGCTTGGATTTTTTTTTTTTTTTTTCCCTTTCAGTACTTCAGATAAATCATGCCCCTCCCTTCTGGTTTGTAGTTTCTGCTGAGAAACCTGATACCCATATATGTTTTCCTTTATATATAACAATTTGTTTTTCTCTTGCTACTTTTAAGATTCTCTCTTTATCCTTTTTGACAATTTAAATATATTGTGTCTTGGTGTGACTCTCTTTGGCTTCACTTTATTTGGAATTTTCTGGGCTTCCTCAGTGTGAATATCTTCCCTACGTTAGGAAAGTTTTCAGCTGTTATTTCATCAAATAAGTATTCTGCCCCTTTCTCTCTCTCTCTCTTCTCCTCTAGGACACCTAAAATGCAAATAATATTCCACTTGATGTTGTTGTAGAGGTCCCTTAAGTGATCTTCATTTTAATCTTTTTTTCTTTGTTGCTTTGTCTAGATGTTATTGCTTTATATTCCAGCTTGTTCATCCATACTTCTACTTTATTCAGTCCATTGTTGAACCCCTCCACTGTACTTTCAGTTCAGTTATTGTATTCTTTATCTCTCTTTGTCACTTTTGTATGTTTGTTACTTCTGTTTGTCACTTTTTTATGTTTCCAAATCTTTGCTGAAATCCTCACTGTGTTCATCCATTCTTCTCCTGAGTTTAGTGAGGATCTTTATGACCATTGCTTTGAATTCTTTATCAGGTAGTTTACTTATCTCCATATTATTAAGTCTTTTTCTGAGGCTTTGTAATGTTCTTTCATTTGGTACATATTTCCCTGTTTTCTCATTTTGCTAGATTCTGTGTTTGTTTCTATGTATTAGGTGAAACAGCTACCTCTCCTAGTCTTGAAGGAGTGGCCTTGTGTAGGTAAAAATCCTCATTCTACATTGTCCTAGCTTTTGGTCACCTCTCAAACCTTTGTGATTGTCTAAACTGCCTCATTTATTCTTGACATCCCCCATTGTTGGGAAATGTCAAGACGTGTTGGTGATCCAAAGGGAGCATTCTTATTTAGCACCTAGTTCAGAATGACTGGAAGTCAGATCCTCAGGCAGCAGTGTTTGAAGTATGTAAATATATTTAGTCTTGTGGTCCACAATCATAATCCCTGCTGGCCTCTAGACCAAAGATCTGAAGGAATCCCCTGGAGAATTGTTGCAAAAAAAAAAAAAATGGAGCTCTTTTCTAGGAGTCTCATCAAGCTGTACTGAGGCCAAGGAAATGTACAAGGATGCTATCTCCCTGCTTGTTTTCTGGAAGCACCTCCCTAGCTTTTAAATATGTGGGAAACCTGAAGCCTGTTCCTCAGGGCAAAGCTCCAGGCTAAGTAAATAGGTCTTTTTCATAGGAAAACTTGGGTTGTGTTTTAGTCTGATATTTTTGCAGTGCCCTGGGAGTGGTAGCCTGCCAAGAGCTGTCTTTCTAATTTTTTCAGTCCTGTGGAGCTCTAGAATGCCAGCCCTCTTGACCACCAGAGCCAAGCAAAGAGGTATCCCCATCTTTTTCTCTTTTAATTATAATTTTGTATTATGTTATGTTAGTCAACATACAGTACATCCCAAGTTTTTCATGTAAAGTTCCATGATTCATTACTTGCGTATAACACCCAGGGCACCATGCAATACGTGCCCTCCTTAATACCCATCACTGGCCTATCCCAACCCCCCCCCCTTCTAAAGCCCACAGTTTGTTTCCCAGAGTCCATAGTCTCTCATGGTTCATTCCCCCTTCTGTTCTTCCTTCTTCCCTCCCTTCTTCCCTTTCTTCTCTTACCGATCTTCCTACTTCTTATGTTCCATAAATGAGTGAAACCATATGATAACTGTCTTTCTCTGCTTGACTTATTTTGCTTAGCTTTATCTCCTCCAGTCCCATCCATGTTGCTGCAAATGTAAAATCATTCTTTTTGATGGCTGAGTAATATTCCATTGTATATATGGACCACATCTTCTTAATCCAGTCTAAATTGTGGAAGCAGCCGAGATGCCCTTCAACAGAGGTATCACCTGTCTTAATCGTGTACTCCCACTGGCTTTAGCAAGGCAGCTGGGACATGTTCACCAGTTTCAAAAGGGCATCAGGAAAATGTCTTTTCTGCGCATGCCCATGGGCTTTAGCAATTCAGTGGGAGAATGCCTTATGTGTGCATGTGTGCCAGCTTTAGCCTGGAAATAGAAGAATGACATGACTGCTTGCACTTGTCAGCCCCAGCCAGGGGCCCAAGGAGTTTTCAACCACCCATTCTCACAGACTTAGCTAGGGATTAGAAGAACCTCATGACCATTTGCAGTTGTCCATCCAAGCCAGGGAGCAGAGAAGTACTGAAACCACCCATGCTCTCTGTTCTCAGCAAGTGCCACCACCACTCACCTTTGCCCATCCCAGCAAGGCAGTGAAAGGCACTGTGTCCAAGCTTGCACACCTGTGTTAGCAAACTGTGTGGAGAATGCAACAATGGCATCCCCCCTTGACTCTATCTCCAGGGAACATCTCCAAAGTCCATCTTCCCTTTAGTCAATGCCCCCAGATCAGCAAATGAATCGCCTTCACATATAATACAGGCACTTTTCAAAGTGCTGTTTTTTTCTGGGTCTTGGGGTGAGTAAGACCATACATGAATCTTCCAAGAGGAGAATCCCAGTTTCCTATAGCACTTTGGGACCCCTGGACATCAGCTCCATTGACCTTCCAATGACATTCTGGCAGCTCATCTTTTTGGGGCAGATCCCTGGGGCCAGGGTGCCTGATCTGTTGTACTAACCTTTCACTCCACCAGGAGAGGTATCTTTGGTGAAATCCCTCTCTACTGTGTATTGCTACATGGGGATTGGGATTTTTTTGTGAGACCACATCTCTGCTTCTCCTCCCATCACAATGTGGCCCTTTTAGCCTTTGTTGTGTAGGGCAGTTCATCTAGTTTTCAGATCTTTTTCAGAGGGAAATGATCTACCTATAGCTATGGATTTGGTGTCTGTGAGAGAAGGTGAGTTCAGGATCTCCTCCACCAACAAATTGGTCCCCCCTGTTGGGCACTTTCAATATCTCCAGTTAAAATATGGAAGAACTAAGTTAGAGTCAAAATTTTAGCCTTGGCCTATGCAGGGTCCAGAGGCTTCCTCTGTAATCACCTATGCATGTTTTGGGCATGTTGGCTTATATTAATAGGCAGAGGCAATTCATAACAAAAATTTGACAACTATATATTAGATTCAATTTTGAACCTATTTCTAACATTATTCTGTAGTATAACTTGATAGCTTGCTACATATCGAAGTTAGCCTATAATCACTTTACCATTTGACCTCAAAATAAAAGAAATCATGTTCATATAAAATATTGGAAAAGCTTTAGAAAATAAGGATTTCAGTTATACACAGAGTTTGCAGGTATTTTTTAATTCTAAGTTAGATAAAGCAAAACCAGATTGACCTCTAGTAAGATAACAAAATAAGGCTCTAGGTTTCAAATGATTTTATAATGGTTGGAGAACACTTTCTAATTTTATCAACTATGAATTTCTAAAAGGAATCCAAATTTTTAAAAAAATCAGGAACCATATTCAAAATCTTGCTTAGTCTAATCAAAATAAAATTCACTATGGAAAACATTGTGTTTCTACTCTTCTAACAAACAGTACTGTGGTTAATTAACAACTATCATATCTACAGTAGGTAAAATACAAAAATAATCAACATACAATTTCTCATTCTTGAAAGAGAATTCAAGTCCCATATATATTCCAGTCTCACATATTCTTTAACCTTCTTGTGCCCTAAAGAGTTTTCAATTAACTCCAAAATAACTAAAAATTTTCCTTAGCTATAACAGAGGTCTATGAGCCAAAAGTTCCTCAAAATCACACAAATTCCTTAATTGTACCAATAAAAATTCATATTCAGTAGTTTTGGATGGCACTGGAATATTCATATTTTTTAAAACTCCCCAGCTTTTATCCTATGTAACAATCTAGTATCAGTGAGGGGAGCTGCATCTGTAAACTCCTGAAGTAGAACATTTCATTACCTGACCATGCTGATGAACTAGGTGTTATATTTATAGTGCAAATAAATCTAACATCAACAATTTACGGATAGAATTTTATGGTGGATTAGTTTATGGTGGATTAGTTTATGTGTGATAATGCAAATCTTATTTTAACATGATAAATATTGGGATTATTGTTTTATTCTGGATCTTCCATCTGGTATTAGCCAAATTCACCACAAACACCACACTGACTCAACTACAAAGTAATTATCTTTATGCTGTAAAAAACATTTTCTGCCTTACTTTTAGTTATTTTACTAGTAATCAATATAACAATACAGGCATTGATAAAAACATAAATGAATCAAGGTAATATATAAATAGATAAAATTGGACAGGCTTCATATAACTAAACAGAGAAGTTTGGGCTTAAATGGAACTACCAAAGGTTAAGTTCAGTTTTAGAGAGGAAATGGGCATGATTGAACTTGTGTTTTAGAAGAGCATTCAAGAGGCAATTGTGGAGGGTGGACTTGAGGGGAAAGAGATTAGCAGCAAAAGAAACAATAAGTAATAGGTGACGGGAATCAAAAGTCATAGCAGAGGGGATAGAGAGGCAAAGAAATAATAATAACTAGCATTAAATAATGCTTACTGTGGGGGCACCTGGATGTCTCAGTTGGTTAAGCATCCAACTCTTGATCTCAGCTCAGGTCTTGATCTCAGGGTCATGAGTTCAGGCCCTGTGTTGGGGTCCACACTGGGCATGGAGCCAAATAAATAAATAAATAAATAAATAAATAAATAAATAAAATTAATAATGCTTACTGTGTAGTAGACAAAGTTTTAAGCACTTTATACATATTAACTCATTTAATCTTCACTATAACCCTATGAAATAGTGTTATCAATTGACTTTTTCTGTACTTTAAAATAACAATCATTTGTTTAGCACACAAGTCACTAAATTGGTAGTTCTTCTGATTTGGCTAGCATTACACATACTCTTTAGTCATTGCCAGGTTGGCTGGGGACTGGCTGATCTATGATGGCCTCAGTCAGGAAGGTTTGTCTCTAACTTACATTGTGTCTCTGTTCCCAGAAGACTGGCTCAGTCTTGTTCACATAATAGTTGGGCAAGTTTTCAGAGACCAGTAGCATTAAGTGCCTCTTAAGACCTGATACACACAATATCTTCTTCACTCTATTGACCAAGCAGGTCACAGTCCAGCCCTGATTTCAAGATGGGAAAATTAATCTCATCTGTTGCTGATAGATACTGCAAAGTTACATTGCAAAGGGAAGGGTATGTCTTACTATTATCTTGCCTATTTTGTAGATAGTGAAACAGAAACACAGAGTTGTTAATTAATTTACCTTAGATCATTCACTAAACAGTGCAGCATCACTGTTGTCAGAGGAACTGACCTATGTGTCTGTAAGGTTTTAAAAAAAGGGTGGATGACTAGAGAAGTATTAGGAAGAAAAATCAGTATGATTTAATGATTAATTACATTGGGAGCAGAAAGTCAGAGAAAGAATAAGAGAGGATCCAAATTTGGAAAAATGGTGATATTATTAAGAGATGATAGCATTTGTTGATGACGCTATCCAAAAATTAAGTAATATAGCAGCATGATTAAGTCCTAGACAGGGATAGGAATAGGCCTAATAAAAATGTTGATTACACATTAAAGACTGAGCTGTCTTCAAGTTACTTAGGTGGACACGTCTAGTGAGCTAGTGGAGATAGAGTGTTTCACTCTTTTTCTTTTGAGATAAGGATACAGATTGGGGGGGCGCCTGGGTGGCACAGTGGTTAAGCGTCTGCCTTCGGCTCAGGGCATGATCCCGACATTATGGGATCGAGCCCCACATCAGGCTCCTCCACTATGAGCCTGCTTCTTCCTCTCCCACTCCCCCTGCTTGTGTTTCCTCTCTCGCTGGCTGTCTCTATCTCTGTCAAATAAATAAATAAAATCTTAAAAAAAAAAAAAAAGATACAGATTTGGGCTCCATACAGTTGGTCTGGTAATTGAAAGCCTATGACTAGATGAAAAGACTTGGAAAGATTTCAAAAGGAAGACCATAGACATAGTTCTGGAGAGGCACAGAGGTGGTGCAGAAGAAAAGGAGCCTTCCAAGAAATTTTTAGATGATAAAACCAAGAAATAGCAATATCAAAAGCAGTAAGGTAACAGTAAGGTATTCCCACTAATGGGAGATGAAGCCATTTGTATTTCACTAAAAAAATCAGAAAATCTACATAAAGTATTTTAAAAACCAAAGAATCACATCCTTAAATAAATCAGAGAACCAACATGACAGTAACAGATCTAAAATAAGGAGAGAGGCCCATGAAAGTAAGCACAGAATTTAGGGTTACTTTATCCTGGGAGAGTTTGACAATTACAAAGAAAGCTTCTGAGAGTTTGGGCTGTGCTTTTGACAACCTCACAGGTCTAAGAGAACTAAAGTTGAGTCCAGAGTCTACCAATGGAAATGGCTTCAGTGATCCTTTACACTTCAGTCTGGGACCTTACAAAGCTGCCCTCTAGGTATAAGAGTAAACCAAAAATTGACCATTCTCAGAGCACTGCAGTTTCTCTGAATCACCTGTCTCTTAAATTAGATTAAAGAAATTTATTAATGGTGTATCACCCTTAATATCACCAGGCATCCTCCAGAGCATAAGCTCTTGGCAAAAACACATGCAAATTTAGATCCTTTTTGTGACATGATAACATTGTCCTAGCCTTCAGGTTATATCTACAAAATACTTAAATTTGAGATCCTCCACATAATCAAAATAACCAGTCATACTAGAAGACAAGGCAATATGATCAAAAGCAAAACAGCAATAAAAAAGAAAAAGCAAACAACAGAAAAAGACCCACAGGGGATTCAGAAAATGGCACTCACGGACAGACATTTTAAAATAACTTCAAATGCTGTCTAAGAGATAAAAGACAAAATAGAAATTGATGAAAGAACTTGAAAATATTAAAAGCATCCAGATAGAAATTCTAAAACTCAGAAACTCAATAAACAAAATTAAGAATATAATAGGTGGCTTTGCCAACAGATCAACACAATTAAAGAGACAATTAATAGCCTGAAAGAAAGATCAGGAAAAGAACAGCCAGAATAAGAGCTTAAGATGTGTAAGATACAAAAAAGTATAGAGGAAACAATGGTAAGGACTACATATAATGTTTTGGAATACCAGAGAAAAGAAAGTTACTTCAAAGAACAGGTACTTCAAAAAGATAACATCCAAGTGACCAATAGACATTGTTAAAGTGTTTAACTTTACTAATATTCAGGAAAATGCAAACTGAAAATACAATGAGATAACCACTACATACCAAAATGACTAAAACTTTAAAAGACAAAAGTACCAAGTGTGGCAAGAATGTGAAGTAAGAAGAATTCACATACCCTTCTAGACATGTAAGGAAAAAAGGAAGCCATTGATGAACAAGACCTAGGAATTGGAAAGAAGCAAATACCCAAGTGGAAGTTTACTTGTAAATTATCAGAGGAGAAATCTACCTTTCTTTTGAGAGGAAGAAAGGATGGATAGAGATTTAGATTGTTTTGGAGCCAAAATTTTGAGGAAGTTCTGAGTGTATTCTATGTTCTTTGTCCATGAAATTGAGGCCATTGATTCAAGGGAGGAAAGTAAAGCTGGGTTAGAGAGTTTTCAAATGTTGCAGAGAATTTTAGAATGGCTGTCATGTTGAAGTTGGAGTTGACAAGGCATATGTAAAAAAATAACAGACTACTGAGAACTAGGTGTATAATGAAAGCAATGCAATGTGGGTGATTCCAATGTTAGCATTTTAGTGATTTCTATGGTCTCAGTGAGGCAGGGACTATCTTGGTTTATGAAGTCTGTCATAAGTATCATTCTAGGTGTCTCTGAAGTCAATTTCTTCATTTAGTGAGAAGTAGAAATACTGTACTCACTATAAAGGAGCATTATACATCTGTTCAGAAACAATTGTACGTAGTTATACAGAAAAACATGCCAAGAGAGTGAAAACAAAGCATTTATTTACATTGAATCTGGACTAGAGTGGTGACCTTGCCCGTGGAATGGTGTTTAATCCACATACTTTCCTAGAAACAGTTGGCATTTAAACTATTTTAGGCACTCTAGCATCCATGTCCCCTAAAGCCATCTCAAGCAAAATGATGCAGGTCCTCAAATGTTACTAAACTTCCAGCAAGAGAGACCCAGCCAACTTCCTTTGTGGACCATTCTAGTTTCTCCCAATTCTCATGGCCTGGGCATACTTTCTTACATGTTTCATGGTCTATTTAACTTTCCCTGGAGTCTGGAAAACCTCAAAAGCCTGTTGACAGCAAGGATTTTTAAAAGTCTTTCCTAAGACAGCCAAAACTATAGCTCATAGCCAGCACAGAAATGATTTTTTACAAGCAGACCAGTGATATAGGTTTCCCTCCCACTCAATTACATTCCCTCATTTCAGTTCAGCTTTGCATATGAGTTTTACAAAGCTGAGTTTGACGAGATGAAATGTTGTTAGGAACTAAAAGGCAGGATCATGGAAACACCTCACCAGAGATATATTTAATTAAAATGACTCACCATAACAGCAAAAGAATAGGCAATTTTGTAGGTTGTCTCCCCAACTTTCTCCTTACCTTACCACCAAACCTCATGTGGTCTTAAAAAAAAAAAAATCCCAACAAAGGGTAGATCGAATCTTGAAAGGAATACATGTTAGCTTGGTGCTCTTTTGCATTTTGTTATCCCTCTAAACACCAGAACAGGCAGGACCAAGTTTGGAAGCCCAAGAGACACTTTCAACAGCAACCTTATCTTGTTGGAAAGTTTGCTCTGAGGTCACATGGGGCGAGCCAGAGCCCAGTTGACAGTGTGTCAAAAGGCCTCAAGCTAGCAAAAGAAAGCACTATGAGTGCACAAAGGTCGAGCATCTTTGGAAGTGGGTAAATTGGAACAATATGATATGCCTTGTCTAAAAACATATCCCATTTTCTAACTGCAAAAAGCAGTTTGTGATCTGGATTCTTAGCAGCAGAGGAAATGAAAATGAATAAAATTAATTTAATGTCAGAAGTGCTGGATTTTTGTAGTTGCTGCTCACAGTGGTATTAAAAATGAAAATAACAAAAGCACATGCCTAAATATATAGACAGCAATTCCTTCAAAACCCTGAAAACTTTGGGCAAGCCCAAACAGCATGCACCTACCATCCAATTCAGGGGGAACCAGGACAGCATTGGATTTCACAGATAGCACCACAGACAGCTATTAAGCTCTAATTCGGTGTCACATTTCTGCCCAGTGCTGGCTGACTACTAGCCCAATTTGCTGGCTTCACTCTCTCTGTGTTTCTTCATTGTTTCAAACCAGGCAGAGACTTATCTTAATAATGGGTCAATCCTCAGCCAAATGTGTTCAATTGAAGGCCACCATGGGAGAATGGCAGGATATTGTCTTTCCAACAGCAAGCGAATTGCAGGCAGCTTAAGGCAATATCCATTTCACTATAATGCTGGTTTATGTTACAGCCCTTTTCAAACTTCTAATTGCTCTGTATTGCTGACATTTATAGACATGCCCTATTTTAAATGAAAACACAACACTGAGGTCAGGAGGAGGTTCTGGGACAGCAGAGACCCCAGGTGAAGCCAAAGGGGGAAATTACTTTAAAACTTCTAAATGCCAAACATGTTTGAGAAAAGAAGGAAAAAAAATAAAGTCTTGGGGCAGAAAAAACATTAATCATGGCCCCATGATATAAATTAATAATAACTATATTTAATTTTCCTATGTAAACATTCTATGGTTGGATTATATAATTTTTAAATGAAAGCAAATATTATTCATTGGGCCTGGTAAGTCTGGTAAGTCTCAGTTTATATGGAATAACTTTGGATATGATTTTTTTCTCCCAATTTCACTTTGATTTGTTAAAAGCAAATACACCAAGCTAACAAGGTTTGTCAGCTGCTTTTGGCAATAATGATATGTTATGAGTCTTTCAGATTATTCTAAAAGTTACAATGAGTAAAATAATATATCACATTTATGTGGGACTTTTCACCTAGTATCTCATATGGTTTTATAAACAGTAAATCATTCATTCCAGAATTGCAACTAAGGAGTCTCAAATAAAGTTCTAATAAGTAATTTCTCCCAGGTAGCTCCAGAAAAAGAAAGGCATATAAAGACTACAATCATTTTCATTTGTTTATTCATACATTCAATCACTGAGTTATTGAGTCATTGATACATATCCTGAGCAAGTATTTATGTCATGTTCATGTATATTTAACACTGTGTAGATTTCAGGCTCTATAGAGAACTATTAAAGAGCTTACACTCTAGTTGGGTCCTGGTTAGGAAATCAATTGTTTAAGATCCTACTCTAAATTGCCAAAACAAATTCTTTTCAACATTATGCTTACTTAACTCCCTATGAATGTCTTACTGAGGAATAAGAAATTATCAAGGAATATTCAACAGTACTGTTTTCTTTTTACATATTATATATATTTATAGAAAAAATTTTAGAAAAAATAAAAATCACCATTTAAAATTTAAAAATCATTATTAATTCCACTATGCAGAGATAAATATTGTTAACAATTTGGCACACAGATTTCTTGTCTGTTTTTAATTTTTCTGTGTGTGTGCAGAATATATATACTTTTTACATAAATAAGATCATGACACACATGCCAATTTATAATTAACTTTTTCTCAGTTAATAATACATTATGAATATTTTCCAACGTGATTAAATTTGAGTTTTTGGCATTATGAAGTCAGACATAATGACCACATGATTTTTGTTATTAATTCCACTTCAAGTTGTGAAGGACATTAAACTACAAGTCAAATTCACATGAAGAAATAAAAAACACAAATAAAGTTAACTACATAGATAAATATAAGAGATAGTATAAATATATTTTTGTTTGTAACTCCTTTTTTTCCTGTGGTCTAAAAAAACCTGAAAAAAAGAATAATTATAAACCTAAGTTGATAAACACACAATGTAGAGATACATGACTATACAGCATTAAAAAGTGGGGAAACAGAACTATATAGGAACAAAGTTTTTGAAACACTATCAAAATTATATTGGAATTAATCTGAACTAGATTATAGTAAATTAAAAGTTATAGTAACATCTAAGCCGCTAAGAAAATAATTCAAAAATATATTGTCAAAGAAGCAACAAAATAATTAAAATCTCATACTAGAAAACATTTATCTACTTGACACAAAAGAAGACAGTTATGGAAGAAATGAGGAGGGAGACAAATATACATAGAAAATAAATAGCAAAATGACAGATGTAAATTTTACCTTATCGATAATTAGATTAAATGTAAGTGGATTAAACTCTTTAATCAAAAGGTAGAGATTGGCAAAATGGGGGTAGAGGGGATGATCTAATTCTATTCTGTCAACAAGAGACTCACTCTGGATTCAAAACCACACAAAGACACAAAGAAAGTAAAAGAATGCAAAAAAGACATATAGTAGACCCCCTTATCTGCAGTGTCACCTTCCACAGTTTTAGTTACCCACAACCAACGTGGTCCAGAAGTAGATGATTTTCCTTCTGATATATCATCAGAAGGTCAACAGTAGCCTAACACTGTGTCACAGTGCCTACATCACTTACCTCACTTCATCTCATCACATAGACATTTTGTTAGCTCATATTATTACAAGAAAAAGAAGGGTGAGCATAGTGTAGTGAGATATTTTGAGTGAAAGCCCACATTCACATAACTTTTATTACAGTATACTGTTATAATTATTCTATTTTATTATTAGTTATTGTTGTTAGTCTCTTACTGTGCCTAATTTCTAAGTTAAATTTTATCATAGGTATGTTTGTGTAGGGAAAAAACATAGTACGTATAGGACTTGGTACTACTATTCATGGTTTCAGGTATTCACTAGGGGTCTTGGAACATATTCCGCAAGGATAAGGGGGGACTACTGTACCAAGCAAACAACAACCAAAAGAAAACTGGGGTGACTAACTATACTTACAGCAGATGAAATAGATTTTAAATCAAGAATTAACAGGGACAGAGAAAGACATTTTATCATGATAAAAGGGTCAACCAAGAAGATATATATGTAACAATTACAAGCACACATGTACCTAACAGCAGACACCCAACATACCTGAAGGAAAAAGTAACTGAATTGAAAGGAGAAATAGAAAATTCAACAATAATAGTTGGAGACTTAAATGTGCTACTTTCAGTAATGAACAGAATGACTAGGCAAAGGATTAGAAAAAAATATAAAACTTGAACAACACTAGAACTCAACTAACCTAACAGACATCTATAGAATACATCACCCATAACAGCAGAATACTCATTATTTTTAAGCACATGGAATATTATCTAGAATAGATGATATGCTAGTTCACATACCAAGTCTCAATAAATATGAAAGGATGAAAGCATACAAAATGTGTTCTCTGACCATAATGAAATGAAATTAGAAATCAATAATAGACAGAAACTTGGGAAATTCACAAATATGTGGAAATTAAACATACTTCTAAGTAACCAGTGGGTCAAAAGAAAAACCATAAGGGGAGTATAAAATACTTGATGATGACTGCAAATGCCTACCAAAACTTATGATTTATAGGAAACCAATGCTCAGAGGGAAATTCATAGCTGTAATGTCTACATCAAAAAGGAAGAAAGATTCAAATAAATAAACTAACCCTTAAGAAATAAGAAAAAAAAGAAAAAGCAAATTAAACCCAAAGCAAGCATATGGAAGAAAATCATAAAGGAAAAAGAGTGGAAATAAACAAAACAGAGAACAGAAAAACAATAGAGAAAATCAATAAAACAAAAACATGATTCTTTGATGAGATCAAAAAAATTGATAAACTGTTCAATAAATTAACCAGGAAAAAAGAAAGAAGATTCAAATTACTAAAATTAGGTATTAAGGAGAGTACATTTCCACTAACCCTACAGAGATAAAGGGGATTATAACTGAATATTAAGAACAATTATATGCCAGTAAGTTAGATTACCTAAATGAAATGAGAAAATTTTAGGCAAACATAAACTACCAAAACTTATTGAATAAGAATTAGAAAAATGGACCTATAACAAGTAAGGAGAGTGAGTCAGTAACCAAAAAACTTCACACACACACACAAAAGCCAAAAAACAAAAAACAAGATGGTTTCATTGGTGAAGTCTGCCAAATACTTAGAGGATCAACACCAATCCTGCACAAGATCCTCCCAAAAATAGAAGGCAGAAATACTAGCTAACTCATTCTACAAAGCCACAAAAATCAGATGAAGGTATCAACAAGGAAAGAAAATTACAGACTAAAATTCCTTATGAATGTAGGTACAAAAAAAAAAAAAAAAAAAAAAACACTAGCAAACTAACCCAGCAACATCTAAAAAAGATTATGTAACATAACCAGGTTGGGTTTATCCTAGGAATGCAAGGTTGGTTCATATATTAAAAATTAATGTGATATGCCATATTAATAGAATAAAAGTAGAAAATGCATAATCATTTCAATAGATGCATAAAAAGCATTTGACAAAACCTAACAGTGTTTCATAATAAAAACACTAAATAAGCTACAAATAGAAGGGAACTTCCTCACCCTGATAAAAGGCATCCATCAAGAAACTACAGATAAACTCATACTTACCGGTAAAAGACTGAAATCTTTCCCCCAATATCAAGAACAAGACATGGATGTCCACTCTCCCCACTTTCATTCAACATTGTATAGGATGTTGTAACCAGGGCAATTAGGAAGAAAAACAAATAAAGGCATCCAGATCGGAAAAAAGAAGTAAAGCTATTTCTATTTGTTAATGACATAATCTCATACATTAAAAGCTCTAAAGAATCCACAAACAGATACACAACACAGCAAGTGTTAAATAGATAGAAGAGTTCAACATGGCTTTTTGCAAGCCAATACACACACACATATATAAGATCAACACACATAAATAAGTTGTATTTCTATACACTTCAATGAATATTCCAAAAATGAAATTAAGAAAACAATTTCATTTACAATAGCATCAAAAGAATAAAACACTTAGGGATAAATTTAACAGAAGCAATTAAAAACTTGTACACTGAAAACTACACTATGTTATTAAAAGAAATTAAAGAGTGTGGTATTTTTCCTTCTGTTTTTACTTTTTGCAACTACCAAACTCATTCTGTGAGGCCAGTATTACCTTGATCCCCAAACCAGGCAAAGACCCCATCAAAAAGGAGAATTACAGACTGATTTCCCTGATGAATATGGATGCCAAAATTCTCAACAAGATCCTAGCTAATAGGATCCAACAGTACATTAAAAGGCTTATCCATCACGACCAAGTGGGATTCATCCCTGGGGTGCAAGGGTGGTTCAACATTCGCAAATCGAACAGTGTGATAGATCACATCAACAAGAAAAGACTCAAGAACCATATGATCCTCTCAATTGATGCAGAAAAAGCATCTGACAAAATACAGCATCCTTTCCTGATAAAAACCCTTCAGAGTGTAGGGATAGAGGGTACATTCCTCAATTTCATAAAAACCATCTATGAAAAGCCTACAGCGAATATCATTCTCAATGGGGAAAAGCTCAAAGCCCTTCCCTTAAGATCAGGAACACGACAAGGATGCCCACTCTTGCCATTATTATTCAACATAGTACTAGAAGTCCTTGCACCAGCAATCAAACAACAAAAAGGGATAAAAGGTATTCAAATTGGCAGAGAAGAAGTCAAACTGTCTCTCTTCACAGATGGCATGATACTCTGTATGGAAAACCCAAAAGACTCCACCCCCAAATTACTAGAACTTATAGAGCAATTCAGTAATGTGGCAGGATACAAAATCACTGCTCAGAAATCAGTTGCATTTCTATACATGAACAATGAGAATGAAGAAAGAGAAATTAGGGTATCCATTCCATTTACAATAGCACCAAAAAATCATACGATATCCAAAATTAACTTGACCAGAGAGGTAAAGGATCTATATTCTAGAAACTACAGATCACTCTTGGAAGACATTGAAGAAGACACAAAAAGATGGAAAAACATTCCATGCTCATGGAACGGAAGAATTAACATAGTTAAAATGTCTATGTTACCCAGAGCAATCTACACTTTCAATGCCATCCCGATCAAAATACCAATGACATTTTTCAAAGAGCTGGAACAAACAGCCCTTAAATTTGTGTGGAACCAGAAAAGGCCCTGAATCACTGAGGAAATGTTGAAAAGGGAAAACAAAACTGGGGGCATCACGTTGCCGGATTTCGAGCTATACTACAGCGCTGTGATCACAAAGAGAGCATGGTACTGGCACAAAAACAGACACATAGATCAATGGAACAGAATAGAGACCCCAGAAATGGACCCTTGGCTCTATGGGCAACTAATCTTTGACAAAGCAGAAAAAAAAAATGCAGTGGAAAAAAGACAGTCTCTTCAATAAATGGTGCTGGAAAAATTGGACAGCTATATGCAAAAGAATGAAACTTGACCACTCTCTCACACCATACATAAAGATAAACTCCAAATGGATGGAAGACCTTGATGTGAGACAGGAATCCAACAAAATCATAGAGGAGAACATAGGCTGCAAGCTCTTTGACATCGGCCACATGACACACAGCTGTCATGTGTCTTTCATGACACATCTCCAAAGGCAAGGGAGACAAAAGAAAAAATGAACTTATGGGACTTCATCAAGATAAAAAGCTTCTGCACAGCCAAGGAAACAGTCAAAAAAACTAAGAGGCAACCCACGGAATGGGAGAATATATTTGCAAATGACACTACAGAAAAAAGACTGGTATCCAAGATCTATAAAGAACTTCTCAAACTCAATATACGAGAAACAAATAATCAAATCAAAAAATGGGCAGAAGATATGAACAGACACTTTTCCAATGAAGACATACAAATGGCTAACACATGAAAAAATTTCAAAATCATTAGCCATCTGGGAAATTCAAATCAAAACCACCTTGAGATACCACCTTACGTCAGTTAGAATGGCAAAAATTCACAAGGCAAGAAACAACAAATGTTGGAGAGGATGCAGAGAAAGGGGAACTCTCTTACACTGTTGGTGGGAATGCAAGTTGGTACAGCTACTTTGGAAAACAGTGTGGAGGTCCCTCAAAAAGTTAAAAATAGAGCTGCCCTATGATCCAGCAATTGCACTACTGGGTATTTACCCCAAAGATACAGACGTAGTGAAGAGAAGGGCCATATGCACCCCAATGTTCGTAGCAGCACTGTCCACAATAGCTAAAATGTGGAAGAAGCCAAGATGCCCTTCAACAGATGAATGGATAAAGAAGATGTGGTCCATATATACAATGGAATATTACTCAGCCATCAGAAAGAACGATTACCGAACATTTGCAGCAACATGGACAGGACTGGAGGAGATTATGCTAAGTGAAATAAGCCAAGCAGAGAAAGACAATTATCATATGGTTTCACTCCTTTATGGAACATAAGAAATAGCAGGGAGATCGGTAGAAGAAGGAAGGGAAGAATGAAGGGGGGGTAACAGAAGGGGGAATGAAGCACGAGAGACTATGGACTCTGGGAAACAAACTGAGGGCTTCAGAGGGGAGGGGGATGGGGGATTGGGATAGGACAGTGATGGGTATTAAGGAGGGCACATATTGCATGGAGCACTGGGTGTTATATGCAAACAATGAATCATGGAACACTACATCAAAAACTAAGGATGTACTGTATGGTGACTAACATAACATAATAAAAAGTTTTAAAAAATTACTGCAAATACTTGAATCAAATAACAAAAAAGAAATTAAAGACAATCTTAAATAAATAGAAAGACATCTTGTGTTCTTAGATTGAAGACTTAATATTGTTAAAACTACAATACTCCTCAAATAGATCTTCAGATTCATAGCTATCCTTTACCAAATTCCAATTGCTTTTCTTCAGACACGGACTAGCTGATCCTAAAATTCATATAGACATACAAGGGACCCAGAATAGCCAAAATAATCTTGGAAAAGAATAAAATTGAAGAACTCATAATTTTTAATTTCAAATCTATTACAAAGCTACACCAATCAAGAAAGTGTGGCACTGACTGCCATAAGGCTAGACTATAGGCCACTGGAATAGAATTGAGAGTCCAGAAATAAACCCTGGTGTCTATGGCTAACTGATTTGCCAGGAGGATGTCAAAACTATTTAATGGGGGAAAAGAATAGTCTTTTCAACAAATGATGCTGTAACAACTACATGTCCCCATGCAGAAGAATGGATTTGGTTATCTCCAATCATATGCAAAAATTAACTCAAAATCTATCAAAGACCTAAGTGTAAGAGCTAAAAGTATAAAACTTCTAGAATAAAACATAGATAAAAATCTTTGCAACCTGGGATTAGTAAAGTTTCTTAGCTATGATACCAAAAATTAAAAAGAAAAAACAAGCAACCAAACACAAAATAGATAAATTAGACTTCAGCAAAATTGAAACTCTTTGTATTAAAGGATACTATAAGGAAAGTAAAAATACAACCCACAATTTGGGAGACTACACTTGCTGATTATGTATCTGAAAAGACTTACTAATCGGGGTATATAAAGAACTATTAGAAGTCAACAATAAAATGTCAAATAACCCATTTTTTAAAAAAGGCAAAACACTTGAATAGACATTTCTCCAAAGATAGATAAATGGCTAACAAGCATATGATAAGATGTTCAACATCATTAGTCATTAGGGAAATGCAAATCAAAACTACAAGAGATACCACTTCATAGAAGGAAGGAAGGAAGGAAGGAAGGAAGGAAGGAAGGAAGGAAGGAAGGGAGGAAGGGAGGAAGGGAGGAAAGGAGGAAGGAAGGAAGGAAGGAAGGAAGGAAGGAAGGAAGGAAGGAAGGAAGGAAGAAAGGGAGGGAGGAAGGATGGGAGGGAGGAAGGAAGAGAGGAAGGAAGGAAGGAAGGAAGGAAGGAAGGAAGGAAGGAAGGAAAGAAGGAAGGAAGGAAGAGAGGGAGGGAGAGAGAGAGGGAGGGAGCGAGGAAGGGAGGGAGGGAGGGAGGAAAGAAGGGAGGGAGGGAGGGAGGGAGGGAGGAAGGAAGGAAGGAAGGAAGGAAGGAAGGGAGGGAGGGAGGGAGGGAGGGAGGGAGGGGGGAGGGAGGGAATATAAGAAGTCTTGGTGAGACTGTGGAGAAACTGGAACTCTATACACTGCTAGTAGTAACGCAAAATGTTGCAGTTGTTATGGAAAACAATTTAACATTTCTTCTAAAAGTTAAATTTAGAATTACCATATGATCTAGCAATTCTGGCCCCAGAATTCTTGTCAAGAACACTGTACACTTACCTTCATACAAAAACTTGTGCATGAATGTTCATAGCATAATTATTCATAATAGCCAAAATGGAGAATAAAACCAAATGTCCGACTGATGAACAACTGATAATGGATAAGCAAAATATAGTGTATTCAAATAACGAAATATGATTCGCCCATTAAAAGAAATGCGATACTGTTTGTTCCAGCTCTGTAAAAAATGCTGGTGTTATTTTGATAGGGATTGCACTGAATGTGTAGATTGCTTTTGGTAGCACAGACATTTTAGCAATATTTGTTCTTCTAATCCATGAGCATGGAATGTTTTTCCATTTCTTTGTGTCTTCCTCTTCTTTCATAAGTGGCATAAAATCTTTAGCCTACATTATGATTTCCCAGTGTACTTTGAAATATTGAAGAGACATGTTGCCTTGGAGGAAATTGCGGCCCACAATAATGCAAATTTACCATATTTTAATTTTAGGAAAGAAAGTTTCCTTTGTGATTTGGAAAATACATTATCATTAGTTCTGTTCTTAATATTGACAATGAGGTCTCAATTCTTTTTGCATCAGCATCTTGATAGAAAAATCTGTTGAAAATACATGAGTGAAATAACATTGTTTTCTAGCAAGATCTACCATTTAAATCAACAATACCTAGAAAGGGTAGAAGGGCTAATCTCTAACTGATTTGCACTCAAACTGTGACAAAATAAGAGGAGCAAGATTGTGAAGGGAACCTGAATATCAGGATAAAATATAATTTAGTATAGGGACTGACACTATGTCAAATGGCTCCAAAAACTTTTTGAAGTAATGGAAATGTTCTAAATCTTTATTGGAGTGATGCTTATGTGACTATATACATTTGAGAAAAAACACAGAACTGTACATCTAAACAGGATGAGTTTTATTGTGTACAATTATAACTTTTAAAAAATGATTTGGGAAGAGATGTAGTTGCTAGTGTTTGCTCAATGACTCAACACTATGAAGGTCAGTATTATGGTTTATTTTTGACATTCAATAAAAGTCTCATGAACTTATGAAATGCAGCTAAAGCATTGCTTCTAGAGAAATATATAGCCCCAAGTGTGTCGTTTATAGAAGATACTGAAAATGAATAAGCCAATACTTTCTCCCAAGAGATTAGAAAAATAGCAGCAAAACAAATGCAAAAATAATAGGAGAAATTAATAAAGGAGAAATCAATAAAAAAAATCAACAAAGTCAAAGCTGGTTATTTGAAAACAATAAAACTGATAAACTTCTACTAAGATTAATTTTTAAAAAGAGAAAGAAAAAAAAACAAAGAACTAATATCAGATTTTCCAGATATTATGAACAACTTTAGGCCAACAATTTTGAAAATTTAGATGAGATGGACAAAATCTTAAAAACAACCTATAAAAACTGACAGAGGAAGAAATAGAAAACTGACAAGGCCTAAAGCAATCTTTAGTAATTGTTAGTAGATCTTCAGTGAACTGATTGAATCTTTAAATTAAAACCTTCCCACAAAGAGAACTCTTGGTTCATACAGGCAAAATTATATCAAAGAAAAATTAATTCTTACAGAGATTAACAAAATTTGGAATACTAGCTCTATCAATCAGGAGAGGCTAGTTCATGACTAGGTTATTGACAACAAACAACCTCAGAAATCTCAATAGAATATCATTTTATATATAACATATATGTATATACATAAAATATTTATACATGTACATGCTATATATACTACATACAGGTAATATAAACATATATTACAGTATAATAAAATGCAAACCACAGAAATCTCAATATTATATACAATACTCTCAATATTATATATTATATATACTATATAAATACTATACAAATAGTACTATATTGTAGTATAAAATATATATATGAAGCATTCTTGGTCATAATAGTCTTACATTAAAGA
The DNA here is from genome assembly GCF_023065955.2 of Ursus arctos. Classification (NCBI taxonomy): domain Eukaryota; kingdom Metazoa; phylum Chordata; class Mammalia; order Carnivora; family Ursidae; genus Ursus; species Ursus arctos. Next base: position 35,361,067 of record NW_026622797.1, on the reverse strand, counting down.
AATACAGGTGAGCTGAAAACTATTAGATAATTGAGATGTACAAGGACATGCAGCAAAAATTGCTCATGAAATAAGAAAATAACCTAGAACTTTAATAATTGGGGCAAATATTTTACAGTATTCACATACAGTGAGTTAAAGAACATAGCCTAAATTATTTCAGTCTTTTGAACTTTGCAGGATTTTGTTTAAAGCCAAACATATATTGTATTTATAAATGCTTCATGCACATTTTTCAGATTTAGAAGAATGGCCACACTGAAGGGCATGAAATTGGCCGTCCCAACATAATCCCAAAAGGGCCAGTGACACAGTTTGCAAATGCAGGGCAATCAACTACCAAGAGGGCAAACTTCAACTAATAAGAGACAGGAGATGGGATAGAAGGAGAGCTAAAAGCCATCTCACTCTTTCTGTTACAAAGCATGGTTTCCTATAAGGATTTTCTGGAGATGCCTCACTTACCAAGCAACCAGGCACCTCTATATATTCACAAAGCAGGAGACAGCTCAATAAGCTATTACCTTAGACTCCTTTCCCATCTTTTCTTATCTCAGGTCCACATTCCCTCATTTTATTGACCTGGAATTTCACCTCCCAATAAAATATTAGTTCTTTAGCCTCAGGCTTTTATACTAGGGAATCCCAACACAGACAAAAGCACTAAATGAAACTGAGTTTAGATGAATAAGGTAGCATATCTAGTTGATAAGATTTGTGGAACATCTCTGATGGGAAGAGAGACTGAACTGGACCTAGGAGGGAATGGGTATAATTTCTGTTGGTTGAAAATAGAAAGTGGATACCAAGGAAATAGAAAAGAAGAAATAGCATTAACAGAACAGTAGGAGGCAGGATATATATTTTTTGTTAAAGGGGATGGTTTCACATATTACAGAGATAAAATATAGAAGTCATGTTTAAGGGGGAGCTTCCAGGTATTAAATATTGGGTCATTCAAATCTGATGTTTTGTAGACAAAAAGACTTCTGATTGGAGAAGAAAAGTCAGAATGGAGTAAAAGAGTTTTCTGATGGTTAAACTTGGGGAAGTATATCTCTTCCTAAATCAAATACCTATTTTCCCATTTGTCTTCCTCAGTGCCCAGGGGTTTGTGTAGTCTTCCTGCCTTTCCAATCTGCTGTATCAGGACAAGCTAAGTAATGCTGTAAGGCAACCACAATCTCAGTAGGTTAAAACACCAAAGGTTTACTTCTTGTTCTTGTTACACATCCACCGTAGCTTGCATTGTCACTGTTCTCACTCTAGAACCCAGGCTGGAAAAGTAACTCCTATCTATAGCATTTTCAGTTGCAGTGGCAGAGGGGAAAGAGAAAATACAGTATAGGAGAACAGCCTCAGAAAGCTGCAGCCTGTAAGTTACAGAGAACATAATAACTCAATATTTATTAGCCAACACAAATCACTTGGTAAAGCCTAACTTCAATTACATTGGGAAATATAATCTTTCACCAATGAGGAAAAAAATATTGAGGAACAGTAACACAGTCTAAGACAGTAGGCACTCAACAAAATTTCCCTTTCCTCCTTAATATCCACTCAGCAGAAACTGAGATGACCTATAACCTGCCTTGTTTTATTTCATAATTTTTCACTATCTAAAGGGAACCAAGAAAGGAAATAAAATAATACAAGAGTCAGAAGGTTAAAGGAAACCTTTAAAAATACTCCTATACTAGTCTTTGACTGATGAAAACTTTATCTTCACTCTTAAGCCATTTCTTTCAGTGTTAATAACGAGGATATTAACTATTTTGTAGCAAAGACCATCTCCTAGCATTCTTTCTCTCCTTTATCAGTTTTATAGTAGAATTCTTGTCATATGAGCTGAGAACATTTATGCCCTGCTATACCCTTGATTTATAATCTCCTTTGCAACTAGATGTGTCCTCATAGTCAATTACATGCCAGTAGGTTGTAAGTGGAAATAACATACACAGTTTTTGAGAAATTTCCTTAAAGATAAAATGACTTTTCCTAGATAGGCAAATTTGAAGAACTGCCAGGGGCACTTGTTGTAAGTCATGAGCACACAAGTCAAAGAAGGCAGACCCCACCCACTAGTTTAATCACCCATCTACACTGATCTTTAAGTGTAAGAGAAATAAACTACTTCTTTTGACCGGTGTTGTTGATATGTCTTTGTTACAGCAGTTTGGCTTATGCCCTAATTAATGCTCAGCTGTTAAATTTTGTTCCACCCTTAGTTAAAGCCCCATGTCTTTACTTACTGGTCCAAAATTTTGTGAACCAGGCTCACAGCAGGGCCTATGTGGTAGCTTCAGAGGTTACTGTCATAATTTCAAGAACCTTCCAGTTCCTTCCAAACACCCAACAAAATTTTTTCCTCTTGGACTTCCCATTAATTGCCTGCTTCCAGTGTGAGAATACCCTCTAGTTTTAAATTCATTTGCAGACCAGATTAAAAGACCAAACTCAATTAAATTTAATTTTTTCTCTCCTCACATTACTAGATCTTATCATTTTGCTGAGTCTATTCTTCCTCTTCATTTAAATGCAATACTGTTAATCCTCATCATAGGAAGTGATCTGACAGAATTTAGTGGCATAGCTTTATTTTATCAAAAATCTTAAACAGATAATTAAAAAGTTAATAAGACAAAACAAAACTATTAAGTCAGTATATATGACCCTTAAACAACGTAGGTATTAGGAGTGACAAACCCTATATAGTCAAAAATTGGTGTGTAACTTTTGACTGCCCCAAAACTTAACTACTAATAGCCTACTCTTGACCGGAAGCTTTACTGATAACACAAATAGTCGATTAACACATATATGTTATATACTGTATTCTTATAATAAAGTAAGCTAGAGAAAAGAAAGTGTTAGGAAAATCATAAAGAAGAGAAAATACATTTATAATACCATACTGTAAAAAATCCTTGTATAAGTGGACCTGTGCCATTCAAGCCTGTGTTGAGTGCTCAAGGGTCAACTGTAATTGAAATTAAAATTGCTCTTTTGTCAGTAAATGTACATTTACACATTTATAAAATATCTCAAACAGACAAAAACAAAAACAAAAAATGCAGGTGCAATTTCCTTGATGAGTACAGAACCATTTTCCCCCAAAGATTTTACTTTTATTAGTTGTCCTATTTATTACCCAACGTTTAATGGAATTTGCAACAGGAAGGTAGTGTTTCTGCTTACCTAATATTTAGAATCAAACAATCTCTGTGGGTAATTGGATAATACCCACATTTTTATTTTTATTGTCCCTGTAAAACATTGTGTTCCCCAATGTTTCTTAACTATCTATTTCAAAGTGTTAATGAAAACATGCCCTTGCCTACCATTGTTTTGTAAAATGTCTATTGTTCATATGACACAGAACAGCCCTTCTGAATCACCAACAGTTCATTCTTTGTCCTAAATTTGGTTGAAGTCCTAAAGGTGCCTCATCTACCTTCCTTTTATCCTTTCAGAATTCCATTTAGATTGCTCTCAAACAACTTATATTACATGTCTCATATTGGCCTCCACAACTGGGGCATGAGCTTCCTGAGCTCAAGGACTGTATCTCTTCTCTCTCTGTATCCTCAATGTCTGTTAGCTATCAGGTCTTCAACTATCAGGTACTGAATAGTCACATATGAATGGATGAGCAGATAGCAGGGTAAATGAATGAAGAAACAAATATTCACGCACTAAGACAATCTCAAATAAAAATTTTCTTCTAAGGGCAAATAAAAGTGTTAAGTAACTGAAATTGAAATTTCTCTTTGTTGGTAAGTACATATTTCCTAAAATTACTTACCTAATTATTGATATGAGATACTAACTACATCTTTACTTGGTAAGAACTTAATTTGGCTGTTAAAGTGCAGGTATAGATAGTATTAAAGTAAATAAAAATAGAAAACAGAGACTGAACCACATTAATCCATTCTCCCCCTGGAAGGAGGAGCTGGTGTGAGAATAAAAACTGCTGGGTGGAGAAGTCCATGGAAAACATCTGCCAGTAGTGTTTCAAAGAGTGAAGAGGACACTTATTGTGTGTGCTATTGCCAAAGCTCCCCAAAACACAACATCAATAGAGTGCTGTTTGTTTTTTCTATAGTCAACAGATCAAAAGCCTGAGCAGCAGTGCGATCTGCTCTTTGTAAGGAGAAAAGGTCTATCCAGAGAAGTGGGGGGACACATCTGGAAATATCTGTCTATGAAGCTGCTTGAAAAATCACTATGTAGCAGCAATAGGAGAAACATCTGTGTAGTGTGAAGCAGACCAGCCAAGGAAGGGAGCTGCTGGGAAGAGAACCACATAATCAAGACACAGATTAGGGTGGAGACAGGCACCCCTTGAATGACAAAGCTTCCCAGATCACATTTTTAGCCACATGTAATCAATAAGGACAGTTTTCCCTTCCAAAGAATTTAGATTAACAGCACCTGCTCCAGGCATACCAGGGCAAAGGCAGAACACAATATGTTAAGGTAATTCTCATAGAGATCGCCAAATGTCATTGAAGAGCAAAATCTGTGTGTTACGTGTTCACTGTGAAGTTCTAAATACTAACGTATTATTTTAAAATAATGCATTACAGCAGCTCGTAAACATGAATTTAAACCCAAAATACCTTAAACACAGTTTTCTTACACAACTTATATACACAAGTTTTTAATAAAAAGTAGTTTGAGATATTATTTTTTTATCAAACTAACATGAATTCAACAATTTTCTTAAAACAAGGTTTGGTTTTGTTATATTTTGAGTTAATGCCACCATACTAGTTCTGAAAAATAAATATGCAAGTAGTGAATATTCAGTTGCATTCCCTTTAAAATACAAATTCTTTATTTTCCATATTCCTAATGGGCAGCTCTACAATTTTTTGATAAATTAAATCAACTGTGCTATTTAATTAAGATATAAAGTTAGAGAGAGCCTTCACTTACATCTACATTTTTAAAATACTGTACAGCTGTGAAACTAAATTAAAAGTACATTCAGTGTTTTTGTTATTCATGAAATTTGGCCTGTAAACATGGTTCCCAATATTGGTACTAATTAACAAGTTGTCACTTTATATGAGGCTAGAATTGTTTAATGCTCTCATTGCATCGTGAGCCTATGTTTACACTACAAAGTGCAATATGGAGGAAATCACGTAGCTATTTCAAACCAAAATATATTTGCTGTTGAGGAAGACATCAGGGAATTGTGTCAGAATCAAACACCTTGGCTTTCCCCATTGAATCATATCACTAGAATATTGCCCAATTCTTCTAATTTTTTTTCAGTCCACGTTGCCGGAATTTTAAAAGAAAAAAGATACTTTTCAACTTTCATGAAATAATATATCTTATACATATACTTTATAAATTAACTTTATTCTTTCACTCATTTAATCCTTTCTACACCCTTGTATTAAGGTGTTATTAACCTTATATTTGAAAAACAAAATTGAAGTTCTGAAGAGTGATTTAACTTGCCTCAAGTTGCATAACTGATAAATGGCAAAGCTAATATTTGAACCCAGGTATTCTGATTATGAGTCCAATATATTTTTTCTAAATATTCCTGAAGAATCTGAAAAAGACTGAGGGAGGGGAGCTCATAATTACAGTCTCTAGCATAAGCTCTGCAGTAAGAGACTTATATGTTATTTAAATAGTATTTGCCAAAATCTTGTGAAGTAGCTACTATTTTCTCTATCTTCGATGGACAGTTTCAGAGAGGATGAGTAATTTGCCTAAAATGACACAACTGAAGAGTCGCAGAACTTGCATTCAAATGACAGCCTGATGGATTATCCTAGACCTTTGCCAGTCAGTTCTCACTCTTCAGACAAGTGGCATGGGCACCACCTAGAAACTTGGTAGATACAAAGAATCCAGGACTACACTGTCAAAAGAATGAGCATTTTTCACAAGATTCTCAGAAGATTCATAAACACATAAATGTTTGAAAAACACTGCTATATAATACATCAGCCTGATATGATATCAACATTTATTAAAGAAAATAGCAGAACACAAAGAGTCCACATGCTCATATTTAGCCACCCCTTCTAGACTCTAAGCTCCTCAAGGGTAAAGTCTAAAACTGTTCCCATCAGTGGTACAAGACTTGGTGCTAGTAACTGCCTAATACATGTTTACTTCTTTGGTTAATTGCAATATATAAAACAAGTATTTGACCAACACTGTATATAAATAAGATGTTCTTTGTATTTGCTACATATATCAGGGGATGTTAGGCAGGGAGTAGGTTACTCTCCTTCTGCTGTGCCTATAATTAAACAAAATATAAAACTATCTTAATAAAATGTGATTTTTTTTCAAAATATTTTCTAGATAGCTTAAGTATTTTTAAACTGGGTTTGCTTCTTGTGCTTTTGGAAAATAGCATTTGTGTTGGGAACTGAAGAACTGCTCTAATATATGGCTACGACAGCCTTTATATCCTGCTTCTAACTCCACAGAGAGGGAGGGATATAGTCAGGAGGCTTAGAATCTCTGTGAAAAGACACAGAGCTACAGAGCTGGAGAAAGGAGGTAGGATTGACAATGGGAAGGAGTAACAATGATACAGGTCACTTTAGTGGTTTGGGTCTCAGAGACTGCATGACAGAGGAATAAGCAGAATAAAAAAGAGATGGAAATGTGTACATAAATGTACAAAAAATGTAAAAGCCTGTACATCAATAGTTGTACTATATAGTAACATATTATAGTGTAATAAACAACATGGTACAGCACATAACTACATATAATTAAATATTAACATAATAATATAATAATATATATGTTGATATTATATTAATAATAACTATATTTTTAGGAGTTAAAAGATGGGAAAAGAAATTAACATCTATTAGATGCCTACCACATGCTAGAAACTATGCAAATGCTTTCATGTATTAGCTTTTTTAAATTTTACAATAATGTAGAGAGGCTTCCATTTTTCAGAAGAGGTAATAGAGACTCAAAAGAGGTGAATCAATTTGTCTAAACCAAAAATTACATCCTGCTATTTCCACTGTTCCAATCCTGGCTGAGATTCATAATCATCCAGTGGGCTTTTAAAATTATAAATATCTGAGCTCCTCATCTATACATTCATTAGTATCTACATATTTGTTTAAAATTCTGCAAATATTTATGATGTACAAAGTTGAAGAACATTGTATTATACAATACTTCCTCTGACCCACTGTGTGCAAAGCAGTATACTAGGAGAAATAGGAAAGAAAAATCAGACATCTTGCCCTCAAAGTCTACTTGGTCCGACAAGTCAGTTTCCAAAAACAGCACAATATATGGGAAGATGATCTAATTCCAATGTTATTCCTTCAATCTTCCAATGAAGATTGCTATTTTACTGGTCTGTGAGCACAAATAACCAATAAACAGATAACCACAAAACAAATTCTCCCTTTACCTATACAAATTCATGGTAAATCCATTTTCCCTACACCGACTTCAGAATAATTTTGTCTATTCATTTACCCCTCCCCAGATGCCAAATATTTTAAATTACTTGTTCATAAAGTTTTTTACCTTTTCTTATTTACCATGCCCACTGACTTTGTTTCAGTCTAAGTCATCATTACATTATGCCTAAATTATGAGGCATTGTTTATTTTTGCCGTTTAGTTTCTGCCTGCCATATTGAATGTTAGTAAGAATATGGAGTAAGCAGAGCGCTCATGTATTTTTTAATGGAAATTGTGAAGAGCTATGTAAATTTCTCATAAGACTAAACTCACATCTACCTTATGATCCAGCAATTTCACTATTAAGTATTTCCTTCTCAGGAAGGAAAAATGTATACAGGAATATTCATAGAATCTTTTATTCATAATAGTCCCAGACTAGAAACAGCCCAGGTGTTCATCAATAGACAAAAAGATAAACAAGCTACAGTAAATTCATACAATGGAATACTACTCAGCTATAAAAAGGAAGGAACTACTGATGCAACAGAATAAATGAATCTCAAAGATAGTATACTAAATTAAAGAAAAACCGATCTATGGTCAAGAAGTATCAGAATATGGGTTGCCTCTGAGGCAGCAATTAGAAAAACCAACCAACAACAGAAACAAGATAACTTTTTGGAGTGATAGTAATGTCATATATCTTGGTAGAGGTTTGTTTTATAAATGTATGTGTCAAACACATTTAATGGTACACTTAAGATTTGGACATTTATTATATATCAATTTTACTTTCAAAAAATAACAGTAAATAAATATTGAACCCACTTTACTGATATACATGATGAAGTGTTTAGGGGTGAAGTATACCGATATCTGTAACTTACTTTGAAATGAATTAATAAATGAGATGGATTGACTTGTAGGAAGAGGGATATATAGATGGACACATGTGTGATAAAGCAAATATACTCAAAATGTTAACCATACAATTTAGGTAGTGGTATATGAGTGTTTGCTGTACAACTATTTCAATTTCTGTGCATTAGGAAGGTTTTATAATAAAATGTTAGTAGGAAAGGGGACCTGGCTTCCCACTACTTCCAATATACACACTCTGTTCTAGCAAGTGTAACTGACTCCTACGTGACCATCCTCATTCTTTCTCACCTCTGTAACCTTTAACCTATGAACCCCCCTCACCTTCTTTCACACTCAAACCTAACCTTATCCAAGCTATAGGCTAACCTCTTCCTCAAAATTATTAATGACTAATTCCATCCAAAGCAATATCTCCCTCATACAATGAAGCTTAATTAACTTGATGGTTTTCATTCGTATTTGATTACCGAGTGCAGTGAGGAGTGTTCTATCACAGTGATGGAGCATAGACCATGCACTAGAGAAAAAGCACCTAGTTTTAATTTCAGCTCCAGAACTTACTCACCCAAGAGCCTTGGGGTTGAGATTTCTCACCTTTTTTTTTTTTTTAAAGATTTTATTTATTTATTCGACAGAGATAGAGACAGCCAGTGAGAGAGGGAACACAAGCAGGGGGAGTGGGAGAGGAAGAAGCAGGCTCATAGCGGAGGAGCCTGATGTGGGGCTCGATCCCATAACGCCAGGATCACGCCCTGAGCCGAAGGCAGACGCTTAACCGCTGTGCCACCCAGGCGCCCCGAGATTTCTCACTTTTAAAACCAGAAAACTACTCTCTCTCTTAGATGATTACTGTGAGGAACAGATACATTAGTGTTAATTCTTCTGCCTGACATATAGAGCCCAATAAATAATTATTACTGTTTTGGTACTTATACTAGTATCTTACAGTACATCTTAAATTCTATAAATTCCTTAACAGCACAGGTTGACATAGACATATTGTTTCACTGCATTTTTCTGCAAAAATATCTCAGGCTGACAAACAAAAAGTAGCCACTAAGAAAATATTTCTCTAATGAATGAATGAGGAAATAAGTGCTTTAGTGTGTTTAACTAGTTTTATGTCCTTACTGTTTCTTTAGAGAAATATTAAAACATTGCTGGAAGCTGTATTTTATGCACTTCAAAAGCAAGAGGAAATCAAACATTATATACAGGATCATGGTAAGACTAAGCCCCACTCATCGGCACTGCAGTGACAACACCACAATCATTTTTCTGGAAAGTAGAAGCATAAGAAACTTAGGATCAACTGTGTGAGAAAATTAGCAAGTTACACAGCAAGTTGGAGGGTCCTAACTTACCACAAATTCAGAAGGGCCCTATAGAAATTATAAAAAAGTGCAGTCTTTCGGGAAGTCTAATAATATTGAGCTTCCATCTCAAAAGCTTATACAAATTTTTCAGAACTCCAGAACCATAAAGCAGTTAGAAATCATAACTGCCTATGTGTGAACAATCTCCTTTTTACATGACATAATGAGAATTTAAAGCTTATGCACAGATGGCTTTAAAATGTCAAGATAGCTATTCTGCACTTCTCACTACCCAGAACTTCTAGAGGAGTTTCCATATCTATAACTTATACAAAAAGCCTGGCTAGAACACAATTCTAAAGAAAGCCCAATGTCTTTGTTCTGCTTTGAGGCTAAGGCTGGGTGTCTTGGAAAGAAGGTTCCCAGTCATAGAAAGACTGGAAAGAAGATGTATGCATGAACATACTATTGGAATAGCTCATGGTAAAGGGGCCACAAAGGCCTGTGGCCAAGTAGAGGGGTACATTTGGTGAGGGGAGGAGTTATCCACTCCTGTCTACAAACTAACGGGGCACATTTAACAAGCAGCAGAAATTGCTCACGCTTCGCTCAGAGTAGAAAAGGCTGGCTTGAGTCAAACTGAGGTCTTTAAGGGCTAATGCCTCCAGGTTCACCAACAGAGGAGCTCTTCAACCAGGGGTTTCAATCTTTGGAGTCTTTTACTTACTACCCTTTACTAACAAGTGCCTCCTGCACTGGCTCTTGGTTCTCACAGATTCACTGGGTACTTACCTATGTGAGGACAATGAGGGCTCATTGCATGTGAATGTTAGAAGCCTTGTGTAGCAAGGTAACACTAACCCTAGAATTAATTTATAAATATCATAATTCATTTAACATCTAAGTCTCCTCATCTATTTCCCCACTACCCTAATGGTACCTAATTGCCTAACTCATTATGAAGTGTGTCCACTGAATAATCCCAGCTATGTGCCCTCAATCCCATAGTTTGCCCTCAGAGTAATCTCCTCAGATTTACTCTCATCCTTTCTTCTTTCAACTTTTACAGACTAGAATTGCTCTTTAGGGTAGTCTGGCCTCTCAAAAGTTTCTCTTAATCCTCTAAGGTTTAGAAAATGCCTACATTTTTCAAACACAAGAAATAGCTGGCAATTCTGATCCCTGCATCAGATGTTCCTAAGCCCAGAACACTTACATTGAGTGGCTTGAAGAACATATAATACTCAATCATAAAAGGATGCATTTCCCTCTTTGTTTCATGCAACAACTGTAACAAATTACCACAAACTTGGTGGCTTTAAACAATAAAAATTTATTCTGTCACAGTTCTTTGACCCAGAACTCTAATATCAGTGTCTTTGGGCCAAGAGCAAGGTTTAAGCAGGGCCATGCACTGCCTCTGAAGAAAGAACTGGTTCCTTGACTCTTCCAGTTTCTGGTGGCTGCCAGTACTCCTTGGCTTGTGGTCTCATCACTCCAGTCTCTGCCTCTGTCTTCACATTACCTTCTCTTCTGTATGTTCATCTTCTTCTCTACCATCTGTGTCAAATCTCCTTCTGCCTCTCTCTTAGAAGAGCACATGTGATTACATTTAGGGTCCACCCTGATTAGTTGGGATAATCTCCCTACCTCAAAATCCTCAACTTAATCACATCTATAAAGACCTTTTTTTTCCCTTAGAAGGTAAAACATTTATAGGTTCCAGGGATTAGGACCTAACATCTTTGGTGGTCATTACTTAACTTACTCTACCCTCCAATCACCCTTGTCTCATTTGGAGTCCTTTCTGTGGTATCAGGGCATCATTTTGTTCCTACTACTTTCTATATACCATTCTTTGTTATATGAATTGTATTTAGATATGGTTATATACTAAAGACTACAAGAGTAAAGCTCATCCACTATGTATAAGGGATGAACTTAATCTGATAGATGAGATCATTTCGAGTAATTCTTAGGCAGAACAAACAAATAAAAGGACAAAGGACAGCCCTCCAGTAGCTGAGGTAAACCATCAGGTTCCCTTTGCCTTAATCATGGGCATATCCAGGCACACCATAAGGAAGAGTATATAAAATATACCCACAAGATAGTTTTAAGAAGATACTTAGTGAAAGAGGCTAAGACATGAGTCATGAGAGCTCAGGGAAAGTTTTACTGGCCCCTTGGGGCCATTTGACTCAAAATGGAGAATGAGATGAGACAAGTTCATTAGCCTACTAGCAAAACTGCTATCACAGCTTTAGAAAGTTATAGACTTCTTTGATTGCACTCTTTATATTTTCTGAACTCTCTGTGCTTCCCCTGGTTACTTATTCATCCCCTCATTACTGAATGCCCAGTATGTGCCAGGCACAGCATTATACCCAGGGTATGCAACCCTTAACAAAACAGACCTGTTTCTATCCTTCTTGGACTTACAGTGTGATAGAGTAACTCCTTGCTGTTTAACAGTAGGAAATCACTACCACCTTATCATGACTGTGTTGAGGAGCCCAGGGCCAGCTGCTTATTAGGAGCACACCATGAAGATAGGAGCGGGTCTGGAGTGTGCAAGTCCTAAGACAAATATGAAAACAAAGGAAGCAGATGCTGAGCAACTCAATCAGCTTTGCCTCCTCACTTGGAGATTCTCCTTCCAGGGAAAACCTGTGTTGTTCCTATATTTTGTTTTAATAAAGAAGTTAGAATTGCTATAGAGCAAGGGTCTTTAGAGCTCTCGGAGAATCAAAAGAGCAATATGATGAGCCCTTTCATGAGCCCACTACAGACCAGCTCTGGTTTCATCTGGTTTACATCTTGGGCTTTTAAACAAAGGGTTCTACAATAAGAATATGAAGATTGAAAACTCCTGCGTTAGAGGAGCAGACCCCCATAGTGACCAAGAAACCTCCTGCAACGTGACATGCGTGGGAAACAGCTCAAAATGCAAGCACCATGAATGCGGAGTACCTCTTATATGAAAGATGGACTATTAAATTAATGCTTAACCAATGACAGTAACCAATGAATTGATGATAACGTGATTCTTTCTGGTGTTTCATTTCTTTCTCATGTGACAGGAGAGATAACCAGGAAGGGAATGAAAAAAGGCAAACTTGTTTCTCACAATCCTTGTCACCTGTCAAGTCATAATTTCCCTGCTCATGTTCTGAATGTTCTGCCCTTTTGAAGCATTTTACATCTCTATGAGTTTCTGAAGGGCTGTTCCCAGGGATTGAAAACACAAGGATCACAGGAATTGCACAAGTTTTTTTAAATATGAGTTGGGATCTGGAAGTTTGATGAAAACCTCTTCTTACCAATTGTATATGTATCATTTTTATTGTCTTGGGAACTTTTAGAAAAATGAATGAAACTCCTATTTCCCGGACTACACTAGCCTCTATGTAAGATAAGGTAATCACAACAATAATGATCAGTCTGTTCTGGCTCTATTTCTGCACAATCTAACTTTAAAATACTCTTCCCAAATGGTTCTGAGTCTTCTCAGCGGTCTTACGCTTCGGCACCTACTACAATCAGGCCGTTTCATTCTTGCTCACAGTCACAATTTCTTCAGTCACCTTTAACATCAAAAGTGGCAGCTATACCACGATGATCACAGAGTTACTTAATAATGAACTGATTAAGAGTTTTAGCACTTTAATCAGACTGCTCAAATCTCATTTGTGCCAGGGCCTGAAGGGACCCTGAAGATAGAAGTAAAGATAGCTCAGAGATGACTGCAAGCACTAAATACCAGAGGGGACAGTGGGTTTATGCTTGCACAAACAGGCAAACAATGATAAGGACCAAATTGCTGACCCCACTTCCCCAATGCCTTGGCTGTTTGCCCCAGTGTTTCAGAATGCAAATACGACTCTAGGAACAGAAGTGGAGTGTATTGAGAACATTGTCCTATACTTTTCTACTTCCAGAGGAATCATGTTCATATAGACAATAAAGTTCTATTTTCTGATCACTTGAATTCATTGACTGATAACTTTTCCCCTTAATGTAAAATTATTTAAATGATTAATCATGCAAAATTATTAAGTCTAAATATATAAGTATAATACATAATTATAATGTGATATTTATAATAACGTTTAATACTATGTATAATTAACTACTATAAACATTAATAGTTTATGTATCTTTTTGGATAATTCATTTAATCAGACAATATTCCCCCAAAATATTTCCCAATTTTTCAGCTTTTCATTGCTTTACAAATGGTTTATTAAATCAATTGGAGTCCTACATTTATATTTATGGAGAAAAGAACATACATACTATTCCAATGAATCAAGAACACAAGCTATAAATGAGGCAGTGGTAGAAGGGGGCGAACTCTCAAGTCCAAGGCCCCAATGAGAAAAGGCTTTTAGAATGTAAATTGAAAGCTGCCCTTTCTCAGTCATTCTCCATGTTTATTTAAAGAAGTTTCTAGCTAATCTCTTTAAGTACAACTAAAAACTAAATCTGCATCTGCTAATTTTCCCTTTGAGAATTTAAAAATACATTACCATTTAACAGGGGCTGAGAAACCCCCCCCAACACACCAATAACCACTGCACCTGAAAATTTCAACTGTACAAGGGAGATTGGGCAACAGAGTATTGTTTTAAGAGAACAATAGATCTTATAGATTCACTGGAGACAAGAGCAACAAAGCAACTACTGGAAAGTCTGGTAAATTTTTGCATGCATCTGGAATTGATAGGAAGAAATGACATAGGGCCATTATTTGTCTTATATGAATTCAAAAAGTCATCTTGTCAAGCACTGTATTTTTTTCCTAGGGATATTTGTACTTCAACATAGTATAGCTCTTTCTTGTACACAGATGTACATGATGAATGAATAGAGCAAAGCCCCTTGGTTTCAATGTTCTCACCCTCCAAAACTGAATTATACCAAGATGCTGCTAATTACACAATAGTTCTTCTAAATGAAAGCTCACAGCAACAAAACTCACAGTAGGGGGTTTTAATGGATAGTATAATATTGAATAATTGACTCTTAAGCCCTTGAAGTGGTGAATACCGCTTTTAAAGTTAAGGCAATGAGACCTGGATGGAAAAGAGCCATACAGTCAATAAGGAGAAGAAATAGGACCAGAAACAAAAATAATTTCCTTTTTACCACATTTCTTCCTCCACACACATTTCATACATTTATTAACAAAGAGGATTAACTTGTTTACCAACTCATCAAGACATATTTTATTTATTTTATTGAAGATGCTGAATGGAATTCAATTGGACTCAGGTAATAGAGTTCATTTTTTTTCATACTCTGAATAATTACACTATTACTGATATTAGTAATTATTTATTATTATTAGCTACCACTTTTTTTTAAAAAAGATTTTATTTATTTATTTGACAAAATAGAGACAGCCAGCGAGAGAGGGAACACAAGCAGGGGGAGTGGGAGAGGAAGAAGCAGGCTCATACTGGAGGAGCCTGATGTGGGGCTCAATCCTTTAACGCCGGGATCACACCCTGAGCCGAAGGCAGATGCTTAACCGCTGTGCCACCCAGGCGCCCCTATTAGCTACCACTTTTTAAGCACCAAGATATTGTGGTAAGACTTAAGCATTAAACTAATTTTCTCATCAACTACATGGTACTATAGTAGTCCTCCTACAGATAGGAAAATGCAGGTATAGGAGTAAGTATGTTGGTTAAGGTCACACAGATAGTAAGCGCTGAAGAGGTATTCAGAGATAGGGCTTTCTAAATCTATTAGGATATAGGAGATTTTGACTAAATGTATATTACCTCTCAAATATACTTTTTTTTTCTATTTTGACTAGATTTGTAGAAATGTTCAAAGCCCTAAACAGACTGGTTCTTGCTGTTAAGATTTGAAATTCCTAAATGAAATCAACTGTCACCTTTTATAATAAGGATCTGGAGTCTCAAGCAAATAATACAGAACCATCTTTCTCACATGGAATCTCCTTGAGCAAAGAGTCAGAGACTTTAGATTGTGACCCACCTATTCAGGCAACATTGGGACAATTATAAACCTAACCTGCTTCTCAGTGGAAAATAGATATTTGAGGCGAAACCAATACTTATAGAGCTAAATCGTCCCAGTCACTGCAAGACATTTGCATCCTTGGCTACCACCCAGTAAATATCAATGGTGCCAAAAGGCCCCCACACAAATACAAACCCCTCTGGGGGTGATACTGCCCCTAGCGAAGAACCACCGAGTTATTCTTACAATGTCCTATAGTCACCAGGCAGCAGCTACATACCTGCAAAAAGCAGTCCTGAACTTTCCCTGCAGGCTTACATCATTTTTATTCTAGTCCAAGAATGTTAGAAGCTGATAACATGCTGCCATAGGCAGATCTGGACTGAGCCACTGCTCTGGGGCAAAACTATATAAGATCAAGAGAGAAGGGCTAGGGAGTCAGGTCAGAATGTGTAGAAGTGGAAAGATGGTCAGTCACCATACTGAGTCATAATCATCAGTGGGAAGGAAAAGAAAGAGAAAACACATTAGGAGGTGCATGTCTCCAGTTCACTGGAAGAAAGGAGCAGTAGTAAAATCCAATTCAGGCTCCATCTGTCTGGTTGCCAACTTCCCACATGCTATTGGCTCATGACGTGGTAATTCTCTGTCTGAAACCTAACAGTTCTTTCTGACTTTACAATCACTCCTCAGTCACCTAGTAACTACCCATAGACCCCACAAAAGACAGGCCAACTGTCTACTTTCATGTCTGTTGAAACTTATTCTTGAAATATGTCACTAGAAGACTAAAAAGCTCGATGTCCCATTCAACACATTTTGAGTTATATTTTTGAAAGAGAATGTTTGGGCAATGACACACAAATTACATGCACAAAGCCAAATTAATTATTTGCAGATACGTAGTATAATTATATGGGTTTATGCTATCCATCTGTGAAACTTAGTCTCCCCTGGTGCAAGTACTGCTTACAATAAAAAGAGTTTAACAGCTTTAAGAGAAATCTATTATACTTACATTTGCACGAAAGGAAAGCCTTCATTATTTGACAGCATTCCTGAACTTCTGTGGGTGGAGGGGACCTTGATAGGCCAACTGGTCCATTCTCGGACATTTAAGAGGAATCACTTTTAAACAAACTCTGAAAGATGATGGCAAGAAAGTATCATGGCCACCTGAAGAAATATTTCATTACTGAGTATCTTCCACCCTCAGGAAATTCTTCTCTTACTGTATCTACATTTTCTGCAGCAATGTAAACTATTTAAAATCATCTGGTGCCCACTGATGCCAGAAAACACCCAGTTGTCTCCTCTATGTTAGAATTGGTCATGGCTGAGGGTTGTTATTCAATGATTTTTACCTCCTCTTTAGATTATCAGGACAATTATGCTTCCCTAATAGGCCTTGTTTTATAAAACTTAAAAGACATTTTTAATAATAAAGAAAATTGTGGGGTGTTGGGTGGCTCAATCGGTTAAGCATCTGTGTTAGGCTCAGGTCATGATCCTAGGGTCCTGGGATTGAACCTCACCTCTGGCTCCCCGCTCAGCAGGGGGGTCTGCTTCTCCCTCTCCCTGTGCCCCTCCTCCCTGCTTGTGTTCTCTCTCTCTCTCTTTTTCTCTCTCTCAAATAAATAAATAAATCTTAAAAAAAAAATTGTGCAGTAAGACTGACCAATGCAGGATTACAAAATGATAGGAAGATCATCTCATTTTATGCATTTTTGAAATTTGTATTGCTATCACCTCAGCTTGTAAAATAGCATCATGTCTCTGGCTGTGTGCTTTCAAGTCCAATGCCTCATTATTACAGCACAATGACATAAGAGTGGACTTGGCAACTGCATAAGTTGTAGAAAGAGGTAAAAAAAAAAAAGAAGAAGATGGAGTGGTTATCTTTGCCGTGGGTGTTAGGGTTGCTTTACAGTAGTGACCCTTCAGTCTTATCTTCTAGAATGAGAAGAAACTTTCTAACAGGGAAGAGGGAGTTACTTTTAGAATATTACATAATATAAATGGATGGAACCAAAAAATAGACTCATGTTTTCATGCATACCAGCATGCTTATACATAGAGTAAAGGGAATAAAATGAGGGAAGGAAAGTAAAATGTATTGAGCACTATATATAAGCTGGTTGCATCACATACATGATTTCATAAACATCTTTGCCATGGTTGTATACACTGACCCACGTTTTACTCATGAAAAGCTCAGCAGTTTAGAAGGGTTAATACTGTGACTGTGGTCACACAAATAGTAAGTGGTGGAACCAGGATGAGAACCCAGAACTGGCTGATGTTAAAACACATGCTCTGTGTTCATCATATTACTCTCTATTCCAAAACTGATAGATAGATAAGACAGTGGTCAGATCATGAGAACCTTGATTGCACTGCTAAGGAATTTGTATTTTATAGGCTGATGAGAGTTGGAATGATTTTTATAATTTTATTTTTAGAAAAATAATTATAAAAACAACTCTCACAATAGTGTGGATCAGAAATTTAACATAATAGAAATTTCAGAAACATGTTGTCAGAGGTTAAAGCAATACTCCAGGGCAGACCCAGTGAAGATCTAAACTAAGGCAGTAGCAGTGAGGATGATATGGAACAAAGAGATTCACAAGCTCTTTCAGTTTTTATCTCTTGGACTTGGTGACTGCTTTGATGTGGGGATGAAGGTTTCTGAGGAGTCTGGGATCACTCCCAGTTTACTAACTTTGGCAGAAGATGGGGTGTGGTAAATAATGGTACTATAAATCAAGATAGTAAATGCCAAAAGAAGTAGCCAGTTTGGAAGTAAAAGATGAAGAGTTGGTTTTAAAGACATGTTAAATTTGAAATAGATCTATCCCATAGGTAAGCAGCTCTCTCAGAACAGCTGAGGGTTGGCAGAGAAGAGAAAAATAATCCTGAGAAAAGACAGGAGTCAGGAGAACACAGGCTTAGGAATAAACCCTCAGGGCCATCTACTTTTTAAAAATTTGGATATAGAACAGGAAGTGGGTATAGAAGGGGAAAGAGATTCAAAGGACTCATCCAAGGGGTGGAAAGTGAACCAGGAGGTATGGCGTCTTGAAATCTGAGACAGGGGAGTATTGAAGAACAAATAATGGTGAGCACAGACAAATGATACTGGAACCTGTAAGAACCTACCAGTTTGAGTCATTGTAACATTAGTGGTGCTATGGTCCAGAGAGGTGCAAGTAAAGTGATTTGGGCTAAAGAATGGTGGTGCATTGAGGAATTAATGAGAAGTGAAGAAGTAGCGATAACGAAATAAAGTGCATATTTAGGAGCTTGGAATATAATAAATGAATTGAATATACAGAAATCTTAAGTAAATTTATTATCTCTTTAAATGTCTTCAGTAGGGATAATCCTCCCCTGCTCCTAGATAAAAACTAGGCAGATTCCATGACTTTTCTTTCAGTTAATAAAAATTCTTATAGGCACTTAAAATTACAAACCCATTCTCATTTCAATAAGTAAAATTACCCAAACAATATAATAAACAAGCTTTCAATGTTTGTTCAAAGACAAACATTCGTTCCTCTCCCTTGGTGAGGAGGGGAATTTCAAGAAGGCACCCTAACTAAGATGGCACCTCCTGCCATCCACACCTCAGCCACTTACTCAAGAGTAGCCTCAGCAACCTTCACTATTGCCTCATCTCCTGATACTATATGTTCTCTCAGCCTCTCCATGTCTGCCATGGTGCATTCACAGCAACTCTGCACTTAATCCCATCTACCAGGACTAGTGGAGACTCTGGTTCTCTTCCCATTTCCAAATTCATGAGAAAGCCATGTTTTGCAAAGCACAAGGTCTAGCTTTCCAAAGGGTTGCCCGGAGAGGCTTGGGAACACATCCTGGAAGGGTAAAGGGTAGGACAGTTAATGCCTCATGAGTTGAATTTGTACCAAAAAGAGATAAGAAATGGGAAAAAGCCAGACGAATGCCTCTTCATTACTTCCATTGAGGGAATAATCTAAGGCATGGTGATTCTACAAAGCCTGTCTGGAAGATGTACTTTGGAAACAAGCAACAGCCTAATGTACTGCCTGGTAATTGTGTTCCCTCTTTCCCTGCCTTACTGTCCTTTTTTCTTGATCCTACTATATTGAGATTACAGCTCCCCATACAGTCTAAGCATATAAGCTTTCAGTAGGGCTTTCTTAAGGAACTCAGGCCAAGACAGACGTGGTTGTCTTCTTTTCTCTTTCTTCCCACTAGACAGAGATTTTTTTTCTCTAACCCCTTGAGAGAAGACTTCACTGGCACTGTTATGCTGTGGCTCTACACTCTGATTAACAATGACTTTTTCTATCCTGGGGCACTTTGTGGAGACTTTTGGGCGGATTCTCTGACAACTCCCTCAATGCAGGCGGTGCCTCTCCTTAGGCTACTTATTTCAAATTCCCCACTACTATCTCCAATGACACAACTCACAGCTTCTTACTTCTGGACACCACTACCCCGAGAGGACACTCTTGTTCTCATATGTGAATCAAATGCAAGTCTACAATTTCCTCCAACTGCAGAGAATACACACATATATTCATGTGTGTATGTGTGTATCATTCATATACATACATATCTACAATAAAAGATTCTTTAAGAAGGGCTTTCCCTTGAAGCCCTTCTTATAAGACACAGAGTTGACAAGTTGTACTCTGCATTCCTAAAGGCAGAGCAGAAGAGGCATAAGACTCACAGCACTCCAGAAGTTCTCCTCAAATATCTGTCTCAAAAAATACTCTACTTTATTTCCAACCCTAGATAATTTTATATTCTTAGTATGCGAGGGGTTCAAAACTCAAGTAATAGACTTTTGGTTATCTATTTTGAAATTCTATACATGATCTACTATATCCTCTAAAATTCAACATCTATTGGTTTGCATAGGCTAAATCCAACCTTAATATTTTCATAGTGAAAAGGATGAAAAATAAGATAGTAGCTAAAGAAAGGAAAAGAGTTTAAGAAGTATTTTAAATTTTTATTTTATTTTGATGGAAAGTAAAAATGATTTATGTAGGTTCAAAATTCTGCTTGCATGGATTTAGTCGAGAAGAAAATATTTAAAATATACATTAGCAAAAGGATATTCGTTTTCTTAGTTTCCTAATCTGCAAAGTGGAGCTAATAATATCAATTAACATACAGCAGTTGTGAAAATTAAATGAAATAAAAAATGTTAAATGTGTTAACTCTCCCTGGCCCAGAATAAGAGCTCAAAGAATCTGGAATTTGAATATTAAGCTAAAAGTATTTAAAGATTTGTTGGAATCATAGCATAGATCTTTTTTAAAAAACACTCAACTCTTAATCTACCAGTTTTTCAGTGTTTCGGTAACTTGGATGAGAGTAATCTGCATGGATTTCTGCTTCATAAATATAAAACCCCTTTCTTTGCAAGATGTCTGCCAGATGGCTTTACTATTAATCTTTCTCTTTTATTTTCTATAATTTCTAGTATCATTCATATATATGTATGAACTTTTATGATGGTTTAGCCCAGGTTCTTTTCTCTTTCCAGGAACGTTCTGATCTTTTATGTGATTTCGTAACTGGTTTCCCTGGACTGACTTGAGCTAGTTGTTTCATTTAACTGCAAGTAAGTCATCCAAACCTGCTGACTTCACTTTTCTATAGAGGCAACATTCACCTTTAATACAGGAATGTTAATAGAAGAATATCTAACAGACACTGAGTGCTTGGGTGTAAGGTTCTGTGTTAAAGAGATTATTTACATTAATACCCACAGTGATCTTGTGAGACATGTGTTTTCACTATCCCCATTTCACCGATGAAGAAAACAAGCTTAGAGAGATTAGGTTTTCAAAATGATTCTTCCCTCCACCCCCCAAACTTGCTAATATCTTAAAAAGCAACAAATTTTCAGGAAGGACAGGAGTCTTATTAAGCAGGCAAGGGGCTGTAGCTCCTTACCCAGATGTGGTGGCCTCCCATGGAGCAGCCTTTGCCCTCACTGTGACATGAGTCAGTGCTAGCACTCTACCCACCCCACAAACATACCTCACTCGTAATGAATCCACAGAGATTTTCGCTGAAGAATTCATAGTATAATATAGAAGGATATTTGCCTTGCAAAATTGCATAAAATCCTCCTCAGGATTTTCTTTCTCTAAAAAGCCCTTCCCCCAAACGAGGCCTTTCAACTCCCTTTTCCTTCCTCTCTTTATCCCTTAAGGAAGACAATCACCTCAGTCTGAATATACCACTGAACAAGTAAAAGCTAGACAAACAGAAGGCAGTTCAAGGAGTATCAACCGTTACTTAGGCATGCTCCTCCAGCTGGGTGGGAAGAGGGTTCCTGTCTCACCCACCTATCTCCAGCGGCCTATCCAATTTATCCATTATGTACTTCAGACTTATTAAGGATGGAGAGTAGAAAGGCAGATTTTGATACTAGGAAGGGATTTTTCTCATTAATCCTTGCTGAACCAAGACCAGAACCAATTCCCTAAAAACAAAGACCAAAACACAGAATAGAGAACAGGATGGACATGCCCTCTTAGACACCAGAATAGGTAATACCAAGCTTGTCTGTGCGCTCTATGTATCATTAAGTTTTTGAATCAATCCTTCTGAACCACCATGCAGAATTCTGAAATTAAATTAGCCTTTTAGTATCAACTGCCAGTGGCATATTTAGGTGTGGGTTACTACAGAAATAGAGGAAAAGCAGAGATGCTGCCTATTCAGAATAAAAGGAAAAAAAAAAAAAAGAACAAGAGGAAGGAAGAAGCCATGATAAAATCATTCTAGAAATGTAAAATTTTCTTTACCAAACTGTCTTTTCTAGAACCATGTTTCCAAGTTTTGTCAGACTCTGATTTAGATGGAAATTTTCCTTAAAACACATACATTTTATTATTTTTTTTAAAGATTTTATTTATTTATTTGACAGAGATAGAGACAGCCAGCGAGAGAGGGAACACAAGCAAGGGGAGTGGGAGAGGAAGAAGCAGGCTCCCAGCGGAGGAGCCTGATGTGGGGCTCGATCCCACAAAGCCGGGATCACGCCCTGAGCCGAAGGCAGACGCTTAACCGCTGTGCCACCCAGGCGCCCCACATACATTTTATTTTATTTTATTTTTAATTATAATTAAGTATTTATTTATTTATTTTTAATTATTTTTAAGTAGGCTCCATTCCACCATGGAGCCCAACGTGGGCTCATGACCCTGAGATTAAGAGTTGAGCTGAGATCAAGAGTCAGATGCTTACCCAAATGAGCCACCCAGGAACCCCAAAACAGAGATATTTTAGAGAGAATGTGAAAATAACCATATTTTGTAAATTCTTCTTCCATATTAAATTTTGAAAATATAAGTCACATTTTTTTCTCACAATTAAATATATATTGTTAGTAATGATGTATCCCTTTGAATTAATACTTTTTTATTCTTTATTCTTTGGGTAAATACCTAGTGGTGCAATTGCTGAATTGCTAATTTGGATGCCTTTTATTCGTTTTTGTTGTCTAATGCTGTGGTTAGGTCTTCCAGTACTATGATAAATAACAGTGGTGAGAGTGGACATCCCTGTCATGTTCCTGACTATAGAGGAAAAGCTCTCACTTATTTCCTTTTCAGGATGATATTAGCTGTGGGTTTTCACATACAGCCTTTATTACGTTGAGGTATGCTCCCTCTAAAACTACTTTGTGGAGGGTTTTTATCATGAATGAATGTTGTACTTTGTCAAATGCTTTTTCTGCATCTATTAAAGTGATCATATATTTCTCATCCTCTTTTAAGACTAATGTGGTATATCACATTGATTGATTTGCAAATATTGAACCATCCTGTAATCCAGGAATATACCCTGCTTGATGGTAGTGAATGATTTTTTTAATGTTTCATTGGATTTAGTTTGCTAGTACTTTATTGAGAATTTTTACATCCATGTTCATCAGGGATATTGGCCTGTAATTCTCTTTTTCAGTGTAGTCTTTATCTGTTTGTGGTATCAGATTAATGCTGGCTCAAAGAATGAGTTTGGAAGATTTCCTTTTTTTTCTATTTTTTGGAATAGTTTGAAAAGAATAGGAGTTAATTCTTTAAATGTTTTGTAGAATCTGGCCCTGGACTTTTGTGTGTTGGGAGTTTCTTGATTATCGATTCAATTTCTTTACTGGTTATTGGTCTATTCAAGTTTTCTATTTCTTCCTGCTTCGGTTTATTAGTTTATATGTTTCTAGGAATGTATCCATTTCTTCCAGGTTTGTCCAATTTGTTGTTACATAGTTTTTCACAATATTCTCTTGTAATTGTTTGTATTTCAGTGGTATTGGTTGCTATTTCTCCTCTCTCATTTGTGATTTTATTTATTTGGATCCTTTCTCTCTCTCTCTCTCTCTCTCTCTCTCTCTTTTGGATAAGTCTAGCTAGAGGTTTATCAATTTTATTAATTTTTTTGAAGAACCAGCCCCTGGTTTCATTGATCGGTTCTACTGGTTTTTTAGTTTCTATATCATTTATTTCTGCTCTAATCTTATCATTTCCTTCCTTCTGCTGGCTTCAGGCTTCATTTGTTGTTCTTTTTCTAGTTCCTTTAAGTGTAAGATTAGGTTGTTTGAGATTTTTCTTGCTTCTTAAGGTAGGCCTGTATCGCTTATATCCTTCCCTTTTAGGGCCACTTTTGCTGCATCCCAAATGTTTTGAACAGTTGCATTTTCATTTTCATTTGTTTCCGCATATTTTTTTTATTTCTTCCTTGATTTCCTGGTTGACCCATTCATCATTTAGTAGCATATTGTTTAACTTCCACGTATGTGTGGCCTTTCCCAAATTTTTCTTGTGGTTGATTTCTAGCTTCACAAAGTTGTGATCAGAAAAGGTGCATGGTATGATCTCAGTCATTTTTTATTTGCTGAGGCCTGACTTGTGACCTAACATGTGATCTATTCTGGAGAATGCCTCATGTGCACTTGAAAAAAATATGTATTCTGCTGTTTAGGATGGAATGTTCTGAATATATCTGTTAAGTCCATCTGGTCCAGTGTGTCCTCAAAGACATTTTTTCCTTGTTTATGTTCTGTTAGAGGATCTGTCCATTGATGCAAGTGGGGTGTTTTAGTTCCCTACTATTATTGCATTATTATTAATTAGTTCTTTTATGTTTGCTATTAATTGTTTTATATATTTGGGTACATAAATATTTACAATTGTTATCTCTTCTTGTTGGATCATTCCCTTTATTATGATATAGTGCCCTTCTTTTCTCTTACAGTCTTTGTTTTAAAGCCTAGCTTGTCTGATGATATAAAGTATTGTTACTCTGGCTTTCTTTTGACATCCCTTTATGTGATAAATATTTCTCCATCCCTTCACTTTCAATCTGCAGGTGTCTTTAGGTCTAAAATGAGTCTCTTGTAGGCAGCATATAGATGGTCTTAGACCTTATGTCTTTTGACTGGAGTATTTAGTACATTTATATCCTAAGTAATTATTTTTTTAAGATTTTATTTATTTTAAAGAGAGAGAGAGAGAGCACAGGGAAGATCAGAGAGAGAGGGACAAGCAGACTCTGTACCAAGCACAGAGCCCAATGTAGCGCTCAATCCCCCAGCCCTGAGATCATGACCTGAGCCAAAATCAAGAGTTGGATGCTTAACCAACTGAGCTACCTGGACACCCCTCAAAGTAATTTCTGATGGATGTGTATTTATTGCCATTTTATTACTCATTTTGTCATTGTTTCTGGAGATTTTTTTTGTTCCTTTCTTGTCTTTGTCATTTTTGGTCTCTCCTTTGCAGTCCAAGAGTCCCCTTTAATATTTCTTGCAGGGTTGGTTTAGTGGTAATGAACTTCTTTAGTTTTTATTTGTCTGGGAAACTCTTTATCTCTCCTTCTATTCTGAATGATAGCCTTGCTGGAAAGAGTATTCTTGGCTGTAGATTTTTCCCATTTAGCACTTTGAATATATCATGCCACTCTCTTGTGGCTTGCCAAGTTTCTGTTGAGAAGTCTCCAGCTAGCTTTATGGGTCTTCCATTGTAAGTTAAGGACTTCTTTTGTCTTGCTGCTTTTAAGATTTTTTCTTTATCACTATGTTTTGCAAATTTAACTACAATATGTCTTGCTGTTGGCCTGCTTTTGTTGATTTTGATGGGAGTTCTCCATGCCTCCTGGATCTGGATGTCTGTTTACTTCCCCAGATTAAGGAAGTTTTCAGCTATTATTTCTTCAAATAAATTTTCTGCCCCCTTTTCTCTCTCTTCTTCTAGGACTCCTATAATAATGTTATTACATTTGACAGAGTCACTGAGTTCCCTAAGTCTATTCTCCTGTTGCATAATTCTTTCTCTTTTGTTCAGCTTCATTATTTTCCATTATTTTGTCTAATTCATTCCTCTGTTTCTTTCAGCCTGCTGTTCATTGGGTCAAGCCTGTTTCCAATCTTGTTTATTGTATTCTTCATCTCTGATTCTTTTTCAATTCTTTTATTTCTGTGGTAAGGGTCCCACTGATGTCTTCTATTCTTTTCTCAAGCCCAGTTAGTATCCTTACAATTGTTGCTTTTAATTCTCCATCAGGCATGTTACTTATATCTGTTTCACTTAGATCTCTGGCTGGGGCCTTATCTTATTCTTTCATCTGGGATAAATTCCTCCGTCTTGGCTGTTTGTCTAAGTTTCTGCCTTCTTCTTTGTTGTTAGAAAAGGCAAGGCAGTTATGTCTCCTGCTCCTGAAAATAATGGCCTTATGAAGAAGAGGTCATGTGGTGCCTAAGGCCTGGCACTTCAGGGAGTGTCTCTGGTGTGTGCTGCATGCTCTGTGCTGTTGTGTTTTAGTTGTTCTATTCTTCAGGCCAATCATCTACAAAGGCTCTCCTTGCCTGCTATGGGCAGTGTTTGATCCCTGGCCTGTATGTGCTGAGTTTTAACAAGGTGTGCTCTGGTCAGTTTGGGATATGAAACCTGACACCACTTTCACCAGAACTGAGACCTGCAGAACTCTCTGGTCAGGAGACATGGTGTGGGCAGGGATTTGTCCTGGTCTTCTGGGGTAAGGGCCCACCACACTCGGGCTAAGGCAAGCTTGACTGAAAAGGGCAGTTCTGCTAGAGCACAGGGGGGTGGAGCTTGGTGTAAGCGAGTTAGGCAGCCATTGTCAGAGCTTTGCTGCTTCCCCCAGGTGGCTCTGTGTGTCTACCAAGGCGGGGGGTGGGGGGGGGGGGGGGTGGGGGTGGGGGAACATGGCACCAGCCAGCTCCTTTGTCTTCTGAGAGGCATCTCTCTGTGAACACTGCCTCTCAGGAATGTGCCCAGAGAAGAGAATAATCTCCCCCTTGTGTGCCCAGGCGTTCTTCAGATCAGATCTCTGTTTCCATGCCTTCTTCCCCAGGTTTTTGCCTGCCTTCTCTCCAGGAGCAGAACAGTGCTCTCCAGACTCTATCCCAGCTAAGCCCATTGACCTTTAAAACTCCAGGCTTTAAGTCCTCCTGGTTGCAAGAATTCATAAAATTCAGCCCCTCTCATTTTCCAAGCCAACGGCTTTGGGAAAATGTTCAATTTGTGTGTTCCCCTATGTGCTCTTCTCTCTCTCTCTCTCTCTCTTGCCCTTCTCTGGGACCACAGCTCTCTCCCCTCCACAACACCTGCAATCTGTTTCTCCTTTAAACCATGTCTCTGCATTTCCTACAATGTGGCTTTGTCTTTCCCTTTAGTTGTGGAGTTTGTTCTATCAGTCTTCAGGTTGATTTCTGGGGTATTCAGGATGACTTGATAGTTATCTAGTTGTGTTCATGGGACAAGACGAACCTAGGGTTGTCCTACTCTGCCACTATCTTCCCTGACTTTCAGCTCAAGTCCCTTTGTGAGAATTCTTGAAGATTGAAACATGAAACCCTCATTTTAAAAATGCAGACACAGTTTTCTAAGCATGAAAAAGATCTTTTGACCAGAGAAAGCCAACTCCAAAGGAATGAATTATTTGTCTTTTTGTAAACTTACTCTTCAAAAAAATTTTTTTAATTTTCTTTATTTCTTATTTATTTGACAGAGAGATAGAGAGCACAAGTAGGCAGAGTGGCAGGCAGAGGGTGAGGGAGAAGCAGGCCCCCCCCTTGAGTAGGGAGCCCAGTGTGAGGCTCAATCCCAGGATTCTGGGATCATGACCTGACCCAAAGGCAGCTGCTTAACTGACTGAGCCACCCAGGAGCCTCTGTAAACTTAATCTTGATCTTCCTTATAGAAAATGGAATATTTTGCCATTTGTATTATTGGCTTGCAAGTTTAGATCCATGTAAAATAGTTAAGGTCAATTTATTTGCTTTTTTTAGTAAATACAATGACTGTATCTATACTATTATAAACAATCCAGAAGAAAAGAAAAATACCAATCAGTAATGCTCACCAAAAATATAGATGCTAAAATGCTACACACTTCACTGAGATATCATAGTACAATGTAACTCAAGCTAAGAATTGTACTTGCTATTTATGACTTTGAGGATAAAAAACTGTTCATTAAATTGACATTCTTCAGCTATTTCTGATTTTTTATTTAAAATAAGTTTCTCTCACTTTATCTCTTTATTCAATATCCCTTATAAGACTAATTATATCAATTTTACAAAACAGCTCTACTGCATTATGAAGTTTAAATTCCATTGAAAAGACCATAAAACTTCTTCCATATCTAAGTCACAGTTAATTCATATATATTTCAAGATAAGGAAAAATTTTCATTAAAAAATCAAAATACTTCACCAACTCAATATTCACTAGTGAAAATCAGTGTAATAATTATCTCCTGGCCTTCTTTTCTTTATCTTACACTAGCATTACTTCAGATTTCAGATTTACTTCCGGGTTATAGATTAAAGGATTCACAAGAGCAGTAATTCAGAGGCCAGCAACTGGAATTCACATTAATTCACCCCATACCCTACCATAGCTCTCTGAAGCCTGTAACATCTTCTGAATAGTCACAGTACAGCTAGGGAGGACTAAGTCCTGCCTAGGTTATAGCATTTGCCAATAGCAAGTCATTTATCTATGTGTTTGACTATGCACTATATTCAAGTTTATCACAATGATAAACTTTCCAAATACTCTGTATTTCAAGTATTTTAACAACTCCACCAATAATTCTCTAATTGGTTTCATTTTAAAGGAGATTTAGCATTTTTTAGAAGTTAAGCGTTTAACCCTAGAAGACCCTCCATTTCATGCACAAAGCTGAGAGGTTCTGGGAAATAAAGGGAAGGATAAAACATAAGGGTCCCCATGCACTCCAACTTTATTTTACCACAGCTCCCAGGTTTTAATTCTCTCTTCCTTTATTTTCCATCTGGCCTTAACTAATGATCATTGGTCCATGTTGACCAATGGGAAATCTTGGGCCAGAGCCTGTGTTAAGAAGAGATACTACTGAATAGAGGCCTAAAGGAAGACTCAGAATCCATGGGACTCAAGGCCATCCAGATTTTAAATTGAGTTTCAAGTTGAAACAGGGCCCTTTAGTAGCATTAAAGTTTATTTTAAATTATTTTCCATTTATAAAGCATAATAAAGAGAAATAACCAACATGAACCATTTCCTAACTAGTTTTCTTCGAAAACACAAAACTTCAACAGGCTTCAACACACTGAGAACATAATTAAAAACTAAGACATAAAGATGGAAAAACTGGACAGTTACATGCAAAAGAATGAAACTGGATCACTTTCTTACAACATACACAAAAATAAACTCAAATGGATTAATGTGAGACATTAAACCATAAAACTTTTAGGGGAAAACGTGAGCAGTAATTTCCTTGACATCAGCCTAAACAACATTTTTCTAGATATGTCTCCTGAGGCAAGGGAAACAAAAGCAAAAATAAACTATTGGGACTATACCAAAATAAAATTTTTTGCACAGTGAAGGAAACCATCAACAAAACAAAAGGGCAACCTACTGAATAAAAGAAGATATTTGCAAATGCTATATCTGATAAGGAGCCAATATCCAAAATATATAGAGAACTTATATAACTCAACACACACACACACACACACACACACACACATATGCACCCATAATCCACTTAAAAAATAGGCAGATGACCTAAATAGACATTTTTCTTTGTAATACAGATGGCCAACAAACACATGAAAAGATGTTCAACATCACTAATCATCAGGAAAATGCAAATTAAAACCACAATGAGATATCACCTTACCCCTGTCAAAATAACTAAAATAAAAAATATAAGAAATAGTAAGTGTTGGAGAGAATGTGGAGAAAAAGGAACCCTCATGCACTGTTGGTAGAAATGTAAATTGGTGCAGCCACTGTGTAAAACAGTATGGAGGTTCCTCAAAATGTTAAAAATAGAACTACCTTATGATCTAGTAGTTCCACGACTATTTCTTCAAAGAAAACAAAAACACTAATTCAAAAAGATGCATGCAATCCTACATTTAGTACAGCATTATTTACAATAGCCAAGATATGGAAACAACCCAAGTGTCCACCCATAGATGAGTGGATAAAGATCTGATAGATATAGATAGATAGATATAGATATTTGCAGCAGAATATTACTCAGCCATGAAAAACAATGAGATCCTACAATTTGCGACATGAATGAACTCAGAGGGTTTTATGTTAAGTAAAATAAGTCAAAGAGAAAGACAAATACCATATGACTTCACGTATATGTGAAATCTAAAAAACAAAATAAACAAAAGAAAGCAGAATCAGACCCATAAATACAGAAAGCAAACTCATGGTTGCCCAGGTGGGGGGTGGGATTGGTAAAATGGATGAAGGCGAGTGGTAAATATAGGCTTCCAACTATGGAATGAATAAGTCATGGGGATAAAATATACAGCATAGGGAATATACTCAATGGTCTTATAAGTTCTTTATAAGCCTATGGTAACAGATGGTAGCTACTACACTCTTGGTGAGCATAGAATGAAAAATGAATAGACTTGTGGAATCACTATGCTGTACATCTGAAACTAATGAAACATTGTGTGTCAACTGTATTTCAGTAAAAAAGAAAAAGAACTAAGGCATAGAGTTTTCACAAATGTCTTCTATGTTACTTCTATGTTACTATAAATGTTCCTACACCTAGATTAAAAAATAATAGAAATAAATGAAAATCTTCTTAATAAAAATATATGCTCCGTATTTTTATAACACTAAATACTGAATGTTTTTTGGTAATTAACAAAAACCACTGGATTATCTACAATAAAGTTAATAATATTACAAGTTTGGAATTCAAGTAAGTTCTAAAGCTTACTACCTTTATATATATATCAGATATATATATATATATCCTTTATATATATATATATATATATGATATATATATATCATATATATATGAGATATATATACACACCCTTTTTACTTTTACAACTTATTAACGGGGTAGAACCTATGCCATAGCACTATTGTGCATATAGCAGTTAGCATAGCCACTGGTATGATATAGGAGCTAAAAAAACATTATATTAGTTAATTAACCTCTACTGCATTCCTAGTCTGTGCCTGAAACTACTATGTACAGAGCTTCAACTAAAATTATGGGACATTTCCCATTGTCTTCAAAGAGCTTACAGTCAAATAGAGGAGACAAGGCCTCTCACATAAAGTTATTAAGGTTCCATTAGAGAATAAATATCTTGAGATAACAATGCAAGATGATAAATATGTGGTTAGGTGTGAACAACTGCACTTAATAAAAGAATCAGATAATGGTGTTACATTTCACAAATTGTAGCATCAGAACAGCTCTCTTCTTCTTGTATCCAAAACAGAGGTGTCCATATTACATAGCTATTAGTGCAGTTAGGGCAATTTCAACCTTGAAGTAGAGATGACTGAGCCTCCACTCAAGCCACAACATGCTTCTTTGCTAATGATACCCAAAGTCTTGATTGAGACAAACAGGTGTCACAGTACTTATTTAGCTACTGTCTGCCTCATCTATGAGGTTAAAATGCCTTCTGATATCTTTAATACTGACATAATAGCTAATAATATAAGCAAACTGAAAGACTATCCCATTGTCCTTGCATAGTATTGAGCAGAATTTAGTGAGCCATACAGCTGGCTATCAAGGTCTTTTTCCAGAAAGGATCAAAAAGTTCTAGAAAGCATATAATACAGGAAGAAATTACCCCATTTTCATGAGACGTTTTATAAAAAAATTAAAGAACACATTAATTTAAAATTTGATGAAACCACAAATAATTAAACATAAAACAAGAATAGACTATAGCATAGAGAATGTAATTTTATATTCAGATGAAATTGCTTTATATCCAAAATAGTTTTTCTGAATACAAAGTGCTTTGTATTCCCTTTGTTTAATCTAAATCAGTAGTTTTCCATGGTAGCCTATAGAGCAACTTCAATAGTCACACAAACGTTGGATTGAAATAGAATTTCTAAATCTATTTTGAGAATTTTTAAAACTATAAAAATGCATAATACAATATATAACATATTTTCACACACTGGAGAACCTGTGATAGTAATCTTGACTCCTAGGCTAAACCATTTTAATGCAGATTTTGGTATAAAGCTTCTTCTGGTATCTCTATGTATATTTTGAACTTCTTGCAAATGTGGTATTCACTAGGAAGTTTATAACTTTGCATTGGTCTTTTTAGATGTCCAGATCTATGCATATCTAATTTTATAACACTGGACAAGTGAAGAGAACATCTCAAAACTGTGTAATCAAAGCAAATTATTCAAATAAATGGGCTAATGATATAAGACAGTAGCCATTAATTTGAACCACAAGTCCAAATTCCAAATTTTGATTTTCTTTAAAATAGTCTTATTCTTCTTGTATATTTTCTTTATAAGTTCTATAAATTTAAATTTATCAGATAAATTTATACATATACTTATAAAATAAATGTATGTTTTATTTATAAATTTTATCATTCATAAAATAAATTTCTATTAGTAAAATGTACATTAGATTTTTGTTTATTTTGCTTTTAAGAGGGCTCACATATAGTTAATAGTCTGATGTACCATTATACTGTTAAACATGTACCCAAACCAAATCTCATTCTTGCTCCAGTCTAGTTTCATTATTTACTCTAATAAAATTGCTCTATAACAAAACCAATATTAATCTCAACAAAATGAATTGTCTTCATTGAACCTTGCTCTCTCTGCTGCATATATATTGGTCCCGACTGCCCCTTTTAATATCTTCCACTCCAGTCACATTGTCTGCAAGCTTAATTCTGATTTCTCTGATCATTTTGTTGCCTTCCAACATCTGGGGTATTTTACCCCTGACTGTTAATACTGGTATCTCTAAACCTCAGTCCTTGACTTTCGTATTCTCTAAACTTTACCCTCAGGAACCTCATCTGTTCCCCTGACTTTGATTGTATATCTCTAATATTTTACAGTATCATGTCAAATGGATGGCATATGTGACAGAACTCTTGCATTGACAAACTATCCCCAAAACTACCTAATGACATAAAATGACCATTTTATTTAGTTCATAATTTGGAGCTAAAGTGCCCAAGAAGGGCTCAGCTTGATGTTTCATCTTTGATCTTCTTGATTTCAGCTTGGACAATTAGAGTAGCTGGAGAATACATTTTTCTTAAAAAGTGATTTTTTAAAATTTATTTATTTTAGAGAGAGAAAGATGGTGGAGGGGCAGAGGGAGAGAATCTCAAGCAGACTCCACACTGAGCATGGAGCACAACACAGAGCTCAAACTCATGACCCTGAGATCATGACTTGATGCAAAATCAAGAGGTGGACACCCAACTGACTGAGCCACACAGGTGCCCCCGGAGAATACACGTCTTAAAAAATGTCTTTGTTTGCATGTTTTCACCTAGCTACTCCTTGTGTGTCTGATGTCTCTCTCCCTCTCTTCAGGGCCTCTCCATATGGCTTGGACCTGTAGCAGGGAGGTTTCTGGGTAGCTGTAGTTCTTACATTGTAACTGGCATGCAAGAGGCAGAAAGTGGAGACTTCCAGGCTATTCAAAAGTCTGGAACAGCATTACTTCTTCCATGTAACATCGTATTGCCACCTCAAAGGAAGGTCACATGCCCATCTTTATCCCCCTGACTTAGAATTATCTTTTTCCTTCCACTCCTTCACTTCTTGTCTCTCTTCCTTTAGAAAATATTTTCCTATGACTTATTTCCAGATTAACTTCTGGAGTTAATTCTGAGTTCCTCTCCCTCAGAACTTAGGCACTATCTTCATATATTATTAATTAATAATGGACATTTCTTACTTTTTGAATGTTCATCTTTGAGGCCCTTCTTTCCTTTTAGTAATCCAAATTTGTTTGGTAATCCTTCATTTTGTAGAAATCTTCAGATGTTTTAGCTACCTCCTACAAAATAAGCTGTGTTAGGGTCTCCAGAGAAATAGAACCAAGAGAGATACAGTGTATGTGTGTGCATGTGTGTGTGTATGAGAGAGAATAGATTTTTTTAAGGAATTGGCTCACGTTATTGTGTGGTTTGGTGAGTCCAAAATCTAATAGAGTAGGACAGCAAGCTGAAGACTCAGGGGAAAAGTTCGATTCAAGTCCAAAGGCAGTCTCCTAGCAGAAATCCTTCTTGCTGGGAGGGGCTCAGACTTCATTCCAGTAAGGCCTTCAATTAACCGGATGAGTCCTATCCACGTTACAGAGAGTAATCTGCTTTATTCGAAGTTTACTGATTTAAACATTAATTTCATCCAAAAACACTTTCATAGAAATATCCAGAATAACATTTGACCAAATATCAGGGCACTGTGGTCTGGCCAATTTGATGCATAAAATTAAC
The DNA here is from genome assembly GCF_023065955.2 of Ursus arctos. NCBI lineage: Eukaryota > Metazoa > Chordata > Mammalia > Carnivora > Ursidae > Ursus > Ursus arctos. The sequence goes on along the minus strand of NW_026622797.1, from coordinate 35,326,613 downwards.
TATCACAGATGCCAAACAGATTTGTTCCTCCCTTTCTCTCCACAAAGTGGACACCAAATATAAGAGGTAAATCAGATGCTCTTTCTTGCTTGCTGAATCTTGAGCAATTAATGCAATGATACCAGGAAAGCAGGAGTTCATATTCATTACAGCATCAGGAGTGGCAGTGGCATGGCATCAGATTGTTTTTGCAGTGTCACTACTGCTATATTTCTGCTGCCCAGTCTTCTATAGTTTCCTTGGTTTCTTCTAATAGATAAGCCTGGTCATTTGTATTCCCACAGAGTCTGGAGCCTCTGGGTATATTCCCAATGGACTCACTGTTTTTCTGCAGATAAACACCGTTGGCTTCTGCTGCTTGAAACCACATTACACTCAATACTACATAATGCTACTTATGTACTTTATGTCCTGGGAATAAACGAGATGCTAAATGAGAAGAATCATGAGCAAATTCCTTACACAGTAGGATGATCAATGAAATATTTTTCCTCATTGTCATCATTTTCTTCTCTTCTTATTATTAAAATTATAATAATAATCATTACTGAACTTTCTATATATGTTTTGAACAAGGAACATGACTCCTAGCATAATACTCTAGACAATGTAGTACCTAGTTCAATTCATCAGCCTGCTTGGCTCATATGCAATAAGATGAAAACTTTGAGATGCTGAGGGACTTAGGTAGTTCATGCAATAAGCTATCCATTTCAGTACTGAACTCTCTAAACTCTGCTACATTTCGCTACATACTTGAAATATTTTGGTTATCTGCAGTAAAAAAATCTTAATAGCATGGAAATTGTGAGATGCAAAAAATAATCAAAATTGACTTTTCCGAATTATAAATGAACATTTATTCAAGTTAGAAAGTAAGTACTAGTTCCCTGAAATGTCTATCAATAAATTCTACAACAGACTGCTAACGAGTACAGTGTTTCTTTTTGAGGAGATGAAAATGTTCTGGAATTAGGGGCACCTGGTTGACTCAGTTGGTGGAGCATGCAACTCTTAATCTCAAGGTCGTAAGTTTGAGCCCTTCATTGGGTGTAGAGATTACTTAAAAATAAAATCTTTAAAAAAAATGCTCTGGAATTAGAAAGAAATGATGGATGCACAACTTTGTGAATATACTAAAAAAACTTGAATTCTGCACTTGAAAAGCATGAATTTTATGGTTAGTGAATTATATATCATAATATAATATATCTTAATAAAAAAGTTTTTTAAGAAAATCAATTAACTATGCTGTAAATATCTACTTAGTGATTCAGATTATAGGTGTCCACTTTCTAGAAATGTATTCTTTCTTACACAGCCAGGATTCCTGTATTACCGGAGGAAATTTCTAAATTACTGTTATTTATTTCTTGGGCAGTTTTTAAACCTGTCAACCTATGGTATTCACTTTAAATGAAAACTTCATCATTCAGATTTCAGGTGAAATCTACTTGTGGAATTCAGTCATTCCTAATGGACACATATTTTATCATATCTGGAGATTTATCTGGCAGGTACTTAGTAAAGTAAGGAAATGGATTGATTCCAACAATATTTGAAGTTGTATGGTGGGCCAAAGTATCCAACGCACATGAATAAATCAATGACACCTTTCCATTTCTTCGTCATAGCTGAAATATTCAAGTATGCTTAGGAGTGGCTGCATCTAAACATGTTTAAGAAGAAATATTAATCGTTCTTTTGTTTTACTTCCAAGCACATAACTGGGGACTAATAAAGGTTACATGATAATGGCACTGATGACCACACACAGCACATAAGAAACACAATAACTACATATTATTTGCCCATATTGCTTTGAGAAACAGATAGAGAAACATTTCAAACTCCTCAAACTCCAACTTAAGAAAAAACATTTTACAATAATTCACCTGCTTGCATTCAAGGAATCTGACAGTTCTTTAATAGAGAATGTATCTGAAATCTCACTGCAACATGACAAGAAAAGAAAGGAGGGAGGTGGGGAGAAGGAGAAGAAATAGTTGTTAAAATTGGCAACATACCAAGATTCATGTGTAGTACTCCACTGCATAAAATGGGATTGGACCATTTTATCTTCTGAGTTTCTCTTGCTCTCTCTCTCATTCTCTCTCATCCCCTCATCCCCGCACCCACCCCCCCATCACAACCCCACCTCTCCCTTTCAAGAAATCTACTTATCATTGTGCCCAGGCTTGATTAGATTTATAGTTTGTTTATCTGAGAGCTCAATGCTTTATTGCATCCAGAAGCCAAAATACGTGCACCTCCACAACCCAGCTGAATAAAACAAACTCATTTTGATCTTTGTGTACAAAGCCATCAGCACTGGTTCAAAGTGTAGTGCAGCCAGTTCTGGACGGCAGATGCAGAGTTCAGCTCTTCTCCTGGGCCCTTGGTTTCAATTAGGCTGTCTGCCAAGTGGCCCATGTGCCTCTGTGTGCTGAAACATTTCTTTGAGGCAGCTTTTTTAAATTAGGAAATAAAGACTTCCCATGTGATTTGCTATATATACAATTTATGACAATTGATTTTTATAGTTAAAATACATACATTTTTAACATATTTCTCTTTCTGCAAAATAGCAGCTTTCTAACAAGAGAAGATAATTAGCAAAATGTAAATATTGCATTTCATTTACTCTTCCTACTCTAAAATTAACTCAAACATACATTGAAATGATACTAAAGACCACTGGGTTTCTAAAATAAATGACTTCTTTGTCTTAAGGTGGTAGGGGGTATGGGGGACAGTCGGATATAGTCAAGTACTTTCTAAGTTCTAGGAACTGTAAATAGGGGAAAAAATAAATATGAACGAAAAAGAAGCTATAATTACTTGAGATTGACCAGTTCCTCAACCAGAGTAGATGATATTTTTCTTGCTTTCATTACCATTTGGGCCTTTTACCTCCTGAACTTTCAAACACAACCTTGTGACCTGGCAGTAGATATAACAAATTCCAAAGCCAACTTCCAATGTCTAGCTGAGTCCTGGTAGAAGCCTGAGCTAAATGCACAGCAAATGCCTGTGATTCACAACTCCAAGTACACACATGTATATGCAAATATAATTCTCACCAAAGATAGCCTCATGTGGCAAAAATCTAGAACCTATTGGAAGCAGTTACCTAGTATCACCAAGCTATTAATAATACCCTCCTATTGTTACTTAGAGAAGGCAGCCAAGTCCCCCCAGGACTGGAGGAGCCTAGAGGGGCAGCAACCACTCCATAAGGAAGGTCCAAGCTATGTAAAAGCCAGGAAACCATAACAGCTTGCAACCTTTTGCAAGGATTCAGGTCAACTTTGAAGAAGCTCCCACACAAGCCTAGATTACCCTTAAATCCTAAAGACCTGGACCCACAAATTGAGCCATCACTTAGCAGATGTTCGCCACCGCCAGTGCCAAGCCAAACCGAAAATAACTGGGCACCAACAATAGCAACTGAATGGTAACCAGCTGTTAGTGGTGATTTTAAGCAGGCCCCATACCATGCTAGGACACTCACACAGCAGGGATACATAAGTGTGGCATATACTTTTTTTTTTCTTTCTTTCTCTCTCTCTCTCTCTCTCTCTCTCTTTTTTTTTTTTTTAGTGACCAGATGGTTTTATTGAGTCATTTTCCTGTTTTCCATAAAGCTGAATTACTACATTCCTAAAAATCTTCTCTATTTCTAAATTAGAACATTGCCCATATACTCGGTGCTTGATCTTGAAAATGTACTGAAAATGATGGTACTATGCCTGCCTGATGCAGGAAATTTCAATAACAGAGAAAGAAGTAACTGAGAAACATAACTTTGTTGAAGAAATCTTTAGTAATTTTTTTTATAATCAAGGATGGAAATAAATGATTCATGTCAGTGTTAAGATGTTTTGATATTTTCCCCTTTCTAAAGATGTCATCACAATCAGAAATTTATAAATTTTCTGTATATACCTTGCTACATCCAATGTAGTACAAAGTAGATGAGATAATCTTTTCCTCTTCAGCACTTACTAGGAAACACACAGACAAAGCAGCAGAACTAACATTTACCAGATATCTACAGCATTGGCTTGTATTTTTTTTGTTTTTTGTTTTTTTTTTTACTGTTTGACTCCCTGAACCCATCTCTCCCATCCTCCACCCCATGCCTTTGGAAACCACCAATCTATTCTCTGTATCTGTGAGCTTGGTATTCTGTTTTTATTTTTATTTTTTAGATTCATATATAAGAGATATCACATAATATTTGTCTTCCTCTGTCTGAATTATTTCACTTAGCACAATGCCTTCAAGCTCCATCAATGTTGTTGTAAATGAAAAAAATTCATTCATTTTTACGGCTGAGTAATATTCCAATGTGTGGATATTAGTAATATTTCAATGTGTAGATATTAGTAATATTACCATATTTTATATATACATAAATATATAAATATAATATATATCTATATATAAATATGTAATGGGGAAGGAATTATATTATTATATATATGTGTGTATATATATATATATATATATATATATCTCACAGATTCTTTATCCACTCATCTACCAATGAACATTTAGGTGTTTCCATATCTCGGCTACTGTATATAATGCTGCAATGAACATAGGGTTTCATGTATTTCTTTTTTCTTTTTGAGTTAGTGTTTTCATTTTCTTCACATGAATACCCAAAAATGAAATTGCTGATCATATGGTAGTTCAATTTTTAATTTTTTCAAAAACCTCCACACTATTTTCCATAGTGGTTTCATGAATTTACATTTCCACCAACACTGCACAAGAATTCCCTTTCTCCACATCCTTGCCAACACTTGTTATTTCTTATCTTTTTGATAATAGGCATTTTAACAGGTGAGAGATGATAGCTTAGTGTGGGTTTGATTTGCATCTCCCTGATAATTAATGATGTGGAGCATCTTTTCATATATTTCTGGTCATCTGTATGTCTTCTTTGGAAAAATGTCTATTTGGTGTTCCACCCATTTTTCAATCAGATTTGTTGTTTCGTTTTTGGTTTTGTTTGCTATTGAGTTGTATGAGATCTTTATGTATTTTGGATATTAGTCCCTTATCAGATATATTATTTGCAAATATTCCTAACAGTAAGTTACCTTTTCACTTTGTTGATGGTTTCCTTTGCTGTGCAGAAGCTTTTTAGTATCAAATGAAGTCCCACTTACTTATTTTTGCTTTTGTTTTAATTCTTTTAGTGTCAGATTCAAAGAAAAATCATCACCAAGACCAATGAGAAGGAACTTACTCCCTACGTTTTCTTCTAAGAGTTTTATGGTTTTAGCTCTCACATTCAAGTCTTTACTCTATTTTGACTTTATTCTTGTGTATGGTTTAAGATAATGGTTGTGTTTCATTGTTTTGCATGTGGCCATCCAGTTTTCCCAGAACCATTTATTGAAGAGACTATTCCTTCCCCATTACATATTATTGGCTCCTTTGCCATAAATAAATTGACCATATATATATATTCATGGATTTATTTCTGTTTCATTGATCTAAGTGTCTATTTTTATGCCAATATTGTTTTAATTACCATTTCTTTGTAATAAAGTTTGAAATCAGGAAGCATGTCTCCAACTTTATTATTCTTTCTCAGGATTGCTCTGACTATTCAGGGTTTTTAGTGTTTCCATGCAAATTTTAGAATTGTTTGTTCTAGTTCTGTGGAAAATGTCATTGGAATTTTGATAAGGATTGCACTGAATCTGCAGATTGCTTTGGGTAGTGTGGGCATTTTATTGATTCTTTCAACCCATGAGCATGGAATATCTTTCCATTTACTTGTGTCTTCTTCAATTGATTTCATTACTGTCTTTTAGACTTCAATATGCAAGTCTTTCACCTCCTTGGTTAAATTTATTCTTAGGTATTTTATTCTTTTGATGCAGGTGTAAATGGATAGTTTTCTTATTTTCTTTTTCTGATAGTTCGTTACTAGTGTATAGAAACAACAGATATTATGTTGGTTTTGTATCTTACAACTTCACTGAATTTATCAGTTTTACAGTTTTTGATGGCATCTTTAGGGTTTTCTATATATAATACCATGTCATCTGTAAATACAGTTTTACTTCTTGTTTTACAATTTGGATGCCTTTTATTTTTTTTTTCATTTAATTACTTACTTTGCCTAATTGCTCTGTCAATACTATATCGAATAAAAGTGGCAAGAGTGGGCAACTTGTCTAGTTCCTGATCAGAGAAGAAAGGCTTTCAGCTTCTCATCATTGAGTATGATGTTAGCTGTGGGCTTATCGTACGGCCTTTATTATATTGAGGTACATTCCCTTTATACCCACTTTGTTGAGATTTTTATCATAAATGGATACTACATTCTGTCAAATGTGTTTTCTGTATCTACTGAGATAGAGATATCCTTCATTATGTTAATTTGTGTATTATATTGACTGATTTGTGAATGTTAACCCATACTTGAATTCTTGGAATAAATCCCACTTGATCATGGTGTATGATCTTTTTAATGTTTTGTTGAATTTGGTTTGCTACTATTTTGCTCAGGATTTTTCATCTATGTTCATTAGGGATAGTGGCCTGCAATTTTCTTTTCTTGTGGCATCCTTGTCTGGTTTTGGTATCAGGGTAATGCCAGCCTCATAAAACGAGTGTGGAAGAGTTCCCTCCTCTTCTATTTTGGAAGAGTTTAATGAGGATTGGTATTACCTTTGAATGTTTGGTATAATTTGCCGGTAAAGCAGTCTGATCCTAGACTCCTGTTTGTTGGTAGGTTTTTGATTATTGAATCAATCTCTTTGCTAGTAATTGGTCTGTTCATATTTCTTTTCATCATGATACAGTCTTGATAAGCTGTATGTTTCTAGGAATTTATCCATTTCTTCTAGGTTGTCCAATTTGGTGGCATATAATTGTTCATAGTAGTTTCTTATGATCCTTTGTATTTCTTCGATACCAGTTGTAACTCTACCTCTTTCATTTTTTTTTTATTTATTTGAGACTTCTCTTTTTTCTTGGTGAGCCTAGGTAAAGGTTTGTCAATTTTGTTTCTATCTTCAAAGAATCAGATTTTCGTTTCATTGATCTTCTTTATTATCTTTTTAGTTTCTGTTTCATTTATTTCTCCTCCAATCATTGTTATTTCTTTACTTCTACTAACCTTGGGCTTTGTTTGTCCTCTTTCTACTTCCTTGAGGTGTAAAGTTAGGTTGTTTATTGGAGACTTTTCTTGTTGCTTGAGGTAGGTATTTATCACTAGGAGGTTTCCTCTTCAAAATGTTTTTGCTGCATCACACAAATTTTTGTGTGTGACATTTCCATTGTCGCTTGTCTCCAGGTATTTTTTAATTTCTATTCTGATTTCTTTGGCCTATTGGTTGTTCAGCAGCATTTTGTTTAATCTTCATATATTTGTGAATTTTCCAGTTTTCTTTGTGTAATTAAATTCTACTTTCATATAATTCATAAAAGATGTTTGATATGATTTCATTTATCTTAAGTTTATTAAGACTTGTTTGTGGCTTAACATATAATCTGTCTTAGAAAATATTCCAGTGTACTTGAGAAGAATGTGTATTTTCCTACTTTTAGATGGAATGTTCTGTATGTATCTATTAAGTCCCTCTGGATCAACGTGTTCTTTAGGCTGATGTTCCTGTTTTGATTTTCTCTCTGGATGATCTACCCATTGATATAAGTGGGGTACTAAATGCCCCTACTATTACTGCATTGTAATTAATTTCTCTCTTTAGGTATGTTAATATTTGCTTTACATATTTTGGTGCTGCTATGTTGGACGCCCAAATATTTACCAATGTTATATATTCTTGTTGGAGTGACTCCTTTATCATTATGTAATGCCCTTCTTTGTATCTTATTACAATCTTTGTTTTAAAATCTATTTTGTCTGATATAAGTATAGCTACTCTAGCTTTCTTTTCATTTCTATTTTTATGAAGTATCTCTTTCTGTCCCTTCATTTTCAGTCTCTGTGTGTCGTTACATCAAAAGTGAGTCTCTTGTAGGTAACAGATAAGTGTTGTTGTTTTTTTTAATCAATTAAATCACTCTATATCTTTTGACTGGAGAATTTAGTACATTCGTATATAAAGCAGTTATCAATAGGTGGATCCTTACTGACATTTTGTTAATTGTTTTCTGGTGTTTTGTAGTTCCTCTTTGCTGCTTTCTTCTTCTCTTACTCTCTTGTGGTTTGATGACTTTCTTTGGTGATATGCTTATATTCCTTTCTCCTTGTCTTTTGTGTACTTACTACAGGTTTTTGCTTTGTGATTACCATGCTTTAGAATGGGATCAAACTTAAGTTATCAACTTAAAATAAACAGTTATAGACATAAGTCTATATCATGGTATACGTAAAAACTCTTTTGGGAGGTACTGGTGCTCTGGAGTATGGCAAAAGGAGAGCAAGAAGATAACATCTGCCAGTCTCCATCCCTCCAATCTTTCTATGAAGGAGATCTCTGGCGATTTGCCCTGAGGGACAGTCTTCAGGTTTGGCCACATCTAGTGGACTACAAAACTGCTTGCAAGGAGCAGAGGTTGTAGATGCCATCTTGGAGCTATCCCTCTGCCTTGCTCCAGCTTACTGGTATCTCCCAGAGAAGAGCTGATATACTCATCTGGAGCCTACTTTTTGTGACTGCCACCTAGGGGACACGATCAGATTGTCTGGTCAGCAAGGCTTACACTTGCAGTCCCACTGGACTATATACATTTGCATACTTTTAAAAACTACTGATTGAGGATCAGTTTTCCAAACAGCCTGAATCTAGATGCAAAGATCTTCCCCTTAGGGACAGTGACAGGTCTTGACATACCTTCAACCCCTGGAAGCTATTAAAAATACAAGGGGCTGCTTGGACGAGCATAAAGATCTGAGAGATGACAAAGGGCTGGGGCAGGGTTGAGGGACAAGATGTATCTCCTACAAGGGGCCACACCTTCAAGACTGGGAGAGGTGGTTGTTTTATTACTGTATGCAAACCAACACAGAGAGTCAAGCAAAATAAAGAAACAGAACAAGATACAACCTCAGAAAGAAACCTTAATGAAATGGAGATGAGTAATTTACTTGAGAAAGAGTTCAATGTAATGGTCATAATGATGCTCACCAAACTGGGAAGAAGAATGAACACAGTGAGAACTTCAACAAAGAGACAGAAAACATAAGAAAGTATACCTATTTTTTTTAGTTGAGAAGATAGAATATTCAAATAGCCATTTCTTAAGATCCATACTAATCTATGGTGTATTCTCTTGCTATAAGGAGAAAGGTGAATAAGTCTATATATTAAAATATATCAGTTTTAGGTAGAATAATTTCAATATAATAAAATATCCACTATAGGTGAATATCCATAGATTTGGGACAAAGTCATAACTATTTTTTCCATTTTTCAGTGAACTGTATCTTGAGAGTAAGTACTTTTGGAAACTACAAAACATCATTAAATATAGCAAAAATGAATTTACTAAATGGAACTCAAGTAACATCAATTAATAAAAGATATCAAGTGTATACTGTTTGCCCTAAAGGAGAACTAGACTTCTATCTTGTGCACAAAACACTATTAACACACACACACACACAAACGCGCACACATGCGCACAAACACATTAATATCCACGAAATTGGAAGAACCTGTTTAGAATTAAAGAATCATGGTGTCCCATCTTCCCATGGCCCTATAAACATGGAAGACTCACCTGCTTACCATACTTCAGCAAGCATTAAACCCTAACTGCTAAAAATTTCTGTCTCAAGCAAATGCCCCGGCTTCTGGAATTCAAACTGATGCTCTTATTCTTACAAATTGTATTCCTAGATTTTGGCCACAAATCTATTAGTGCTTTATTTTTGGTTACCCATTCAGAATCACTTCATTGGCCAATGGCATACTGACTCATCACTCAAAATTTAACTTATCTACTTCTCTGATTTTAGCATTGACCACAACTTTATGTGAAAGTCCTCACCTCAAGCCTGTGGAAGTCTGATGGCTTAAAGTAAGCATATGCACAGTGGAATGGGATCTGTACACATGTAAACAAACAAAAAAAAAAGGTAAAAGAGAGGCACCTGGGTGGCTCAGTCAGTTAAGCATCTGCCTTCAGCTCAGGTCATGATCTCAGGATCTTGATCCTTGGGTCAAGTTCCATGTCTGACTCCCTGCTGAGCAGGGAGCTTCTCCTTCTCCCTCTGCCCCTCCCAACCCCTACACTTGTGCTTTCTCTTGAATAAATAAATAAAATCTTTTAAAAAAGGATAAAAGAAAATGTGTTTAAATGTCCTATTATTATCTAAGATATAATGACATTGCTATTGAACTTGATCTGCATAATCTATATCACTAGTCTCTTTTGATGCATTACAATGCATCTCCTATCATCCAAAGTCAAGTGTGATCTGTTTTCACTGCTATATCAGCAAAATACGAACCTGAAAAATGTTTCCCTTAGGCTAAGAGGTTCTAAGGTTGAGAGGTAGACCCTAAAGTCCTTAATATTTTCCTGAAACAGTCAAATCCAAGTGTAATATAAATACAAGAACGTCAGTTTAAAAAATGACTTACTGGGGCACCTGGGTGGCTCAGTCGGTTAAGCATCTGCCTTCGGCTCAGGTGATGATCCCAGGGCCCTGGGATTGAGTCTGAATCTCCCTCTGCCCCTCCGCCCACTCGTTCTCTCAATCTCTCTCTCTCTCTCTTTCTCAAATAAATAAATAAAATCTTAAAAAAAAATGATTTATGATCACCTGGTGTCTTTGATCTCAACAATCAACCTGGAACTCTAAATTAGCTGATGAGTTAGGCTGAACTACATGGAGCTATATGTAAAGCCATAGGCCTAAAATCACTGTTCCAGTTTTCCATATGCTTTTCTGCCACTGCCAAGGTGATAGCTCTTATAATGGGGAATTTAACCCCAAAAAAGGCAAACAAAGGAAAGCTGGTTCTACTCTACCCACCTCAAGCTTGCTCAGGATAGAGCCATTCCCTCCCAAGAATAATCATGAGCCTGTTTTCCACAGGCACACTGGAAGGAGACAGACATCCTAATAGAAAACAGCCAAATAGAGGATGTCACCATCCCATGAAGTAAGTGTCCTTGGCCTGGATTCATCCATTCCTGTTGCCAACACCCTTTACGTGAAGTAGATTGAAAGCATCTTAAGCACTCAGTAGAAGCCAACATTATGGTACATTGGTGATGTTAATGATGGAGATAACTGGAGTTAGTTATGGGGGCTTATTTAGGTATAGAGACTATCATTAATCTGGAATTTCCTGGCAACTACAATGGCAGCAGGGGAGCCTCCAGCCTCCACAGACTGCATTAATCATAAAGAAATCCCGTACCTGAACTGTTAAGAATTTCTAGATCCCCAGAAAGTCTCTTCTGAGAGACACTAAAGGAAGACTTCAAAAGGAAGACCAGGCACTTGAAGAAATTACATAAGAATGCAGCGAAATAGTCACCAAAGAAGCACATGGACACACAATGGGGAAGCCAAGTTTTGACCTATAAAAATATCTTTCTGTGGAAAAAAAAAATCAACAGAAAAAAAAAATCAAAGTCCAGTAAGACTTTGTTATTTATCACTATTTGTGTGAAAAGAAAATTATATTAAGTAATATTAGCAAATGCAAACAAAAACATACAAATTTGCTGTCAAGGCCAAACACACATGACATAACTAACAATAAATTTAGGGAACACCATGGTGGAAATTTGTAAACAATTGTGAAATAATTAAGAATAGTAAAGTCTTGACTATCCAGATGTTTTAGACAATTATCTGTTTGTTGAGTTTTCCAGATAGCTGAGTTGTATCCTTTTCAGAATCCAAAAGAATTTCATTTTACTCCTTATCTTTTCCAAATTATTTATGCAATCCCTTGACTTTTTAAATATAGTTAGCTCACGTGATGCAATCTAAAATTCACTTTACCTAGAAAAAACACATAATTCTCCTTTAATCTCACTAATAAATATGACTATTTCTTTTTTAGATTTATCAACATATATAATATATACACTATATCAGTTTAATTCTTATAACCATATGGACAAGAGAATCTATCCTTGTATATCAGATGAGTAAACTGAGGCAGATGGGTTTCATAATTTGCTCAAGGCAAATAAAAAGTGGCAATCTGAAAACCAAATTCAGGAAACCAGGCTCCAAGTCTGTGTACATGGCCTCTATGACTGCCATTGCCTTTTCATTTCTGTTGTTTCATCCCAATCTTTACTGACAAATATGTTTTTTAAAAGTATTGGTAGTAGTGCCTGGGTGGGTAAGTCAGTTGAGCATCTGACTCTTGATTTGGGCTCAGGGTCTTAGGATGAAGCCCTGTCTCAGACCTGGAGCTAGTGGGAAGTCTGCTAAGATCCTCTCCCTCTGCCCCTCCCCCTGGCTCCTGCTCTCTTTCTCTCTCTCTAATAAATAATCAAATCTTTAAAAATATATAATGTTAATAATATCAGATGTCTGTGTAATGCCATGATCACCTTTTTACTTACCAGTGTTAACATTACTATATATTTTATATAGTTCTCATAATTATCATTTAAATGACTATATAATAGTCTATTGGGCTGATGGACCATCTTTCAGTAAATCTCCATCATTGGAACACACTTAGATTTCTTCAGTTGTTTTGGTATCACTTGTATTTGTTTTAGGTGTTTTTGTGTCAAATTTCATGAACTCTTTGACCTTGAAGACGGTATGTGTGTCTGGAATAGTATCCTAAACATCACTAAAGAAACATAAACTATAATTATTTAACTTATTCTTGAAGATTCAAAGCCAGTATTAAAATTTCAATTATTTAGCTATGATGTACCACAGTGCTACCTGGAGAACTGTTTATACCTATACAAAATGAACAAAGACCACACTGCCTTTTGAATTATACTTGTTTTATATAGATTTGTTTCTAGTATCTTCTTTTGATACAAAGCTGACAGGCCTCACTTCTGTTCTCAGAGTATGTACACTTCCCCTAGTTTGTATTTATGGCAGATATAATGTTTTATATTGTACAAACAATGAATAAATAAGATCTGAGTGAACACTGGTAGTGTTCTTCTATGAATTAAAAGCATGGATTTTGCCACACCTGTTTCACCTGGTAAAAGCTCTTTAACATACTTGCCTCCTTTGTTTCACATAGTAGAGGACATTATGCAGCAGATCTATGCAAAGTTGAGCAACTACAATATTTCAATAATGAAAGAATACAGAAAATGGCATTGAAGTAGGGAAAGATAAAAGACTGAATTCCCTGAGATCTATTATTGATGTAGGAATTATGCAAGTAAAGATCTATGACCTAAGGGGTTTTCTCTCTAGGAATTTATAATTTAACTTTTGTTTGAGACGTGGAGTTAACTCCATAAGCTACTGTGTAAGGATACTAACTAATAATAATAACTCTATTTAAGATGTAATTTTGGAGGTGCCTGGGTGGCTCAGTTGTTAAGCGTCTGCCTTCGGCTCGGGTCATGATCCTAGGGTCCTGGGATCAAGCCCCACATCGGGCTCCCTGTCAAGCAGGAAGCCTGCTTTTCCCTCTCCCACTCCCCCTGCTTGTGTTCCCTCTCTCGCTGTCTCTCTATCAAATAAATAAATAAGATGTAATTTTTAATATTTTTATTGGAATCCATTTTATTCCAGAACTATACAAGGTAGTGAAGTAGGTATTTTAAAGGTGTATATAACATGATACCGGCTTTTAGAAATTCAAATCTTTTTAGGGATAGCCATATGAAACAATGTAGGAGAGCCTACAGAAGTCAATTAATTAACAATATTGGCATGATTTTCCAATGAGAAGGTTTGATGTTATCAAATGCGTTTATTGTAATTTATATTGAAATGTGACTCTCTGTAAGTTACTCTCTCAAGTATAGTTGGTCTTCTCTTTGAGAAAAAAAAGGATAGCTTGTAGTTTCTTAAGTGTACAAAAAAGAGAAAAATCTCAGAAAAGAAAAAATGCTCATAATTCTCTGGGAACCCAGCAGATTGGTAAAGTTTTGGCCATGATGGATTACATTAGAATGTGGGAAGAGAAATACCATGCATTGTTCTGCAGCATATTTCTTTTAACTGCCCCTTTCCCATTTCTTTAATGTTTGCCTTATATTAATAGTGACTGATATGGAATAATCAACAGACTTGTGCAGTAAATCCAAAGAGAAAATTGCAAAGAATTCAAAGATTTGGCCTCATATATAATTCTGCCAGACAAATGGAAAAGAGCCAGAGGAGTAGGATAAAGTTAAAGGAATATTGCAGTTAAATTCTATGCATTATGTCTTTATGTTATATTTTTGCTGAAAGAAATATGAAAATGTACACAAAAGATAACAAAACTTAGCTGTCAACAAGAGTGAATTACTAGTAAGTGCCATTGAGAAGGAAAAGAGAAACAAGATAAATTATTATAAACACCATCATCATCAGGATTCATGTGTTAAGTTCACGTATTTTCATTGCATTGGGTTAGTTGTGTTAAAAGCAAATTATAGGCATGTTCCTGTCCTATAGGAACTTATGATTTAAGACAGACTATGTTACCAAGACAAATGTAAGAGAAGCATAGACAAGTATATGCACCTCAAAGAAAGACTTAAATTGAGTGGATGAAGGAATAAATAAACTAAATTTTTTCTTTTATTGATTAGTTGAGAAAAGGGATAATGGTAAATCCTTGGAGTTCTGAGTCTGGAGTTTAACCATCAGTTGGTCTCACAAGAATGATTTTGGGAAGGTACTATTGCAGTAATGATAGAAAATTATCTGAGCAAATTGAAAGATTAGAAAGCTAGAACATTTGAAATTCTAAATTAGGAGTTAGGAAGCATCATGTTGCCCACAGATTATTGAATAAGGACTCCATAAATCATGATTCCATATTTTAGTATGATGGGATTTAGTATGATTTTGCACTATTTCAAAGAAAAAAGTAAGGTGATGAAATGATGGGTACAGAATAAAATATAACTCCACTAATGAAATTTTAAAAAGTCACCTATTTTGTCATTCAGAATTATTCTATTTATACATTATTTTAGAGATTACATTGTAATTATATTTTTTTCTTTGAGTATTGTAATGGTCTTTGTCCAAAATCCCTACTATTCTGATCTGACCAAAAGAAAATTTCAGAAAACACTATTATTAATAATTACATTAAATTTTAATTGTCCCCAAATTAGTTTCTTATGTATTTAAAATGTCCTCACTAATAAAGGGCTGAATTTTTAAGACACTAGTTTTTATGACTCGATATCTTTGATTCAATTATTAAAAAATAGAAACAGCACAACCAATATGGTTCTTTAATATTATAGCAATGTAAGAAGTAGTTATAATAGCTGTACAATTTTAATTTTTAAAAATACCCTTGGTGTTATTCAGTATTTCTTATTGAAACCGATTTCTGTGTTGTTTATTTTTAATTTGTTCTTCATTGCCTGCTTTGCAATGGAACATGTGTTTGCAATTGTATTTAGCAAAATTCATGATCTTAACATTGTACACCAAAGTCAATGTGCCTTCCTGGCAAAAAACAACCAGTATTCAAACACTTTTATAATGTTTGGGGTTTCTGTCTCAATTGACAAAATTGAAAAATATGTATTAGCCAAGCAAAACCACTATCTCAAAGCCATGTTGAAAATTACTCCAACCTGTCAAAGCCAATTGAAATTCCCTTCCCAGCCCAATTCCCAACTTCATTTTGTATGTGAAATAGGAAAAGTTGGATTTGATTATAACCACATGCAGAAGGAATCAAGAAATCACATATATCTTATACATCTAATACTATATACAATTTTCTTTTCAAAATTTTTGTCTTTTTTTTTCCTTTTCCATCATTTATCCCATCTCACTTGTTCTGAATAAGACACTTGTATGTAGCATACATACATGAATAGTTTAATTAACAGTGAGTTGTATGGCACATTTTAAAAGTTCCTGCTGCACCACATCATTCTTACATTGAAGATGGAATAACCCTAAAGTAGAGATCTAAGATCTGTTCCCAAGGCAGATCAAGTAATGTGGGATGTTGCTCAATGTCAGTATATTTTCTATTATTTGTTATGTTTATATACCAACTACAATGGTTTTCTAACTACGGTGCCCAGTTGCCGTTAATCCAGTTCTAACAAAAGGGCATGATTCTGTCCTTAAAATTCACTTTTGAAGTTAAGTTCCCTCCTTTAAGATGAAAATCAACTTCATTTCACATCAGAATAAGCCATGATCCAGGATGTAGAGGGGCTAACACAAGGTTATACACAAGATGAGGAGCATGACTAAAATATTATCCTGCCCCCAATCAATGTTGGGCAATACAAGCTGCTTGAAAGTTAGAGTGCATAAAATCCCTGGAAAACTTATGAGAACAACAAATACAAAACAATGGCAGCCAGTAGGGAAAATAAAGGCAGGCCACTTGAAATAAACAATATAATTTCCATCCATAAAATCACTCCAGAGTCCATTGTATTTAATGTTTATGAGCATTATTTAAAGGAAAAAGCAGAACGTGTCCAAGAAGTCTAAGAGACAAGTATAAGTTATATATCACAACTCAGTTCGCTATTATTTATTGATGAGATATTTGAGAATTTTTATCAAGGCTTTCATATAAATATTTCTTTCTCATTTTACCTAGGATAATTGAGACTCTGGTAGAGTACATGGCACATTCAAGATTAGCCAGCATGTTTTTTCCAAGGAATGAAATGAATTGGAAGCTCATTTTTAGGCACTGGAAATGACTGGAAATACTCAACCCTTTGGGGTGAGTGAAGTTTTGGATTCTAGGTTTAGACACCTAGGCTGTTCATCATTTATACTTGTATATGGGTGAAATACGAATTCAAAGGAGAAAAGTACCTGTAGGACTGTGCAGACCACTCTTTCTTCACTGCCACAGCAATCATGGAAGAACTTGTTATGGACATGCCACATGATTGAATTAGCCTGAGGTTCCGAGTTCCCACATGGAAGACAGCTGCCCTGGAAAGTTGCCTGTACCCTCAGCAGACCTTGAGAGAACAAATAAATAAACTGTTGTGTATTAAGCCACTGGGATTTTAGTATTGTTTGTTTCCAAATTATAATGTGACCTACCCAGACTAATATATCAACCACTATTAAAAAATTGTTACTATACTTGCATTTAGCTTTTCAGTATTATTTTCTGTATATAGACATAGAGAGAGAGAAATTTAGATCATGTTGTCCATGTTATTTTGTAAACTTTTCTTCACCAAATAATAATGAACATTTTCCCATCATTAAATATTTCCCCAAACACTTTGTAATAGTTACAGGACATTGAATTAAAGTTGTACCACATTTTATCTAACCATTGCTAAAACGAAATTTTTGCTAAACAGTTCTATACTTGATAACCTAGTCTATGTTCTTTGTGTATACTTCTCATTAATTTCCTGAGATAAAGTTCCCAAAATGGAAATGTTACATCAAAATTTATTCATATTTTAAAGACTATTGATACACATTGTCAAATTACCCTTTAAAAATTTTGTACCAACTTCTAATTTTTCTAAGAGTGTATAATATATCACTGCCACTCCACCCTTGATGACCCCGAGAATTATAGTTCCATAAAACTGAAACTTTGATATATAAAAACTATCTCACTCCTTAATTTACAGGCAAAGTTATTAGGCGTAGCCAGTTTCAGGAAAAGATCAGGAATTCAGATCTTGTAAGAATGAAAGCATTTGATACTATATATTTGACTATACCTTTGGCCTCATTCTGAAAATGTTGTTACGTGATATTTGATTATCAGTATTTTATAAGGGCCCGGCAGATTCAATTTCATACTTGATCCAACAATTGCATAAGATAATTTCTAATTCCAGTCTTTGTTTTTATTTGTTAGCATATACATATTATTATTCATACACATATACATACATATACATATTATTGATCACTAGTTTTATTAATTCATGGTCTAAGACTGTGACTTGCATAACTCAGTTTTTTAACATTAAAAAATATATTATTTACAACCAAATATATACCTATTATTTAAAAAGTTTCAGTTTGTCTCATGGATGTGGTAGACATGGTGAATTTGGCACTCAGCACCCATTCTGTCTACATCTAAGGAATCTCATTGTACAACAGAGGCTGGAAAACTAAAAACCACATTTCCAAAGTTAACCGGTAATTCAGGATGTAGATGTGAATTAGATTACAATGAAGATGCCACACTCCATCCCTTGAGATCAGGAAGGTGCAAGTTTGCCTGGGCAGGGGGTGGCAGAGAGGGGAACACTTCCTGTTTCTCCGCTTGCTGCTGGAAATGAGGACAAATATGGCACCACTCCAGCGCCCAGGTGCTAACTCCAAAAGCACTTGCAGTGGAGGCATCAGCAACAGTTTCCTGTTGCCTGGATCACTACTCCAGTGGTATATTCTTGAACTTGACAGTTCAGGTGGTGTTCACCTGATTGCCCACATTTCTGATTATGGCAAAGGTAGCTGCAACCTTGAAAGCCTATCTGGCAGTGTCATTCTGGGACTCATCCCTGGGGATCATCCCACAGCCTACTTCTCTGGCATTCCCAACCATTTTGTAAGAACTAAGTTATCTGTGTCAAATGTCTTACATTTAAAATAGCTAGAGTGATCTCTATTTCCTATAACTGAACCACCAAATGATATAAATAGTATTTAAGACTTAGCCGCTCTTTATAGTTTCTAAATTTAACATATAGAAATGTTTAAAATAATGTGATTGATTATATTACTTAGATTGTCTATATTTTTTTTCTTTTACTGACTTGCATTTAAAAAGACAGTGTTACAGTAAAGTCTTCTTCAACAATTGTGGTTGTTTCTTTTTCATTTTTTCCTTGAGTTATAATCCTTTTTCTTTAATCAATTTTGATGTTCTACCGGCTTTGTAAAAATTTTATTTTGTTAAAACTTCATTATGTTTGATATCCTCACCTACTTAAAAAAAGCCACTTTGCTCACTTTTATGCTTTTCCTTTTTTTTCTCAAATTCTTTCTCATCTGATACCAATACTGAGACCTACAGCATCATCTTGATTGCATTTATTTGACATAAATTTTCCCATATTTTATTTTTAACCTTTATAACTTACTTTGATTTTGTGCATACAGAAATCCATTTACAATGAAGAATTGGTTGGTTATCTGAGGTGAGATGATAAAATGTACGGTCATACAAAGCATGGTTAAAGTGATAAAATAAATGTCTAGTCACACAAAGCATGGTTAAAGGAGGAATTTAGAATGAGGTCACCTTACAACTAGCTAACTATTACTCAACCTTAGTAACATCAATCTGATCTAACAGGGACTGGTTTAAGTAAATTTTCAAAGATAGTAACTTTTGCCTTATGCTATGACACGAAACCTAACTGTGCCTCAAGACACAAAGACACAACTCCACAGTTAATACTAGACATGATTCTACATTCTGGCCACACATGATGAGAAAAAATAATTATTGCCCATGACAAGTAACCTTCTCACATTTACAAAAACTCTTCAATCAATGCTGCTTCAAAACACTGACTTCATGAAGTCATTTTAAACAACAATGAAGGATATATATTTCATTTATAAAGCAATGGCTTGTGTGACCATGATGTGAATAAGTCAAATGAACTGACGATTATATAAACATAAAATACCTACAAGTCTAAGTTCACACATGTGCAGGCACTGACAGCTACAAAACAACTCAGGCCTCTCCCTTCAGGAAGCAAGTTTCTTTTGACATTGATTTCAGCATTTTATCACAATTTCAGGAACAAACACGATAAAACATATTATAGTCAAGAAAATACGCAAATATATTAGGGATTGTTTAAGTGATGGCAAATAGTTCATTTTATCAAAGCATTCATTTATAAGGAATGTTTTATTTTCAGTAAGAATTCTTGGGAATAAAAAACTCTTCCAGGAATTTTTAAGACACATATCCAAAGTAAGAAAACACACACTGTAAGTGTACAAGTGGCACAGGTAAGCAGCACTTACAGACCCTTGCCTTGCCATCCCAGAACTCAGCATCAGGTTGCCGCATTTCCATTACAATTACAGTCTTGATGACTCCTTTTGAGATTCATCTCCTAAAGCCTCCTGCTACTATTACCATCACATCATGGCAGAAGAGAAGTGAAAGGAATATAGGAGAGGAAGTCAGATCATGTTAGTTTTTTATTGCTGCATAACAAATTCGAATTTAGTGCCTTAAAACCATATCCACTTACTATCTCACAGTATCTGTTGGTCAGAAGTTCACACACCCCGTAAGCTGGGTTCTCTGCTCAGCCTCTAACAAAGATGCGACCAAGATACGGGTTTAGGCTGTGTTCCATCTGGGACTCAGGGTCCTCTTCCAAGCTCATTAGGTTGTTGGTAGAATTCAGTCTTTTGCAGCTATAGGACTGAAGTTCCTGAGGACTGCTCTCAGCTTCTAGACCTAATTCTCAGTAGAAGCTCTCAGCTTCTAGACCTAATTCCCTGTCACAGTAACTCAGCTGCTTCTTAGAGCCAGCAGGAGAATCGCCCTCCAAACTGTAACAACATAGTCTTACAAAGCACAACCTAATCAAGGGAGTGACAGCCCCTCATATTCATAGGTCTGATCCACTCTCCAGGTGAGGGAGTGATGCAGGTCATATATACCAACGGGCAGGAACTCGGAAGCCGTCTTCGGATTCTGCTCACCCCACATTGTTAGAAGGAGAATTTTAATATAGTGTTAAAAGTACAGTTTATTGACCCTGTGTGTCTTATGAATGCACAGAAGACAGCGTTTCTACCCTGAAGAACAGGAATTGAATCTTTAGCAAAAATAAAAAATAGATATGAAACTCAGGAAAAGTAAACTACGGCATCAAGCAGTTTAAACTAAAATTTAGCTGCAATGTAATAGGAAAGATTATTTTTCTTAAAATCAGGAGTTAGTCTTCAAACAATTGTGACTTAATAGTTTTGAAACAAAATTGTGATGTCACTAATTTTAAAAATACTGCACAACAATATGACAAATAGTCAGTGTAGTATGCTTTGTGACTCGCCAGATGGGTAATTCAACCTAGACCATCTCCCCAACTTCAGTTCTCATCTTCCAAAAGGACTTAAACTGGTTGATATGACCTGCAATGGGGCAGCTTTGACCTATGCTGAAAAGTGCAACGTTAACACCTAATCCATTAACAGCTCAACTCGGTGGTCAATAAATGTCTTCAGCTAAAAAACTTAATATGTCCAATTAAATAATTTTAAATGATTGTTCTGCAAATCTGTTTACTCTGTTTCATCTGCTCCTTATTTTAAAGTGCAATATCAA
Source organism: Ursus arctos (assembly GCF_023065955.2). Classification (NCBI taxonomy): domain Eukaryota; kingdom Metazoa; phylum Chordata; class Mammalia; order Carnivora; family Ursidae; genus Ursus; species Ursus arctos. The sequence continues at coordinate 35,305,197 of NW_026622797.1, read as the reverse complement.
AGCCTGTTACACTGATTCTTATATCACTACATAATATTTTCAATAAAAGCCTAAAGATTAAAGATCATCTTGTCTCTTAAACTACATTGCAATCCCTTTCCGGATGGTACAGTTTCCTTAATAATCCAAATATTTTCTGGGTTATTATAAATTTTTAATATTCAAAGATTCCTTATATACCCAGATATGCGGAAGCATATTGTAGAATATGATCTGTTTTAGCTGTCTTTTTCTATATTCTCTTTTTTCTAAAACCATACTGCCAAAGTACTTTTGAAAGCTTAAAGAAATTCCCTCTTTTTAACAGTGGAGTGCTACAATACCAAATGACTTCTGCTTTTATTGAAAAGAAAATTAAGACATTAAAATGCAGAGTAATATAAAACTGAACATATGCACAAAACCTCCACTAGAAAGGATATAACGCAAAATGTTAAATCTGTATGTATAATATGGTGTGTTTTACTTCAGTTTCCATAGCAACTTTCTTGACAGATGTTAACAGGGATATTGCTGTGAAATATAAAATAGCATGAAACAAAGTTATGCATATTTTCAGTCAGTGATTAGCTTACTACACGCAGAATTGCAGAAGCTAAACCACATATTACTGAACTAAACACGAAAGACGTTGACAAATCTGAGAGGTTTGTAATATAGCATTAACAAGATCTATATTAGGGACAAATTACTCAAATATCAAATTGCATAGCTCTTAATAATGGTACCAGTAATCAGGACAAGGAATTTTGATTAAAAAGAAATTCTTTCTGTGAGCAGAGTTTTGCCTATGCTGTAGTCCTGTAGAGAGGTGTTTTTGTTTCTTTTTTTTTTTTTCTATGAGCTTAGAGTACTATAGTTTATAACTGTTACAACAGACATCAGCCTGATCCCTTTCTTTAAAAATTAACTGGGCCTCTTGGGCTATCACGAGAGAAACCTAATTCCAAATAGCTTCACTATAAAGGAATCTTTTCTTCCTGAAAATCCTGAGATGGTACTGTCTTAAGGCTTCTCTTTCATTCACTCTTGAGCATTCATCCCCATTACTTTACATATATCACTCTATCAAAGTCACAGATGACCTTCACATTGCAAACCAACAGTCAAATTTCGGGCTTTATACTGTGTTACCTATTAGCACCATTGGTAATGGTTGATCATTCACTGTAGCTTAAAACCCTCTGCTTGTCTGCCTGAATACTGGTGTGGCAAATTGTTGTGGGTTTTGTTTTTCAAAATTTTCAGATTTTTGAACACCTTTGACCAAATCCTCTAAATGTTTTCCACATCATTCGGAATAAAATAATGAGCCATAGTCTTTCCTCCCCTCTTCCTCATCTTCCACCATCTCCCTCTTTCTGCTTCAGCCACACAGAACACCTTCTCCACCTCAGGACCTCTGAAATCACTGTTTCCTCTCCCAAGATCTCTTCCTCCAGATTAGCTAAATGACATTCTTCCTCCCTTCATTGAAATTTCTGCCCTAATTTCTCCTTTGCAATATTGCTCTCCTTGATCATCCTTTCTTAAAGAAAAAAATCTCTCTCACTCCTTGTTTTATATTTTCTGTGTGCTCTTCTAACCACTTGACTTTGGATGGATGGATGGATGGATGGATGGATGGATGGATGGATGGATTCATGTCTCTTTCCTAAGAGCAGAAAAATTTTGTGTTCACTGCTGCATACTTAGATCCCCCAGCTGTGTCTAGAGTAATGAAGGTGCTCAACAAATGCCTTTTGAAAGCATGAATGAATCAATCCAGGAGTTTAGACAGTATTATTGGGGCCCTCTTCCCTCTCCACTTCTCAGCAATTCTCATTTCTGCTTAACCTCATTCTACGTTGATGCCAATTTAAGTGTTAAGCAAAATGTATACCAGCAGCCAAAGATTCACATGCTCTGAAATAATCCATCTCAGTTTAAACACGTTTTTTTCTTGGTAAGCAGGCACTGATAGCAGAAACATTTTCCTATCAGCCCTCTTTGGATGATATGCTTCTTCTGGACCAATTATTGCATCCAGAGAAATACAGTACTCTAACTCATTTAGTCCAGGTCACGGAACTCTCTAGGAGAAAAATAGTTAGAGCACTAATACTGATGGTTCCTCCTGACCACAAGGGCAGGCTAAAAATGGTTTCTTCAAGAAAGCAATTCTGGGAGGACAAATAACATGCCTCCTACACTTTTGTTTTTTAAACAAATACTTAATATTGTATACCAATGTGAAGGGCACTGATGTGGTGATACAAACATAGCAGGTACATGAGGAAAGGCAAATTGCAATTCTTGTTGCCCAGCAGTACAATGCACCCTAGGACATCATTCTCATCTTGCTACTGACTCTGTTCTCTAAGTGTCAAGTCTCTGTAACTTATTTTCACTGCAATCCCAGCTCATAAGAATACTTTGAGAATAAATACGATGAAAAATATGGTAATATAGTTTACTATAATAGGATACAATTAGTCTGAGAATATGACCTCAGCTCAGATTTTCAATTTCTAAAGTGCACCTCCAAAAGAGTCAGTACCGGCTCTAAACTTAAGCAAAACTGAGTTTAATCAAACTCTGCCACTAACTAGCCGTGGCCTCAGGGATGCAGCTTAAACCCTCTAGGCCTGGGATTCCCCACCAGTAAATGCCAGCTAATGGTAGTGCCTAAATTACAAGGTTGAAATGAAGATTAAATGTGGTCATGCCTCTTAAGCACCTTCTTTGCAACTAGTATATACAGAATATATAAATTACTGTCATACTCCAAATCCCATATTACCCATGAAAAAGCTCACTTGTACTTTTTGGTTTCCTTGATAAATTCTCCCTTATGTGTTCTTGTATCTCAGGGCTTTTTTTTTTTTTTTTACTGGAATAATATTTATTCTAATATCTACAACTTAAAGTCTTACTAACCTTTCAAGATTCCTATCAAATACCATTTCTTAGTAAAAATACCCAATCTTTCTAGTCAGAATTAATCTCTCCTTCCACTGGACTCCCATAGTATTTCAAACATCCTGTCTAATACGTTGTATGATTTGTGTTACTAGCTTGCATTTTTGGTGAGTCCAGGAACTCAGTGCAGTGCTGAATTTAATTACATACACATCAATAAGGGGAAGGAACTTTTGTGATAATTAGAATTGGTTTCATTTGAATTCCTCCATATTCTTAAAAAATTATGTTAATAAAAATATTCCTAGATGCACAAGTAAGAAATTGGTTCAAACTACTAATAACTTTCCTTTAAGATTATTTTGGTAGCTATATGCTAAAAGCATGTTAAAGGAAAAAAACTATTCCTTTTCTTCCAGTAATTGAAATAAATGTTTTAGAATGATAAATCAATAAATAGAAAATCACTTAAATGTATCAATATTCAAAGGTTCTAAATCCACATAATACAAAGAGTTGGTATATAGAAAATAATTTTTCATATATCTGAATATCAACACATAATCTATAGTAGCTTTCTTACTATCTTTAGGCTCTTCTGTTTAAACTGAAGCTGGGTGTCATACTATTCATAATCCCCAACTGTCGTCCTCATTCATTTCTTTGTCAAAAGCAATCATGTGATGTCTCATTAGAAGCAAAAGAAACCCATAACTGCAAATGCTCTGTTCTTCGTAGAATGAAAATATCATAACCTGCCAGATAATTAATTTCTCACATAGATCATAATAGTTCTGTTCTTTAGGAAAACTCTGAGAATAACATCAATTTCTAACTAAACTCAAAAAAGTTTGAAATGTTACTATTTTACTGATTGCTAGCTACTTATCCAGCATTTTATATATGTTAATAGGTGATCATAAATGCAGAAGGAAGGGAAAGAAGCCTTTCAGTGTCCAAAATAGATGCACTCAACTCTAGGGGGACCACAAGCCTGTTAGAAAAAAATATTTAAGTCACTATCTTATAAAAACTTTATCAAGTATGGTTGTACAATTCCTACTTCCCAGCAAAATACAAATACTAGATCAGACAGTACTAAAGAAGGAAACAACAAAAGTATGCAATTTGGGATATGAGCCCTAAAACATAGCAGTCCGTGGCTATTTAGCACAGGAACAAATATCTCTAAAGGATTTTAAAGGACATCAATGCATCCATCACATTGGTCATATTTATAAAAGGGAACCTACAACACCAAAGGCATGTTAAATTGAGTTTAATACACTTTATTTGAGAACAGGGAAAGTTACACATTTAAGAATGATTTATGTAAAGCTATCAAATTTGGGGAAATATTTGTTCCATCTGAAAGGGGTAACCATTGGAAACATTTTTTTTTTAATCTTCTCTGAAATAGCTTATTTCCTAGTGCCGTAATCTGTTTAGGCTGCTATAACAATATACCATAAACTGGGTAGCTTATAAATGACAGAAATTTATTACTCAAAATTCTGGAGGCTGGGAAGTCCAAGACTAAGACATTAACAGATTCAGTGTTTAGTGAAAACCCTCTTCCAGGTTGCAGACAGCCAACTTCTTGCGTACTCACATAGCAGAAGGGGTAAGGAATCTCTCTGGGGTCTCTTTCATAAGGACTCTAATCTCTCTCAGAGAGCTCAGCTCTCATGATCTCATCACCTTCCTAAGGCTCCACCCTAATACCTAGGGTGTTAGAATGTAAACATATAAATTTTAGGGGGGATGGGAACATAAACTTTCAGTTCATTGCACCATCTGAGGTTAATTTTTGTATATGGTGTGTGGTAGGGATCTCATTTTATCTTCTTTATCAGTATCCATTTTTCTGTCATTATTTAATGAGCAATATCACTTTTGATCACAGATTTGTCATGACACCTCTGTCATTTACTAAAATTCCATATATGTGTAAGTATACTTATTGGATCTTAATTCTATTCCATTCAACATTTTTTCAGTTCAGCACTAATACCACATTCTTTTAATTACTATAACTTCACCATAAGTCCTAATGTCTTGTAGAGTAATTTCACTTCACCCTGTGCTCTTCTTCAGTCGTTGTCTGGTTATTCTTGTCCCTTTGCTTATTTACATTTATATTTTATATTTTAAAGCACCTTGTCACTTTTCCCAATTCTATTGTTTTAAAAAAAGTTGGATAGATGAATTAATTCAGAAAGAATTGACATTTTTCACAATATATCTTCCATCCATAAACCTGAATTCTCAATTCCTTACTTAGGACACAAGTTTTTATTTGACATCTTTCTCATTGTGGTTTTAACTTCACTTTTCTAATGGGTAATGATGCGGAACATCTTTAGTCTTCTGTCCATTTTCTAATTCTATTGTTTGGTATTTTACTGTTAAATTTTCAGAGTTCTTTTTTTTTTTTTTAAATGTTTGAGGGGGAGGGGTCGAGGAAGAGGGAGAGAGAATCTTGAGCAGGCTTCACACCCAGCTCTGAGCCCAACACAGGCTCAATCTCAGAACCCTGAGATCATGATCTGAGTCAAAATCAAGAGTCAGAAGCTTAACGGACTGAGCCACCCAAGTGCCCCTCAGTGTTCTTTACATATTCTAGATACTAGTCCTTTTTCAGATATGTCATTTACAAATACTTTCCCCCAGGGTGTAGCATATCTTTTCAATCTCTTAACAGGGTCTTTCACAAAGCAATTTTTTTTTATTTTGATAAATTCTAATTTATCAAATTTTCCTTTTATGGAGTGTGCTTTTGGTAACAAGTTCAAGAACTTGAGACATGACCATATGTGTTTTTTTCCTCCTTTAGTTTGTTAATATGGTGTAAAATGTAGCACAAACCAATCAAAACCTCAGACCTTTCCCAAAACTGGAGTATTCGTTTTACAGTCTTCAAAACTAGAAGTGGTGTAAATTTAGATTAGGATCCCTTTTCCCTGTACATTTCCTCACGGAGTTTAGGACATTCTCGTAAGTTTTGGGGTTTTTTTCCCCTTCATTAAGCAATTCTAAGTGTTTGACACCCCCCAAGGTAGCACTGATAGGTAGGAAGGCTGTGGAAGAGATCAGTAGAGATAAAGGAGGATGGTTTCACTTTGAGTGCCATCTTTCTTAAGCCTTAAAGTGCTATTATTTAATGAAACCAAAGACAATACTAGTGAGATTAATAATCACTTATAAAGTAGGCAAAATAATTGTAGTGTCACATATGATATGCTTAATATAATTAACATGGTACAGAATCATGTGTCGAGGTTTTTCTCTGAGATGGGTATATGTTTTTTGATGCTGAATGTAAGAGGTTTTTAAAACAAATGATTAGAGAGCACAAATGCTTTATAAGTAAATTAGTTTTTCTGATATGTGGTCTTTAGCACTGAACTAACTATAAATTAAAAGCATGAAACAAATCATCTTCTGGCTTGAAAAACCTCACACAGAAGTTATCTTTGGTAGAGAAACAAATAAAAGAGAAAATTAACTCACTGATATTTTTTAATTCCACACACACACATCCCACCTGAATCATCAAATCTAATATGGTAAAAAACTGAAGTCAACATTGTGTAACTTAGGTAGTTTTTATTCTAGTAGCCTAACAAGAATTCTTCACTAGTCAATATACATTAATTCTCCCTAAAATTTATTTGATGCCAATCTATTCTGTCTGGAATGCATCTCTTTAGTTAATATTGTGCTACACAGAGTTTTTCAATAAGTCTGTATTGCCCACAGAACGAAGCTCAAAACAATGAATTTTAACCCAAGTCTCCTTGAATCTGCTACTAAACTACCTTGCCTATCTTATTTTCCAAGGTTTTTCAACTAATTTAAACTCAACATCTTAGCCAAAGACTTACTGCATTTTTTGAAAACTTTGAATTTTCAGTTTGGTGTCTTTGATCCTGCTGTTCTCTCTTCCTAGAGAGCATTTACTTTCATCATTTTATACCAAAAATCTTTATAGATTGCAGATATTAGTTCAAATGACACATCCTCCAAACACCTTCCTGATTCCTCCAAAGAATCACCGAATCACCAAAATTCATTTAAACCACCTTGCCTTGATCATTGTATCAGTGTGTGTGTGTGTGTGTGTGTGTGTGTTTCGTTTTGTTTGCATCTGTGTGTGAAACAAAAATTCAGTCTGTTGCTACTGAGGAGGACAAGTCATGCATTAACATTTTACTGAGACTTCATTTGAACTCCCCCAAATATGTAACAAAGGGAAATTTAATCAAATAAATTCTAGGGTAGAATTAATGTATATTGATTAGTGAAGAATAATTGTTAGGCTACTAGAATAAAAACTACCTAATTTACACAATGTTGACTACATGACATTTATGACACATTTGGAGTTTTTATGCACGTCAGGAATTATAGTTAATGCTTAGGTGTTTTTAGTGTTATTACCGTTATTTGTTTATGAATTTTATCTTCTAGAGATATGTACTGATATATGTTAACAGTAGAAAGTATAAAATGTTTGGGTTTTGCTTCAAAATAATACAGGAGGGAGAAAAGTGGGTGAGCATATAAACAAAACAAGATTGGACTTGAGTTGATCGTTTTTTTTAACACTTTATTTTTAAGTAATCTCTATGCCCAAAATAGGCTACAACTCAGGACCCCCAAGATTAAAAGTCACATGCTCTACCAACTGAGCCAGCCAGGCATCCTGAGTTGGTAATTGTTAAAGCAGGTTTGTCTATAATGAAAACAGGTTCCTTAAAGTTATTTCTCCATGCGGGAGGCTTCTGGGACACTAGTAATATCCTACTTCTTGCCCTGGTGATAGTTACATGGGTGAGATTATTCGGGGTATGTCATACATTGTAAACTTGAGCCTTATCACTTTTCTGAATGGGTTCATATACTAAATTAAGGGATTCTCCTGTGGCTCTCTTCCCTCTACAATTCTCCCTGTTCTCTGTGGCTTGCCAAGGATTCCTTTCTAAGGCTGCTCTACCTAAGGATTTCTCTGCCTTGGCACTATTGATATTTTGAGCCAAATAATTGTTGTGGGGAGCTGTCCTTGCATTGTAGGACATTGAGCACCCCAACCTTCAATCCACCACTGTAACACCAGAAATGTCTCCAGACGTTACCAAATGTCTCCTGCAGAACAAAATCCCCTGGTTGAGAACTACTTGCTCTAGCCAGAAAGATGTCACTATTGCCTCTGAAGTGTGATCTATCCACACAGCACTGCTAATAACAGAGTTTGAACTTGAGGCAAAGCCATGACAAACAAGAAAAATACCACCTCCCCTCCCATGCCAGTAGCTTTTCCATGTTTGACTCTCCTCCACAAACTGCCTACTTTTCTTTACTTTTCAGAAATCTTAGGTAGTTTGGGGATCTTTTTGCTTGTCATGTTTGCTTTTGTATTTGTCCAGAGTTTATACTTGCTAAATGGATGAAGTGCAGAGAACTCACACTGCCACAGTGAATTAGAACTTAGAATAGCCTCCATTCCCCTCCCCACACAAATACACCCATTACAAGTGACTTTCTCTAGCTAGTTCTCTGACTACTCATATTTTTTCTTTATATCTAAAATTAATATTTTACTAGAATATATCTCAGTGTCAACCCTTCTGAAACAAATGTCTCTGGCAAACATAGTGGCACTTCAATATGTGGATTTAAGTGGCTTTTTTTTTAAAAGAGAAACTAGAATTATATCTTTTTATATTTTTTCTTTTACATTACTTTTTTCATACACCCCAATTATGCATACATTGGGATTTTGCATTCATATTGAATATCTGTCATGCCTGCTTGCTTTCTTTTTCTTTCTTTCCTTTCTTTCTTTCTTTCTTTCTTTCTTTCTTTCTTTCTTTCTTTCTTTCTTTCTACCATTTCTCTAATTTCCACTTAACTGTATTTGGTTTCTTATTTCTATCATCTATTTTCTCCAGTGTCTCTCATACCTAGTATTCTTTCCAAATTCATCTCTGACTTTTTCTCCACTTTTCTCCTAAATATGAGTTCTACCAGCTCATTTAATCTCCTCCTATTTTTGTGACTTCTCTGTCCTGAGTTTTTTAATATATATTTCCAGCATTCCTCCCAAACAATGTAGGAATCTTATTATGCTTAAATTTTAATCATTATTTTCCAAACAAACATGTTTTTTATCTTATACTAATTTTAGAGCTTTCTTTAGCACCTTCTTCAGTATCTTTAAAATTAATCATTATAATCTTTATTTTGTGGAGCTAATGATCGTTTAAATTTATTTGCATGTTTGGAAACTAAATTGTATGCCACATATGTATCCAATTTCTTCCTTCTGAATGCAATTTTCTTCTTCCTGAGATACATCTTTTCAGAAATTTTTAAGAGAATCTCTGAATGGAAAAGTTCTTCTCTGTTTTAAAATTATCTTCCTGTTGCCATCATATGTGAGTAAGAACTGGGCATATAATTTTAGGTCAAAAGTTATTTTTCTTGGGGTGCCTGGGTGGCTCAGTCGTTAAGCGTCTGCCTTTGGCTCGGGGCGTGATCCTGGCGTTGTGGGATCGAGCCCCACGTCAGGCTCCTCTGCTGGAAGCCTGCTTCTTCCTCTCCCACTTCCCCTGCTTGTGTTCCCTCTCTCGCTGGCTGTCTCTATCTCTGTCAAATAAATAAATAAAATCTTTAAAAAAAAGTTATTTTTCTTCACTATTCTCAAGCTATAATTCCATTATTGTCTGGCATATTAGTTTGCTAGGGCTGGTGTTAACAAAGTAGTACACGCTGGGCAGCTTAAACAATAGAAATTTATTGTCACACAGTTCTGGAGGGCAGAGTGCAAAATCAATGTGTCCCCAGGGTTGGCTCCTCCTGAGAGCTATGAGTGAAGGATGTGCTCCAAGTCTCTCTCCTTGGCCTATAGATGGCCATCTTCTCCACACGTCTTCTCATATCATCACCCCTCTATGTGTCCCTGTTTCTAAATTTCACATTTTTATAAGGGCACCAGACATATTGGATTACAGACCCATCCTACTCTAGTATGACCTCAAACTTACTTAACTAATTATATCTGCATTGACCCTATTTCCAAATAAGGTCACATTCTGAGGTACTGGGGGTTAGAATTTCAACATATAAATTATTAGGGGAAACAATTCAATCCATCACATTGGGTCTTTTTCTCTGTTGAGAAGTCCAGTTACGTTCTGTGGACAATATTTTTTTCCTTTTTTGTAATCTCTGGTGATTCTATAGTTCATTATAATATTTATGCATATAGATTTATTCTTATAAATTTTTCTTGAGACTTAGTAAGTTGTTGCTTTTTAATATAAAAGTGTTTATGATTTTCATCACTTCTGAGAAAATCTCTTCCTATATTGGCTCTATCACACTATAGATAGATCACACTGGATCTATCTCACTCTTACCCTCAAGTATTTTAATTTATCTTCCATTTTTTAAAATTTTTTTCTTTGTCTTGCATTCCGAGTACCTCTTCAGATCGATATTCCAGTTCAGAAATTCTCCTTTTAACTGTACCTAGCCTGCCATCAATGGTCTTATTGTAAAAAAACAAACAAAAAACTTTTAAATATTAATTACATTGCTTTTTCTACGGGTCCTATTTAGTTATTTTTCAAAGCTGCTTATTTTTTTTCATAACATGTTATATTTTTCAGTTTACTTTTGTGTTGATATTATCAATGTAAATGCACTTACTTTACAGTTCTTAACCTGTATTCTGTATTCTTAATTCTGTATTCTAAAGTTCTGTGTGCTTAATTCTGCTGTCATATCTCTTCATAGTAGATTTTTTCCCCCTCATCTGGTTTGTAACTTATTTTTGCAAGCTCATCTATAGAGGAAATTACTTTCTCTGTGTTAACTGCATGTGGCCTGGGGTGTGAAAGTGCCCTCTTAGTTACTTCTCCCAGGTGATTTGGAAGGATCACTGGTTCAAGATAATTTATTTCATTAATTTCTTACCTTAGGAACATTCCTAAAAATCATTAGTAATAAAAATTAGCATTACAAATCAACACAAGTTTGTGGGTTTTTTTTCCCTCAGAGTCTAGATTGAATTTCTTCTTCCTGAACAAAGTGTTTTTTAGCTCACATTTTCTCTCAGGTGCACTTCTAATTTTGTTCAGGGGTAATAATTTTTTTCTGCGCCTACTGACCAAAGATTTCTTTAAAACACCATGTAGATAAGACCACTGTCTTATCTTAATTTTTACTAACAACTTGGTGGTAATGGTAGGACAGTGAGGATAGTGATGAAAATATAACAGCAGAGCAGGTAACATAAAACTGAATTAGACATTTCTTATTAGTCTTCACCCACCTCTAGCCCATTAAGAAAAAGAAAAGTCTATATAACTAAGACTCTATCTTTTCATTCATTCATTCATTCTGCTGACAGATATTTAAAGTTCCTCTAATTTTTATTATGCAAATAACATATTCTTCCATCTTCTCCACTAATTAAATACTGGGTCTACCTTGGCACAACCAAAACCTCATTGAATTGCTCTACTAGACCTTTCAGCTTTCAAATTACAGTTTTTCTTTATCATGAACATGATCAAATTAATAGAATAAAACGAAGTCTAATTTTTTAGATAAATTCTGAGTAGCCCTCAGAGTGATAGGTTAATTTTCGTGCATGTAAGTCAGCATTTAATCATTCTGTGTGGTTATAATTATTCTTTATGGTAAAAACTGATGAGACCTTGGTTTTGCTACAGTGTGATTTCTAGTGAGAGAGACATACTTACGTTTTTTCAGGAGAATTACAGACATATGCAGTGATAAAGGTAAAGACAAAACTTTAATTTTCTTGTTTTCAATAGATAGCTTATATTAATGTTTAAGATAATTTCTTTTTCTCTCCAGGTTTTTATTTAAATTCCAGTTAGGTAACATATAGTGTATTATTAGTTTCAGGTATAGAATTTAGTGATTCATCACTTACATACAACACCCAGTGTTCATCCCAAGTGCCCTCCTTAATACCCATCACCCATTTAGCCCATGCCCCCACCCACCTCCCCTCCAGCAACCCTCAGTTTATTCTCTATAGTTAAAAGAGTGTTTCTTGGTTTGCTTCTCTTTTTTTCCCCTACGTTCATTTGGTTTGTTTCTTAAATTTAACATATGAGTGAAATCTTAGGGTATTTGTCTTTAACTGACTTATTTTGCTTAGCGTAATACTCTCTAGCTCCATCCACATCTTTGCAAATAGCAAGATTTCATTCTTTTTTATGGTTGAGTAATATTCCATTTTATGAATATACTACATCTTTATTCATTCATCAGTCAATGGACATTTGGGTTCTTTCCATAATTTGGTTATTGTTGAAAATGCTGCTATACTCCTGGGCTGCAAGGTGGTTCAATATTTACAAATCAATCAGTGTGATACAGCACATTAATAAAAGAAAGGATAAGAACCATATGATCCTGTCAATAAATGCAGAAAAAGCATTTGACAAAGTACAATATCCATTCATGATAAAAGCCCTCAACAAAGTAGTCTTAGAGAGAACATACCTCAACATAGTAAAGGCCATATATAAAAAACCCACAGCTAATATCCTCAACGGGGAGAAACAGAGCTTTTCCTCTACCATCAGGAACAAGATAAGGATGTCCACTCTCACCATTATTATTTAACATTGTACTGGAAGTCATCGCCTCAGCAATCAGACAACAAAAAGAAATAAAAGGCATCCAAATCAGCAAAGAAGCAAAATTTTCACTATTTGCAGATGACATGCTACTCTATATAGAAAACCCAAAAGACTCCTCCAAAAAATTGCTAGAACTGATTACACAAATTCAGTAAAGTTGCAGGATACAAAATCCATGTACAGAAATATGTTGTATTTCTATACACCAATAACAGCAGAATCATCACTATAATTTCTAGGGGCACCTGGCTGGCCCAGTTGGAAGAGCATGTAACTCAAGCCCCACGTTGGGTGTAGATTACTAAAATCAATTTTTTTAAAGATTATTTCTATTTTCTTGGTTTTATGTGATATTAGATGGTCTATCTTACAAAGCAGGTTTTAGTGCTATTCTAGCAAGAAGGCCCATGTCCAGGTCTGCAGTGTAAATACCCCTCCTGACATGTATATACCCAACTTTTTTCCAGATACTATGGAAATAAAAATCAGGATGTCCAAACATTAAAGAAGGCTAAATCTCATTCTAACTACTACTGGCAAACCTCTGGTAGGTAGGCTTATCATGCATGGATTCACTCTGATACTATTGGGCCTAGAGCCAGCTCACGTGATATTATCACATGGGTGATAATTTCAACCCTAGTATTTTCTTAAGCCACAACATGACACCAATCTTTACACTAACTAGTATGACAAGAACAGATTTTGTATCTTATCTCATAAAATTCAGTTTCCCAAATCTAGGCTTTCCAAATCACAAAAATAACAAGGTGGGAAAATCAAGTTTATTCAAGCTTAAAACTCAAATCGTTTTCCACATCAATATATATCACAAAAATATTAATTCATTTCATAGTCATATCGTTTTCTGCATTCTATTTGTGATTAAATGGGTATAATACTGCTGGTTACATCATCTGACCAGAGCTTCTAGAAGTTCAATGTCTTTAATTAATATAAAGTGATAAATTAGTCATTATTTAAATAAGGATTGGTAGACAAAATCTTCAAACAGATATAGTTCAGTAATGATGGGGTGGTCAGATAAAATTGATTATAATTTGAATCATTGTTATTAAAAATGAAGAAACTATAATTCATACTCTGATAATATGAGTACCCTTGATACAACCCTACTTTGTTCTATAAATGCTACTGAATCTTGCAGCATGGTTGGTAAAGTTTTTACCTAGGGCTGGTATCTTCATACCTAAACTTCTATAATCTTTCCCTAACTATGAATGTAGATACACACACACACACACACACACACACACACACACACATGCATGCCCACGTGGTGCATCTCATTTTGGGGTATTTCTATTCAATTTCATATCTAGTATATATCTCTATCTAGCCAATTGCCACATTGATATATAACCCTGGTTAATTTTTATTTCTCTCATGATACTCTATGTTCCTTATCTTTGTGTTTCCAGTGTCTGTTTCACTGGCACACAATAGATACTCAATAAATTCTTAGAGAATGAGAGAATCTGTCCCTTCTATATTATTTTTTTCTTTTTAAAAATAATTGCTCATCTCACCACAAGCAACTTAACACCTTGACGCAAAATGAATGCCTAGTCTGACCTGGAAAACTGCAAATCTTTTGTCCTTTTTTACCCTACTCATATTAGCAAATACTCTTTTTAAGTTGATAGTACTAATCACCACCTAGTGGCTAGGATGGGGAACTATCTGATTTGATATGTATTGCCTGGCACTTTCAAGGCATTTGGGAGGTCCAAACATTTGTAATTAGAGGTTATCAATGGCAGCAGGAGCCTCAAGTAATCCCCAGGGGAGTCCAATCTAGGCCTTGGATAATCCTACACCTAGATCTTCTTGTTTTGGGTTTAGACCATTTAATCCTCTTTGGGGATGCTTGCCTACAACAGTGAGGGCCCAATATCAGACTTTCCAGATCTAAATCTCAAATCTGCCACTTAGGCTCTAAATGATCTCAGACAAATCATTTAGCTTCCCTATGTCAGTTTTTTCATCTATAAAATTGGATTTCTCATCCATAAAATAATATTCCCATACAGAACTTCATGATCATGATATCACATTGAGGTTCTTCTGAAGACAAAGTACAATAACTCATGCGAATTAATTAATGCAGTAACTGGCATTTAATTAGAACTTAATAACTGAGTATTGTTTCTGTAGTGAGCTAGTTCATCTTCCTGGCTGAGTCTGAAACCACTGTTGATTATATTCATTGTACACACGCAATTTTTCTCCAGTCCAGGTCCTGGTTTCCATTTTCTTTCTTTGTCTGCACTGGTGACTGCTTCTGGCCTACCCTGGCCCTGCTTTCTAAAGCCAAAGCTTGACTCATCATCTTTTCACCCCACAAACTACCTCTTTGCCTGAGGAGATTTGTGTCTGCAGTGAGATTCCTGTAGTCTCATTTTTATGACAATGGAGATCATTTCGTCTCAAGTAATTTTCCCTTGTCTATACCACTTTAACCACTTGACTCTTTGTACAGTCTTTCACTGCATGTTCCTTTTCTTCAGAAAAAAAAAAAAAAGATCAGGGGCGCCTGGGTGGCACAGCGGTTAAGCGCCTGCCTTCGGCTCAGGGCGTGATCCCGGCGTTATGGGATCGAGCCCCACATCAGGCTCCTCTGCTATGAGCCTGCTTCTTCCTCTCCCACTCCCCCTGCTTGTGTTCCCTCTCTCGCTGGCTGTC
Source organism: Ursus arctos (assembly GCF_023065955.2). Lineage (NCBI taxonomy): Eukaryota > Metazoa > Chordata > Mammalia > Carnivora > Ursidae > Ursus > Ursus arctos. The sequence goes on along the minus strand of NW_026622797.1, from coordinate 35,289,901 downwards.
TCTCTCTGTCAAATAAATAAATAAAATCTTTAAAAAAAAAAAAAAGATCATTCCTTTCTCCTACTCTTAACCTCTATTGTCTTGTCGTGGCTGATAATACAACTGGGGATCTGTAGAACTACCTGTACAAAGGAAAGAGAAAGCTTAAAAAGTTTTAAATATAAAATTAGGCCCAAATTGTATGAATGCTAGTCATCCTTAAAGACCTTGAAAGTGCCCATGAATCCTCCTAAAAACCTGCACAAATTCACCATTTTCTAACTCCTCATCTAACTGAAGTGCATGCTTCTTTTTTTTTTTTTAAAGATTTTTTATTTATTTATTCGACAGAGATAGAGACAGCCAGCGAGAGAGGGAACACAAGCAGGGGGAGTGGGAGAGGAAGAAGCAGGCTCATAGCAGAGGAGCCTGATGTGGGGCTCGATCCCATAACGCCGGGATCACGCCCTGAGCCGAAGGCAGACGCTTAACCGCTGTGCCACCCAGGCGCCCCTGAAGCGCATGCTTCTTCAAGCACCAACCTACTGAGAAATATTTCAAAACACTTCTTACATAATATTTTTGTGAAAAACTGAAAACATTTTCTGTAAATATTGATACTTCAAGCATATGTTTTATTGTATCAAGTGGGTATTTTGTATCAATCCTAGAAAAATAACCACCACCATAAATATTGTTGTTATAGAATAATGTAGGCCAAATGAACTTACGATACATGATTCACTTCTGAGTTAGCAACTGAATATAAGAAGAATGAACATGATACCGGATCTGAATTATTTGGGCCTATTCTGCCAGCATGTCCTCCTGTTATCTAGGTTATTGAGTAATTCGATCTTGGTTGTTTTTTTTTTTTTTTTCCTCCTCCCTGTTGAAACAACTGTGCTTTGAAATTTAGAATAATCAGAACAGCACAATCAGATACCTTTCAGACAGATTCCATCGATCATATTCTGAATATATTACTTAGTGATGACAGTCTTTTGTTCAGTGGCGTGTTCACAGTATGTTGGGCACTGGGAACACCACTCATGGTGATATTATATGTCTGAGGAACAGGTCAGACTGTGGGAATTCCCTGGTTTGTTGCCCTCAATCAAGTAGGATAATTTGTTCTCATACATTTGGATGAAGGTGCAGTTACCCCCATTGATAAGTGCAGCTGTACAGACATAAGGTCTCAGTCAGTTCATTCCATTCTCATCCTGGACATTCTTCTACAAATTATGGACCAAAAGCTTAAAAAGGTGAAAGAAGAGATGCCAGTTCCAATTCCTTCTGTCATGGTTTGCTAATCTTCCCTTGGTCTTCTCAGAACGCACTGGGGAGGAGCTCCGGAACCAGGCACAGAGCAATCAGCCCGAGGTCTGTCCAGATCATAAGAGATGAGACCCACTTACAGTGCAGTCTCCTTACTTTTGAATATAATACAGGGTTTGGAAAATTTTATTTTGTGACTTATTTGATAATTTTGGTTTATTTTGTGATTCTAGAAAATCTTTAAAATCATAAAAGGAACAAAATCCTTAATGCTGGCCCTATGATCCTTGTGCTATAAAGAAACCTATTAGAAATTATTTTAGTCATAAGGTTTTTATGATGGTGGATTTTTGTAAGTGTCAGAGTCTTGCACCCAAGGTCTCATACTTCAGAAACAAAAGAAGGAAATTGAAACTTTAATGGCACTTTTGTTAGTATCTATGACAAGGAGTCTCTTCTGAGGTGCTTGTAACTAGGTTATTCAGGTTCTACAGTTTAAAGATTTTTTAAAAGATTTATTTATTTATTTTAGAGAGCAAGAGGGAGAGAGAGAATACATGGGGGGCGGAGGAGAAGAGGGAGAGAAAGAGAGAAATTTTTTTTTATTTAAATTCAATTAGCCAACATATAGTACATCATTAGTTTCAGATGTAGTGTTCAATGATTGCTCAGCTGCGTATAACACCCAGTCCTCATCACATCACGTACCCTCCTTAGAGAGGAAGAGAGGATCTTAAATAGACGCTGCGCTGAGTTACAGGGTGCTAGATCTTACGACCCTGAGAGCATGACCGAGCTGAAACCAAGAGTTGGATGCTGAACTGACTGAGCCACCCATCCCTCAAAGATTTTTTTTAAACTTTTTCTTCTTGGGTGCTTGGGTGGCTCAGTCAGTTAAACGTCTGCCTTCAGCTCAGGTGATGATCCCAGGGTCCTTGGATCAAGTCCCACATGGGGCTCTTTGCTCAGCAGGGAGCCTGCTTCTCCCTTTCCTCCCCGCTCATGCTGTCACTATCTCTTTCTCTCTATCTCAAATAAACAAAATCTTTTTAAAAAAACAAACTTGTTCTTCTTTTATAAAATTACAAAAGGAAATGGGTTCATTACTTTTAGAAAAAAATATTCCCATTAAATTTAAGCCTGCTTTAGAAATATTCAAATGTATGCACTTATACATTCATTTAAAACATTTCTTTCTAGATGTCTGTCAAACTATGCAAGTTTTAAAAGTAGCCTGAGATTCACATGTAAGAAAAAAAAAATGTGATGGAACCGGATAATAATTATAAATTAACATAGATGTAAAAATAAGATAATATAAAATAGTAATCTGAACAAAATATTCACTTTCAGAAAATATAGAAGGGCAGTTAAGTGATATCTAGGTCACCAGTGGACCATGTGAGATTTAAGAAATCTGGGAAAGGGAATCTAGGAAAAGGAGGTCATGAATTGCAAGATGGTGCATCTATTGAGTGAAATATAAGCCCAACATGTTATACTGAAGAAAAGAATGAAAGAGCATTTAAGATAAAGATTCCACTAATTAATATGGAATCACTCGAAATCAACTTCTTAAGGAAAATTACCACTGGTCTCAGAGTAATTACATATCATTTCATTATGAATCAAGAGAGAAAATATTTCATTACTTGGAACATTGTAGGCTATTCAGCACAATACAAAATAATAATGAAATAAATAATGAAATTTTAATCTGTTGAGAGTTCTAAAAGGTTTAGTAGATGAGGGTTCTTTACTATGTTAGAATCTAATAGTAGAAACTTAGAAATGATTGTTTAATCCTGGAGATTAAACATTAAAAAACATGAAATTAAATGTGAGAGAAATATCTGAGGACATTATGAAAATTAAGAAAGTAAATAAGGCTTTTGGCCCATAATGCCCAATAAGCCATCAAAGAACACTTACTAAGGTGAAGCATGCCGCTATCCCTTTTGTGAATATAGTAATATTGACTAAGCTAACACTAAATTTCTTCTAAACAGCTGATGGTGAAATTACTTGTGATTCAAAGAGATTTCCAAAAGAGGAACTAGTAAAAACTCTGTTTCAGTAGGAAGTATAAAGTTCTGAAGGAACATTCTCAGAGCCCAGAGAAAGGCAACATATCACAGGGAAAAATCCACTAATCCTAGCTTTAATCCATTTGATTTAAAGGGCCACTATTTAAAACATTGATTTCTCAAATCCTACAAAAGTTGTTGCTCCCACATCCCTCTTTGTAGAAAGCTTCTTTGAGGGCTCTTGATCCCCATTACTCCATCGCCCCCATCACGCAACACCCAAAAGAATAATTACTTCATCTTTGCTCCACCTTGAATCTATCTCTGTCATAACATAATTGCCCATTATTATATATTAACAACTAACAAATAACACTTTTAATAGACTGGAAACTCCTTAAAGCCAATGTTTATTATATTCCTATTGCCTCACGCAATACTAGCATTTACTGTAAAAACTTATAAAAAGTAGAAGTTTAAAGTTGTTCTTGAATTAATACTAGCAGTTCAGATATAGTTTATTATATTCCTTCACAGTTTTTTGGACTTTTCCTCCTTATCTCTTAACACATTTGTGAAATAATTACCAATTATAATAATTATTATATAACCTAGACTATTATATACATAATGTATATATATATATAATGTGTGTGTGTGTGTGTGTGTGTATACATATATATATATATGGCCTGGGTTAACCACATAATTTGCAGGGCTCAGCATAAAATGTAAATGTGGAATTCCTTGTGCATAAAGCAGGGAAAAAATGCCATGAATTACAAAATGCAAAGCTTTTTCCTTTCTTTTGAGTTTTCTATTTTAAACTGTAATGGTGTTTTTACTTCCTATTTAAGGTCATCCTAAGTAAAGAATACTTAAATTTTAAATCGTTATAAATTTTACTACTAATTTCATATTGCACAATGCCAGTTTTAAATGCAAATATTAAAAAAATCTAACTTTCATGCAGAGTCATTGAAATTATACAATTTCTATTTGTAGTTTGTATATGCATATGTATTTTGCTGTTGCTAGAACAAAGGATATCTGCATAAAGCTAACAACTATTTTGTTTCATTTCTTGATATGCACACACTCTACCAACTCTCTATTTGCAGCTTACCCAGGGGTAAGGAAGGACTGAAAGAAAAGGAACTATGGATTGCCTTATCTTTCTTTTTCCTTCTATAACACAGCAGCTTCTGTAACATGTTTACCTTGTACTTGCTTTGAGTCTTTCTGTACGCCAATGCATTGTGAATGTAATGGAATTCTGTGTTGATGGGACATCACAAAGACTATATGCAAAAGGAATGGCAAGGAAGGGTAGTCACATATACTGCTCAATATCTCTTCTGCCCATGTGCTTGCTCTATTATCCATCAAACTCTGCTGACAAAACACAAGTTCTAAGATAACATTTTTAAGAATTGAAGATGCAACAATAGAGCATTAAATTAAGCACAGGGCCCTTCTGAGGGCCCTGAACAGGCTGTAAACCCATGAAGCCACCCTGTATGGGGCCTCCTGCTATTATTTAGACAACAACCCCAACCACAGAATAAGCTAAGTGGTCAAACACAATGGGCTTGTAAATGTCACTAGCATTAGAGGACAGGTGACAAGTTTTGCCTTAAGTTGGAACTTGAAGACTTTGCTGATTACTTTCATTTGTGTCCAAAACTAATGTGACCTTTCAGACTGTGAAAGGAATGCTGATAAGTTGATTGTCAAAAACTTGTAAATTTTAAACTTATATAGATGCTATCTGTGGAAATACAATCAGACAAAAGGCTCTGTTACAAAGATACCTCATATCCGAAGTAAAAAAAAAAAAAAAGGTTTTCATGCTATGGGCTGTCACTCCATTAGTAGATATTGAAATCAAATTACTAGGTTGTAACCAGAATTTTTTATAATAATGAAATAGACAAGAATTGAAAAGATCGAGTGCTACACATATAGCAAAGATATGTATAATTTTATGAAACTTTAGTTTCGGGTGCACATATACCTATAATATATGCATATACATTATACACATACACACACACACACACACACACACACACACACAAATGAAAGTAATAGGCTGCAATATATGATTATTTCTTCCTGTGGGTTATCATTTAAAAAGCCATTGTCATAAAAATCTGTGTCCTAAGATGAAGTCTACAGTTTCCAAACTCAGGAACCATCTTTCTATACTGTAACAAAGATAAATTTCAGAAAAGGAAGATAAAGTTTATGTAAGTCATCCTGAAAATTATTTTCTACAAAATGTTGCCCTTCCAAGCTCAGATCCCTGTAGATGATTATGTTCTCCAGGATTTGTAGATAATATATTCAGCACTTCAAGCACTTGCAACATCCACCAAAGAGTGGGCATTTGGAAGCAAAGAAAGAAAAAAACCACATTTATTCCTTTCAATTATGTGATTTAATCCTCACAATAATCTCTAGAATGGATAATATCATCCTTTTATAGGCAAGGACATGAAACTCAGAGAATTTAAGTAATTTGCCCAGTCACATATCTTATTGGCGGCAAATGGGACTTGGAACCTAGGTTGTCTGTGTCCAAGTCCAGCATTTAAGTCTCCTGAGGTGTTATAATCTTATAAAAAATGTTGAAAAGATTAAAATTAAAAGGGGAAATAACATAACTGATGCACAAAAATCAAGGTTTGATTGTGTTACAGTCTAGTGAAATATAATTTAATTTTGGACTCCATTTTCCCATTGAACCATACCGTGACTAATAGGCAATATTCTTTTGTGAATCAGAGCTACAGCATTTGCATTTTCTTGTGGTTACATTATAAGAAATAATGTGCAATGTTTTGATTTCTTCGTACCCACAATCTAAGAAGTTCAAAAACAACAAAATTCCACAAAGGAGGAGAAAAAATAAATCTTAGAGAATTTTGGAAAGAATAGTATCAACGTTTTATAGCAATCATAAGAAAATCATCTACATTCGTATCAAATATCAGGTTTCCAGCACAGGAAAAGAAAACTGCAGTACCTGCCATTTTAAATTACTCCCTGTCATGTTTTTATTCCTCCTCCTCCCCTGGGATGTTAACGTCTTGAAGAAATATGTGTGCACTCTGAAAATATTTCCTGAAGTCAGTGGATTCCATATGTTCCTAGGGAAACAAATTATTCACTCCGTGGGTCATTCCTGGTGACATTTAGATCTTCTAATCAGTACATTTAGGCCCTATGTACTTTATATTCCAGAGCTCTCTTACGTGTGGACCTACATAGAACTCAAGAAGTATTTTCATTGACTCAAACCCTCCCTTAACCTAAAAGAACACACAGGAACTCACACATACACTCTCTTTCATACACATTTGCATACACAAATACATACACAAAGACACACAAATATATGCACTTTATAGTTTAATTACATTGGACATTGGTTTAAGAAAAGGAGACCGCTATTTCAAACTAAGTAAGTGATACAGTCCCAAATTTAAAGGAAGCATTAGAAATGTACACAAAAACATACTCAATATCCTTAGTTCATAGAGTTGATCTTAAGAAGGTTGGCCAAAATAACAAATTTTAAGAGATTGTTTTTGTTTGGTTTGTGTGTTGTTTTGTTTGCTTGTTTTATCAAGAATTGGAGCGTGACTTTTGCTTTCCTTTGGACCAAAAAAGAAAAAATAAAAGTGTAGTTCTTGAAATACTTTCCTCATTTGGTTTCAGGGTACTGCTTTTTTCCTGTTTTATGAAATGTTCTTTAATGATTCTTCTCTACTGACTCTGATGTTGGAGCGTCCCCAAACTATTTCATTGGTCCTCTTCTTTGTTATTCTTAGAAATTTCAATATTCTCATAGGCTTCAGATTGTGTCTCTCTCATATTATTGCAAAATCTTCCATAGGGTTTCTGCTTCCATACTTGCTCCCCTACAATCCTTTCTTAAAAGAGCAGTTAGAGAAATACTTTTTGCTCAAAACTCTTCAATGACTCTATCTTACCTGGGGTAAAATCCCCAATCCATACGCATGCCTAATGTGACCTGCTTAGTTGCTGCTCTTCCCTGAGATGTACTCACCTTTGCGTACTCCCCCTTCACTCCCTTTCTTCTTACCACACAATCTTTTTGTTATTTCCTGAGTAGTCTAGGTAAGCATTCCCCTCAGTGGTTTTATAATTAGACTGTTGCCAAATGCTGGAAAATGATCCTATATCCTCACTCTTCCACCCCACCCCATGGCTAACTCCTTATCTCCTTAATTAGTCCTCCTCTGGCTACCCTACTTAAAATTACAAACCCCTCCCTGTCTCACACTTCCTATTCCCCCCGGCCTTGCTTTATCTCTACAGCACTTTCAAAGTCTAAAATTCTGTATAATTAATTTTTTTCTTTGTTAAGTGTTTCTATTAATGGAAATGTCAATTCTTCGAAGGCAATATTTTTTGTCTTCATTACTATTTCACCAGTGACAAGAAATAATGTAAAAAATATAAATGAACAAACAAAAGGATAAATGAATAAATGAAAAATGGGTATTTATATGCTGGGAAGTAGCCTGGAATGAAGAAGGGAGATTGGGTCAACCTTTGCAAATTAAAAAGAAACCCATCCTCTTTTATGAGTACCCAGAGAAGAGATTTTTCTACTCTAAATAGAGTTTAGCCAAATTTAAATTGTGGGTGTGGTAGAAAGAGAGAAGTGGGAGGCAAATTAAGGATGGGCTTGCTATGGTGGGGTAGATAAATGAAGAAGTGTGCATTGTGACTAATCTGGATATCTGGGTTTCGGATATTGAGGAGTTTGCACTCAACTATTTCCAAATCCCTGACCAGCTATTAGCTTCCAGGCTTCTACAAAGAAGATGGATACCACCAAGCATCAAGGTAAAGATGCTTATTAAAAATTTCACTAACATTATCTCTAAATTTCCTGGAAGCTAAGGTAAAAAGCAAAACACATTGAGTTTAATGTGCATTTGTTTATGTGTTTGTTTTGCCAAGGAAACCATGCAATTCACTCCACAATGACAAATTTATCTTACAACTGAAGTTAAAAATTGACTTAGGTCCTCAAACAAGGACTTATGGATAGGAGAGTGAGTAACATCTTAAACCATAATTTAATGAAATATATATACACACACACACACACACATATATATATATATATATATACATATATGTATTTATTTATTTATACAAAATTTATGATTTTTATGGGCTCTCTCCAAACGCAAAGGACATAACATTAAATGAATATATGTTGAGCCTCAAAGGATACATAGTAAGATACCTTGCATGTTTACTTTGATACCAATCCAATCTTCAGCATTTTGCTCCACACATCCCTACCTTAGCAACATACTTATGACTTATCTTTACAATCTTAAACAATCACATAGCACACTGAATTACCAAATAAAAGGACTGTGGGTGGAGGTGCCGCAAATTGGTTAGCATTTTTGGAGGAAAAGTTGTTGAGGTTCTATCACACCTTTTATCTTTAGAAAAATAAATATTTTTCTAGAAAATATTTTTAGAAAACTAAAATCAAATGTCCACAAATGATTCTAGAAGTCGTGTTTCTAAAGTGATCATTTTCTTTGCCTCCCTCAACCAGAAGTGATTGCTTTGTGTTTTTTGTTCAGATCACTCACAACTGCTACATGTAGAAACTCTGAGCTATAAGACTTTTAATCTTTTTTTTTCTAGCTTTATTGAGGAATAATTAGCAAATAGAATTTTATATATTTAAAGTATAACCTGATAATTTGATATATGTATACACTGTGGAATGATTACCAAATTGAAAATAATTAACACATGCATCATCTCACATAGTTAACTCTGTGTGTGTGAGAAATGAGAAAACTTAAGATCTGCTTTCAGTAAATTTCAAGTACATGATACTGTATTATTAACTACAGTCACCATGCTATATATCAATTAGATCTCAGAACTTACTCATCTTATAACTGAAATTTTGTACCTTTCAATTAGCATCACCCTAATTTTCCCCTCTTCCCAGCCTCTTGTAATCATCATTCTACAATTTCCTTCTATGAGATCAATTTTTTTTTAATCCCACATTTAATGATACCACTTAGTAGTATTCATTCTTCTCTGCCTGGCTTATTTCACTTAGCATACTGTCCTTCAGTTTCATCCATGTTGGCCCAAACAACGGGATTTCCTTGTTTCTTATGGCTGAATAATAATTCTATTGTACATATTCACAAAACATTTTCTTTACTCATTCATCCACTGAAGGACACTTAAGTTGTTTCTGTTTCTTGGCTACTGTGAAACATGTTGCAATAAGCATGAGAGTACAGATAGTTTAGTTTCAGGTATACAATTTAGCAATTCAAAACTTCGATACAACATCCCACGCTCAACACAAGTGCCCTCCTTAATCCCCATCATCCATCTAACCCATCCTTCCATCCATCTCCCCTCTGGCAACAACCAAAATAAATTCAAATGGATTAAAGACCTAAATGTGGGGGCGCCTGGGTGGCTCAGTCGTTAAGCGTCTGCCTTCGGCTCAGGGCGTGATCCTGGCATTGTGGGATCGAGCCCTGCATCAGGCTCCTCCGCTGCGAGCCTGCTTCTTCCTCTCCCACTCCCCCTGCTTGTGTTCCCTCTCTCACTGCTTGTCTCTCTCTCTGTCAAATAAATAAATAAAATCTTAAAAAAAAAAAGACCTAAATGTGAGACAGGATTTTGCCATTTAAAAAATGATCACCAAATGCAGTATTGATGTGCTGTTTAGTCTTACTAACAGCAAGAGACTGTGATGTGCATTAATGGAGAAAATGTGTGCACTGGATAAGCTTTGTTCAGTCATGAGTTATCATGAGAGTGCTGTTGACCATGAGTTCAATGTTAGTAATCAAGAATATATATTAAATAGGGTGTCTTTAAGCAGAAACATGAATAAAACAAGGTTATATATTGATCATTGTCAAAAATATTGTGACCAGAAGAACCCAAACTGTATTTCCCTTAGGAGCAATGTTCGGTATTTGCTCATTCAATGTTTGCCATGACTTTATAGAACATAAGTACCATGAATAATGAGAATAAATGTATATAGTCAAAGTATGAAATACAGGCTTTGGAAAAGACTTGAATGTAAAGGGCTACCTTGCTAGATACAATCTAGTCAAAAAATCTCACTAAATAGCTACATGTCTCCATGCTGCTAATCACTGATGTTTCTAAAGAATCAAAAAGAACATGTATGTAACTCTTCCTTTGGTCTTGGGCACTCCCTTCTATTGGACAGCACGACAGAGGAGGATCTTTCTAAGCAAAAGTTGCAAATCTCTTTGGCAATCACACCTTTGAAAATAACAATACTAAGCCACCAGTAAAAATACATTCTATGTAATTCTGTAGGCATTAGATCTGCTAGTATAACTGGAAACTTGAAGGATTTTTCTTTATTTGTTTTTATTTTCAGGGATTTTGGAAAGGGAAGAAGACTTGAATTCAAAAGACTTATGCTTGGAGCCTTTCCTCCATCCCTTTCTAGCTACAGTTACTCTATTAGTCTGAGTCTCTTTATGCAAGATAGAGGAATATTTTTTTCACAAGCCTATTGTCAACATAAGAGGAGATTATACAGAGAGCACTCTGAGAAATATAAGGGTTATACAATCATGCCATATCCAATCTAATACAAACTAATGAAATACTATGTCATAGTGATATTCAAAGGTCTAGCCTTTGTCTTCATTATTCTCGATTTGGCTAAAACATTTTACTCTGCTGATTAACTTCTTCCTGAAACAATCTTCCTTGTTTTTTAAGAGACTGCATCACCTCATTTCTATTCCACACTTTTATCATTGTACTTTCTTGGCCTGTTCTGGAAGGATCATGATTTGATGAAGGAGAAAAGATAAGGGGAAGAGAGAAGGAAAGAAAAAATTTCTGAGTCAGAAAACCCAAGTTCAAATAAGACTCCTCTGGTATAGAACTTGATACAAGTTACTCATTGGTTTCTAGATTTCTTCCACTGTAAATTTATACTAAAAAATATGTACCTTATAGGAGTCTTCTGAATGTTAAATAGGTAACAGAAATGATTATGTTCCCTATGAGATGACTAAGTTGAATCACACCATGCCCTACATTCTAGTTTACCTCAGTCACTACTGGCAGTCCAGCCTTCCTGTGCATCACATGGATTTCTACTCTAATTTGGATCTGTACATCTCCTAGTCTAACTCAAGCTTCCATATCTTGTCAACACTCAACTCTTTTACTGTGCCCTCTGAAACTCATGGTTTGTCACCATCAATAAACCAATATTCTCAACCTCTTCTCTATAGTTTTCTTCACCATCAGATCGAGCTTACTTTGCATGCCTCTCAATTGATGGCTTTTTCTTCCACTCACAGGGAGGAGATAGATATTCTCTCTGCCCTTTATTGCTTCTTTCAACCTCCCCAAAAGTTATAACTACTTCCAAGTATATGCTATCAGACTCTGATATGTGATAATCCTTCCTTGTTGCAAATGTCTATCATCTTCCAGGTCACTCCCTCTCATTTAGTGAGTACTTTATCATCTTTCTCTTTACCACTAGCTTTATATTATTTTACGTGAATTCAATACCTATTCGACACTTGGGTACATAGTTCATTGACCTCCCATTCGTTACATGTTATTCTTGTGCCATAACCTTGAACCAAGCTAAACTATGTAATGTTTCCCAAATATGCCCTATGTCTTCCAGTCTCAGAATATTTGCTTAAGCTTTCTTTTCTGTTTATGAAGCACTGTTCTTTTTCATCTCTATCTAACAAATTTTTACTTACATTCATTGCTACACTAAATATCATTTTCCTCATACAGTTTTTCTTGATCACTTAATTTGGCTGTGAAATTTTCTTTCTTAAAATACTGTGTCATTCTTATTAGAGTTAGTCTTTAGTTATACTTTTCTGCATTCTTGCCTTATCCTCCTACGGCCTATGCAGATGTTTATTATTAAGGTAAGCTCTTGGCAGCAGGAGCTACTTTTTACCTACAGTAGCTTTCCTTGATAAATCTAATACAGCCTTTTTTTAAGTATATGCTCAACAATCCATGTTTAATTTAAGAATTATACTTCATTACTATTAATAATTAAAATGTGTTTAATCTCAGGATGCCTGGGTTGCTCAGTCAGGGAAGCATCTGACTCTTGATTTTGACTTCGGTCATGATCTCAGGGTCTTGAGGTAGAGCCCTGTATTGGGCTCCATGGGGCTTCTGCTTGAGATTCTCTCTCTCCTGCTCTTGCTGCCCCTACCCCCCGCATCTGTAAAATAAGTAAATAAAACTTTTTTTTTAATGTTTTTAATCTCAATAGGCTGCTGGTTTCCATGAAGATTATGGAGTCAGGCAAAGGGCTAGAATAGCATCTTTTTGGATTCTGAGTGCCTACAACAGCGCTTTTAACTCAAACAATTTTTGTTAAATGGATAGATTCTGTTCTGTTTTTCTGGTCAGTTTCCCATGCTCAGAACATTTGAAGCGAGACATGTCCATGCAAGAGGCAAACAACCTGCAAAAGTCTTGTATGAAAACAATAATCCTGAGTAAAAGTGGTGGCAATTCTCTAAAATTGTAATTCAAAACCTTGACTAATTAAAAGAATCATCTGCAGAATATTGCAAAAATATAAATGCCTAAATGGCATCCCTCACATACTAATTAGAATTTCTGCAAGTGAAACCAACCACCTGATTTATAATCTAGGGTGAGATAATTTTGGAAACATCTCTTAGAGGTGGCATGGTTCAGAGCTGGTTCCATTTCTTACCAGTATATATATATATATCCATTTCTTACCAGTATATATATATATATCTATATATATATATCTATATATATACTATATAGATATATATATATAGATATATATAGATATATATCTCCACTATATTCCATCCAAAGTGATTATGTATATTTTTTTAAAATCTGAGTGTGTGTGATCTATGCATTGAATAAGAATCTAGGGAATATAATTGAGACAGAATAGTTGGACATATCTACAAGTCAGTGATTATTACAGGTAAGTATTTTAAAGGTGGATAATTTAATGTGGACCTACATCATTTAAAATATATTTATATAATATTTATAATGAAATTTTGATATATGAAAAAAGAATTTCCAATTTAGTGTATTTCCTAAGATTGGCTGAATACAAAAAGACTAAGAAATGTTAGTTCGTATGTATTTGATATTGTCTGTTCTTGGCTTGTCATGTATAATTGTGTCATATAAATAGGTCTAAGCCAAGTAAATTGATAGTTTAGCAATGTCAAAGTACCATGACAGCTCAGAAAGATCATTTAAGGTCACATAACATAGCCAATTGGAGTTTGTTTGTCAATTGTGGGGTTAATCACAGTGGAATAACACTTTTACTTAGCTAATCCACATCGCCTCCATTTTCAGAGAAAACTGATAAACCACACCTTGTTCTCAGAAACGATTTAATAACTAAGAACTGGAATGAGATTGAAAAGCCAACTTGTATTTCTCATATTAAAATTAAAAGCATTAGACAAGGGGCAAAAACACTAGGCTTTGTTGAATCAACTATCTAAATTCTTGTATTAATTCTACCACCGAATTGCTCTAGGGAAAACAAAAGCTGTCCTTTTAAATATGCCTGTTTTAAACACTGACAATATTTTTTATTTAAATAGTAATTAATAATAATAGAGACAAGGGTGAACCCATGCTTCATATGTGGTAGGTATAGAAAACTCTGACCTAGGGGCGCCTGGGTGGCACAGTCGTTAGGCGTCTGCCTTCGGCTCAGGGCGTGATCCCGGCGTTCCGGGATCGAGTCCCACATCGGGCTCCTCCGCTGGGAGCCTACTTCTTCCTCTCCCACTCCCCCTGCTTGTGTTCCCTCTCTCGCTGGCTGTCTCTCTGTCACATAAATAAATAAATCTTTAAAAAAAAAAGAAAAGAAAATTCTGACCTAGAAAGAGCAGAAATCATTCATTCAACAAAAATAATTTGAGCATCAAAGCACCACAAGAGGCACTCAGAAGAAAAAAAAAAAAAGACTCCCCCTTAGCACTTTAGGCTCACGGTCTAACAGAGAAGGAAGGAATATTAAGAGATAAAAAATGAATATACTTATAAGCCATCTATGGTATAGTCATCTAACATGAGATGAGTTCTTCACAGGCTTTTGTAGCCATAAGAAACTTTAAGAAAGAGAGAAAATTTAGTTGGGCTTGAATAATAAATGGAAGGATGATGAGCTATGGAAAGCATCCTAAGTAGTGGTCTGAAATAATAAACATCATTTTTTTGAAATCACAAGACTTTGGGTGAATTGAGATCTTTGAAAGCTGGTTAACCTTTCTGAACCTTGGGTTTCTCATCTGAGAAATGGGCACAACAGTAATACCTACCTATGTCTTATAATTATAGGAAGGATCAAATGAAATAATGCCTACGGAAGTGCTCTGGAAACTGCAAAGAACCATGAATATGCTACAGTCTTGAATACACTTTTAGTTGGGGAAATGTCGTAAGTGAAGACCCAGAGGCCCCATGAGCCTGGTGAATGGGAGGAGTGCTGACAGTAAGAAAACTAGCTTGGTTGGGGTGGAAGACTTATTGGGAGTACTGTGAAGTCAAGTTAATAGATATAATTAGGGTTGAATGGTTTTGTTTGCAATCTTAAAAAACTATTTGGCATTATTTCAGTGGGCACTGTAAAAGTACTCTAAGTTCTTTTAGTTGAGGGCAGAGGGGGCAAACCAAAGCTGAATTATTTTCTGCCAAAACTATGCAAATGGACCAAAAGAAGAAGAACAGATCAAATAGTGAAAAAAACAAAAACTACATCATTTTAGAAGTGATTTGATGGCAACTTGGGCTAGAATATTATCTACGATAATGGAAAAGAAGGACTTTGGGATGACAGAATTAACTTGGCTGAGAAGCTGACTTGTTGCTAAAGTGAGATATTTGAAAAATACACCCAAAATCTCATATTGTTGTTGGGCCATGAATAGCAATGGGAAATAGAAAAATAATATTATGTTAAATGTTTAAGGGAGGAAAGATATTTCATACTCATGTATTAGAGTAAAAATATTGTTAAAATATTCATACTACCCAAAGCAATCTATAGATTTATTACAATTCTTATCAAAATATCAACAGCACTTTTCACAGATCTAAAACAAGTAATGCTAAAATTTGTATAGGACTACAAAAGACCTTGAATACCCAAAGCAATCTTGAGAAAGAAGAACAAACCTGGAGGTATCATAATTTCAGATTTCAAGATATACTACAAAGCTGTAGTAATCAAAATAGTATGGTACTGGCACAAAAATAGACACATAGATCAATAAAACAGACTAGAAAGCCCAGAAATAAATTTATGCTTATATAGTCAATTTATCTATGACAAAGGAGGCAAGAATATACAAAGGGTGATAGATAATCTCTTCAATAAATGTTGCCAGGAAAACTGGACAGCTACATGCAAAAGAATAAAACTGGACCACTCTCTTACACCATTCACAAAAATAAACTCGACATGGATTAAAGACCTAAATGTGAGACCTAAAATCATAGAACTCCTAGAAGAGAACATAGACAGTAATTTCTTCAAATGCAAATCAAAATTACAATGAGATATCACCTTACACCTGTCGGAATGGCTAGAATCAAAAAGACAAGAAATAACAAGTGTCAGAGAGAACGTGGAGAAAAAGGAATCCTCGTGTACTCTTGGTAAGAATGTGAATTGGTGCAGCCACTGTGGAAAACAGTAGGGAGATTCCTCAAAAGTTAAAAATAGAATTACCATATGATCCAATAATTCCACTACTGAATATTCACCCAAAGAAAACAAAAACAGTAACTTGAAAAGATATATGAACCTTTATGTTTATGGCAGCATTATTTACAATAACCAAGATATGGAAGCAGCCTAAGTGTCCATCCATAGATGAATAAAGAAGATGTGATATATGTATACAGTGGAATATTACACAGCCATAAAAAAGGATAAGATCTTGCCATTTGTGACAACATGTATGGACCTAGAGGGTATCATATTAAGTGAAAGAAGTCAGAGAAAGACAAATATATGATTTCACTTATATGTGACATCTAAAAAACAAAACAAATGAATAAACAAACAAAAAAAGCAGAATCAGACCTATTAATACAGAGAACAAACTGATGGTTGCCAGGGGTGGGAGGCATCAGGCATAATGGGTGAAGGGGAGTAGGAGATACAGGCTTCCAGCTGTGGAATGAATGAGTCACAGGGATAAAAGGTGAAAGGTGTCGTGTGTTGTGTGGTGACAGATGGTAGCTACAATTGTGGTGAGCATAGCATAACATGTAAGCTGGCTGAACCACTACATTGTACACCTCAAACTAATGCAATATTGTATGTCAATGATACAAATAAATATTTATTTATTTATTTTTAATTTACTTACTTACTTACTTAAGGGAGAAGAGAGCCAAAGAGGCAGCGAACAAGGAGAACCAGCAAAATAATAAAGTTTGTTTTAATGACAATGAGATACTTGGAAAAATGAATGTAAAGTTCGAGTAAAATGAAAATATTGAAATCATAAAAAGATATTGATGTCATAAGTATGGAGTTGATAAAGAAAATGCTGAGAAACTTGGATTTCTTTGTATGAGAGAGAAAGGGCATAGCATATGCCTATACATAGAGGAGTTGGTAAGAATAAGAATGCTTACAAAATAAATGAAGATTGAGAAACAAGGAACAATAAGTAAAGATTACTACTATTTCAGTTATTTTAGTAAGTAAAAAATTTTTATAATATTGAAATTATTTAAATGCTCATAATAAAAAAGAAACCCTTCAGTGAATCTTTAAAAGCACTGGGATAACAAACTGCACTGTTGTGTGTAGACAAAGATAAGGAATCAGGGAAAACAGGAAATTAAAGAAAGAAGTTCCCAAGAGGGACCAAAAGATAAGATCAATTCTTTTTATTTTGTTTTGTTTTGTTTTCTTCTGTTTTGTTTTGTTTGAATATAAAAGTTCCCTATTCCTTTCTCTCTCTCCTACTAAATAATGCCCATTTTTTCACAGTGCCACCTCAAGGTGGGTTGGGCATTTGAAGAAGAAACAAAACAGGCACTGCAACCCTCTTTAGCACAGCAGTACCAATCTACGATGCACCCAGGGAGCACTGAGGATTGTGGAGAGCAGAGGACGGGTGGAACATGGGACTCTTTCACAAAGAATCAGACATTTAAGTGGGAGGAAAACTAATTTTTACAGAATGCTAGTTAAGACATTCAACATCATCCTGGCTGCTTTATATATATATATATATATCTTAGTGAGGTAGACAGTACTATTCTCATTCTTTGAAGAGCCTCACAGAAGTTAAACAATCTGCCAAAAACCAAATACCTAGGAAGTAGCAAATATAAAGATTTAAATGTGCATATGCCAAAGTCTTGATCTTTATCTATTCCACTCTTTCCTTATCTGTAAAATAAAATTGTGGGACTAGATATTCTCTAAAACCCCTTCTAACGCCAACATTTTCTGTATCTCCATTATATAACTACATCATTGGACAACTCACCGTATTCGTTCATGGCTGGTGAAGCAGGCTTTTTAAATGGGCCCTTTGGGGGTGCCTCGATGGCACAGTCTTAGTTAAGCAGCTAACTTGGTTTTGGCTCAGGTGGCGATCTCAGGGTCATGGGATCAAGCTCCACATCAGGCTTTACGCTCAGCATATACACACTCTCTCTTTCTCTCTCTCAAATAAGTAAATCAATTTTTTAAAAACTTAAAATTAAAAAATTAAATGAGCCCTTTGGTACTCCAGTGCCTGATCTTCCTACTCCCTTTCCTTACTCCTGAACGCCTCATCTTCACGCTTCTTTCATTTAAAAATGCATCCTTAAGTCAGTAAACACATCATATTTAATTTTGAAAATAATTCCTTGTCTGAATCTTTGCTTATTCTGTGAAAAGGACTAGCAGGGTTAGACCTTAAATGAGAAATCATTCAAAAGGTAATAAACATATGTTGGGAAATTCAGGCGACATTGCTTCTTCTTTTTACTCCAGGGGTATAAAATACCCAAAGTGTGCTTTAGGAATTTATATTCTGCAACAAAATTTTAATAATAAATCATACCTACAAAATTATGGAGTTGGAAGAAATTTCGTGAGAATCTACCCTAATCCTTGCATTTTACAGAGGAAATAACCAAGCTACAGAAACATTAAGTCAATTAGGTATTCAGTAAACATATGGGCTTTGGAATGAGACTGTCAAGACTAAATCTGGCTTTTAATAGCAATGGCTTCTGTGTGACTGTGTGATTCTCTAATTCTCAGTCAACTCATCTGTAACATGGGGATAATTATAGTACCCACCTGGTATAGTAGTTGAGATGATTAAATAATTTAATGTATTCAAAGCACTTACCATAGTACCTGACCTTACTGCTCATTCAAAGTTATTATTATTACTACAATCAGCAGCAGCAGCATTGTTATTCAGGTCTAGTCAAAGGCAAAACTCAAACCAAGTTCTCATGAGTATTCTTTCACTTTAGTTTCAAGGTACTGCACTGAATTTTAAGTTAATGATATTGCACATGAGTAGGATTTGAAGAATGCCTTCTTCTTGAGAGATGTTACCTCTCTCAACACCGGAAAGTCTGTTTTCACAAACATCACCATATATGTACTTTCTGCAACCCCGCTCTTCCCACAGTCAATTAAGATGAATGTCCTGATGAAAAGGCAATAGTAATTCTTCATCACAAGTGCAAATAGCACTATTTAAAGAGCTGATATGATTACACAATCATTTGAAAACAAACTGAGGCTGACATTTTTCATTGGTCTGGCTGGCTGTGTCACAACAGTTCTCTAATCCTCCCACAGCCTTTACATGGTAACAATGGTAACTCTCATTGGCACAGCGCTATACAGTTTTTAGAAAAGCCTTCACTCACATCTTCCCATGTGATTCTCACACATTGCTATGCAGTAGAAAGACAAGGTATTATTACTTCATTTTGAGGAGAGTAAAGCTAAGGAGTGACTTACTTGGAGTAACCCAGTTGGTAAGCAGCTGAGCCTGTTTACTCAAACCCAGAAAGTCTGTCTTCAAGTGCATCTGTGCTCTTCCTTCTATAGAAAGCACACTGCCCTCAGCTTGATTACTTACAAGATAAAGTGGTTTTTATTTTCATATCAGGTTCAAATACAAAAGAGTTGCCAAGTAAGTTCTTAGAGTCACCGAAATGCACTAGCATCTTGTGAAATAAATTAGTACACCTACAGAAATATCAGTCTGGTTTCCTGAAGGGTCAGTAGTTGCTCTGCTGCCAGAGAGAACGAGGTACTTAACGAAGATAGAGCTGAGAATCTTTCTTGGTGCTTAGAAGCATACATAGTAAACTTTCCAGTGAAAAAAGAAATCTGACAGAGCAAGCAAGCCATGGTCATCTTTCTAGGTTGTTATCAAGACTTCTGTGCAACATCTGATTCTGCAATCTGTCATTGCTCAAAGCCAAGAAATGAAGAGACAGTGGGAGTCAAGTTCTTTGTAGAAAGCAGTGCAGTTGTTGGGGGCTTTGTTCCCTTCCTTCTGCCAAATGGGATGGGACTCTGGCAGCAACACTTTGAATAAATCCTAAAAACATTTCTAAGGGCCAAGAAATTACTTCATAGGGGAGAGGGAGGGAGAAAAAGAAGGAGGCGCTGGATCCCTGGAGCAATCTATTTATGTGCTGTGGTATGAGATTTGATTATCTTTATCTGATTTTTATAACTTCAAATGCTATTGGTCACAAAATACCCAGCATTTTAAAGATCTCTGACTCACTTTTGAACCTTGTGACCTGTCTCTACATACTGGTTATAAGTTCAATTTCCCCCAAGTAATTCAGTACACATTAGCTCCACATTCCCTAAGAGTATTATCTTGTCTTTTGTTAAGAAGCATTGGCTTTCATTTTTTTAATTCCTCAATTCTAATTCACTTTTCAATATCCAGATAAAATAATCACAGCAGGTTATAGGGGGGAAATGTTGAATTTAATACAGGGAGACTTGAATTGAGGTCCTGGCTTTGTTGTTAATTAAATGTACCACTGTATCAAGCTTGATTGTATCAGGCTATTTTTACTCCTCAGGAGCTCAGTTTTCTCCTTTGTTCAGAAAAAAAATGTTTATTTCTAATTTCTAAGGCTTTAATATTTCTATAATTCTGACTTCCAAACATCCTTGGGAATTCTTATGTTGCCAAACTGAGGTAGTATTTCTAAGTACAATACACTCTCCTTGCACTCTGACAGGAGAGTAAAAGGATCTAGAGTCTACAGCACATATAGCTAAAGCCATGTTTTGTTTCAAAGTATTCCAATCCAGGTGAATTAAATAAACAGAAACAAAATCAATGAAGATGTTATAAATATGTTCATATCTTGCTTTAACTCACAACTTGGAAGAATGTATAAACAAATATGGAAAAATTACAATATCATAAAATTAAAATAAGGAAATTGTGAGTAGAACAGAAGGTCAAGACCATAAGGAAAGACAGCTTGATAAAGTCTATATTGTCATTAACATTGACATTCACATCAGTCCTCACACTGTTTTCCCCATGCTTAAAGATCACAAACTTCTGTATCGGGTAGTGAAACTATATTATATTCAAAGTCATATATTTTCAACTATTTGTGGTCTTTACTTACAAAAAATATATTGCAATCAGGAAAAGCCCTGTCACACTGTGTATTTCTAGGTCCTAGATCATATCTGAAGCACTAAGGACTGGACAATTCTACATGTCTTATGAAAATAACATGTTCTCTATACTTTTTAATGCCCAGATGTATCTGATCCACACTGAAATAGGTTTTAAATCCAAGGACTATTTTAAATCCAAGGTTTATTGAGTTGTTTTTTTAAAATATAACTCCCAAATGTACGTTACTGTTTGATTCTTTTGACTGTACTAACAACCCAGAAGATACAAATCAAGTAAAAGCTTGACGGCCATCTGGCGGAGATCTTACAGAAGGTGTTCATGTTTGGGGCAGAGTCTGGCTTCTTTTCATAAAAGCTGGTGAAAACTGGGTGTGGACTTCAACCCTGTGGACCAGCTCTCAGGCATGAGATAGAATCCAGAAGGTCTGGCTGGATCAGATTTGTTTTGCAGAGCATTGAACAATAGATGTAAGCCAAGGAGTAAGCACTAGTATTATCAGAGGGATTACAAGTCACTACCAAAGGACTATTACTAAACAGAAGATTCAAGAAACAAATGTAAGGATACAGGAAAGAAGGCAAAAGTCAGGAGCTAAAGGGATCATGAACCGGTCAGAAATCCGAGTGGAAGGTTAGGATGTAGTGAAATATTTATGATATTGCTATCTTAACTGTGAATGAATGAAGCAAGGCTGCCAGAATCCTTTATTATTATTATTATTATTATTATTATTTATTATTATTTTTTTGTGTGGAAGGGTAGGTAGATTAGTCAGCTTAAAGGAGGATTCAGCTGTATGTTTGCCACTGTAGTTATCCGGTAGAGAAGACAAAAATGTCAAATCCTCTTAAGATGTTCTGGACCGTCTGGGGTCACCTCAGTACCACTGTTCCGGCAGAATAAAAGGAAAAGGCTTCTCAGACCCTTCAATAATTTAAATGTAGGTTATCTAGAGAAGAGGCCCATTTTTGTCAAATTTCGTTTTGAGAGAACAGTTCGTAAGTGTCTTCCATTTTTCCACATCTTGAGCACAGAGGCACTTTCTATCATTTTTCCAGACTATCTTTTCATGGGTATTTGTAAAACGAAGAACCTTGAAAGATGAGGACCCACTGAAAGATGGGCCTTTGCTGTTTTCCCAAAGCAAAGGGCAGGTTTGCCTACTGTCTTGTATAATAAAAAGCATGCTTATCTTCAGAGTAAAAGACACGAATAGTTACATCTATTATGAAAGATTCAGGTTCCCTAATCTCAAGACACGTCTAGTTTAACACCAGCTCCTGTGTGGACAGGCATTACCTAACCTTTGCACTATCTGGTGGGAACTGGGGTGTGGGGAACCAGCACAAGAAAATACTGATACACTGGCTATTGCAATTGCTATTGCTGATAAGATCTTTTGTTTCTGAACCAGGAGTCTTGTATCTTCTACCCGCATTTATGTTAACTGTGACAGGCAAACTTATTAGCTTGCAAGGAGTATAAAATCTCAAAGAGAATAAATATAATTTAAAATAACTTGCTTATAAAAGTGCCATCTTCAGAGAGACTCACCTCTGTTAACTACCTCTAGTGAGGAGTGATACCTCACCACAGGCTTGGCGCAACTTAAAAGTTTAGACTAACCACTACATGTACTTTATGTGATGTTTGTCTGTTACATTTTAGACACCAAAAATACTGGCTTTACCCAACTTTACTTCAGAAGCCTATGCATACCTACTAAAACAAAATCCATTCATACTTAAATATATAGTGAGTACATTATCTCTACCCCAAATGAGATTTCCTCTTGGTAGATAAAACTTGGATATAGAAATCCTATGAATTTTCCCCTTTGATTTTGAGTTTCAAAATATAACCTCACTTATTCTAGATTTCTACTCCAATTTGCACTTAGTTTTTATTTATGTTCTCAGGATGTTCACTTGCTAGTCTCAAATAGTAGCAATTTATAATTGAATTATATCAACCTATTGTTTTTCAGTTACCATATCTACATTTGTCTAGGTCAGTATTGTGAGCCTTTTGTTAAAACCTCTGGGAAATATCAACCATGGTATCACATGGTACTGTTTACTGAGATCATTGGGAATTTTTTTTTAATTCTTTTTTTTTTTTTAAAGCACTTGTTGGCATTTAATAAACCTCCCTCCATGTGGCTTCAAGCTACCAGGACATAACCACCACCACCACCACCACCACCACCACCCCGCCCCTAGCCTTGCGTGTGCATGCACACACATCCTTAATCTTCTCAGCTCTCCTAACTGAAGAATTTGGTGTTCATGATGATAGGCTATTTTGGGAGCTTTCCCTTTCCCAAAACCTTGTAGTAGCTTAATCATACCACATCTATGATAGGAGCAGTGCTAGTCTTGTTTTTGGCAGCATTTACCTGTGTCTGCTCACCGACCAAGGTCCACGTTTATCAAGGTTGAGAGTTTGGCAGAAGCTCTGGTTCCTTTTAAAGTGGTAATGCCTCATAGCAGTTCTTCCAAAGTAACCTGAGTGATATTTGTCAAAGTTGATCCTGTGGTGATGCATGCCACCGGCATGACCCCGGCATCCTGGGTGCTTCAGTGCTTGCCAATGTGGCTGTGTCCACGGCTTACGTGGCCCCAAAGCTTCCGGAACTTCTTCAGTCTGGATGGCATGTTGGCAGCCCAGACCAAAGAGTTTAATTCATTTTTAAATGTTATTAGCATTGTATCTAAATTGGGGCAGTCACCCTGGAATATAGTTTGAGAAAGATTCAAGCGGAGAGAATGAAGCGTCATCATAATGTACATGTGAAAGAAACAACAAAATGTAGGGATTTAAGTGGAACATCAGGAAAATAGGCAAAAAGGTCAGTAAATTTCAGAGAAATCCGGAAGGGGCAGAAGTGACAGAGCAGGTGGTGGCCTGAGGCAGACATGCCACCATATCCCAAGTTTAGATTATTGTGTCTTATCACTTTAATGTTTCAAACAACTTGATCAGTACAAACGCACCACCCTATTCACTTGAGCAAATCTTTGCCAACACTCAGTAAGTTTCAATTTAAACACATTACACATCTGTTTACATTCAGTAGAGAAATCTGAGAATTTTCATCAGGATATACAAAAATTGAGTCTGGAAGTTTGTGGTCTAGCAAGTCCTCCTACTCAAAAGCAAAGGCATTATCGCCAAAAAGCATGGGCAGAAGGACTGAGGTTTCAGAGACGATGGGAAATAGTGTGCCATCCCAAATAATCTTTATTAAGAATCAAGCTATCTCTCTGCCCACACCAAATTGGCCAAGACCAGATTTATGTGATTATTTAACTTGGTGTCACAAAAAAGATGAAATGTTTATTTTAATAATTATATATTGGAATTCACAGTTTTCATTTCCTTCAAGACTGCATGATAGGGCCCTGGGTAATAAGCAGGATTCTTATTTCTATCAATGGAAATTTTCCCCTAGAATTTACATTTAAAAAAAAAAAAAGATTTGTTTGAGAAAGAGAGAGGGCAGTGGGAGCAGGGAGAGGGAGAAGGAGAGAAGCAGACTCCCTGCTGAGGGCAGAGTCAGCCATGGGGCTTGATCTCACAACCTTGAGATCATGACCTGAGCCAAAATCTAGAGTTGGAGGCTTAACCAACTGAGCCACCCAGGAGCTCCTAGAATTTACATTTTAAACTAATTTTCTTTTTAGTTCATAATTTTCCACTCTCTGCTATTCATGAAATAAAAGTCATTGATCACCTACTATATTTAAAGCACTTCACTCACCATAGAGTACCAAATGATGAATAAAACAAAATCCTTGCCCTAAAGGAACTTAAAGTAGGCAGTTATCTTTGGAAACAGACCATCATAGAAGCACACTCAAATTGCCACTCCAACAAAACTATTTAGGTTGTTAGTTGGTTTAACTTACTAGATTTATTAAATGATTTGACCTATCAAAATAAAAAAGGTTCATAAATATTATATTTACATAAGATACATATATTTACATACACATAAGTGTTACTATACTTTTGCATAGTTGAAAGTGAAGCAAAATTACAAGTGGCAAGACTCATTCTGTAATTCATTTTCATTACATTGTAAGGTACTAGGAATATAAAAACTAGCCTATATTAAAAAATAATAGCAATAGTAACTTACGGTTTTTCTATAACCACTATAATCCTCATTTTCCAGCCATGCATCCAGCACTTTGACTCGGTCACTCTTTTCTGCCTGTGCAAAGGTGCTGCTAAGTTACCCTCACCCTGTGAATACACTGCCATCATAAGGTTTGTATTTTTGAGAAAGTGAATCCAGGGAAAGTAATCCAAGGAAAGTTTCAGACAGCATGGTCAAGATAGATAATATACACGTTGAAGACTCTTTCTACAGCTATCAAACAACATCAGACACTCATCTGATTTATTGTTGGGGTTCATCCTTATGACAGCCACCGCTGCTATTCCACACAGGATAATTATTACATTGACATATTAGGCAATAGGCAAACTGCAACTAAGAAATCTGCATAGATCTATATGGGTGATCCTAAGCCACATGGACAAAAATGGAAAGATCACATTCTAGAATGTACCACTATCCTATTGTTCATTGCTTCAGACAGTAAAACCACCTTATGTCATTCATATGTGGTCTGCACTTAATATCTGGCACTGTCCTGGATGGAAAGAAAATGAGTAAATGAAATCTAAATACAAACATCTAATTTTTACCATTTGTTGCAACTTTAACCTCCTCCAAGCTTTTACAAGAACTAAGACACACAGTCTTCAACCAAATTAGGTCTCTGGTCCCTTTACCCATCTTTTCTTTTCTAGAATATTAACGACCTCCCCCACCTTCAACATAAATTATTTCAGTTGCTTCTGTACACAACTTGCACCCCTGTAGCCTCATATTTTTATTATGGTTTTGTCATTTCATGGTCCCTAGTCCTTTCATAGTGCCTACCTAGAAAATCTCCAAACTTTCACCAGGCAACAAATCTACCTTCTTCCTTCTTAACAACCAAGAGATAAGGAGAAAATCACTTATTGTGAAAATTGTGACCCTTACAAATTTCTGGTTTCTGGCCTCAGTGGGGCTTGCAATGTTTCATTTGACCCTAGTCTTTATCCCTGCCTCCTAGTCTCTCATGTTGGAGATTCCAAATTTTCACTTCTTTCCTTAGGCTCTGTGCTCTGTTTCACTTGCCACAGCCCAAACAGATTTCTTCCAGTTAGGTAGTTAACTTTCCTACTTTGTTCTTAATTGCACATTCAAAGAAAGCTCCCTTGAAATTTGATCCTTCCTTCTATGTACTTTGTTACTGTTCTGGAGAAATCAGTGATAATTTCTTTCCTGGGCTATTGAACATTCTAACTGATCTCCCTGCCCATAGTCTCCTGCTTTTCCTTATCATTTGCCCCCTTGCATACAACATTCATTCACTCTAATCTTACTTCCATAAGCTGGTAACTTCCCAACCCTGTCCTGACTGATCTCCTAAAACACAGATTCACAGTTACAACTACCTTCTGAATATCTCCAAATGGACATTCAGCAGACTTCATGTGCTTAACATGTCAAAAACTAAAATTTTAAATTTCCTGCCCTGCAACCTACTTCTCCCTGAACTGTTATTGAATCAATAGTGTAAGTTAGAATCTGCTAGCCACTGTCAGCCCCTTCTTCTTACTTACCAATCTCCCCAGACATCACAAATAACTGATTGTTAAGCATTGTCATTGTACCACCCAAATATCTTTTCAATCTTTCTTCTTCTCTTTAATCCTCTTACTAATGTTCAAGTCTTTTTCACTTGGGGTTAAAAGCATGAATGTAGCCTAGTCATGACTCTTGTTTCCTCAACCTTACTCCCTCTCTGATACCAGATCATTATTTTTAAAACATACATACATAATTCAGTATGAAAGGTTGAAAGTGTGGATAAATCTCACTATTCACCATCTAAAGGAAAGGAAAAGATGACATACCACGGAAATTAAGACTGACAGTAAACTAATGCCAGAATTTAGGAAGCATTTGGGAAGAATCCTCACAAAATGCAAAGTCAGTGACACTGCCCACCATAAAGAAGAGGAAGTAATATACATTTGTACCTACCACGTATCAAGTAGAGTAGTAGGTGCTTAGGTAGGAAACTAATTTCATCACAACACATTGGATCAGAAGTGAACTCTCCAGAAGCAATACCTCCCTCGTTATAGGCTCAGCTTCTCAAAGCAGGTAGAGGGCATTTTCCCACTTCCACTTCCCAATTCAACATTTGACCTCCCTTTCTACATCGAGTCTAATCCTGCAAACTCTGGGAAACTGGATAGGGGAAAAGTGTGGGCACAATAGTGATGGCACATTTCTTTCTAGAAAGTATACTTCTTACAAGTGAGTCATTACACTTATAGGTAGAGACAAGATTTGTGGAAGCAGGATATATTGAAGATTGTAGTTTTTTTAACGTATGTATGGGCTCAAAATGACATAGCAGGTAATGGAATGAAAAGGTAAGTCACGTCTTAGATAGTGACATTAGATAAACAGTTGCAGATAGTAAAAACTGAGAACAAATTCTGTGGACCAATCAGCCACTATAGCCATAAGTCATCACTAAAGAAAACAGATTCTGAAGCCAAAGGGCAAGACACACCCAATGTGTTGGCAAATACCAAGAGTGGATAAATAGAAAAATAAAACAAAATAAAGAAAGGAAGCTGGACTTCTGGAAAAAGAAGGAATGGCACCTAGAGAAAGGTGACACCAAATGTAAGGCCCAATGGAAGAAAGAGAACTTTGAAAAAAATAATTTAATATGTGTATATTTGGTATTTTAATTAGGACACGAAGTTAGAACATTAAGAAATAGAAGAGAAAGCTAAAACACCAGCAGAATCACAAATCAAAGATATAGGTGAGATAAGAAAGGATTAGTTTTCTCAAGCTAAAAATGCAATAGCAGATTTAAAATCTACACTGAAAGACATAAGTGATGTATTAACACCATGTGAAATGAAACCAGTGATGTAGTGGGCATGCTTGAAATATCCCAAAATATTGTGGAAAAAGAAAAAAAAACTAAATGACGACTATGTAGGCAAGATCAAAAAAATTTAAATGTGCAACAATAGTTAACATTTACAAAGCATCCTTTAAAGCACTTTACATGCACTCTACCCACTTAATTCTCTCATTACTCCATCCTCATATTTATAGATACAGAAACTGGGAAAAATAACTAGCCCAAGCTCGCAAAGCTAATAGGGAGAGAATTAGAACCAAAGCCATCACCAAAGTTAGCTATTAGTCACTATGCTATAATATCCCTCAAAAAGAATATCTAGAAGAAAAGAAATAGTCAAATAAAAAAGATAATTTAACTAATAAAGGATTTGAAAAGTTACATTATAGATTTATTATCCATAAAGGTAAAAATAACCTAGGCAAAAAATCTTACATGATGACTATAAAGAAAAAGAATTGCTAACACAGCTTTTTTCCCCCTATAATAATAGCTGGCAAAAAGAGTTGAGAGAAAACTTTTTGTCCCAATAGTTTAATATTCAGCCAAGTTATTATTCATCTATGAAGGCAACTGAAGATATTCAAATGTTCAGAAACATCCTTCACATGCAACACTTATGAAAAGAATACACATACTCAAGAAATGTTTGCATTACACCATTAAGTGAGGAAAGCAGGTTATAAAACAATAGGCATTATGTAAACCATTTTTTAAAAAAACGTGTATCTTTGCAAATATATTCATAAGAAATACCTAAAAACTTTTATGGCAAAATGTTATCACATATGAAGGTTTTTTTTTTTAATTTCTATTTTTGTAGTATCCAATTGCTTATGCCATAAGAATAATGAAAGTTAAAATAAAAAATGCTTTTGGAAACAGATTAATAAAAATCAGGAACTTAATAGGCAATCATAATATTAAAATGATGATTAAGTGCTAAACTCTATGAAGCACAGAGTCAAATGAAACACTCACTTGATAGTAAAACCTAATGAGAACCCACAAGAAAAAAATAATTATTTGTTAATAATAATCTTGTATAAAAATCAATATTTAAAAAAAATCAGTACCTCAGTAGCAGAAAGGGTTAAAGAGAGTAAAATATTCCCCAAAGCTCATCATACATATGGGCCCAAAAGATACCATAGTGAAAGAGTAAGAACAGGCTTTTTTAGCAGAAGAAATTTTAAATTTAGTGGCTAGGAAATATAAAAACTATTTGTCCTCCTAATTAAGGAAATATAAATTAAAATAACAATGAAATGTTCTTTCATATATGGGCATGGCATAAAGTAGAGATTTATATCATCCACTTTGAAAATCAGTGAAATTGATCACAGTAAAATGTGCACAGATGATGAGAGATGTAGGACTTTGGAGTAGCTGGTAAAATTTACAATGTGCATAACTTAGCTCATGTCCAACAATCTCATAGTGTTTCTCTGTTCAGAGAAGCACTTCCAAAATATTTTCTGAAGGATTATTCATAATACCAAAAAATCAGAAACAGGTAAATGTGAGTTAAGACGGGAATGTGTTAAATAAGTATGGTACATCCATGCTGTGGAATACTGCATTTAAAAAAATGAGAATGGGGGCACTTGGGTGCCATAGTCAGTTGAGCATTCAACTCTTGGTTTTGGCTCAGGTCATGATCTCAGGGTCATGATGAGATTGAGCCCCTGCATCTGGCTCTGCGCTGGGTGGGGAGTCTGCTTGAGATTTTCTCTCTCTCGCCCTCTGCCCCTCCCCCTGCTCGTTCATGTGCACGTGTGTACTCTCTCTCGCTCTCGCTCTCTAAAAATAAATAAATAAATCTTTTACAAAAATAAATATAAAGGAATGAGAATGAACACTATATACTGGCATAGAACACTGTTCAATAGTCATAGTTTTATGAAGAAATCAAATCTCAGGAAAATACATACAAGATTATTCCATTTATTTAAAAAAAAACTCCACAAAGCAAAAAGATACATATTATTATTTGCCTTAAA
The DNA here is from genome assembly GCF_023065955.2 of Ursus arctos. NCBI lineage: Eukaryota > Metazoa > Chordata > Mammalia > Carnivora > Ursidae > Ursus > Ursus arctos. The sequence goes on along the minus strand of NW_026622797.1, from coordinate 35,259,797 downwards.
TACATGAAAGTGTCTATTAAAAGTCTTGAAAAATGGAGAAAGAATGAGAATTTTTTATTCCTCCATTTTATAATTCTCTATGGGGTTTATTCTTTTTTTTTTTTAAGATTTTATTTATTTATTTGACAGAGAGAGACAGCCAGCGAGAGAGGGAACACAAGCAGGGGGAGTGGGATAGGAAGAAGCAGGCTCCCAGTGGAAGAGCCTGACGTGGGGCTCAATCCCAGAACGCTGGGATCATGCCCTGAGCCGAAGGCAGATGCTTAACGACTGCACCACCCAGGCGCCCCACATTGGGTTTATTCTAAAATAACAATATATCTGTCAAAATCCATGTTTCCTAAAACACAGAGGCTAAGATAAAGCTTGGATCTTAATGCTTGACTGAGGGGAAGAGTGCAGTCAATGGTCACAGGAGTGAGAAAAGCCAGAAAATGAGGCAGGGAAACAAGGAAAGCAAAAACAACATGGGGCAGTATGGAGCTGGCACAGCTTCACGGAAAAGCATAGCTAGGGACATATCCTGGCAGGCCACATGGAACAGCTGCACCTTGGAACAGTTGGGGGTGGGATGGGGAGTAGACTAGAGAATCAGCTCGTTCTCATCTCCTATTCCTCAGTGGTCAACTTTTTCCTCACAACTGAACTCCCCTGAACTTCTGGGTCATGTTACTCATTGCATGTGAAGAATCTTTGAGAAAGAGAGATCTCATGTGCAATACTCAGTGCTCATTTGAATGCATAACCTGTCGGAAGAGACAGAACTGTCATGTATTTAGTTGAGTTGAGCCTGGTTTAGATGCTGCCACAGGTCTCCCCTCATCATGTACAGTAAAGCCCAACTTCCTGCCAGGGGAACATGAGACAGCAAATGTTATTTGGGAATAAGGTGACTCCACAGGGTGATGGAGATCTCCACTGAAAAAGTGTCCAAGACCCCAGGAAACAGATGGGGCCAAGTGAATGCAGGAAGGTACATGAATGCTTAATTCCACCATCGGTATATTAAATTATGTAAATATGCTAGTTATAGAATTAAAAATGCATAACTAAAAAGATAAAACTTAATATATTTTTACATTCTCTATTAAGGGAAAAAAAGAAACTAAAGAAGGAAGAAAGGAAAGAAGAAAGAAAAGACAATGATGACACAATCTAAAATCCTGAAATACTGATAGTAGATCAATTCTATGATAAGATTTAAGTCTACTCTATTAATCTTGGCCATATACATGCTATGCTTTACCACCACTTATATTATTACCAACAGCCTCAGGAGCCAGCCTGAAATTGAAGTCAGTTCTGAAGCCAAGAGAAAAGAATGATACCAACTATGCCATAAGGACAGACAGACAGCTGCTTCTTAGTACTGTCACATTGGCTTTGGTACTTCAAACATTCCTGTGTAATTTAAAGGCACACCTTAAACTGTGTAAGGAATTGCCAAAGATACAGAAACTAAGACTCTAACATCATGGATGATGGTAATTATCTCTATTATGAAATTCTGCTCAAAGTTTTCTTGTAAAAGATAAAAATTTTTGTGTTCTGTCATATCAATAGTTTAATTTCATAGGGAAACATCTTCATTCTACAATGAAGACTTAGAAATTAAGCTGGAAAATGATTTCAAATTGTCTGTGGGCTATGTTTCTGTTAGGTTGGACATTTCACACTACTCAGTTCAATGCAACTCCAAAAAAAGGAGTTGAACAGAATATAGATCCAAGGGATAGAGCTAAAATCCAGGCTGCCATAAACTCCTTCCAGAGCTCATCCTTGCAATGACATCTATTCTCTTTCTAACACTGTATTTCTTTTTGAATCTGTTTGAATCTGTTTTTGACACTTCTGACACTTTTGACTCTGTGATTGGTCAATGACCCTACCCTGATATGTAACTGCTAACATAAGATTCTATTTTCGGATATATTATTGGATAACGATAAAGCCTTCTTACCCCATTCATCACAGCAGTCCAGAAAAGCTTGAAAGGGTAGGGAAAAGAAAAATTAGGCAACCTGGCAAGAGCTCTGCCACCAGCCCTGAGCTAAGCTGAGAGGTGAAGAAGCCACAACTAAGTCGAAAAGATTCAACATCGCGGGAAGGAAGAATACTCTGCCCACGCCCACTGGTAAAACCATATATGCTCATGGCATGATAATATGAAGGACATGATGATACACAAGGACTTCCTGCTCAAAAATCTCAACCCCTCCCCTTGACATTTGATCATCAGGGATTTATGCCTTTGCAATTACCAAGGGGAGGCAGATCCTACAGTGTAAGCTAACACCCAAAACGAATAGAATGCCAGCCACTTGAAAAAGAAATACAGAAAAGCTAAATATAGAATGAAAAGTTGGTGATAAAAAAAACCACTGAGAGTGTAGGTAACTGTAAGTAAAAAAAAGAAAAGACAAATATTCCACATATGTCACTCTTTTTCCTGAATTTTCGGTACCCTGATTAAGGAAAAGGAGCAATGAGAATCAAAGCAAATAAAGTATGCATTGCGCTCCTCATCTACAAATGCCTTGTTGTAGCTGTGGGCTACAAGGAAGGGAAAAAATGTAGAAATGGAAGTAGGAAGATAGAAAAAAAGGCATAATAACAGAAATCATAGTTACAAAAATAACTAAGAAAGCCTGAAACAAAATCCTACAACACACCTTGTACTAAATACAAGAATTTCTAATTCCATGTCAGCTATATTTGGAGATTTGATCCTATTGAAATATGGAAACAAATCGGTACCTGATGAGAAAAATGCTGGCTATTCCTCATCTCCAAGGGCTACACCTACAGGAGACTGACTGTATGAAAATGTTATGCAAATCTTAAAAACATTCACTCAAAATCTGCTTGAGTAAATACCAGCTTATTGTTGCCACAGACCAAAACTGAAGCTGTATGATTTCTTATAAATATGTAAAGTACAAAAGAAAAAGAAATATAAGGCATTTTTCCTCCCTCAATCCCTAAAGAGCAAGTGTCCTAAAACTAAGTTCCTCATAAACACAGGAGCTATCTCACCATTCAAGTACGAAGCCTGAGGAACTGTAATTAGTGGAACTAAAATAGACTCCATTTCTCCTTAAATCCAGTTTCAAAAACTAGGTGTTCTTTTTCAATAGCTTTCTTTTATTCATTCTGTCAGCACAATTTTGTTGAGTATCTCCTATCAGCAAGCCATGTTGCTTAAAATGAAAAGTGTAAAGTTTAGATCACTTGATCCCTACATTTAAGGATCTTGAAGATTTGCTGAGGAGGTAAGATACGTCCAGAAAAACAGCTATGATGCAAAGCAGAAGTTGTCACAAGAAAAATTAAATATTAAAGCAAAATGCAAGGATAGTCAGAGGAAGCAGAAAACACTCACAGTGTTGGGAGAAGCAAGGTGTTTTTGTGGAGTGCACACCAGCTAAGTAGAGCCCTGAAGAACTTGTAGAATTTCTATAATTATAGATAAAAACTGAAGGAATTCCAAATGAAAGAAATAATGCAACAGAAGAAGCAAACATGAAAAAGGCCAAGAAGTATCTGGGGGAAGAGCACGTAGTCTAGTTGTATATGTTTAGTGTATATGTTCAGCATATTAAGAAAATGGTAGACTTCCATGATTTTAGGAGCTACTGGCTCATATTCAGATCTTCAAGGCATGCCTGTACGAACCATAAACTACCTTCTGCTGGAATAATATCATTACATTTACATCTGATGCCTTCTAGCTCAACCCTTTATTTTAGCGGAATTGAAAATCTGAATTTCAAAGAGGATAAATGGCATTTGCAAGTTCATACAGCTAATTAATGGCGGCCTTGAGACTCCTAGTACGGAGTTTATCATTCTGGTCCAGGAGGAAGGATTTATCCTAGGCCGTAAATGTTCTTATGCTCCACACCCTACCTCCCACTCTCTTCTTATTCTTGCCAAAGTATGCATTGGTTCACAGGCTGACCCATGCAGTCTATGACCAAGGGAGAGGGTATTTTCTCTATAAGATGCTAATTGGTTCATATAAGGAGTCAGTCTCTACCTCAGCTTTGTTAGCTCCCAGGTTCTAACTAACTCCTAGACTACACCTTAACTAAGAAGGTCAAAACAATGTTGTCACCAAGAAAATTTCTAAAAAGAACCAATAGCAGTTGAAATGCATTAAACATAACTTTCTTAGATTTGACTCCCTCTAGAGTATGTTGGAGGAAAAGACTTGATCCAGTGAATTCTTTTTCAATACACATTTTAAAACATGGCAAGTTCTTGATACAATCCTCCCCCCTCTCCCACAAAATCTGTAAGTTTTCTTTAGGAAAAAAAAAAAGCAGAAATGATTCACTTTTTCTTAATGGGTGGAGCTAAAATGTTTCTCCTGAATAAACTACTGATATATGTCTCTAACTCATTCACTTACTGGTACTAGGACCAGAGATCTCTAAAGTACATCATTAATACTTGCTCTGTGATTTAAAGTATTAAAATTCCAGATTCACAGTAATACCTTTAGTATGGGGCAGGTTGTGTTCTTTTTAATGAGCTAGAATTTAATAAATGCTATCAAATCAAATAAACTTATTATGAAACCTTTTTCCTTCCTACAATTTCAATAAAAGTTCACTAACCAAATTCAATGAGATTCAGTGTTTCATATATATAAAAAACATATATTCATTTGTAAATGTGAAAATGTCATAACCTCTTTTATGGCAGGATATCAATGTATTAGTTCTGCACTGCAAAAAAAAAAAAAAAAAACAAAACTCAAGAACTTCCTTAATTCTCCTAAAATCTTAATCCTTGAATAGATTTAAGAGATTTCTTTCACACATTTTGCATTCTTGGTTTAAGGTAGATTTACTCAACATAAAAATTTCTCAATTTGACATATGATACGTCAATAATAATAGAAGTATTTATGAAATCCTCTCAGGAATAACATCCATGCTAGGATAATCAAATTACCTCCAATCTTTTTTGTCCTTTCCCATTCTAGCAAGGAACATACATAAAGTATATATATATATTTACATATATTTTAATATATATAGATATATATATTTTTTAATATATATAGATACATAGTTATGGATATATATGTTTACTAGTGAGCTCTGTTTAGTGAGCTGCTACTAGCTATGTTGGTAGACACAACAACAGTGCTATTTTAGTACCTACCACCACAAAATTTAAATAGTGTACTTAAAGAAACTTGAATATAACATGGGAGAAGAAATCTTAAAATCTTAATTTGAAAATACCTTAACACTCATCCAAATTTATGCAGAAATTCCACTCTGCTGGAAAATACATTCCATTTTAGGCAGAGCTCATGGTCCAAAATTACCCCTTACATCATTCTTTCTCAGTAATGTTCCTCCCAGTACAGAAAGCTCTCATCAGGCCTTGGGTCCCCAGCTATTAGTTGATTAGTAAAGTGCTTTGGCTTGTCTACTAATATTAATAATTAACTTGATTGATTAATATACATTAAAGAGGCAGAGAAAAGTCATGCTGGTGGGAACCTGTAACAGATTGGTTATTTATTTGGACACTATGGGGCATTAAGAGTTCATTATGACTTCCTTGAATACTGCAAAGCAGATAATTGCTCAGTTTCTGCAGGACTGAGAAAAAAATTCCAGTTTTTTACAAGTTGCAAAATGTAGTGACTAATCCTTATTATATTGTATTACACAGTTGTATGATGACTCCTGATGTCAATAGACCATTTCCCATTCCACAGACTAGACTCACTTGACTTTCTGTTTATTTAAGTGACACTCTTGTTTGAAATTCTGGGTGCTTCTTATCCTTTTGAGTCACACACTGTCTGGGAGCCTCTGCTCTGGCACTTTAGCACCTCATTAATTACTAACTGTAGCAAAGTCCTGCTGTTTTGCAACTCCTCTGCCTTTGTTGGGAAATCACAACCCCTTGCTAGAATGAGAAGGCAGGACAATAGTTATCTGCCAAATGTCCAGTTTGTGAGCATATTACAAAGGCTAATTATCTTAAGGTCTTGTAATTACCCTAGATATTCAAACTTGATAAGATAACTCAATGTGTCTCTGAAGTACCTTTAAGTTTAGCACCAGGGGAAATCCAGGAAGTATTTGCATTCAGTTCATTAATATTCAGAGAAGTTAAATAATTGTTACAGTAATAAGTGAGAACAGGTGATGAAACAGAATATAGTCTCCTAGAAAATGGGCTTCTTTTAGAGGGAGAGTCCAAGGCACAATACCCACAGGCAGGCCTAATGGCACTCTCCACTTTTGCAAATACGATCTGAATCTCCCATTTGGCTTTCAATCTGTGCTCTGCTCCTCTGCTGTTTATTTTTTGAGCATACTAGTTCTGACACCAATCCCCCTTACCCACGCCAATAAATTTTAAGCCCTTCAGAGGTAGGGCCCATATCCTCTAATATTTTTTATCTGTAACACCTAGAAGAACATTCCACACATTTCTCTATATAGATACTTAAAATACAGGGTGTTTTCCTATTACAGAATATAACAAATAAAAATATAAATAATTCTATAAATTAATGCAAGACCTTGAATGACAACCAACAATTTTATGAAGAAGAAACCTATCAAACCAACGTGGTGTTTTACGTCAAGATGGCAGACATACTGAATACAAGTGTTATCCACACCAGTATTAGAAATGGGTTTTTTCCCTTTTCGTCACATTTATCAATAAAGAGACTACACATTCTTGAAATCAGTGTTTCTCAATCTGGGGTTTAAATAAGGGTAAAAGGAATCCAAAGGATAACTTTTCACAGCACTGACGAGTCCCTACCCCTTCCTTCGCCATGAATGCTAAGACTCAGAGTCAAGTTAAGCATTCTGACTTGCTCTCCCTCTTTCCCGTAGAAACTGTGGTTATCTTTCCCAGACAAAGAGACTTGGAGGTGTTGAGAATCATTCACTGATCTAGGTGGAGCAATGGCTCTTGATAAAGATAAAAGGATGCCTCATTTGAGTTCCACCTCCGCCTCTGCTCCCACCCTATCAGATATTTTGGAATCTCATCCCACCTTCCCTCTTTTCCATGCTGACCTCCCTGCTTTGTGAGTCCATTCCCTCTTGTCACCTGGTAAAAGGATAGACGGGCTCTGAGACAAAAACGATTTCCCTTAAGGCAACCAGATAAAAGGAATGGAACATCATAAGATTACCAGTGTTTCCCAGGCTTCCTTGTTAATAAATGTCACCTGGGTTGCTTATTCAATACACTGAAAATTCTGATTTCTAATTCCGTAGGTCCTAGACCTAGACTCTGGACTCTGTTTTGTTAATAAGGGCTCTAGGTGATTCTTATCTTTAGGCCTATTTGGGAAAGAGTAGGGAATGTGTTTTACCCTGTTGGCCCACTAAAACCACTGGGAAGTATTTAAATGGTACAGATGCCCCAATCACCAAAGATTTCCATTTAATTGTGTTGAAACAGAGCCCATTCATCAGTACTTTTAAAAGCCCTCGCAAATGATTGTATCATGAAGCAGCTTCTCATGCTTTAATGTGCATACAAATCACCTGGGAAATGGTTAAAATGATTCAGATTGTTATTTAACAAGTCTAGGGTGGGCCTAAGATTCTGCATTTCTAACGAGGTGAAGTCTGTGGATCACAGGTGAGTAGCCGGGACTGTTATCTTTGGGACCTGAGCCAGAGCTGGAGCTGGAGCTAGTCTCACTTACTCACCTACCTTCCCTTTCCCTCTCCCTCTGCCCCACACACTATTTCTCTATTTTAGATTCCAGTAGTGAGTGAAGTGAAAAGCATGGAAGAGAAGATTGAGAGTAACCTGCCTACCTGCCTAGATGGGGGAACTATTAGGTGAATGAATATGACAATAGGCCCTAGTGCCTGATGTAGGGCCTGGAATGTGAGCTCAGAAACTGCTGCTGAATCACGATTTGAACATTGTGAGGGGGCATATGCACAGAGTGGGCCAGTCAACTGGTCTCAAAAAAGAGGGGGAAATTTGAGCCCACGTCTTTCCTTTGAACAGTAATAACACCTGAACTACCCTTTCCCTAAGTCTCCCTCAGATTTGCTTCAAAGTCTGGCTTTCACTCAAGTCTTCAAAGACTGGTACCTTGACTGAACTGCTCATTTATCTGTAGGCTAAAGAGTAATCTTTTTCTGGGGATAAGAAAGGTATATAACATAAAATCTTCATTGTTCATATATCTCTTTGTATCTTCCTCTTGACTAAATTATGAGCTCCTGGAGACCTATGCCCTTCGTTTCTTTGGTGTTACTCTCACAACATTTAATAAATTTACGCTTATTGTCCACACAGTAGACACTCAGCACTTCCACTAATTGGCAGTGCGGAAGCAGAGTCCAAGTGATATTTATACAATAAAGTAATGTGAAAATAAATGAATAAATTTCAGCAGTACAAGTTAGCTTAATACATGGAATAAACACATTGCCTTATTTATTCAAGCAGGTTGTAATTTTCTTCCTTAAGTATGACTGAAAAAATAAAAACAGGGCCAGTTGTATAGCAAATTCATGTTGGAGTTCTCTATTATAAATATAAATATAAATATAAATATAAATATAAATATAAATATAAATATAGGCTTCAGTTCCAAAAGTAAATGCAAAAATATTAGAACTTCCTTCTATTACATTCAGAATTCACCTGATCCTAGACTTTACAAAATGCAAGTATATCAATATCAATGAAGAATTATTAAAAGAACAAAAATTAAAGAGTTTAACCAAAGGATATGAATAAATTCATAATTATTTTAAACTCTGTAAAGAGTTCTTCATTTGAAAATGGTAATGATGATCCAGGTCAATGCCCAAAGACGGTACTAAAGGAATACTGAATAAATGTGAGTAAGTGAATGAATGAACTAGTGAATGAATGAGCTGTTCTGAAACTCCGTTGATATGAAACAAAAGGATACGAATTTTTGAAATAGCATAGCATGAGTGATGAAACAGCATTCAGAATCTTGGTGTGGGCAAAAGTATCCTACTAATGAAAAGGAGCGGGCTTTAGCCTCAGCTCTGCAAGTATGGCCTTGGGCAAGCCGTTTAAGCTTTTGGGTCTCAGTTTCCTCATATACAAAACAAAATAATATATACTAGATGATCTCTAAGAGTTCTTACAGTTTTAGAATTCTATTAATTTTACAAGCCAAATTAAACTGAAACTTCCATTATCATCGAAGTTTTACCAGTCTCTAAGCAATGATTCTAGTTTCCTTGTGAAATTTCAATTCAGAGGGTGCCTGGGTGGCTCAGTTGGTCTAGCATCAGACTCTTGATTTCAGCTAATCTCAGGGTCATGGGATGAGCCCCACCTCAGCCTCCAGGCTCAGCGGGAATCAGCTTTAGATTCTTCCTCTCTCCCTCTGCACCTCCCCCCACACTCAAGCACAGGCGGGAGCTCTAACTCTGTCTCTCAAAAATAAATAAATCTTAAAAAAAAAAAAGAAAGAAATTTCAATTCAGTACAGAAGCTTTATGCTGGCATAGCTTGTATTAGTGGGAAATAAAATTTGTTCTGCATCTTTAAAAGCCTGCAAAGAACATTGGAAACTCCCTCCCCTAAGGTCTTTAAAAATTGTAGACACTTTCCTCTCTCAAAGATGCTTTAAATGTTCTCCTACCTCAAGTTTAAGTGGCAAACAGGTTTCCCTATTGTACTCCAGCTCCCATTGATTGATGGTCACAGCACAGAGCCCTATATGTAAAGGATCCTGAAGCCCCTTAGCACTTGGTGACTGAGAGTATCATGATCACATCAATGCTGTGCACCTCGGAGGGAGGCAGTTGTGGTACCAGAATGAAACACTTGCCAAGTATAAATGATTAAATTAACCGCCCAACACTTAATACATGTATTTCAACTTGATATTAAAGGTAATCATTCTGTAACAACGTACATAAAATAAAAGAAGCCACTCTTGTACTTAACTTTTTAAATACCAATTAATTCATTAACAGAAGATATATTTTATTCCAGGGGATTCGGATGTTCCTTCTTTCAGTCAATCTCGCCCATTATCTGTACTGACCTGTTGAATCTTACCCTGTAAAGTATACATTACTTTCCTCTTTGTCATCTTAATGCAAACTGTCTACTTTAATTCCCTATTAATTCCCTTCTGCATGCTCATTTTGGTTTACTTATGCTAGGTCCAATGCTGATGGGAAGAATCAGAATCTGACTTAAGGGTAACCTCAGAAAGCCCAATAACTACAAAGTGTGTTTCTCACTCATGTACTATGTCCAGCATAGTCAGGAGGGGCTAGGGAGTGAGAAGGCTGTTCCCCATAGTCCCACAGTGACCTAATCTGATGAAGCCTTAATTTTTTGTCAATGCTTCCATGATTGTCACAGCATTAGAAAGATAATGGGGCAAACCTGACCCTGACCCTTTATCTTCAAGTGACTTAGTATCATTTCTGCTCTCATTTTTTTCCATGTACACATTCTCTGCCTAACTTTGCTGAACTGCCTGGTGGCTACCACACAAAGCCATGTCAGGACCAGTATTAGAGAGAAAGCTCTTTTGGTCACTTTTCACCCATACTTGAGTGCTGTATGAGATGTCTTTGGCCCCCAAGTAAATCTGTTCTTGAACTATTATATTAGGTCCCACCAGCACAGGGAGGAATTTTGTTCCTCCTCTGACCTTTGATTATAAGTTCCTTGTGGACATTTTGCACAAGGTCCTAGGTATCCACAACAGTTCTACCACTACTATATGAAAAGAAACAGGAATGAATGACTGTCAATAAGAGACTAGACTGTGATTTCTTTGTCCTACTCTCCCTCCCTCTCTCCTTCAGTTCCAGAAAAGTTCTCCACTCCCACTTCTTTCAGATAAGGAAATCTTTTGAGTACTGATTTCTTAATAACTATGATCTTCACTGAAACTCTATATTTAGACCACCGAACAAAGTTATTACAATATAATTGGCTATATTCCCTATGCTGTACTTTTCTTTTCCATAACTTACTTATTTCATAACCTCCCTCCCCCCACATCCCCTTTAGAAACCACCGGTTTGTTCTCTGTATTTAAGAGTTGGTCTTTTTGTCTGTTCATTTGTTTTGTTTTTTTAGATTTCCCATATAAATGAAATCATATGGTATTTATCTTTCTTTGTATGACTTATTTCACTTAACATAACACCCTTTAGGTCCATCCATGTTTTCACAAATTTTCTTATGGCTGAGTATCTATTTTATATATAAATATCTCACATCTTCTTTACCCATTCATCTATCAATGGACATATTTGTGTTGCTCCTATATCTTGGTTATTGTAAATAATACCACAGTAAACATAAGGGTACATATAAATTTTCAAATTAGTATTTTCATTTCCTTTGGGTAAATATCCAGTAGTGGAATTATTCGATCATATGGTATTTCCATTTTTAACTTTTGGAGGAACCTCCTACTTTTCATAGTACACTAATTTACATTCTTACCAACAGTACACAAGGGTTCCCCCTTCTCCACATCTTTACAAACACTTGTTACTGATACTAGTCATTCTGACTATTGTGAGGTGATAACTCATTATGGTTCTGATTTGCATCTGTACTCGTCTACTTTTAATCTTCAGTGTATTTTCTGGATAATTTTCCTGTGTCATAGGACATCCCTACTCAAGTGAATCTGCATCAGAGAATTGCAAATTTTTTTAGAGGAATCCATTTTATATTTTAACCCAATCTCCTCCCACATTAAGGAGACTGCAGTGAAGTGTCTAATCCAAATTTTTATCAATGCCTTATTGGGCCATTCATAGAAAAATAAGTTCATCCTTGAAACACTCCACCTCCCTTCTACTGCTGCTTTTTCTTGCAGTTTCTGTTTCTGCCCTCACTTTTCACCTCCCATATTCACTAAGCATCCTTATTAGATACAAATCTCCCAAATACTCACATTTCATAATGCCCTGCACAGGTCAGACCTTCTCCACTTGCCAAATGTCAGAGATCTGTTACAAAGAAAACAATCTAATTAAAATAATTTGCTAGTTCTGAACTTTCTTGAGAATATTTGCACTTGAAATAAATTTCTAATTGTGATGATTTCAAGTAGTGTACATAAGGATGTGCATAATTTCATCAATGAGAACATGGATAAAAAATACATACACACATTTCACATACACAGAGGAAAGCCAGCTAAACGTATAAGTATCATTATTTGGGGGAAATATCCTCAAGTTATTACTTACCTATCAGAAGTTAGGCTGGCCTAATTTCTAACTCTTATACTATGTATCTTTAACAAAAACATGAAAGACCATATTTTGTGTAATTTATAATGTTACTAAAAAAGCATTGATTCTTATGATTGCAAATAATGAAAATTCACCATAAAGTCATGCAAAATCAATGTAACATTCCTAAGTAAGTTAGAGAAACAATTAACAGTGAAGGAGGAAATCCATTAGTTTACTTACCTCTTTTCCTAAACCCTGAAAGTTCATTTATTTTATAGGGCAAAGTGAGTGTATCTCTTTCATTAAATCTTAGAATTATAGAATGTAATGATAGTGGCTTCATGTTCATATGCACTAAAATGATAAGTCTTTCAGTCAATTTTAGTAGAAAAAAGAAAGGCCTCCCAGCAAGAAAACATTTACACAGTGGCTCTTTCACAAATCTTAAGTAATGCCATCTTAGCTCTTGAGACAAGAAAGAAAAGAAGGAAAATAACAGGCTGAAGTTACCTCTACAAAAGGGAAGCCCTAATGACTTCCCCCACAATCAGAATGCCCCAGCTATCTTTTTCTGTGAGTTCCAAACCATAATAGCTCTCTACTAATGGATTCAAGGCCAAAACTTTATCATAAAAGTAGTCTGGAACTTTGTACTGATTTGATAGTCTGAGGTCTCCAGACTAGAATTTAAACTTAATCCAGAGAAAGAACTAATCTAGAATCAGATCAGTCTTTACAGATAGACTATATGGTAAATCACATTTTGCTTTCTTATTCCAATTCAGTGTCAGTTTTCTGACCTGCCAAGGGGTTTGAAAGCTTGACTTTACACAAAGATCAGTAACCCATTCACCAGCTCTGTGATGGGTTAAAAACAGCCAATAATTCTCATATTAAAAGATGGAGTCTATTGGATAAACCGTGGAATATGGGCTAGCCCTGTAACTTGCTTTAACAACAAAATGCAGTGGAAATGACACTGGAGGACTTGCAAAGGGTCTTGCAGCTTCCCCTTTTTGTGCATCTAGAACCCAAAGAGCTCCATGCTCAATGCATGAAAAACCACGGGAGGAAAGAGGCATACCTTTCCTAACGTCTCAGATGAGCCCAAGTTCAGTGACCTGTCAGCTGAATTCAGCATATGAATGAAGCAGCTGATCATAGGCAGGGATACCAGCAGGAGAACCCTTCAACTAACAAAATTGTGAGAAACCATGAATAGTCAATAATTTCAGGCACTAAGTTTTAGGGGTGGTTACAACAATATGTAACAGAATACCATCTCCCTGGGAGGAAAGTCCTTTGTTTTCCTTCATTTTCTTGCAGAATACTTCACACTGAGGCAATTGGAAATGATGGCAAGCCGGTTAGCATTCAAATCTCAGAAGCACCAGCCAATGAGAACCCGTTCTATTCCTCATAATGGTTATAACTCCCTACATCTATGGCGTACCCCACAGTCCAATATAAAATCAAAATATGTTTCTAGAAAGAGAGAACTATATGGAAGAAAGAAGAAAGAGAGAAGCGCAGAGCTAGGCCAGCCCTTTATCAGTACTATGTGAGCTAAGGGTAGGTTTCAGAGCAGGGATCTTCTAATGCAGAGAGGGCTAGACAGCCAAATGGATGAGGCTCAGCAGGGGACTGCTGGGTGAGTTTAGGGGCATAAAAAAACTGGGGAGAACAAGTTGCAAAGAAATTGTAGAATGTGTGGGGAATAGTGAGCATGGGGCTGGAGCAGAAGAATGAGAGCAACCAGACACCTAGGAAGGCTGACCCTCATTTCTTTGTTAGTTACTCTAACTACATTCGAACACTTACAGGAAATAGGAGAAATGAAGTGTCATTTTTCTCACATGAGAAGAATCTACCCACAGTGTATCTACAATAAACTAGTCAAATCATTAACCTACATAGACCCCCGCGCAGGTATCAGCCATTTACAACACTCCCACATGGTCAATACTGAGCCACACTGAATTGCTGGGGGAGGAGGAGGCCTGATACCACTCCCGGAGTATGGCTGCCTCCCTAGCAAGCAAGCAGCCAACTGTGACCACTGACCTCCAGAAAACAAGACAGAAGAAGAGCTTGTACCTCCACCTCTGAATCAGTACCAGCCTAAAGCAGAGGAAGGAATCCTTTCTTATCCACATTAAGACTCACCATCAACTCCTTTAAATGCTGTACTTTTTTAGACACAGTTATCGCTACCCCCACCCCGAGCTTTGTTTCTCTGTCCTCTTCCTACAACATACCACATAGCTTTTATCACATAGCATTTATTTCCTGTAAGTATCAATGGTTTCTGTGCCTGCCTCCCTCACTGAGGGTGTTCTACTTGAGGGCAAGGCCCTAGTCTTCACAGTTTTGTGTCTCTAGAAGCTAGCGTGGTGTTTGCAATACGGTCAGTGAATGCTGAAGTAAGAGTAATCAACTGACCGAAAATGGCTACTCATGTAGTTGTTACCACATCAGTAGTAACAAACGTAAACCGTCAATGATAGGTAGTTAAAGGGATGGAGAAAAGCATTTTACTTTTTAATATAGATGCTTTAAAGAGATGTTTCCTAAGGCCTGTTGTTGAGCATGCCTGTAATGTGTCTACATGCCATTTTATTTCTGTCATAAACTATAACACTGTTTTTGACCAGAACACCAACAAAACTATAAAGTCACCTCTTCAGTTTTCTTGTCTTAAGGACCATAAATAAATCTCTGCTTCTTTGTCCAGCCTGGAGACACCCATGGCAGTCAGCATCAACAAACATTTGTGGGATGAATATAGGACTGATTTACCTTAGCTGCTACCCTTTACTACCCTTTCCAATAAGGTACCCTTACTTACCTATGGATTGTTCAAGACTGTTGTATGCCATCTTCCTTACTTAATAAGCATTACTGGCCTGTAACCCTCCAGCCTCCCCTGGTCATCCTCCCCTTCAATCAACTCAGTTTTTTGGTTTTTTTGTTTTTTTTTTTTAGATTATTTTAATTTATTTGACAGAGAGAGACACAGCGAGAGAGGGAACACAAGCAGGGGGAGTGAGAGAGGGAGAAGTAGGCTTCCCGCTGAGCAGAGAGCCCAATAAGATGCCAGGCTCATCCCAGGACCCTGAGATCATGACTTGAGCTGAAGGCAGACGCTTAACAACTGAGCCACCCAGGCGCCCCACACCGAACTCAGTTTTAATTAGGGTGCATTCTCTGGAAAGGCCAGATAACATGAAAAGAAAAAAACAAACAAACCAACCATTGGCTTTAAATCAGACAACCTGGTTTCAAGCCCCAGCTCTGATACTTATGTGTCACTTAAAGACCCAGCAAGAATTTTTGGAAGGTACTTTTACAAAAGGACTATTTATAATAGTGCAGAGTTAAGGGATATAACCGGAGATGTTGAGGAACCCAGGGACTAGGAATAGTGGGAAGCCATTTCTACTCCTAGGCCTAAAGAGGCAGGGTGAGTAGATGGTGTTATTGAAACCTGGTTGAGAGCTAGAGCCAGGGAACAGGGCTGCTTGACAAAGCTGTAGTCACCCCGAGGGATACACCAATTTCTAGAACGATGCCAAAGCAGGGAGGGAGCAGAATCACTCTTCCTTGCATGTTCCCACAGCAGTGGGGACATTGACTGAACCCAACCAAAAAGCAGAGGAAGAAAGCTTTGATGACTAGTCCATAGAAGTCAACATCCTGGGGTGAGGGAGGACAGAGAAAATAGATGTTGGGGTGATATAAAATAACAAGAGTAGTTTCTATATAAGTTTAGGTAAGTGACTACCCTGCTGGCTCCAGTTGTATCCTCTATGAAACAAGTGTTTTGAGGCTGTTTTGAGATAACACATGCAAAAACAACTATTTAAAAAATGCTCATTAAAATTATCCCTCACCCAGCCTCGCACACTCTGTCTTATAGTACTTTTATGTTTTTGGTAGTAACCCCTCAACCTAAAGCTGTGACCACAGCCACTTAACCCTCACTGTTGACTTTCCGAAGAGTTTCCTGGGACAAAAGAGGCATGGATATAAACCCTCATCCAAAGATATGGATAGAAAAAGAAAGGAATAATAAAAAATAAAAGGAAAGTCCTCATTCAATGAAATCCCTTTTCCTTCCTTACCTAGGATTCCTGAAAACAGGAACGGAGACTAAGTGGTAGCTGCAGGAGGTTCAAAAATCTTTTTCCCTACCCACTCCAGGTGTCTGCCCACAATCTGAGGTTTAAAATCTGTTCTTCCTTGTCCCAAGTCTAGACACATCTAGAGAGATTAAACTGTTCTGGACATATTGTGCTAGGCCAGAGTCATCTAGGATTCTAATGGATTAGGCATTTCCAGAAAATCAACAAGTTTGTGAGGAGATTTCTAAATCTGGGCCTATTCAATTAAACACAATTCTGTAAGTGAAAGCTGTGTTGTCACATAACTAGAAATAGCATTGACATTTGCAATTACAAGTCTGCCTTTCCTTTTTGGATATGCTGCCATTATTTTCAGAGCTAAAAGACACTTTGGAGATCATTTAGTTGAATTTTCTCATTTTTCAGGTGAAGAAATCTGAAACACAATGACAAATACAGAACAAGAACTTCACCTCGATCCCTAGATTGCTAGTCAATCTTCTTACTGCAACACACAGTCTCTTTATATTAACTCTAGAATAAAAAATCTGAGGTATTAAGTTCTTTATATTGAATACTACCAGATATTCACTTTTAAATGAGCCCAACAATTAGCTTATTTGTGAAAAAAAAAAGTTTTTAAAAATAGGCACACCAGACAGTGCTCACCACAATTTTATAAGTGTCCCATAACTTCATCTGGGAGGAAGAACATTCTTTCTTGTTGACAGAAAGTAATCCATCATGGGTCTTGACTTTCTCATTTTCTTAATGCTATACAACCATTTAATCATTTTTTTAAATTGCTATAATAATTCTGTCTCCTTTATTTCTCACTCTAAAAATAGTAGCTGTCCTTCATCCGCTAATTTCAATGGCTTTTAAATACTGCTCTCTGCTCTATATTTCAAGGATGACTTCTAGCTGCGTCACTTACACAGACCCCGCCAGCAATACCCTGTTTGACTTACTCAGATGCCTCCAGATCTGAGTAACTAGAGAGTTGAGCATTTTCAGGATCTGCATGTTAGCTCTGTGGTATAATGACTGATGTCAGCCTGAACTTTGCCAAGTATCTCTCATCACTACTAGTTATATCCCATTCCAAACGATTCGGCTTGCTCTCTCTTTCTGGAGCACACCCCCTTTCACATATTTGAGTATGGATTCAACAATATGACAATCATTTTCTTTCCTTAAAGTGCCACTACTGCAATGGACAAAAATAACTTGTTACTGTTGTCACTGCCTGGTGGGGGAGGTGGTAAAGGGGAGATGAGAAGTTGTAGTAACTAGTCTGGATGTGTTTAAGCCCCCATCTTTATCCAAAACTATTCTATTCTCTTGGCCCGACTTTCTTAAATTCCTGGTTATTCAAACTCCCTGGGATTTTAATGTTTTCTGGAGAAAAACAACAAGCAAATGTTGACTTCTATGCTGAGCCTATGGTTTTTAACTTGCTTTAGGCTTGGGCCCTGGAATCCACTGGCAGTCACAGGCTTCTATGAGTGTTGTTTTATTGATTAAAAAATTTAAAAAGATACTATGTTGCACAAAATAGGCCATGGCATGCTTTCCATAAGCTGTTAGAACAGTTGAGGGAATGGACAACTCAGCCAGGCAAGTAAACACACATTTAATAGTATGGTAACATGGATCAGGAAAAAGTTATTCTAAAGCATAGCGTCAAGAGAGAAAGAATACACTCTCCATTTATTTAATGTTTTCCTTATGTTTCCTCAGAACAGGGCTTATTCCTTGACAAGCTTTTCCTGCATACTGCATCTAGCACTTCTTTCCTGGGATGGCTCAAGAGCTTCAGCTTCTCACGCTGCTTGTTTATTTATTTACACTGTCACTCCTATTCTCATCCCAAATAACATATGTCTGCACAAAACAGAGTGAAAAGTAAATGTCTTTCTTCATGTTTACTTCCCTGAAGTTGTTCACTAAATTGCTTTTTTTACATCCCTTTTGCAATCTCATCCCATCCGGCTCAAGTATCCTGGATTAGAAAGGCAGTCTCTGGAGTCCTTTTCAAAGGGAGCCTCCCACAGCCTTTAAATCCCCCACGTTTTATGGTGCAGATATTCAGGATCTGAGGTATTAAGTAAGAAGGAAAGCAAAGCTAACTGGGACGGGCACAGAAAAATAGAGTAGCTTCTTTTTTGGATAATCATTATTGGAATTGTCCTGTTATCTGTAACTTTTCTGTTTCAAAGTGATAAACTCAGTCATTTGCAACTGGACGTTATGCAACAGATAAAGACTGGGAGTGTGTTTCTGTGTGTGTGTGTGTGTGTGTGTGTGTGTGTGTGCGCGCGCGCGCGCGCATGCGCGCGCGCCTGCAATGTACAGAAAATACCATTCTACCACAGAGAAAGAATTGCAAATGGGAATTCTTAAAAATAAGCCAAAAATCATAACCTTGCTGGGGTTGTTGTCTTTCCCATAATATAAAATCTAAAGAAAACTAATCCTACCTTCAAAATTCCCATACAGGTATATAAAGTAATTAATAATATTTAATTAAGGAATTATCATGGAAAGGCCAGCCTCTCAGATTCTAACTTTCAGCACTTGAAGAAGAATGTATATTTCATGTTCCTTTCTTTTTGCTTCCAGGCCATTTGATCTCCTCAGTCCTCTCTTCTGGGCTGTGTAACAACTATACCATTGAAGACTTCAGAGAAATACAACAATTTGAAGCATTGCAAGCTTGCAAAATGGGATGGGTAGGAGCGGTGACCTTTCTATCCCCCTCATTTATAAATACATAAATACAAGGCAATCCAGTTTAGGGATTATAAATGGAGGAAAAGGAGAGAAATACAAATCTTGCTTGCTTTCCAGCAAGGCTTTGGCTATCTTCTAAATCTAAATTATTTGAGCATAAGAATTAGCAAGGTGTTTATGAATCAGGGTTTTTCAAAGTGACCTCTCAGGAGCTGTGTAAAGCTGTAATGCTATAAAGTACAGTCCTTCGGATATTGTTAAATACAGCTACCTATTAGTTTATATTAAAATCACTTTGGGGGCTTGTGACTTTCAAATAATACTTCTTCAGTAACTTCTGGAAGCTCATCGACTTGTGCTACTGGAGAAAAGAGGTGGGAGCTTACCATTGACTAATAATAAGCCAGGGTGTACACCGCTCAGAAATGCCGGCGCTAGGTTCTCCCATCCCTGGGTGGACCAGCAGACTTTATTTCCAGCTGCCATGGGGCCCTTACCTGCGCTGGGAACAGGGGAAGTAGTGGACCCTCCCCTCCTCCCCCAAGACTGGGAAAAATCTTTCCGACTATCATTCCCTGTTCCCTAGACAAGAAACCGAATTGCACAACAGATCTTTTCAAGATTGGGAGACAGAGGGTGAGAGAGAGCGCGCGCCGTGCGAGGGCGATCAGACTAAGAAGAAAACTGCCTGAGGGGTGGAGGAATCTTCCAGAGCCGCAGCAAACGCTCAGTTTGGAAGAAAGCCGCAGCACAACTGAATTTCCAAAGGGACGGTCCGGGACGCACACACCGCTGGGTCCTTCCCACTCGGGGCAGGTAACCCGCGGGCGGAGTGACCGTCAGCGCCCACTGAGCTCCTCCGGACCAGCCGCCCGGCACCCAACGGCAGCTACCTTTATTGAAAGGAAGAAAGAAAGGGAGCAAAGCAACGGAGGGGCGCTCAAGAAAACTGGAAAGGAATCCGAAGACAGAAATCCTCCAGCGATCTGCCTAGGTGGCGAGGGGCGAGCCGCCCCGAGGCCAGTCGTTGCGCGCCGGCGCTGGGGGTGAAGGCGCTAGGTAGCAAGGGCGCTCCGCCGGGAGAGCCTGGTGCTCCCAGCCTGAGGCGGTGGAGACCAGCCTGGCTCAGAAGGGGCGGGGGTTTCGCGCCCGCGGGACCTTCGGCCTCAGCACTCCCGGCCCGAGCGCGCCCACCTCTCCCCGCCAGAGCTGCCTTCTGAGGGGCTCTTCTCGCCACGCAGTGCCTCCCCCACTCCCCCCGGCCCGCGTTCTCCGCCTTCTTTGCAGTGTCCAGAGATGCTCCGTCGCAGACCCGGGACCCCTTAGGCGCCTCTTCCCGTCCCTCTGCCAAATCGCAACGCCTGTACTTTTCCAGCTCCCTCTTTCCTTCTTGAAATTGAAAGTTATTGAGGTCGCTCAGGGTTGTTGCTCCAGCAGTTTCCTTCCCCGCCCCCGAGCTCCCCCCGCCCCCCGCAGCCATCCCCCCCTTCCCCCTCCCTCGTCCCGTCCTTCCCTCCCTCCCTCCCTTCACCACTGGAGCGGCTCCTACTCGCGAACAGCAGAAGCAGCTCGGGGTCTCTCCGCCGCCCCTTGGCCATGGCCGCGGTGCCGACGGCGCCCGCTCCCCTACGATACCCGGGCCCCCGCCGCTGTCGCCTCAGCCGCCGCAACCTCTGAGCCCCAGGGGCCGCCGCCGCCGCTACCCGCCCGCCCGGATCCCGCCCGCCGCCGCCCCTCACCATGCTACCTGCGGCCGCCCCGGCGAGGCCGCTCGCTGCTCGTGGAACCGTCGCTCGCGGTGTTGACAGCCACCCTTGCGGAGCCGCCGCGGTTCAGGGCTCGGACAATTTGAAAGTACAATAGTTGGTTTCCCTGCACCCGACCCGCTTCGTTTGCCATCCCAGCAAGCCTATCGGATCTGAGCGGAGAAGTTGTCCGCTGCTTGGGTTCTCCCTCTCTATACGCCTAACACCTACCTATATTTCTAAAACATTTAATATAATTAACAAAAGAAAAAAGGAGAAGGAAGGGAAACATTACTGGGTTACTATGCACTTGCGACTGATTTCTTGGTTTTTTATCATTTTGAACTTTATGGAATACATCGGCAGCCAAAACGCCTCCCGGGGAAGGCGCCAGCGAAGAAGTAAGTGCAGGGTTTTTTTTTACACGTTTGCTCCCTCCCGCCGCGTTCACCTGTCGGGTCTCTTTGCTTGTCCTGAGTCGGCTCCCGGCGTCAGCGGTCCTCCCGCCCTGCACCCCACGCCTCCGAGAGGAGGTAGTAGTTCAGGCTCCGGTATTGACTGCGTCTTTCACGCCTCCCTCGGTGCGCCCCTCTCTTCCTCCGCATCCTCGCGGGTGCCAAAGCGGGCGGACCGGGCGTTAACGTGGCTCCCGCCCCCTCGTTACCTCAGGTTCGAGGAAAAGTTAGGTTTTTCGTTAGACTAGCTCTAGGTTGTTTGTGCTTTCCTTCCGTGACTGGGACGGGGGCCTGGAGCCCCTGGCATCCTAGACACCCGGCCCGCGAGGTGTCCCTGACCACTAACTTAAGCGCCGGAGGGAGGCGCGGGCGCGGCGCCGTTTCACCTCCCGTCGCTGCCTCGCGCAGGGAGACCTCGTTCCGGTTGCGAATTGCTCGCGGGCCAGCCAGGGAGCCAGCGAGCGGGCGCCTGCGCGGCCGCTGCCCGCAACCACGCACGAATGGAGCCGAAAGGCACTCGGGGCGTTCAGGGTTCGCGAGTCTACGCGCTTGGAGAGCCCCTCGCGATGCCACTCCGGGGAAGGTCTAAGGACTGCTGAACCCGCCGCTGGGAGCCCGAGATGCAGCGTTTCCAGTACCGAACTTGCCTGTCACGCTTGAGCGCTTGTACCGTCTCAGGCTCTTTCAAGGGTCCCCTGGGGCAGACACAGACTGAGCGTGGGGTTCCCCCTAAGGACTCAGGCTCGCCGCCTTACTGCCCCTTATCCTGGCTCGTGTTACTTAGAAGGTTGGCTTGTGAAGTCGGCTTAAAACAGTGCCCTAGCTGGGATTAAACGGCGGGTACCCCAGGGCATCCTCAACCCGGGTTGGTCTGTCTGAAAGGTGGCGTCTTTCAGAGATGAGACGGACGCGAGAATGGCACCTCTCAGACCTGCTCCCGGGTAGCCTGGCGCGCGGGCCTTCTGGCGTCTGTGCCCGCGTGGGGAGCAGGGCTGGGGGCGACCCTGGCTCCGGCGCTGGGGGCGCTGGTGGGGTCAGGGAGGGAGAACCCTTCCTTGAGCTCGCGGGGTGCAGAGATCGAGCCTACTGCCTTGGCCCCTCAGGTCGCCGCCGCCGCCTGGGAGCCAGTGACGCTTGGCGGCGACGGTTCCCGCGCGCTGACTCCCTCTCGCAGCGCCGGCGGACGAAGCCCCTCCGGGCGGGCGCGGGAGCAGCGGCGGTGATACAGCCCAGGCTTGTGTGAGATGGAGATTTAGTAATCGCTTCTCCGCTGCTGTTTGTCTCTGCCCTGTCCCTGGACGTGAGGGTCCCCTGAAAGCTCCCTTTGTGCCGCTAGCCTCAGGCTGACAAGGTCTGATTCACCTGAAAATTACCTTTAAAAAACGTTGCTGGGCCCAAGCGCCAGGGGCTCCGGCTGGGTCTCACCACCTCTGGGACAGCGTAGCAAGGGGCAGGAGGGCCCAAGCTAAACATGTCAGGGCATCCGATTTATTATTCTTGGCCTCTGAATGGTTTGTGTTCTTCGTAACTCCTCCACCCACCCTTTCACTGAAGCTGCGCGGCCGCCTTCTAGAAGGAGCGGCCTGGGGCTTGAGCCTTGCCCTTGCGCCCTGGTGGTCCCTGCCTCCTCTCCCCGCCGGTCCGCGGACACTTCATCTCAGGTCGGTGGGGAGAGGATGCCGGGCCCAAGGGCAGTCTCCTGCTTTACACTGTTCTGACCCACTGCTTCCTTCACCCCACTGAGGACCCCAGGGCCAGGAGCTACACAATTGCTGGGACGGGACAGGGTCCTGAGCATCAGCGTAGAGGTGCCTCCGATTGCAGTTCGGGGGCCCCTGCGTTTGAAGGAAGGCACGGGAAAGAAACCTGGCCATCCATTCATTCCCACCTCCCCCAGGTGATCCCCAAGGACAACGGTGCAGGAAGCTGCCCGGTGATGCTGCCCCAAGGCTGCGGGGACCAGCGGGTTGGCGCACCTTTCAGTGCATACTCCAGAGAAATCGCAGTCAAAAGGCGAACTGCTTTTCGACCTGCTTGAATCGTCTCAAGGCCAAGTCGGAGGCGTCCTCTGGGGAGGGAGGGAGTGGGTGGCATTGGGTGGAAATTCAATTATTCTGTGGGAGTGGGGCTGGGAGAGAGCTCCCGTAGCAAGGGATGCTCCTTGCTGCTTCGCCCTTGAGTCGGCCTTTGCCGCTAGGTTTGCTGGTACAATCCTGGGAGAGGGGCGACCCCTTGCGTCCTCCGAGGAGACAGACCAGGCTGTTGGCAGGTGCAGTAAGGTTTTTGGAGAATGGGGAAGGAGTGGAGGGTAAGAAGAGATCTTTGTTAAATGTCCTGAAACTCAAAGCCAAATTGCATGTGCACATACTTGTTTTTTGGAAATTTCTGAAAGAAACGTATAAGAACTTTTTCCTCCAATGCGGTCTAGGAAGAAAATTAATGAAAGATAAGGTAGTAGTCAAAGGTATTTTAGAAAAAAGCCGTCTTTACTTTACCTAAAAGAGACAACTAACGTGAACATTTAAGAGTATCTCTTTTGGCCTGTAGTTAAATAGCTTCACTTTCCTAAATTTTTAAAATACAAGAGGTGGAAAATTAAGGTGTAAGAACTGTCTTTTCAAAGTTTTTTTTAAGTGGTCTCTTGAATGTTTCAGTAGAAAACTTTCTCGCCAAAAAAAAAAAGAATGAAAGAAAGAAAGACATTTGTTTGTAGTGTTCAGTATTGTCAAGTTTAAGGAATCATGGCTACTCCTCAGATGGAGCAGATAAAGCCACATTACTATTGTCCTGTTTTCCTGAAACAACTGCTATACCACTTGTCTGTACTTTGTGAAAACTAGTGCTCTTATAAAAAAGAGCATTTTAAACATAAATTCTGTACCTTAAAAAATACCTGTGGAGTTATGGGTGAGTAAATGCACAATAACTTTTTTACCTATTTGGATTCACATACAGCTCATAGGGATGACTAACTTGAATTTACTTAAGGTAAAAATGAAATGCAACCCTTATTCAAAATTCTCCAACCAGCAATTTTCAGGGGCAAGGTTTGGACTTTAAGTACAGTGTTGAATCAAGAACCCCAAATCCAGTTTCTAACTCATTTCCAGCTCAGTCTTTGCAACTTAGTACAGTCAGGTTCTGAATTCAAGGTTATCTGCTAATAAAAGTAAAAGTCATATTTGCCATAATGATAATAACCACAATACCTTGCTATTGCACTGTATTTCCCTTGAATTATACACTCAGACCCCTAAATAGTAACTTGAAGTGCAGGTATTAATATTCCCATTTTGCAGAGAAAGAATCCGAATAACAGAGGCTAAGTAACTTATAGGAAGCCATACAGCTAGTAGGTAGAACTTGTCTCCTGCTATTTACACTGCCTGCTGATCCATGTCAGAGAGAAGATGTCAGGTATGTTAAGTAACAAGTATGATGGTCTCCAGACCATCATTTATCCACTTTGCTTGGAGAATAAGCTGTTCTGGTTGACTGGAAATTTTTGAACTGATATTTATATTATATTAGTGACCAGTGTCAAAGAATTAAATATCTGGTAGTAACAGTAGTAATGAATAGTAATAGTGAAGCTTGCTAAATATAATAACATTATTTGATTATTCAGAAGACATTGTTGGATCATATTATTCCAGAAGATTATTGTTAGAAACATCAGATGCCTTTGTAGTATCCTTTTTATTTGATGCCATCTATTAATTGGGTTTTAATTGTCTGGATTCTAGATACAAGCAAGTTTTGAAAAGCCATTGTGTGCATAATAATTACAAAGCTCCCATTGCACAATCTGTGAAACTTTTAAAAATCTTTCATAAGTAAAGAAGTAAGTATGAAGTAAAGGAGTAAGAATACAAGGGAAATAATTTTAATGGTAATAAAATAAAATCATCTTATTGGAATATATTGGTCATTATTCATGACATTGTTTCAGATGTTGAACCATTCTTTGAGATTCTGATACACTCTTGGTAATTACACTGCCAGTTCTGGTAAATAACAAGTTAACTATAGGATAGAAAAATCTTTCATTGTACTATGCGTTTTGTGATATTAATTTTGAATGGAAGTATGGTTTGGAGATTGGCTTTAATGCATTTTCTCACCTGTCTGCTTTAGTTACTAGTCTACTTTGTTTTGAAAGAAACATTGTGTAATAGATAGGAGACATGAGTAAAATTTGCTGAAGAAAGCATATTCTGCAACATATCATGTGGTATCTGTATGAATTAAAGTCACAAATTTAAACTCCTAGGCAGTAATGGCAATATCTAAATATAAGCAAAAGACATTTATTTTTGTAAATTCTAATATATTCGCTAATACACTATTAGAGTTATTTCTTAAAATATCCTTTTGTTATACTATTTTAATTCTTTGTTTATTACTTCAATAGAAGGATTTTACTTAGAACATTAAGGATGATAATTTTTAAATATTGTCTTTTTAGTCCTAAATTATTCCATGTAAAGTAATTTAGAATATAAGAATGAGTGTGAAATTGACTTAATGTCATTTCATTGTTCCTCTAAGCATGAAAAAGGAAGAGTATTTCAACTTACAAGTAGATAACTTTTGCTAAATCATTTCTCCAGTAAATATTTATCGAGAATTTAATATTCTACAAATTAGGTCCCCAGAAAGCAATGGATAGAAATTGCAACATAAGTTCCATTTGATTTTCAAGTTATTTTGAGGAAACCTTACATACCATGATACTACAAATCAAATTTATTAGTCATCTGATCATTTTAAAATATTTAAATCTGAACAGAGATCTCCAGATTACTGTTAAATATCTAAAAATATTTTCCAATTACATGGTTAATCTTTTTTTTTAATGCAGTTGTTCTTTTAAATTATATGTAATGTTGGTGGTATATCATGTGGAATTGTCAGAACGCTAAGTAGAGTTAAGACCAAATGGTCCCGCTGCAATTATAAAAATAGTATTAAAAAATAAAACTATTCTACATATAGTGATTTCTTAAATCATCTTTCCCTGCTTTATCCAAATGTTTTATTTTGGATGTTGTCCTAACCTTTCTTCCCACTTCCCCGCTATCCACTCATCCCACCCCCCAAAAAATCCTTTTCCAAGTAGTGAATTCTTGAAATGCCATCAGAGTGGGTATTATATTTCATGAAATGTAAGAATCAACTTTGGTTACCATTAGGAAAACATCATTCAGTTCTGAGAGCATGGTAAGGATCATGCAAGACAGTGTGTTGAAATTACGTGTTTTACTTGGGTAGAACTATTTCTTCTCTGAATAGCGCATGGTACACAGGCATGCTCTTGAGAATGATCATTTGAGAAGTGTTGCATCATAAATTATACAGATTTTTTTACTTTGCTTTTGATTTTGAGGAAAAATGCGGGTTACTTTTTTAATTGTGAATGTTTTCTTCAGGTTTAAAATGATTGGATTATCTTAAATTTACCATCTGTTGGACAACCTAGTAAGTTTGAAATGCTTTGCAGTTATACCTTAACAAAATATGTAAAGTGTAAAATATACATCTGTAAAAATTTACTGGCCATTTTTTTTCTATTTAATCTTGTCCATCAGATCTTTCCATTCAGGAATATTACTAGCATTCTGCTTAAAGTACTTATCCAGCAATAGTGAAAGGAATGGAATATTCCATTCTCAAGGATTGTGGGGGTGCTGAGAATGCTTACTGCCATTGAGTGCTATGAAATCCCAATTTCTGCTCCAAAGAGTTTTCAACAACATGAAACTTTTAAGCAAAATACCTACATTTTTTTTCACATTTGAAAAGTTTGAATAATTTCAAAAATTCATTCTAAAAAATATGGTCGCTGGTGCCTCTTATCTGATAAGAGCATTTCTGCCTTATTTGTAACCTTGGCAAAGGACCTAGTTGCCATCCTCTGTCACTAAAATTCTTCTGGAAGTTTTATAGAGAAAACGTAATGGTACTAAAGAATATGATTGCCCAAATTAATATATATTTAAAAGCTTTTAACTGTCATTATGCCTTATGCAAGAATCTAATCCAGTCTTCAAAATACTACCTTATTTTAGTGTTCCATCTGACCTTTAAGAATTTGATGACTAGCAAGCATCAAAAGTTCATGGTAGAGACTGAGACCTAAGATGCCATTGAGAGAAAATCCTCAGTGTCTGTTGGGAAAAAGTAGACTGAGAAGTAGAAGACCTGGGTTCTAGATCCAGCACGGCTACTAATATTTGAGTAATCCAGGCAAGTCCCTTTACCACACGAGGCTGCAATTCCTCATCTGCGAAATAAGGTGGTTGGTCAAAAATTTATATCTAAGTGACTTCTGTAGTCTCTTCAAATTATCATCTTTCGGTCTGAGAATGTAAGCCATGGCTATGACTTAAATAGTCATAGTTAAACAGTTCTTCTAAACTTAAGCTATCTTTTTCAATCAAGTTTAGTGGATGAAGATTGAGAACGCAAGCAAATATAAATATTCCTTTATTATAAGGAAATGCGTATAAAGGTTAATTAATAAGCACCTTATCAAAGTAGAGATGGAATTAGTTATGATATTTCTTGTTCTTCACACTATGTAGTACCCCAAAACCATAGCCATAGCATCAGTCAGCATACTCAGTCTTCAGCAGGTCCATCTTGTCCTTGGGCTTGGAGTCACAGGGAGCCTGTTTGGAATCCAGCTAGAGAGATGCTGCAGGACCACCTCCCTCCCACTCATGACAGGCTGTTAGAAGTAGCCTGTGCTAGGGTGGAGGCGGCAATTGTGACAGCTGGGATTTAAGATAATAAAGCCCTGCGTTATGATAGTAGTGACTGATTGAGCAAGGGAGTGTAGAGAGCAGATACTTATATGGATCAAATGTATAGGTCTTGGCAATTAATTGGATATGAAGGGAAAAGAGATGGAGAGACATATTTGGCACCAGACTTTGTAGTGTAAGTACTCAGATCTAGGTGAATGGAAAAGCAAGGGAGATAAACAAAAAGATGGGAAAGTAAGAGAAGCAGACTTGGTAGGAAACTTATTTTTCTTTTGAGCTATCTTTACTTTGAGGGCCAGTAGAGCATCTAGTAACTCAGAATCAAAGTCTCAGAGTGTCGGGGCTGAAGATAAGTATTTTGGAGTCATACAAAGGGGATAGTCGAATGCATGAGATAAAATCTAGTGGTGCATATTGTTATTAAAAGTGTTTGCATAGCTGACATTGAGACTCCTACTGGTAGTATCAAAATAAGATTAATTACATGAAGGTACTTTGTCTATTTTAAAGAATCTGATATATCATTCTCAAGTGAAGCCTCTCATTTTTATAGTACTCTTTGTTTTTATATAAGAAAAAGGTCACTGAGCTTCAATTTTAAGTTGTCAAATCATGCAACTCAAGATCGTGCTTGGAAATCTCCTCACCTGTGGAACTACATTACTTTGCCACAGATCATAGGAGACTTGAAAAACTTCATGATAATGAAAGATACATTCCCTTAAGGTATAAAAATGCTTTTTAAAAAAATCATTCCATTTGGATCTAGCATCTACTCATAACAGTGGGATTCTCCTTTCAAGCAGATTTCTCTACAAAGTATGCTGTCTTACAACGAGAGGTTCTGAGGATGGGTTGGAACTTGAAGGAATCCAGCCCATCTGTACAGTGTGTGGATTACCTCTGCAACATCCCCACTGAGTAATTATCCAGCCCTAGTAACAGCCAGGCCCCATGCCTCTTTCTCCTCCAACTCAGTTTTGGCCTTCTACATCAGAAGCAGGTAATGATTTCTAGTGTGTTTATTCTCCTAGTTCTCTTCTGATCACTTGGCACTGGCATGGGATTAGATTCAGTTACCTTAAAACATCTTTCTAGAATGAATACACCATAATGCAATGCACTATATTCACTCCCAAAAACTGTCCTCAGAAAACTAGCTGGTAAGCATATTTATAATTATACCCCAATACAAAGCACATTCCTTAGAGTAAGTGGTAAAGCAGCCCCCATTTTATAACCACATAATACAAACCACCACCACACAATATAAAATAACAGAATTTGTGAGATGCTTATTTTAGAACAGTTTTTTTAACATACGCTTGATAAGTTGGTAAGAAAAGGAGAAGCTAGTTTCCCGTTGGTATGTTCCTTTCTTACACAAAGGGACTTCACAGGTACGAGACAGTAATCTTGACAAAGACTGTCATATAAGGAAAGGCAGTATCAGTCACATTTTACTGATAAGAAAGGGACACAAATGTTATGACAAAGTGTGTAAGTGCCTCTGGGCAAACTATCGTGTCATAGCTCTCAGAGCCACTGTTATGTATGTGTTATTTTACTGCACATTTATATTTATTTCTTAAAGTGAGTGTTGAGACACTGATTATTATTTAAATAGCTGCCATGTTTTGATCATCTGGGAGTGCTAGATCCTGTACTTGATGTTTTTGCAGATCTTATGTCATCTATTCCTCACACTTACCCTGTAAGGAAGGTGCCAGTAGCCCCACGTTAGTTACCTGAGATCACTCAACAAAGATGTGGTAGACCTAGGATTTCAGTCCAAGTATGGCTCCAAAGCCTGTGTCCTTCCCTGATTTCTTCCCATCTCCTCAACTACTGGGATTAGTACTTGGGGCAGTCGTAGGTGCATTTTCTCAAAACCCACCTCACTTTTTATTTCCCTTATTCTGTTTGCTCATTCTTTCTTCCTCCTCATTTAACAAACCACAAAGGTTTCCCAAACTTTTGCTATAGAGGTTGCTTCTTCTACTTCTCTTTCTACCTCTTTGCTCTCTTTCCTTAAACTTGCCCTATTGATGGTTTTTTAAACATAAGAAGTTGCTGATTTTTTTTCCTTAGAAGCAATAGAATAGCACATTTTATATGAAATACTCGAAGATTATTCTTCTCATCTACCCTGTGCATATCCAGGAGAAGATTAACTTAGGCATGAGGATGTGGCAAAGTCTATAATTTTGCAGTTAAAAATCAAAATCCTTCTATGTAATTTACAACCACAATAGATATTTCACTGGCTAGTTTTTGTTTTCCAGAAAAGTTATCTTTATGGTGCTTCATAAAATCTGCTATTTATATTACTTTTACCCTGAGTATTAACAGTAACCTCTACTCCGAATTCTTTCTTTATGGGCCTGGGTACAGTGATTTTTCAACCCTGATTTCAAATTAGAATCACCTGGGGATCTTAAAACACACACACACACACACACACACACACACACCCCAAAATGCCAGACTCCACCCTCAATCAAATGAAACTCTCTGGGGATGGGGCCTGGACATAGGTAGTCCTGATGATTTTGCACACAAGACTGAGAACTAGTATTGGACCCTTAATTCAAGAATAACTGTTACAGCTGAGCAACTGTTAAAAACAATGCCAGTTTCATGCGGGTTGGACAGACAAAATGGACTTGTGTGGGGTGTGATAAGAGATAAGATATACGTCATCTGAACAGATAGTAGTTTAAAATATAAAGTAGTCCGATAGCCTCATATTGTGTATCAATAGAGTATTGTTAAACTTGTGGCACTGACTAGTGCAGACAAGATTATCTGATAAGGGAATTATCTCAGCCAGAGAGTCTAAGGAAGGGAGCAAAGTGCACACAGTAAGACATGATACTGAGTTTAACAGACACTGACTTCATAGGACAAGAACATTACGGCTAGGCGAGGTGCAACCAGAGGTTAGCGTGCTTGCTGCGAACCCTTCCGTGGCTGAGTGAGGCAGTAAATGGATAGATGATGGGGTATCAGCCATACCAAAATTTTTTTCAAAGCTACTTAATGATAAACAACTGTTTTCATGTCTTACCAGATGACTGGTAATGTGCCCTAGAGTACTCTTTGTTTTTAGGAAACTGCCTGACAAGAAATAAACATTCTTTTCTTTTATAGTTTCTACAATTCCTGACTAACTTCAGATTGACTACTGTTGATCAGTAAAACTGCTATAAATAACAGAGTTTTAACTCCATCTTAATGGGTTAAGTTTTGTGGTAGGTTGTTTATTCATGAACTTACTGCTTTTACTTCTCTCCTAATGTGCTCTTCTTTGGGTGGTTATCTTCATTACATTTCATTTATTATTCTTTTTTAGTCCATGAAGGATTTCCAAACCCTGTCATAAACCAGGGAAATCTCCATGTAAAAGCAAAGTGGAAGTGTGGGCTTCCTGTCAGACTTAATTCTGCTTGTTAAGGGGGCTCCTTGGGAGAATTTGGGTTCTAGTGAGTCACTAGGCCAAATCCCAATAACCACAATTGCCAAAAGTAATTAGACTGAGGAAAGCCAGGCTCCCTGGGAGGAGGGTCATCACAGCACGCTTGAGCCATTGCTCCATGGTCAGACCTAGTTACTTGTCCCTAAGGATTGGGAGCAATCATGAGTTACAGAGAGCAGGAAATCCACCAGAAAACAATGCTTTTCCACCAATTTTTTTCTTCAATAGATTATTCATCCTACGCAGGCAAGAGATGGAAATATGCCACTGGTATAGATGCACCGTTCTGTCACCATCATCTTATAAACCACTTTGCCTGCCTGCAGGGGTCCAATGCACACATACAGAACTCCTCCTGTCTCCACTTGCAAGTACTCCTCCTCCCTTCCTTAGTAGATGATAAGAACCTAAGGAGTTTAGTCTAAGGCTTTGTGAAAGAGGTGTCTGGTTAGGATGGGAAGGGAAGCGATCCTTGTAAACATCCTAAGGTCAATTTAGATATTATATTACTGAAGTAACATAAGAAATAAGAAAGTTGTAGTACCTTTCCAGGACAGGGGTTCTAAAACCTCCAGAGCTAGGAAAGGGCCAAGAGTGCACTTAGGATTTCTTGTACTAAAAAGAATACCATTTAGAAACATGACGTTATAAGTAGCTAAGGAGAAGTTATCAATAAGTGGTGCTCTAATTTTAAACTTTCAGTATGTTAGAAATTAGAAGATTGTTAAACCTTTTTATAGGAAAATATTCACGCAGCACAAATATATCTGTGCTTAATAACCTAAGTGAAAGTCGGCCTTTGAAATTATTGGCATTGCTTCAAATATCCAGAAAAGATATTCTGTCTGCCTCATGTGATGGATCCCACTGTTCACTGTCCTTAAATGCGATAAGTTTCACATTTCTTTATAATTCAGAATGACTTCAGTATATTTCAATATTCCTATGACTTTGCATTACTAGCTCTTTTTGTTTAAACGTGTGGATGGGTGATATTGCTTATTCTAAATCCACAGAGAGGCAGGCAGTCAGATTCTTTTTCTGGCCAGGCTTCTATGGCAACCGGCAATCTCCAGGTAACATTTGGCGAATAAACCTTGACCTCCTGCACTCTGCACACTGAAGAGTTACAATGACCTGCAGTCAATATGGTATTACCAATTTAGTGGCACTATATATTTGATCTTCTTTGGTCTTGAATTTGACCATGAGGCAATCTTAAGAATAGAAGAATTTAATTTTTGAAAACTTAGCAGCAAGACTGTAACCTGTAGGGGCACCTGTGTGGCTCAGTTTGTTAAGCATCTGCCTTCGGCTCAGGTCATGATCCCAGGGTCCTGGGATGGAGCCCCCCCATGTCTCGTTGGGTTCACTGCTCAGTGGGGAGACTGCTTCTCCCTCTGCCCCTCTCCCCTGCTCATGCTCACTCTTTCTCTCTCTCTCAAATAAATAAAATCTTAAAAAAAAAACCCACTGTAACCTGTGTCTACTTGTGTCACTACTGTTTGATGACATGTCGTTTCTGCCATGAAATACAGAAGATATAGACAAATGCTGCTTGGTCACAAACTATATGAGCGCATATTGAGCTGCTGAAGATTTGTTTCTTGCAGAATCCCGTCTTGCTTTTCCAATTTATGACCAATGTGTTGATCTAAGTCCAAAAGGACCTTCATTACTGTTTGGTAATGAGAGAAAAAGCCTATAGGTGGCATCCTCAGCCCCTCTGCCCTCCATTCACCCGGTCACCTCGTACCATTTCCTTAAGATAACTCTTAAGGTAACTCTTAGCCTCTTCTACAAAGAAAGGGAAGTCTCCCTTTCCTATAGCACATTTCCGAAACATCCACCCGCTTTCCAGCTCTGTAGCTTGATGTAGATCTGGGTTGTAAACATAGATCAGTGGGATTTCCCTTGGAAGCCAGTTACACTTGCAGGATTATGTCGATGCATACTTGACCCTAGTACCAATAATCATTGCCATTCCATCCAGCACTGTGCTTCCAGGACCCAGCCCTGATTCGTGTGTATTTTCAGACCTGTGAGCATTATGTGTCCGTACCTCAAAGTTTAATTTCTAATAGAGTAAAGGAGAGTTCCAGAAAAAGGAGTTCTCAACCATTTCAGGCTACCACTGCCATTTTCAGCACCCATGTGCACATCTCACTGACATTCAGAAATTCATTAAAAACTGCCTCTGAATTTAATATATTGCCCATACTATAAATGGAGAGTTTGTAATCCCAGAAGGCTTTATGTAATAGTTTTTAACCAAACTACTTAATTAACAGGCTGAGGGGCAAAAGTGCTACTGTTCTTCAGGTAAGAACACATTTCAAATGATACTTGCCAAGATTTTCCAGTGCTGGATATTTTCTCTACCCTTCCTAGCCTCAAATCACTTTCTCAAATACTCTCCAAATTCCAAACCAATACTAAGATGAGTTGAACAGTCTTAATTTTAGAATCTTCCAAAGAAAAAATAAACACACAGACAGCTGAGTTAATTTATAAAACACTGCTGCATTTATCTTGGCAGATTTCAGTTCTCTCCTGTCTAAGTCTTGCATGCTGACTCTCACTCAGCAATTCATGGAAGCAGCAAGTCATTTCTATAGATTAAGCACCTTGGGAGCCATTGAACAGAATAAGTTTGGTGTTTCTTCACACTTCTTGTACGAGTTTCTTTTCTCATACACAATTTACTTACTGGGTCTCTGAAACCTAAGTAATCCCTTTACTTTATACCCGAAGCAAATGGAGAGTCATTTTTACAAGAGCAATAAACGAAAGTGGCTGTGGAGATACTTTACTTGAATTGGTCTACACACTGAAGTACCTTTTTGTTAATACAAACCCTTCATATTGTAGCAAGCGGCTCCCTGAAATTCTAGGACTGCTTAAAATTATAGGACCAGGGACCAGGAGTCTCCCCTCCCCCATGCCAGTTCCCTATTCCTGGGACTGTGCCAGCAATTTTGCAGGATTCATTCTGGCAACTGTTCTGGTGTAAATATTTAGAGAAATCCTTTCCATTAGAGATTAAACAAAGTGTAAGTAACTGTTCCTAAATGATAGATCTTATTAATGTTTGCAACAGCAGGCCTTATGCTGTCTGATGCACAGATTCCAATACACTGGAAAAGACTAAGGGTGAAAGAATCAAGACAGGACTTACATGTAACTGTACCTAATGTGAATTGCAAAATATTATTTTAAATTATCACTATAGAGACATGGTTTAATTTGCACAGAATGTAGGGGAAATAGTTTATTTAAATTGAAAATAATAAAAATTTGCTACTGGTGTTCTAATTGTTTAAAAAAGATGGGGGAAGCAGTGATTACAGATCTCTTCATCAACATGTTCAAAAGCAGTTCTTACTTATTTCTCCATGTTCCCTTCCAAAATAAAGTAATATATCTGAGGTCCTATCTTATATAAGCTCTTGTTTCTATATTATTATTTAAAGACCATTAAAAGGGATAATGGCTAGGCTCTGGTGTTTATATCAAATATCACTTGTTAAAATAGGGTGGTACCCTAGCCTCAAGGGGCCAAAGTTCCCCCATGTTCCTCGTCTGCGCCTTCCTGTTTGCATGGCATTTTCACGTATTTATATGAACTAGGGGATAACACAGCTAAGTAATTTAAAGCATCAGAGGCTTCATTGACTGAATTTAAAATTAATTTTACACTATTAATGATTACTATGATACTTAACCAAAAAAGGTGTATATCCTTTTGACTAGTTATTGTATCTCCCTGCCTTTGATGATTTAGGGCCTACGCTAAAATCTAAAAACCTTGAATTGTAATTCACTTCCTTTATTGGTGTCACTGTCTCAGATTTCTCATTAGTATATGCAGTTTGCTTTCTTTATAGGAGTGGGATTTTTTTTTTTTTTTTACATAGGATTTTTTTTCCCCTGTGGAAAAGCACTATAGAAAAAAGATGCTGTGTAAATAATGTTATTAAAATATCTACAATGGGATTTTACTTTTCCTTGTTTTGCCTCAAATGTGTAATGACATCATTCTCTGCTGAGTCTTCACTTGAATCCCACTTGAATCCCAAATTTATTCACAATTTAGCAAAGAAACTAATAAAAAGAAATTTAAGGTAGAAGAAATGGAAACTTCATAAACTTAATTGCAGAAGAATATCATCTTTCTGATTGCCCTTTTTGGATCTAGATCTTCTGGAGTTTGGACTATAGTTCAAGAAATCCCACATTAGGGGGCAGATGGATTGATTTCTAAGAACATTCTGCTATATAATTTAGAGAAACCATTTATTTAGTCTATGATTCCATTGCACCCACTATAAAATGGGTCTCATAATCTTTTACTTATCTGAAAGCAAAAGACAGCTCAGAGTCCCCCCAACAGGAAAATCAAGGAGCTCTTCCTTTTCCTTCTTGTAGCATGCTAGTTAGATAGTTGTCAGTCACAACTTCAAGAATGTGGAGTTACGGCTTCAGTTCAAAAGCATGAGTTTCTCTTTATA
Organism: Ursus arctos; assembly: GCF_023065955.2. Lineage (NCBI taxonomy): Eukaryota > Metazoa > Chordata > Mammalia > Carnivora > Ursidae > Ursus > Ursus arctos. The sequence continues at coordinate 35,223,745 of NW_026622797.1, read as the reverse complement.
CTTTCATCGAGTTTTTTAGACCATAGTTTTTAAAGCTAACAAGTGAAAAAGAAATTCTAGTGGGAGAAAAATATGAGGAAAAGTTGAAATTAAACTTAGTCCTAATTTAAACAGCATAAATTCATTCAGTCAGCAGTGTTTTATTGAACATTTATTATGTGCTAAGATTACAAAAGTGAGCAAAGCACACATTAAACCTGCTTTTGTGGCATGTTACCGTGGTTAAAGAAAGAACATAGGAAGCTAGAATTAAACATTATTCAGCTGAAGATAAATCAGAGCTGTTAGATACTCTTTCTAAGCTGTATGACATTTCTTTTTAAGGCTTGTTTAAACAGAATTGGAAATTAATGAGATAGTTTACAACAAATGAGCCAATGCACACCCAGACTTTTCTCTGGAAAACAAGGATACCAGACAGCATGTGAGGATGAGGCAGGAAGGTGGAAGGAAGATCAACAGAAAACACTGGAATTTATTGGGCTCCCAGTATTATCTTGTCTGAAAATTTATGACCAATGAATAAGAGTCGTCATTTAGCATGACGTCTGTGACAATCATAGGAAGTATGCTATGCGTACTATAAACGTAGTTGGCATTGTTAGGTAAAGCTTGTAATGGAATGACATAGTTGGGCTGAGCAAATTTCCCTTTTCGGCACATTGACTAATTTCTATAGTTGAACTTTCATGCTAGTTCACTAACTGTAAGAATTACTTTTACCAAACAAATATTAAAATATTTTGTGTTTAAAAATAGTGCATTTTTGTCCATCTTACAGAGGCATTTTTCAAACCTTTTATGGTAACCCCTTGACCACTACATCCAGTCTACTTAAAGCACCACTTTGGCAAACAGGTATCAACATGTTATTTGGATTTCTTATGTAAGTCTGTTGATGACCTTTCTAACACCAACTGATAGCTTTAAAGATATCAGTTGCCAGAATTCAGAGCCTTGACATAGCATGATCCAATTCTTTTCTGTATGTTATTACTAACTCGTGAACGCTTTTGAGTAAAGAAAGGTAAATATCAGGTGCTTTTATCTGTATTATCTCTTGTAAGCCTCACAACAACCTCACAATATATTTTAACTATTTTATAAATGAAGAAACTGAGGCTCAAAACCATTAATCAACTGACCAAAATGACAGCCAGCAACAGCAGACGTCAGACTATACCCACATCTTTTGACTTAAAGCACAGCTTTCACGTTACACTCTGATTTTTCTCAAGAAGACAATGCCAGAGGAGGTTTAAATGAGGGGGAGTTCTCTCTACAGCTGAGATGGTGCTACGAATGGCTCCTTAGACAAGAAATGAGGTTGAGAGAGAGTAAACTGAGCTACCTGACAGAAGTGGTTACTCTGGAAGAGCAGTGAGAAGCCCTTACGCTGTTTTTAAAGCAGGGGCCCGATAAAATCTTAACTATTGTTCCTAAAAGATCACTCTGATTGCTAAATGGTAGCAGTAGTCATGGTTGGAAATGGAAAGATGTGAGCTCTCTTAGCTAAGGATGTAGAATCCATAGGGAAGAGACGTTGTAGATGAGGGTGAGTGGGCTCCTAGAATCCAGGCTTTGGCAACTGGATTGATGCATTTATGTCAATAGAAAATATCAGGGAAAGAGTATGTGTGGATTAGGTGTACAACATGTTTTAGTAGGTAGGAAGATTCTGGGGCGTAGTGTATGCAGCATAATCCCCTCAAATTACTTAAGAGGGGAGAAGAGTCCAGGGAAGTAGGTCAGCTGACTGCAGTCATTTTGTAGTGGACCCTAGAGCAGAAACAACTCCTGTGGCCATTCTGTACCACCAGAGGCCACACAGCAGATAGGCTCAAGAGATAGCCTTCCAGAGAAGTGTTCTGTGTGTCTCCTGGCAATCTCATTCTTACTTGTTTAATCAATGGTCATTTCAAAGGGCATTATCTGCTCGCTGGAACACCACTTATTTCAGAATCTCCTTATTTCCTTACTCCATGAGATCCAAATCTAAGTTGGGTCTAAAGTTACCATAACCTGTTACCCTAGTCTCACATGACTCATGATAGGGCACAATTTTAAAACAACAAACCAATTACACATACTCTCATCAAATACACTTGTCAGTTTTCTCATCAAATGTATTCTTATTCTATTCTTGGGAAGGTTAGATTCAAATCTGGCCCTAGTTGGTAAAGGATCCTTGATGCCCACTGTTAACTATAACATATCAATATAATTTTTTTTTTTTAAGATTTTATTTATTTGACAGAGATAGACAGCCAGAGAGAGAGGGAACACAAGCAGGGAGAGTGGGAGAGGAAGAAGCAGGCTCCCAGTGGAGGAGCCCAATGTGGGGCTCGATCCCATAACGCCGGGATCACGCCCTGAGCCGAAGGCAGACGCTTAACGACTGCGCCACCCAGGCGCCCCTATCAATATAATTTTGTATGGCTTATGAACATTGTCTTATTTAAGTTTTTCAATATCCCCCTGAAATGGGCAGAGCAGGTTTTACCGTTCTCGTTTTATAGATCAAGCTTGAAGATGTTAAGTGATTTGTGTATTATCACAAAGCTAGTAAATTTGAGCAGAACTCAATCTCAAATTTCTGGAAGGGGCATATTCGTTTTGTTTTACTACAAGTCCGTGGCCTTTCCTGCATGACCAAGATCCCCATTTACCTCCTGTGAAGTTCCTCCTATTAGTATAATTTCTTTGGTGTTTGACAATAAAAGCATGTAAATTAGAGGAAATCTCTGTCATGGATTCGATTATTCTTCCTGGCCGACAAGGTGAATTGGTGGATCATTAAGGTCCTTTCCCTTTAAATACCGATATGCGAGTCCATGGAGAGGGAAAAGAGATGCTGCGGGAAAAGCCCGCTAAATAAGCCATTTTAAAGACTGAACAAAAATGCTTTCAAATCTAAAAATAAAATCTAAGCCCATGGCTCCCCCAAATAGTCCTTATAAACTAAAATAAGCTAAAAATAGAGACTTGCAGTGATAGACAGTTGTCCCTCCCTATCTGCAGGGGACACATTCCAAGACCCCCCAAGTGGATGCCTGAAACCAGGCGTAGTACCAAACCCTATACGTACTGTTTTTTTTCTACATGTACATACCTATGATAAAGGTTAATTTATAAATTAGGCACAGTAAGAAGTTAACAATAACTAATAATAAAATAGAACAGTTATAACAACACACTGTAATAAAAGTAATGTGAATGTGCTCTCTCTCTCAAAATATCTTATTGTACTGTACGCCCCTCCCTTCTTCTTGTGATGATGTGAGATGACAAAATACCTACAGGATGAGATGAAGGGAGGCGAATAACATAAACATTAGGCTACTGTTGACCTTCTAACACTGTGTCAGAAGGAGGATCATTCGCTCCCAAAATATGGTTTCCACAGATAACTGAAACTGGAAAGCAAAACCGCAGAAGGAGTGGGGGAGGACTACCGTAATATTCTGTTAATGATTTTAAAAAGACCTTTCCCATTTTGCTATTTCACGGTCTATCATTAGTATTTTTGTGAGATATAGATTAATGAATTAGGATTCTATGCTGAAATCAGCTCCCTAATGAAAATTGATCAGTGCACCTTCTGGTGATAGTGTCCAAACCAGCATGCCTGTTGGGGGTATGATGCAAAATGAGCCATGTTGTGTCTCTTTCTGTTAACAAGGTTTTGGCTCTGTAGTCTCAGTGTAGAGTCATTATTTATGATGGACCACAGGAAAATCTGTTTTATCCAGTGAGGAAGGCAGAAAACCAGAGGAATAACCGGCAGGTGTCTTTGCTCCTACTCTGGGCAGTTTTCATGACTAACTTTCCAGGTCCTGTCTCCACAGTGACTATCACCAGAACTGAACATCAGGGACTGATCTCAAACTCTGGAAAATGTAATCGGATATTGATGCCGTAAGAAACTAAGCTTAGCTCCAGCATTTTGGCTCTCTTTGGCTTTAGAAAGCTCTCGGATTCCACACCTAAATTCATACATGCTCAAGTGTGATGGTTGAAATGTTGGGTTAGAAGAATCCCCCCAACTTTGTTTTCCGAACTCCTATAACGCATGAACAATTCCTAAAATTCCATCACCTTTCAAAACCATAATGTTTCCTTGTTATCTTCACAGTGAACTCCTTAGCCTGCTATTTATGCTCCTTATGTTTGGTCTTAACTTTTGCTCCCCTTTATTTCTCTCCATAAATTTTATATTTTAGTAAAATCAAAAAACTTATAAAGAGTGCCACTAAGGCTAGGTGATTCTTCTTGTGAAGGCACCAAAATTCCATAAGTCTTAGTTTTTGATTTTGGAGGGCTTTATTTTTTATAAAATGAAGGAATTTATTTGTTCTTTATGATTTATTATGAACCCATCAATATGCCTAGTCCTGGGCTATCTCTTTTGGGTACAAAGGGAGAATAAGACAAGTTCAAGCCCCCAGAACCTCAATATAATCATTTTTACCTGCTTTTCTCCTTCCCTCAGTCACCCGTCCAGCTAGTTGAATATTTCTAAATCCCTATATCTCAGTTAATTACATCATTTTGTTCCTGGTCTCCCCAGCTAGAAATACCAAAATCAACATTTATTATGCCTTCATTTACCCATTTTTTTTTTTATTTACCCACTTAAAATTGATTGTCAGATCCTGTCAACCTTGCCCATTCTTCTTTGGAAACAACTTTAAAACCCATGCCCTCTTTTCGCATTACTCCCGTTAATGCTATTCTAATTCAGCTAACAGCAGTGCCAGGTATCAAATATAACATATCCTATTAACTCAACTTTTAGTTTCTCCTCCCCAGAAATTCTTCTCTTTGTCATCAAAGTATTTGCTGAAGACCAAATTAAATCCTGTCACTGATTTGTCTATAAACAGTTCCTTCAAGTTATATAAAAGATTAAATTCAGACCCCCACCCACTTTCCCATATTTTTGAAAATCCAGCTCAGATGTCAGGATTCCCAAGTAGGTGGTGCCAGGTGGTTAGTTGTCTCCTTTTTGCCAAGGCCTTGTACATAATATTTACCACACTGGCTTTACTTGGTTTATGGTCTCTTACCATACTTCAAACTCTTATGTTTTATCCATCTTTCCATCCAAAGCACCAAGCACTGTTTGACAAACTGTCTTAAGGAAAAAGGAGAAAATGTATTTGGTGTGCTCTATGGTACTAGAACTTCCTGAAAGACAGGCAGGTTTATGTTCAAAATGGGGAGATGTTTTAGGATGTTCATATGTAGAGATGCTATAAAATAATTACACTGGCTTCCCCTAAAACATAAGATTTGTTTTACTAGACATGATTAAATGGAGTGTTCTGGGAGGCTGTTTGAACTAAATCCCTCTAAACTCCCAAAGATTTACAATTCTATCAGCTAGAAGCTAATTAACTCTGTGGACCACAGTGTTCTCACCTGAAATTAAAGAGAGAAGGAAGAGCTCTAAAATCCTTTTAAATTCCACAGTTATATTCACCATTCTCCCAAATCTTCTTTATGTATTCATGCATAACGGTCTTGCTCCTAACACTGTCTTCCTCCCTTTCTATATGTCTAAGGTCTTTTCCTTCCCCATAACTTCCTGACTGCTCTCTGGCATCTTCACAAACCTCAGGCATCAGCAATTGCCCCTGCCTTGTCATTTCTGCTGTGCTAAATTTCTAGTCTATATATTTGTGGGCCTTAAAATATAAAAACACTGTTTTACTAACTGTATTGTCGGCTTCTTGAGTCAGAGACCATGTTTTGTTTCTCAGTCCCTACAAGAGTTATCACTGAATAAATACTTATTTGTGAAAATGGCAATGATGTGATATTAAAAGTAGGGTATCCGTATCACCTGTGTTGCATGCACCTGGAATGCTTCTTACAGATGCAGCTAGCTACCTGGGCCCACCTTTTCATTCCTGAATCAGAATCTTTTGGAATGAAACCTACGCATTCGCATTGTTAAAAAGTACTCCAGCTCAATTTTATACACAGTACAGTTTTAGAACCTTACTGGCAAAGACTTTCAGGTTCTCTATACCATTCTGGTATCATTTCTATGGCATGCCTTACCTCTTTCGGTCTGTTTGAGCAGGTCATTGTCTTCAGTGGGTTGCTAGAGGCCCAGAGGACTTCTTGTCCAGAATGTTGTGTGAGACCACCATATCTGATACTCACTAAAAGCTGTATCTGTGGTCCTTAAAAAGTAGCCTCTTTCTATGACTGTGAGTGAGTCCCTGGCTCTCCAAATTTCCCAAAATTTCCTGTGTTAGAAGAAGCATCAGCATCTGCCCTCTCTCCAGCCTCCTTGCTTGGAGGGTTTTGAGAGTCATTATTGACTAAAGCTTCACAGCTGCCTTGAGTAAGAGTGGAAATAGCATAAGGTTATAGTTAGTCCTTCTTGGGTAAAATGAAATGCTTTACACATACTGACTTGTTACAAGTGCCTGTAAGAGTGCTAGGTGCTTACATGTGATCTCATTTAACCCCCCCCCCCCCCGCAGTATCTATCAAGTAGATATTCCCATGTTACAGATGAGAAAGCTTAGGTTCCAAAAGATTGAGCAACTTGTGTCTAAACAACCAGACTGTGAGCTCCTTGATACAGATGATTGTTTTTATTCCTCTTTAGATGCTCACTCACAAGCAGTGTGTGGATGTTGGATAGTTTGTCTAAATGAGTAGCTGAATGAAGAGATAAATTTTGGTTATTCAGCTAGTAAATGTCAGAACTCTGTATGAGTCCAAAGCCAGTTCACCACCCCCCAGTCTCTGTGCTCCTCCGGGAAGTGTGCAGGACCCATTTCTGAATGAGGAGGTGATGCAGTAAACCACGCACGTGAAGTGCGAAAATGCGTCAAACTCACAAAGGTGCGTGTCAGCACCTTCTCCTCTGTCAGCAATTTTGTGAATCTAGGAGAAAAATCCACTTATTTTTTCTGCTCAGGATTTTCGATGTGACACATAAAGCTGGATTTATTTAATGGTATACCCACTATTTGCACATCTTCTTGTGCCTGTTAAAATACCGCAAGTCTTTCGCCTGCTGTTTGCTTATGCTAAGACTTCAGCCATCAGATATGCTACTTTAGCATGCTATGTGGCAAGAAGATCCAAGTTTATTCATAATATAACAAAGCAGAGTTTGTTTTTAGCACAAACTGAAGTTTGTTTCGTTCAAGAATGCAAACTGAGTAGTTATGGAATCACACCCATGCAGATTCATTACCATTAAACTATCACATTTTCTGTTTATGTTGATTTCTAATTAATTCTCTCCTTTAAAAAAAAAAAAAAAAAGGAATGGCTCTCTCAGCCAGACCAGAGCACATAATGATTCCCACTGTTGGATGAACACTGTTGGATCTGTCTCATGAAAAATGCTGTTATTACCACCCACTAACTCATCAACAGGTCCTGGCTCTCTACAGAATCTGGGTCTCCATTACTCCTATCCACTCCCTCTTGTCCTCTATTCACCTCCACTTGGGAACATGGCCACTTGGAAAAGGGGAAGCTTTCCCTCCCTTAGCAACAGCTGGAGATGCTGATTCAGTACCTTACATTTCACACCCGTAGCAGGGTGCTTTAACCTTATGATAAATTTTCGACTTGTGGTTAGGAAAAAAACACTATTTTTGGTTGTACAAAATGCTTTCTGTGCAGTGTCAACAGCAGAATCAACTATAGCTATTTGGTAGGACACAGGAAAACTAATATGGTTTTCACTACTTTTGAAGAATCAACTTTGGAATTAGCCCACAAGTTATTAATTTATTTAATGGAAAAAAGAATGTAACATAGAGATTCTAAAAGGAAGATTAGAAGTGAAAACTATAATGTTGTTGCTCTAAATTACCTAGACTTGGTCAATGTGCATCACTAATGGCAAGAATTCAGAAAAATATAGAAAAGATTATATGCGAGATTGCAAAATGTTTTATTTTTTATTCTCTTTATTTGTTCTTATGACCTCTTATGTATTTCATAATTTTCCTGTTTCTCTTTACCACCACCACTATCCCCCCCCACACACACTCAAGGAAAAGGGAACAAAAATGTAAAACTCTGAAGCAAACTAGAACTACTGCTTGAGAAAGATAGGAGAAATAAAGGAGAAATGAAATCTTTCCAAGAGCAAAGAACATGTAGATTGATGTACACTCTCTTCAAAGATTAGAATCTGAATATAAATCTCTATGTTGTCGGGCTAATTAGAACACTCTCCTCTAATATAAAACATTGATAAAACAACATGTTTTCAAGGAATACAAGATGCTGGTTCCATTTCGTGATCCATAAAATTAACAAAAATTAAAGTGAATGATTATGTCAGGCAAAATGTGTTCTTTCCTTTCATTCTGATGTTCTCTTAGCAATGCAGAATCTAAATACACTTGGTATATAATCCCAGCTATTTACTTTGGTCCAGGAGGTTCTGTAGGATCTGGCTCTACCCTCCTTCTCTAAACTCATCTCTTAACCACTCACAGTGCTGCCGCCTCATGGGTTCCCCTTGCGCTCTTCCTTATGCCTGGTTCCTTTCCATAGCCTTAAAATCTTCGCACTTGCTGATGCTCTACCTGGAACACTCTCCCTCCCTTAGCTTTTCATAGTTGACTCTTTCTCATTCTCCAGGTCTCAGCTAAAGGGTGACATTCTAAAAGGTGCTTTCCCTGACCACTGTGTTTAAAGTAGCTCCCCACAGTTATTCCCTGCCTTATTCACTTGTTTATTTCACTCACAACATCCATCACAATCTTTAAGCATTTTATTGTTCACTTGCTTATTAACTGATTAACATCATAAGATCAGGAACTAGATGTCCTGTTCACTTCTACATTTACTACATCACGTGTAGTGTTAGGAACATAGGGAGTTATCAGAAATTTTTGTTGAAAACCTTAATCATGGTTTTTACAATGTGTATATGAGGCAGCCCGCTTTCATCTGTCTTTCATTTCTGGTCCTAATTCTGTAGCCTGTGGAGAGACAGAGCACAGCCATTGGCCACCAAGTTGGCATCTAACTACCAAATATTCATCATAGCTTAGATTTCAGGAATTCTATATCTGCCATCATTTGCTAGCCATTTTCATAATATTTTGAGCTGGCTTGATTTTAGTGGAAAGTCTAGCTAATTGCTATTTAATGTTAGGTCTGTTTTATTGCTGTGGTTTTATTTTAAAGTATTTATAGAATATAAATATTAGACTCCCTTCAGGAAATTATTATTCAGTAAGAGAAAGAGAAAGATTTTCCAAGTTCTCAAAGAAATAGTTTCCATTAAAAACAGTATGTTTCCCCACATAATAATGGTGGAGCCCTAACTGGGCTGTATTCAGCAGCTGGTGAATACATTCCTCTCTGAGACTTTAGGAATTTGGTGAACCCATTGGTGTGGGCACAAACTTTCAGAGTATTCAAGGTTGATTCACTGGGACAAAAGATGGGGCAGACTCTATTATCCTAACTGCTTCAGGTCAATTAATGTCTGTGCTACTGACTTCGGTAAAAGACCAAATAGAGTGTGTGTATCATGTGTCTAATTACGTATGTGGGCATTAAGTGTCTAATTATATATATACACCTATACAATATATACACATATGTACACACCATCAGATGCTATGCTGCAAAAATAGCAAAATCTCTGTATGTTTGTATGTATAAACATGTGGCTCTCTCAACAAATTACTAGTCAGAAATAATAGTGGAGGACTATGATAGGCCTCTGTTCATCCAGATATCATCATTTGAGAATGTAAAGGGGTCTCGTATACCAATAAGTAATTATATTCATTCAACCAGCTTTTGATATTGCGCAGTCTATACCTGACAAATGGTTGTGAAGATCTAGCCATTGTCTGTTCTGCCTTGGCTGCTTTAATTTATGAATAAATAAGAAACATTGACTCATAATATTTCTGGGGTCGATTCAACAGAATTTGAAAGAGACTGCCAAGTAATTCAAATTCTTAACATTAGATTTTTCTTAGAGTGAATAATGCCAAACATTCCAGAGGATCCATGAAATATCGTTTTCCATGACCATAACACTATATTAAACTTAGAAATTCTTCCATAACAATCAAGACCCAAGGTGTGATAGAAATGTGCTGTCCTTACTTAGGCAAGAAATAAGTCTACATTTCCTTTAAGTGAACAGATAACTGTAGTAAATGGTACCTAGAAAAACTTTTATTATTTTATTTCAAGATTTATTTCATAATTAAGCATCCTTACAGTATATATGATTTAAAATTTTATTCCTTTACCAGATATTTATAGGCACAGCTGACTTAAAATCAGTTGTACTTCCTGTTAAGTATTTACCTCTTTGGGATCTTTATTATTTTTAAAAACACAAATAAATAGCCTACCTTTCAAATTTACTGCCTTCATCTGTGCAATAATCAAAACTCTTTGTTGAGAACCCATTTAATAAGTAGCTGCCCTATGTAGAAGCTGGAAATTATCAAGAAAATTATGAAGACATTATCAAGACTGACTTTCAAGAAGCTTCCAATCAATGTGAACATCCTCATGAAAGGAGAGGACATGGAAGAAAGGACAGATGTCAAACTAGCTTTGATTACAGAATTCCACTGGCCTTTTATCCCTACCCTGCCCCTTAAGGTCACTACAGGGAGAAGAGCAGGCAGTGAATGTTGTGAAGATAAGAATGCTTTAGGAAGAATCTGGTCTTTAAAATATTACTATTAAAAATAACTTTTATCAAATTTGTTAATTTATCTTTTATTCTCCGAATTATAACTACATTACTGTCATGTATTTACTGCACTTACAGTAAACTTCAGTCAAACCTTTTATAAACCTAAAGTCTATCAAATTTTGTACTTCTGGAAATTCTCTAGCCACAAATAAATGACCATCAGAGGTAATTGGCAGCATGCAATATTGGGTTTCTTCCATGCAGCGATTTACAGTAGATGTGAGTATATTTGCAGCTGGGTTAAGAAGGGGATTAAACTAAGGCAAATTCTTGAAGCTTATATTTAAATTGTTACAGAAATGGAGCTTAGATGTCAATGCTACAATTGGTTTGGTATATCATAAACATTGAAGAGGACTAGCCAAAGATTGTGTATTTACCAAATGCTCTACCACTTAAAACTCTATGTTCTGGATATTTTATCAAAAAAAGTTGAGGGGCATATGGGCGGCTAAGTTGGTTAGGTGTCCAACTCTTGATTTTGGCTCTGGTCATGAGATCAAGCCCCGAGTGGAGTCCCAGGTCAAGCCTCCTACCCCCTTTAGCTCCGCACTCCGCAAGGAGTCTGCTTGAGAATCTCTCTCTCCTTCTCTCTCTGCCCCTCCCCTCCAATACTTGCTCTTTCTTTCTCTAAAATAAATAAATAAGTATATCTTTTTAAAAGGTTGGATTAACTCGTGACAATAGCCTTTATGAACTGTTGCATCAGTTATGCATTACAAAATTATCAAATAGAGATATAGTAGGAAGGCTCAACAGCTAGAGAAATTGAAGTCACTCAGGGAGTATTGACAGTTCTGACATTGAAAATTGGTTTAAATTATGCATTAATATATACTCCTTTCATACTTAACCTTTGTATACCAGTTAAGAAAAGATGCTTTCCTATTTCCTAATTTTAGGGAAAGATACACTGATTTTACCACGTATTAGACACGTTTGTAAAAAGAAGGTCCCAATTTAAAGTTCCCATGAATTTTGCCCATTTTTCCACTCATATTTACCTTTGTTACACATCTAAAGTTTTCTTATATATAAAGAGATTGTTACCGGATATCAAAGATCTAGGTTCTAACCTTTGATGTAAACTTACTCTTTGTCTTACGGTTTCAGCATTTCTTTGAGTCCTAGTTTGAGGTTTCAAAATAAATCATTGTGATGGCCTCTGTCCTTGCTAACAGTAGTTACCATAGTTAATTTAGCTTGCTGTGAGATGCATGCTTTGAAAGCAAAAGTGGTATAGAAATACAAAGTATTGTTAAAAAACAACTGAAAATATGTCTTTTTCTCTTACCAAATGTCCCTTATTTTGGACTGTGTTTCCTTCTTCTGGCATTCTTCAACTCCTCTTTCAAGATGTCTTCTCTAATTAAGTAGCTACAGCCAGAGACTCTCATTTGCATCTCTGGCAACCATTACAATATTAAGTTCCATCTATTAAGAATCACATCCTGGATATTTCATAAAATCTGCAAAATAAATGATCCCAAGCAATTGTTTAAATTTTTAGGCTTTTTTATTTTATGTACTTGCCCTAGCACTCCAACTGTAAGCTTTTACTCCCCAGGGATCCCTCACCTTTTCTATTCACTGACTGGAACTCAAAACACACCTTCTCAAATCCTTTCTTGTTCAGTCCACATTTTGTTACTCACCATATTTGATTGGTTCCACCTCCTAAATATTCTTGGAGTATTCATACCTTCCCCACCACATTACACTGCCTTTACTATATTTTAAGCTATCATCAGTCTTTTACCTTGATCACTGTATGAGTCTTCCAGTTTCTATGTCTTTCATACTGCCAGATAAATTACCTTTCTAATACAAATGTGATCACATCACTCACCAGATTGAAATCCCCCATATCTACAGAATAATTTCCTTGGCACAGCCCACAAAGTGTTCCATAATCTGGATCTACCCTGTGCTACCAGTCTCTTTATATTCATCATTTCTCCATTAACCACTGTTTAGGCATCAGTTGCACTGAACTCATGCCAGTCTCCTTCTTGATGTGGATAATTGGGGTGTTCCCTCCTCTAGCCCCACCATGGCCACTTACATACTGATAACTTCAACTCATTTCCTTTTTTTTAATTTAAATTCAATTAGCCAACATATAGTACATCATTAAGTTCAGATGTAGAGATCGGTAATTTATCAGTTGTATATAACACCCAGTGCTTATCACATCATGTGCCCTCCTTAATGCCCATCACCCAGTTAACCCCTCGCCTCTACTCCTTCCCTCCAGCAACCCTCAGTTTGTTTCCTATAGTTGAGTCTCTCATGGTTTCTCTCCCTCTCTGATGACTTCCCATTCAGTTTCCCTCCCTTCCATATGATCGTATGCACTGTCTCTTATATTCCATGTATGTGTGAAACCAAATGATAATTGTCTTTCTCTGATTGACTTATTTCACTCAGCGTAATACCCTCCAGTTCCATCCATGTCAGTGTAAATGGTAAGTATTCATCCTTCCTGATGGCTGAGTAATATTCCATTGTATATATATATATGTACCACATCTTTTTCCATTCATCTGTCGAAGGACATCTCGGCTCTTTCCACAGTTTGGCTATTGTGGACACTGCTGCTATAAACGCTGGGGTGCAGTTGCCCCTTCGGAGCAATACATTTGTATCTTTGGGATAAATACCCAGTAGTGCAATTGCTGGGTCATAGGGTAGCTCTATTTTTAACTTCTTGAGGAACCTCCATACTGTTTTCCAGAGTGGCTGTACCAGCTTGCATTCCCACCAATAGTGTAAGAGGGTTCCCCTTTCTTCACATCCTCGCCAACGTTTGTTGTTTCCTGACTCGTTCATTTTAGCCATTCTGACTGGTATGAGGTGGTATCTCATTGTGGTTTTGATTTGTAGTTCCCTGATGCCAAGTGATGTGGAGCATTTTTTCATGTGTCTATCAGCCATTTGTATGTCTTCTTTGGAGAAATGTCTGTTCATGTCTTCTGCCCATTTCTTGACTGTATTATTTGTTTTTTGGGTGTTGAGTTTGGTAAGTTCTTTATAGATCTTGGATACTAGCCCCTTATCTGATATGTCATTTGTAAATATCTTCTCCCATTCTGTAGGTTGCCTTTTAGTTTTGTTCAACTCATTTTCTAAGATTAGGTTTAAACCTTACTTATTCTATGGAACTTCACCACTAACACCTCCATTGCTCATATGAAATAATAGACCAAAAACATTGTTTGAAAAAAAGGTAATTTAGAAATACAAAATGAAGTCATTATTAGATGGAAAAGAAGAGGTGTGAAAAAGTAGAATTTAATTTTCTAACTTTCGGATCATTAGATTTTAAGGCTGAAAGGGTTGTTAAAATCAATCCAGACCAAAGTTTTCTGTGGTTTCCATATAAAAAGTAAAAACTCGCCTTAAGATGAAGTTTGGGAAATTTGTACCTAGTTGTGTAATACTGACTGTATAATTTGAGTGACCCTTATACAGCATTCAAGAAACAATCACTACTCAACTGTAAAAAAAAAAAAAAAAAAAAAAAAAAAAAACCTAGAATCATACAATCTGAGCTTCGTAGTCTCAACTTTTCCCACTTCCCACAGCATAACACTGACACCTTCCCAAAGAAATAAAGTTTGCCATAATTTGTGCCTACCCATATTCAAAACTTCCTGATTAAACACAAACAGAAATTTTCTTTGCCAATTAGGACAATTATGTCTTCTTTACTTTTTCAAAAATCTACTTTGCCAAAAACTTTTGTCTAAAAAGGCAAAATATGATAAGAAGCAAGAAAGAAGAATATAGCACAATGTTATGAGTTGATTGTGTTAGATTTCATCAGTGAAAGTTTTTAAGAAAGAATTGAGCAAGGTACTTTGGCACATCCCATAATTTTGGTGGGAACTGTTACCAATTGTGGGACCTTTTATGGGGCCTTCTCCTGGAAAAGTTTCCAAACATCCATAACCCATTTTTAAAATGAAATGTATTTTAAGGTATATCAGTTTTTGAGGCTTTACACATATAAATCATGTCTATTTTCATAACTGATTTAAAGTTGTATCACAATTGACAAAAGTTTCAAGGTGCTTGAAATTACAATTGTGTTTCCTTTGAGCAGCTGCATTTCAGAGATAGAGAGAGGTTGTCGACCAGTCAAACCCATCTTCGTTCAAACTCAGAGTCACTTACTGCTCTGGGCTTGAAGTGATTGTCTTTCAAAGTGAGGTCCTCTTCTCCACAGGCAGTTCTTATGAGGTTTCACAGGTTTTTACCTATATCTCTCACATCTTAAAATGGACCAAACTAGCTTCTGAGCACAGGAAGCTCTCTTCATCCCTTTTCTTTTTAGGGTCTTTCCCTACTTAAAATACGTACACATTTTCTGTAAGTCTCCAATGCTGACTTACTGGCATGAAAAATGACCCTGTTACTTGGAAAACAGTGTTCACTTACAAGTCCCCCAGGTCCTATAATGTCTAAACCTCCTATGCCACTTTATATGTCCACCCCACCCCACAGAGGAGCATGTACAGGAAAAGCAGACTTCCCTTCCCCCACACATTTCCTCAGTTTATTTACAAAACGTCTTGGAATGAGAATGAGCTGCTTGTGGTTCCTGTGGCTGATTCAGGGATGGTTTCCTCTAGGCGGAGGATGCTGGTCAACCAAATGACCTCTCTGTAGCTAACCCTTGCACCCCTGTGGTAAAGCTGATTGGGCTTATGGGTACCCCCTTCTAACTAAGCCTGGTGGGATTTGTTTTTGTGGTAAAGAACTTAGCAAGAACCAAACATCACTCTGAAGTCAGACCTGATAATGGCAAGGCCCATCAGAGCCCAACCCCCCCACCCCCCACCCAACAAAAAAGTCAGAATATGCTGGGATGCCTTTGCATTCCTGTGCATCAACCTTTGTTTCTCATAAAGGTCACATTTTTCCCTTCTGGATTCCTAGAAGGACAATAAAGCTACTTATATTATATTTGAATACAGAATACACAAGAAGAAATCATCCCAAACACCAGATACGTGAGAGATGTACTTCAGTCAGCAGTTTTCCCTCAGCTCATATGTATGTGTTGATGACCAGTTAATAGTCATAAGAAGGTTTAAAGTTGTGAAGATCTTAAGTAAACATGAATCTTCCATATGTTTGTTTATATTTGTTCAGACTTGCTAATGAACAGTCTCACCACACACAGGAATACGTGCAGCAGTAGTCCTTGGTGTCGTGTCCTCACCAAATAATTATTTCTCTTGAGTAGATGGAACATGAAGACAAAAGAACTATAAGAATTCTCTCCCCAAAGATAAAATGTTGAACATTACAAATATTATAAATTATAATTAGTAATATAAATAACCACGTATGGTCACGTGGAAATATTGGTAAGATAAATATCACATTTTCATCATTGTATCAATTTGAACTGATAAATATAAAACTCCTGTGAGAAAAAATATTTTAAGAAAGCATGTGGGGGGTTCCAAGGAACTACATAGTTTCAGAATCAATTTACATTGGAGCAAAGAGTAGAACTGTGTTCTCTAATAGACCACAGCTGAAAAAAGATATCCTAGAAGGAAGTGTCCTACTCAGGTTAAGCCTTCGTCTATATTGTCATCCTTGCTTGAAGAAATTAGATGCGTGCTTTTCATCCATCACGTAAGTGACAAGCAAACTAATGTGCATTGATTTCAGTGCAAAATTACCCAATCTCCAGTCTTCCAGGGTGCTAGTTCAATGAGAATATTTTCACTACATGTGTGTGTGTGGTATCTATAAATAGTTTGAGGCAGTATCTTCTTAGTTTCCAAATTCTCAAATTCTGCGAATTTTTAAATTAAAAACAATATATATGTATTAAAGGGAACTACTAGATCATAGCAAAGAGAGGGGGAAATCCCAACTCATTCACCCATTACCACCAATTGAAAACTAATGAAACAAAGTGTATCTCCTGCCTAGAGAATGTCATTGAACTTCTATATTTATAATTTAACATTTGTTTTTGTCTTTCTGCATTTGTCCCTTCAGTGCATCCTAACGTCAGTCAAGGCTGCCAAGGAGGCTGTGCAACATGTTCAGATTACAATGGATGTTTGTCATGTAAGCCCAGACTATTTTTTGTTCTGGAAAGAATTGGTATGAAGCAGATTGGAGTGTGTCTCTCTTCATGTCCAAGTGGATATTATGGAACTCGATATCCAGATATAAATAAGTGTACAAGTAAGTGCTACACGGCATTATGTTTTTATCTCATCCTTGGGGACTTTCCAGATTTGAACTGGCCCCTAGCATATTTGTGATATTCAGTGTTAAGGAAATAATGATATTTACTTGATAATTAGGCTAAACCATACTTGGATTTAGCCCTCAGAGCAGGAAAATTTTCACCTATTATGAAAAGCACTCAAGTTTTGTGTTGTTTTTCATTGTAAAAGCAAAAACTGAGAACCTGGTTATTACTCATGAAACCTACAGAAAAGTACTATCAGCATTAATGCCATCTGAGTTTCCATTACTATCACAACATCCCAGTATTTAATGACTTAAAGAATAAATTCAGCTATTTTTGTTTCAAGAAGGATTCCAGTATAGCAAACGAAACATTTATCTATTTGTTGGAAATAAACGTTGAAAACACTCTCATATCCCCTCTCCTCTGGACCCTGAAAGTCTGCTCTCCCCCCTGTAGACCCAATAACCTTTCAGAGTCTAAATTCAGAAATACCGTTCCCCTGGCATACACCACATGTAGCCCTGCCTTCCTCTCAAACTCATCTCCTGTGACTGCACCTCAGCCACTTTGAGCTGACCTCACTGGCCGCCTTGCAAGATCTTCCCACTTCAAGGCCTTTGCAGTTACTGTTCTATACTCACCGTTCTGCCAGTTTGGAAAGCTCTTTGCCTACGTCTTTGCTTGGTTGACCCTCTTCTTTCATTCAAGATTTTGCTCATATGTCACCTTCGCAGGGAGGCATTCCATGATCAGCTTACTCACAATAAAAAACCTTTTCCCCTTTTCAGTCATTTGCCATATCTTTCTCCTACCTTTTATTGTCATCGTTATTCTTTCCAGAGCACTTATAACTCTAGAACCAGACAGCCTGGTTTCCAAAACCACTCCCTTCTGTGGTCCTGGGCTAGTGACATCTTTCTGAGCCTCGGTTTCCTTATCTGTAAAATGGAAATTATAACCCACCTCATTATAAAATACTTGCAGCAGTATCTGACTTATAGTAATCTCCATATGAGTCAACTGTTGTTATTTTTTATTGTGTCACCCCTCCTAAAATGTAAGCTCTGTGAAGTCCTTATCTCTCTTATATGCACTGCTGTTAAGCATATCTAGAAAAGTGCTAAGCACATAGTGGACAATCAAATATTTGTTGAATGAATGAATGAATAGACTCCCAAAACAGCCCAAAAGCTGTATCTAGTATATTTCATTAAAGCTCTGATGAAATGCTTTTTACTGTCATTTAATATAAATAGATACTTGGTCTTATAAACATTTTTTGCAGTAGACATATTGCCAAAAACTTCTCATAGGGCTATCAGTACAATAATTTTGAAATCAATGGCTGATGTATATCAACTAAATGACTGGAAGAATCCATAATTCAGCTTGGCAAATTAATTTTGAATATCCTAAGTGTGTTTGACACAAAAGTCACATGTGCCTGTGGTGTAAACATACAGACCTGGACCAGCAACAGGTAACTGAAGATAATGAAAGCGTGTTTCTTTCCTTTTTTCTCTTTCAGAATGCAAAGCTGACTGTGATACCTGCTTCAACAAAAATTTCTGCACAAAGTGTAAAAGTGGATTTTACTTACACCTTGGAAAGTGCCTTGACAATTGCCCAGAAGGGTTGGAAGCCAACAACCATACCATGGAGTGCGTCAGTATTGGTGAGAAGGAACTCTAAGATTAATAGGGGAGGAGAAACACCTCAGATGATAATGTCAGTCTCCATGGAAGTACTGCTTAAAGTCCTATTTCACAGCTACCTGAGGGACTATTTGTAAGAGGCTTTCTTCAATCCTTCCTTACAAAGATACCATCTTAACAGAATTCACTCAGCCTTACCCAGCATGTATCACAGTATAATTTAACACCCCATGGGTGTTCCATTATTTCTTAGAGACTGTTGGTAACTGTTTCATCTATTCTGATCATTACAGATTTACTTTTTGTCATTATGATACAGTGAAGTTCTACTTCATGTATATATTTGGTCTTAAACTAAATTTCCACGTTAGGGCAAGAGTTTCACGAAACACCTAGGGCTAAAGTCAAGCAGGGACCAGTGTTGCTTTCCAAGGGGAGAAAGCATTCTCTGGATATAGCCCGTTGACACTCAGTAGATGAGCCAAAGATCTACAGAACTGGGACTGATAGAGTTCAAAATCTGACTTTTTTCTCTTGCACTGCTTTGCTGAAATGTCCTGCTTGCACAGGTATTCAGAAACAAGGAAACGATTTGGAACTCACTCAAACTGACAGAAAGACACAAGTCACAGGGTCTGATTAAATGCAGGCTGAATTTCTTGGAGGGAAGGTCCCTCAGACCAGTTTTCGTCTAAATAACAGATCACTGTCAGGCTCTATTTTCCCTCTTTTAAATGTTCCACAGCTACTACAGCTATGAGTTTGATGAACAGTTGGGGAGCAGATGCTAAACCAAATGAGAAAACAGCATACTAAATCTCAGAGTCCCCTGGGCAAGAGCTACAAGAACCTTTGATGCTGCACTGATATTGGCATGTGCACACTAATGTCCTCCTGATTCAGTACAAGATAGTCTCCAGGACTCCCCTGGGGTCCCCACAGATAGATCCATTAGAATCAAAAGTGCTAGAGTAATAACTCTAAAGTGGTGGTTTAACTGTTTCAGGTCCACAGGAAACACTTATTTCTAAACAAAGTTCGTAGGAGAATGGAACAAATAGATGGTATTTTAAAGATAATTTCAGAAGCATCTGGAAAACAGCAAGCATGAAACAGTTCATGGCTCATTTCGGTTTAGCCTTTTTTCCCCCCCTTTGGTCAATAAAGACACAGAGAAACAACTTAGAAATAGGGTAAAATGTACATGAGAAAGCACTTCAAGTTCATCTCTTTGTAAGTCCTGAGGGCTGATGATTAAAGGTAATAAGTTCCAAACTGTGGAAGAAATAGGAAACAGTTCTGTGGAGTACTCACGGACAGAAATTCAGGATGAGTTGCAGAAAGTTTGTGGTATTTCTCTACCCAGGAAAAGGGACACATGTTTAGATTTTCTTAGTTGTTGAAAGTGTAGCATTCAGTCCTTGAAAGGCTGTTTATCTTAAATGTATTAATGCTCTCCTATCATAGAGCGCATTTAGCACCCAGCACTGTTAGCTTAACTAGTAAAGCTGACTGGTAATTGATACTACTATTGAGACAAAAACTATTTATTTTTTTTTCTAAAGATTTTATTTATTTATTTGACAGAGATAGAGACAGCCAGTGAGAGAGGGAACACAAGCAGGGGAGTGGGAGAGGAAGAAGCAGGCTCACAGCGGAGGAGCCTGATGTGGGGCTCGATCCTATAATGCCGGGATCACGCCCTGAGCCGAAGGCAGACACTTAACCGCTATGCCACCCAGGTGCCCCGAGACAAAAACTATTTCTTAACACAATTAAATTTAAGTTATTTATATGTTTAAGAATAGGGGTTAGCAATCTATAAGCCATTTAGTGAATCTGGCTCATTGAACAGTTAGGTATAAATGACCTAGGACACAGTAATATTGCGAATCCACACCTTTTGTTCAGGGCTTTCTCTTGCTGCTTGCCGTAAGGAATGCCTCCCATCATGTGCTGTCTAGCCAACAAGCAGCAGGTGGGCCATGACTGAGCTTGCCCCAGTATTTCACGAGAAGCGATGACCTGCTTGCTTATCACAAAGAAACATTAAAGCCTATTCCTTTAACAGATACCAAACTAGGACTGAGAGCTTGAAATAATGATTCCAAGGACACAGTGTGAGTTATTGTCAGTGCTATTATTAGTACCTTGACCCTAGCTCTCTGGTGCTCACCGAAGATATTGAAGAATGTGTCCCTCCCTTTGCTGAAATCTACATTGTGTGACTTGTTTCTTGCCCAGATAATTATTAAGAGGAAAGGTCATAAACAGAGAAAATACCACCCTGATAGAGAGCTAGGGTGAAAGACGTATGTCTCAACATATCCACTCCTCATGGTTTGCTGTCAAATGAGGCTTAAATGTCCACTGAACCCAATTTTATGGGAGAATACAGTTCTTCTACTTCATGGTCTAGATATTTGTTTCCTTTCTGCACTGTCATCGTGTCATCCTTATTGCTCCTCTTGGAAAGTCAGCCTTGTTCAAGTATTCACAGAGGGAGATATCCAACTTTGAACAGTGAGTAGCAGGGAACATGCCCTTGCTGTGTTCTCAGTGCAACCATGCAATGTGTCAACAAGAACGAGAGCAAACGACTAATGGTGTTGTAAGGTCATTACTGGTGGAACACCAGTTCAGCTTTTCTCCCAATTCAAGAATCCCTCTTAGAGCATTCCAGACCGATAATCTACCACAGCATGACTGCTTCTGGGGAAAGGAAGCTAATGACTTTTTTGAGACCCTTGTTTCATTAGTGAATAGCTAAAGATTTCCAGTGGTAATATTGTTTTTAATACAGAAAATAGAAGAACTAGAGAAAGTGAGTAATTTCGTTTTCTTCTTCATTACCTCTTAACCAAATAATGACCCAGTTCTGTATCGTTCATTTAATGACCTGAATGTAACTTAAATCACCCTTTTTGTTATCTTTACATGTTTCCCAAAGTTCCCAATTTTCCAGAAATATTTTTAGAAGCTAATATTATGGATTCATTCTATAATATTTCTCTAGGAAAAATTCTCTTCCTCTCAAGGCTTTTTAACTATCCGTTTTTATTAGAGCTGTTTTAATAACTGAACTCATAAGTTTTAAATATTTTTCCCTCCTTCTTCCTCAATGGAATTATCGAAGACTGTCATTAGAATTTCATTTTTAGGGGCACCTGGGTGGCTCAGTCAGTTAAGCCTCTAACTCACGTCTTAGATCTCAGGGTTGTGAGTTCAAGCCCCATGCTGGGCTCCACGCTGGCTGTGGAGCCTACTTTAAAAAAAAAAAAGAAAAAAGAATTTCATTTTTAGAACCATTTATCATCTAAGGACTCCTAGCTGTAATTTTTAAAATCTTTTTTTCTAAAGTCTAAATATGCATTTGCTTAGACCACCTTTGCAATTATGAAAAAGCACCAATGTTCTGGTCATTTTCACATCACGTAATTCTTTTTTCTAATTTAGTCCTCTTGGTTCTGGCAATAAATGAATACTAGACAAAGTGACAGCTTGCAAACCTTGATTTTTATTTTTCCATTTGCTTTCTTGGAGGTGGTTTTATTTATTTATGCTAAAAATCCACTGCTTTTGCATCATTAATATCAGGTTGGGAGATATGTCCTTAACTGGCAAAAGATATGATATCATTAAGTGACTTTGTTGCTCTATTCTTTAAAAAAAAAAAAAAGATTGCATTTATTTATTTGAGAGAGAGGGATGAGGGGCAGAGGGAGAAGCAGACTCCCCACTGAGCAGGGAGCCCGATGTGGATCTTGATCCCAGGACTCTGGGATCATGGACCTGAGCTGAAGGCAGATGCTTAACTGACTGAGCCACCCAGGTGCCCCTGTTGCTCTGCTCTTTGACAAAAATCATTATGTTATAACTGAACAAGAAAACTAGTTTAAGAGTGGTTCAGTAAAGGTCATTTAAGTTCACAGAAACTTAAATTCACTTATTTATTCATTTGCATTTACCTCTGTGTTACATTCAGTTACCTGATGGTAACTATAAAAGTATGTGAAAAATGTATGGTAAAAGAATTTAAGTTTCTAAAGCATTTAGGTTATATTTTTTTTTTTGAGATTGCATGAAAGATAGAATTCTGCTCTAAAATAAGGATCCTTTAAATCACAAGGCAGCAAGAAAGTTTAATGGAAACGTGTTTTGTGGAAAGCATCTTATATCATCTAAAGAATGATTGCAGCAAGCTGTTTCAGTTATTGTAAATTGGGATGTCGCATGAACATAAATAGAATGATAGCATCTGGCAGATACTTACTTTTGTTAGAAGTGCAGAGATCTGTTACAAGACTTTGGAAAGCCATGATCGAAAAGAAGAGATTAATACATACAGAAAAAGAGGGGAAAAAATCTAAAGAAGCTTTAGAAAAATGACATCTGTTCATGTGAAAAATCACTCCTTCCAGTTAAGTCTAGAAGCAGTCTATCAGCTGAAATTGACCCAGAATTCACTTAAAACAGATGCTGCTATGCCTGAAGCATACCTGTTACTAAATGATAATACTTAAGTATTCAACGGCACATGAAGTGGGAAAGGCAGTGAATCCAGGCCAGTGTCCTGGACATACCTGTTTTGCTTAACCATTCTGTACCACAGAAGTTCTCAACGTGTGTTCTTTGTACCTGCAAATCAGCACCACATGTACTGTTAGAAGTGAAAATTCTCAGGCCCCATCCCAGACAACTGAATCAGAAACTCTCGGGGTAGGGTCCAGTGGTCTGTGCTTCAGCAAGCCCTCCAGATGATTCTGTTTGCACCAGAAGTTTGAGAAGCGGATCTGAAGCACATAATAATGAGTATACCAAGTTATGGTCAGGATCAATCAATAATTGTAGCAGTGCTCTAGAAATTATAAAGCATTGGTCAATTGTGAGTAATTATATGAGTGCCTGGGTTTATAAATCTACAGTGAAAAGTAAACCTAATGCAAGAATGAGTTACCTGACATTATGAGCACTAAAATCATGAAAGCATTATATTCCTGTCTTTCCCTTTCTCTTTGTTTTCTTTAAGTCATCTTGCCCAAGTTTGTTCTACAGGATTTCTCAGAATTTGAGCAAGTATTGGTGGAAAGCAAATCTTTTTGTTTATTGAACAACTGTGAAAATATCTGTGAGCCAGCTGAGCCTGTTTCTGCTGCTCTGTTTCAGTGCACTGTGAGGCCAGTGAATGGAGTCCTTGGAGTCCATGCATGAAGAAAGGAAAAACATGTGGTTTCAAAAGAGGGACTGAAACACGGGTCCGAGAAATAACACAGCATCCATCAGCAAAGGGTAACCTGTGTCCCCCCACCAGTGAGACAAGAAAGTGTACAGTGCAAAGAAAGAAGTGTCAGAAGGGAGAACGAGGTACAATCATACTAGCAAAATGTGCTTATTTGAATTTGATGCAAATTTCACTTATTTCTTAGGAAACTAATACTCTTGCTTGTGTCTAAAACCCCTGAATGTATACCAACCAAAGCTTATGTTGGCTGTAAATTACAGAATATAGATGTGCAATTTTTAAATTAGAGTCTGATATCAAAACTATAAACTACTATAGATGTATGTTAATTGGATCTTGATGAAAAAGGATGCATTATAGATTTTTAGGCCTATATTTGTCTTTTGGGTCATTATCTTTCTTATCATCCTTCCTAGTACCTAAGAAACTTTTGAGAAGCCTCATAAACACAAGGTCTCATACCATTTGGTACAAGAACATAGTGAAGAGACACCAGCCATAAACTTACTCTTTTTTTTCCACTGCCTACAAATCAAAGTAGTACAATTATGTTGTAAGCTTTTGTGGCTAAAGCTATTTTAAAGGTTGCATAGCATTTTTTAAATATTTAAATGGATATATGTTTCTACAGTATTTTTTGTAGATGTTTTTTATTTGAGAGAGAGAGAGAGTTAATGGGAGGGAGAAAGAGAGAGAGAATCTGAAGCAGACGACCTACTGAGCACAGAGCCCAATGCAGGGCTTGATCCCATGACCACGAGATCATGACCTGAGCTGAAATCAAGAGTCAAATGCTTAACTGATTGAGCCACCCTGGTGCCCCAATATATGTTTCTAATTCTGACTTTACATTTGAAATAAATCACCAAGGCTATATTTTATAAATATAATACAAGCATTAATGACATTTGATCCCCAGATTATTTTCATGTTACAGTAACTTTATAAACCAGATTATAGAACCTATTAGATCAATAGTAAGTAACTCTGTGTTAGAGGGGCGCCTGGGTGGCTCAGTCAGTTGTGTCTGCCTTCGGCTCAGGTCATGATCCCAGAGTCCCGGGATCGAGCCCCACACTGTTGGGGGGGAGGTCCCTACTCAGCAGGGAGCCTGCTTCTCCCTCTTCCTCTGCTGCTCCCCCTGCTTGTGCTCTCTCTGTCTCTCAAATAAATAAATAAAATCTTTTAAAAAAAATAATAACTCTGTGTTAGAGCTTGTTCTGAAGTCTTACAATTGCCAAGAAGAAATATACCATTTAATATAATGTTTTACGGTAATTAAGCTTCCATTTAGAAGATCTGCAGTTGTCCTTTAAAATATAATTTTCCATCTTTCTTACTAATGTCCTCCACTCCACTGCCTACAAAGAAGTTATGTAGCTTTATGTACCTCTTGGTAGTTCTGTTGAGCCAATAAATGATCCTCTCAATGAATTGCAGCTTGGAAGGAGTTTGGCTGCCTCTGTAAGATGAACTTCCTTTGCTTTATTTCATTCATTCATTCAACATGTTTTTTTTTTTTTTTTAAGATTTTATTCATTTATTCGACAGAGATAGAGACAGCCAGCGAGAGAGGGAACACAAGCAGGGGGAGTGGGAGAGGAAGAAGCAGGCTCATAGCGGAGGTGCCTGATGTGGGGCTCGATCCCATAACGCCAGGATCACGCCCTGAGCCGAAGGCAAATGCTTAACCGCTGTGCCACCCAGGCGCCCCCATTCAACATGGTTTTATTGAATTTTTACTTTGTGGCCACACACAGTGCTAAGTCTTGGGGATTCACAACTGAAAGGGTACTATCCCTATCCTGAAGGTATAGTCAGGGTCCAATGGAGGATTGAGATGTTTAAATAGATAATCACAATATCATATACAAACGGAGGATTATAGATACATGAACAAAATTCAGTGGGAACAGAGAGGAGAGTGTTGTGCAAACTTGAACATCGATCATTTAACATGGATCACTGGTACTTTGCAAAAAGTATCTTTCACTATACCAAAAGAATTGGCCAGTATCAGAATGTATCCAGTCTGCTACTGCTATGAGTAATCAAGTAGTTACTGTGATAAAAATTTTGAAGACATGGATGATTTTAAAGGGAACTTCAAGCTTTTGTAAATTTGTAAGAGGTTTTGATTAAAATTAGGTTTAAGGAATGAAAGTTGGCTAGTGAAAAAGGTCTTTCTGGCATTTGTTACCGATTAATTTAAAACATCTTACATTTTAAAAAGTTGGATTTGGAAATCAAATATTTCATCACTCGCCTTGTTGGTAAACTCCCATAGCCGTACATTTACTTATTTTTGCTATATTTTCTTGAAATTTAATGACTTACAGGTGGTCCTTCCTCATATTATTCTTTCACAAAGATTCTACATTATTAATCAGTATTCAGTATACTTGACTTTAAAAATATAAGTGAAGAAAACCTTACCCAATAGAAAAATTAAATTATGATACTAGTTTTTCATTTGAGAATGTGGTCTTCTAATATATTTTGCTAGGACTTGACTTAAATATTAACATTGAAAATGTCAGTTTTTAAAACCAGCTACAGATAAGATAAATAATGCCACAAGAAGTTTAAAATAATAACCTGTGACATAAGCTTGGCTTAAAAGTTTCTTCTGGTCTTTTTTCCTCCTCTCTGAGTAGGATTTAGTGACATTTTACATTTACTAAGAACTACATCCAACTAGAAAAATTTAGGTGGATCACATTTATACCAGATTTAGTTCCACTTTTATTTAATCTTTATTCAGCTTTGTATATGTCTCAAAAAATTTTTCTCCAGTGGCCCAGAAATTTAACATAGGAAGGAAACCACTTCTCCCTTCATTTCTTACTTCTCTAACTGTATATTTTTCTTAACTTTTCTTGATGATAACTTACCAATTATTCTGTTTGAACACGAAGAAACCAAATAAAAAAGTAATAATGAACTGTGGACAGGCCATTATTATCAAACATCATATCAAAATATTAATGCCACCTGGAGTCTTCTCATTTAGATTTGAGATATATATTATAAATACATATGAAGATATATGAAGATAGATACAGTAAAGTGATAAAGCCTTGATTTCTCCTACCACTAGAATAGGTGTTACCCAGGTTGCTCCTAAATGCTTGTAGACTCATAAAATAAAGTCTTTTAGGTTCATGGTTGCAGCATTTCTAGATGAACAAGCTAAAACATTAGGTTTTTAAAATAAAATTTAGCCTGAAAATCTTGATTTTAAATTTAAGTCTATCATCCCTGTCTAAGAGGCTCATAATAGACAGAGGTAGATAACTCATATTTGGAAAAGGTATGGAGCATGTGTTCAGGAATTTTTTCTGCTGTGTTGTAATTGCCAAAGACAAGGTCTCCAGGGAAGAATGATAAGATCCAGAAATGACTTTCCAAAATGTACACAAAGAAGAAGCTGAATCGAAGGAAGTAGTTTTTAGTAACAGAATGAATTCTTCAAGTTGTGAGATGTATTTTAATATATATGTTGAAAAAATTGGTTGCAAAATCTTATAAACACACACTTTTTTTTATTAACATCTTTCTCATGTTTAGAATATAGTAAATGAGTACGAGGATATAAATGTAATTTTTGTAGTCCCCTAAATTTTTATCTGATGTACTATTTGTTTGCATCTTCTAGAATTTTTTCCCTTACCTTTTAATCAGTCTTTTTACTGCTCCCTCAATTACCAGCTTTAATAAGAAATTAGTACCGTTGCAATATTTTCTAACTTGAGCCTATCTCAGTGGAACTATGTATCTGAAATGTCTGATATATAGCATATATTTTAAGAAAGTGTAAAGGCTAACATATAGAGTAGTCTCACATGTGCATTAAAACAGAATGTTGAAATGGAAGTAAACAAGGAGAAAAATGCATATTCAACAGTTGTCAACTTATATTTATTGACTCTTTTGTTATACTGGGCATGACCATCTTAGATAAAGGGATGTGAAAAGGGAGAAGAAAATTATATATATATATATATATATATATATATATATATATATATATATATGCCTTTATTTGATGCAAAAGGGTGATACTATGTGTGTAGAGGTATGAGGGGGTCAGAAGAAGGAGGACCACTAAACATGTTTCTCATTCATTTATACATTTCTTTAACTGAAGAGAATTTCCTATAGATACTGGGTTTTGAGGAAACTCACAAAGAATGAAAGAAATTTTGTTCTTTAGCTAATTGCATGAAGAGATACTAATTAAATACATGCAGTGCATGATCTTGGGATAGAAAGGAGAAAGAAGAGCAGAGTCATGGAAGAAATGGGGCAGGGTCTACTTTCTTGATTAAAGAAGAAATAGCATCTGTCCAAGCAGAAAGAGAAAAGAAACCATTAGAATATAAATACAGGCATACCTCAGAGATACTGTGGGTTTGGTTCCAAACCTCCATAATAAAGCAAATATTGCAATAAAATGAGTCAGGTTAATTTTTTGGTTTCCCAGGGTATATAAAAGTTATGTTTACACTATACTGTGGACTATTAACTGTGCAATAGCATTATGTCTGAAAAAATCATGTACATACCTTAATTTTAAAATACTTACTTCATTGCTAAAAAATGCTAACGAACATCATGAGCCAGTTGTTATCTTTTTGCTGGTGGGGGGTCTTACCTTGATGTTGATGGGCTGCTGACTGAGTAGGGTGGTGGTTGCTGAAGGCTGGCGTGGTTGTGGCAATTTCTTAAAATAAGACAAAAATGAAGTTTGCCACATTGATTGACTCTTCCTTTCACAAATGATTTCTCTGTAGCTTGCAGTGCTGTTTGATAGCACAGTAGAATTCCTTCAAAATTGGAGTCAGTCCTCTCAAACCCTGCTGCCGTTGTATCAACTAAGTTTCTATGATAATCTCAATCCTTTGCTGTCATGTCAACAATCTTCAAACATCTTCATCAGAAGTAGATTACATCTCAGAACACGACTTTCTTTGATCATCCATAAGAAGCAACTCATCCATTCAAGTTTGATGGTGAGATTGCAACAATTCGGTTACATGTTCAGTTTCACTTCTCATCTCTAGCTACGAAAGCGCTATGCCGTTGTCCTCCAAGATAAGGCTGTTTGGTCTGCATTGAAAATCTGTCGTTGAGGGGCGCCTGGGTGGCTCAGTCATTAAGCGTCTGCCTTCAGCTCAGGGCGTGATCCCGGAGTTATGGGATCAAGCCCCACATCAGGCTCCTCCGCTAGGAGCCTGCTTCTTCCTCTCCCACTCCCCCTGCTTGTGTTCCCTCTCTCGCTGGCTGTCTCTCTCTGTCAAATAAATAAATAAAAACTTTAAAAAAAGAAAAGGAAAAAGAAAATCTGTCGTTGAGTGTAGCTACCTTCCCTGATGATCCCGGCTAGATCTCCTGGAGAACTTGCTGCAGCCTCTACGTCAGCACTTGCTCCTTCACCCTGCACTCTTCTGTCCCAGAGATGACTTCTTTCTGTAAATCCACTACCCTCTGCTGGCTTCAAACTTCTGCAGCTTCTTCACCTCTCTCAGCCTTCACAGAACTGAATAAAGTTAGGGCCTTGCTCTAGGTGAGGCTTTGGCTTAAGGGAATGTTGTGGCTGGTTTGGTTTTTCTATCCATACCAATAAAACTTTCTCTGTATCGGCAATAAGGCTGTTTTGCTTTGTTATTATTCATTTGTTCAGTGAAGTAATACTTGTAATGTCCATCAAGAACTTTTCCTTTGCAGTCACAGCTTGGCTGACTGGCGCAAGAAGCCTAGCTTTCAGTGTAGCTCGGCTTTCAAAATGCTTTCCTCACTAAGCTTCATCATCTGGTTTTTGTGTGGTTTTTTTTTCCATCAAAATTAAAGTTGTACTCTTTATTTTTTTTCATCATATAATCAGTATATTTTTATATGTAGACTAAACATCTGGGTGGTTGAATTTTTTTTATAATAATTTTTATTATGTGATGTTAGTCACCATACAGTATATTGATTTAAAGTGAGAGACATGTGACTTCCTTTCACCTGAATGCTTAGAGGCCATTGTAGGGCTATTAATTGGCCTAATTTCAATACTGTTGTATCTCAGGGTATAAGGAGGCCCAAGAAGAGAGAGAGATGGGGGAACAACCAGTCAGTGGAGCAGTGAGAAAATACACATTTATCGATTAGGTTCACCGTGGGGTTTGTGGTGCCCCAAAATAATTACAATAGTAAAAGCAAAGATCACTGATCACAAATCACCATACCAAACACAGGAATAATGAAAACATTTGAAATATGACAGGGATATATATATGATACAGAGGCACAAAGTGAGCAAATATTGCTGGGAAAGTGGTGTCAGTAGACTTGCTCGATGCAGGGTTGCCACAAACCTTCAATTTGTAAAAAAACAAAGAACACAGTATCTGTAAAGCACAATAAGGCAAAGTGCAATAAAATGAGGTATGCTTATAAATAAAATGTCCAGAGATATTTCCAGGGAAGAGATAAGTGTGGGAATTATTGCATTATTGGAATACATTATAGGTCTCCTTATGTGCCTTCCCCAAATTAAAAGTTGTAAAAGTCGTCTTGGTTTCACATAAAGGAAAAGTGTTATATGTTAATTTATAATCGCTATTAATCATTTCTTCAAATACCAGTATTACAAACACGCATTATGTTTATCGTGAGCACTCTATTTAAAGCTACAGCAAAATCAGTTTTTAAAAATCAAGCAAATAAAAAATGATGAGTCTGCTTTGTTCCTAGGCTTGCTTCTCTTTTAGTTTACTTCTTAAAATCCTTCTAACAACTCTTCCAGTAAATAATAGTCCAGTTTCCTACAGGAAAGATTTATATTAAATATTCATTCAAATTCAAAACAAGACGTTTAACAAAGATTCCCAGAACAGTTCATCAAAATCCAAATAGATGGATTCCTTAGCTCAAATTTGTAGTATGCCAATTGGCTAGAGTATTTAGATGATGTCCTCTCCCCACCTTCACCTCATGGAGGAAGACCAGCTGGCCTACAGACACTCATCCTGTGTAAGCACTGGAGGATGGGAGCTTTCTGCTCTTCCCCTACACCCAGTTAATAGACTAGCCCTTTGAGATAGGTCAGCGAAAATCTGAGAAAATACAGAGCAGAAATAATAATGGCATTAGAGATGGTTGTTCTCAACCAGGTGGGATTTTGCTTCCCAGGGGACATTTCCAAAGATCACAGCCTGGGGGAGGGAAATACTACAGGCATCTAGGTAGAGGAGGGATGTGGTTAAATAGCTGCACGGGACAGCTGCATACAACAAAAGCTATCTGCTAATAGTGCAAGTGTGAGAAACCGTGACATAAGCTCAACAGTATCTCTCTTTTTTCCCTTCTTGGGGCCTTCCCAGCCTCTACTGAAATGGGTTGTCTGTTCAAATTCTGGGGCAGACCAGTTGCCACCAATGAACACCCTCAAAAGATCTGAATCCCTGGTAAGAAGGACAAGATGGTGGAATAGAGGGGGAAATCTTCCTCCCCAATATAAAGGAAATAACCTTACTAAAAAATTAGTAGTTTAATTTAAAATATTGCAGCACAAAAATATTCAGGTATATTTAAAACTTCCAAGAAAGGTAGTCCATTGCAGTAAATACTACCCTTCACCCTCACAGAGATGTTTATTAGTATAAATGTATATGCCTCCTCTTAAAAGCTAACCCAAATTTTTCATTTAATGTCCTCAATGGAGAAGCCTGGCAGTTGTTTAATCACTACTTACCTTTCTTTTCACCGAAACTAATTATGTATAGCCATCTCTTGTTTTAAACCCCCTCCTATTAGGTTGAACATATGAAATTGCCACTTTTCTAGGTCATAAATGGGGCCAAATATTAGCAGTTTCATATGGTTCAACCTAATACTTCAAAATTTTCTCTCTCTGAATTTTGTTAAGTACTAGATCCAGACCCAGAGTGTGGTTGTTACTGATTGAAAGATTGCAGTTTGCATATACCTCAACCTAATTTAAAGATTAGACTTTTAAAAATAGTACTATCCATCTCTCAAGACCCCCATAAATTCATAATTCATCTTCAGGTCCTTTTCAGTCATGGTCACTCATGGCGTCTTCCCTTAATTTATTTGATTATGTTGTCTTCTCCTTAGCTATGTTACTTAACTTTTATTTCTTTTTCTTTCCCACCAACTCCCATTGAATCTTTGAAGCATCAAATCAGTTTGCAAACTCAATGTCAGAACTTGTTATCCACCCAGATAAAAGAAAGCTACAGCTGCTGTGACAGACCCCAAACTTTTTCACTGTTTCTTCTGACATTGACATTAATATGGCAAGGTCTTTGTGAGGATTCTCTGCTGCCCAGGTTTGTGGTTTGAAGACCATGCCGAGATCCTTTATATGCACAGTTTTCTCCCTTCTGTGATAACAAAGCAGAAGGATCACAGCCAGCACCTAGATAGATGTTGAAAAAAATGAAATGACAGTTACTAGGTTTCATGCCTCTAACACATTTTCTAATCCCATTGCACGTTCTTAAACTTTTCTGTGTTAAAGGGAAATTTCTACAGAAAATGAGAAGCCTTTTATTTCATGCCTCGCAATCCTAAGCACTATACCATTTTTATCATTTAACCGGAAGTTATGAACTCTTTATAATGAATACCAAGTTTGTATCATTTCACTTTTGTACTATCTAAGATGTTTTAGACATTATCCATGGTGGTCAGATTCATGTGGACATATTTAGGGGGGGAAATACTTAAGTGTTAGTATTATCTGTGCAGTCCCTTCTTTGCTGTGGTGATAGAATCATTTTTAGGCTTCTCTGCTGTGTTGGTGTGTACCTCAGCATCCCTATTCTAAAGAAGCCTTCATAATAAATTATCCATGCAAATGCCTGTATTTTCTGAGATTTCTTTTTTGTGACGTTTATAAATAACAAATGCTTTTTAACCCTTTGGTATGTGTAACATAGCACATACTGGTCAGTGTTTTGAATAGGGTAGTAGCTGTACTATACAAAGCATTCTTCAGTCCCTAAGCAAGAAATTATCTTGCCATTGTTTAGATCCTGTGCACGAGGGTAGAGTTGTTTCAGTTAGTTTTTGCTCCATAACAAATTAATCCTGAAACATAGAAGAATAAAACAACTGTCTGTTTAACAACAAATGTGAGTGGGCAATGCGGGCTGAGATCCACCATGCAGTTGTGGTTGGGCTCCTTCATGGCTGGTTAGAGGACTGAGGAAATTGTGCTAGGTCTCTATCATCAGTAAGGTGGCTAGGGGATCTACAGTGTTCCAAGAGGGAGATTAGAAGGCATTCCATTTGAGGCTAGGCTCAGCACTGGCACAGTTTCACTTTCACCAAATTCTTCTAGCCTGTGCAAGTCAAGGCCAGCCCTGATTCAAGAGTTGAAGAAATACATTTCACCTTTTGGTGGGAGAAGCTGTAGAGTTACTTTGCAAGGTGGTGTGCATATACAGGGATGATCGGAGAGCCACAAGCATTTTTCCCATTTACCACAAGGTCTTTCTCTTGTTTGCAGTTAGGTGAGTGTGACTGTTCATTCAATATTTTTTTTTTACTATAAGGTACTATCTCTTCCCTTGTAAAAACACACTCAGTGGTTAATACAGGAGATGTTGTATTTCTGTTTCTGTATGTACAATATTTCTGTTGTACTTTCCAATTTGTAATGGGAAGAATAGAAGAATAAATAAAAGTCCAGGCCAAGGTACCTTCATACACTCAACAAATATTTACTAAAGCACCAGCTCTGTGCTAGGCTGAGGATATAGCAATGAACAAAAAAGGCAAAAGCCCCTCCCAACACCGATCTCTTATTCTAGATGTTGGCATCATGATATGTCATTTCACAAGGTAGTAACCGCCAATGATCAGCTCACTTGTAGCATGTAACTGTGTTGAGTTTTCGTCCTTGCGATTTGCTCCATCAGTAGCTGCAGTCTTAACTGGAGTTCACTAAATCAGTCACAAAGACATTCGTATATCCTGGCAAAAATGAAATATCTCTGCCTACTTTTGTTTTGGTCTCAAGGCGAATATATGTCTTTCTTCCGTGATCACCATATTGATGGGCTGATATGTGTTTGTAAGATGGTTAAGTAGGGTTAAAGATACAGCTTGTGGCTTATGGAACAGAGCTGAGTTAACGGGCCCTTTGGAGAAATAACCCCAAGACCTTGGCTTCATTTGCAGCCTGTTCTAGCCAACTGAGATCCCTGCCAATTAGGAGGGTTCCCTAGAGAGAGACTCGGAGAGCATCAGCATAAATTTAAATTCTGGACCCCCAAGTATAGTTTCCAAAAGAGCTTTCTTGTCCTTTGCTAATTACAAAGTAAACATTTCTCCAGCAAAAAGACACTTCCTCCTTTCATGCTTCTGTCCTCCTCCCCACCTCCCTAATACAGCCACTCCTTGAAACTGCTGGTGTTGCTGAAACCTCTTTGGCAGAGAAGACACACAACATTTGAAGGCACAAAAGAATTATTCTTTCCGTAGATCATTATCTTGTCCTCTTTTTATCTACTCCAGCAACTTCTTCATGGAAGCATTACAGAGTAACTTTGTAGATTGTTAAGGCCTTGCAGAAAGGACTCAGGCCTCCCAAGAGGTGTGATCAGGCAAATACAGCCAGATTACAATTAAATCCTGTGACATCACTGAAACAGAAACATTCTCAAACTTGTTTACATTAGAACCATATCATGTTTAGCATCATGAATGGAAATGCACCTCTTAAATGGTTTAATCTTTACACACTGCTGTCAAACCAGACCCCAAATAAGATGAGGTATAATTTTTAATGATAGACAAATCCAAACCTAAAGTTTTTAGCACGGTATCTGGCACCAGTGGGCTATTATTATTAACATGTACAAAATGGATATATAATGCAAAGTCATCAAAACATCTTAATCCACTGTTTCTGCTCCCTTCCATGTATATTTCTCTTTCCATTTCATCTTCAATTCATTTCCTTTTACTTTTTGTGTAAAGTACCCCATTTCTCATGTCCTACATTGAAAATAGTTTTCTATGCTTTTTCTTTCTCTCAGTTTCTTCAAAAACATTATTTGCTAATATAGGTGATTATTTCTCTAACAGAAAAACAGTATATTAATATATATATCCCCCATTGATAAATCCCTTTTCACTAAGCTCACTGTTACCCCATCTCTATTTGTCAGGACCTTTTAGTTAAAAATGACAGGTTTCAAATTACTTTAAGCAAAAAGAAAACTATTGGCTTTAGGCACAGTTTGCTTCAAAGTGCTCAAACAATATCATTTGGGTCTTTCTCATCATTTCAACTCATCCTGCTTCTGTCTCTCTCTGTTTATTGGCCTTGCTCTCCTCTGCTGCAGCACTTCTCTCTACTCAGGAGGAAGCTGGCTCTGGGCAGTCTTAATTCTATATCCACATTGCTCTCAATCCAAAAGGATAGCGTGCTGTCCCTTTTAGTGTTCATTCATGCATTCTCAGTAAGGGACTCAAATTGACCCTGCTTGGGTCACACATCCATCCCTTTGAACCAATCACCGGCCATGAAACTGGAGTCCTACAATTGGTCCTCCTGAGTTACATGACCACCCTTGAAGCCAAGGGACATGTGGGCCATTTTGAGTGATAGTTCTACCTAGAAATAAGGATGCTAGGCTGACAAAACAACAGATATAAATTACCTCCCTCCAAAAAATAAATTCAAAATTTTAAAAATTGAGTTTATACTCTTTTACAGGGTAATCCCTGCCCAATATTATTTATTGGGGGGGGGGGGATTTAAGTGAGAAAGAGTAAGTTCTTCACCCTCTCTTTAAGTTCCTCTCCCTTTGTTTTAGACTAGAGAAGCATGATCAGCATAATACTAATAATATTTTAATTTAACTATTCTTTTTCTGATTTCTCTGGTTTTCTGGAAACCATTTCTCCAGTTTTATGTAAGTAAAGTGGCTCTGAAATGAATAGAAAAAGAAGCCACAACTCCTGTTGAGTGGTTCCTGGGATTGATTTGTGCAAGCTTAAGTAAAGACGTGTCCATTTCCATTTCTAGCTGCTGAGTGTTCTGTGTGAAATGTACCAGTGTGGGTAATGACCTTTTGCTTGATTATACACCAGGTCACTGGAACTTTAAAATTAACTCAAACCTAATTACTGAACTCTTGTGTTTATATTGTGTATACACCACCAGGTCATAACTCTAGCCTCTGTGAGCCCAGACTGCCATAATTGAGAAATAAGCCTTGTAAATGGTTGTTTTGTTTATTTGTTGTTTCTGCTGGAAAAGCCTGCTTTTCTTATTTTTTAAAAGGATCAGATTTAGGAAAGAGTTTCTGAACAGAGCCCAGTTACATTTTATATCTCCATGCAAGACATGTACACTTCTAAATAAGATATTCTTTTATTTTTGCATTACATGAAATTTAATGTCTAGAGGCACACTGCTGCTTATTTTTCACTATATTTTGAATAATACCACATTTTAGGCAAGAAAATAGCAACATACTAAATGGGAAATATGAGTAATTGCAAATAATTCCAAAAATAAGACCTAAAATATATGCATACTTGGGATCAGTAGTTAATATCTA
The DNA here is from genome assembly GCF_023065955.2 of Ursus arctos. Taxonomy (NCBI): domain Eukaryota; kingdom Metazoa; phylum Chordata; class Mammalia; order Carnivora; family Ursidae; genus Ursus; species Ursus arctos. Next base: position 35,187,288 of record NW_026622797.1, on the reverse strand, counting down.
ATCAATTGCAACCTTATTATCCTAATTGACAGAAATAATAACCTAGTTTTCCATAATGTAATTAGTAGAATGCTCATTGGATAGCTAATTATTTTATGGAATATGTATTTATGATAGTGAAATGTCACTCAGAATAATAAATACATACTGTGAACATCTGGTATGATGCATGTCATATCCAACCAACACCAAAATCCTAAAGGGATTTGTTTTCTTTCAAATTTTGTTTGTTTCAATAGCTAAAACACAGCTTACCAAAGGATTTCATGGGCAAACCTCCGGTGGATTCACACTTGTGCAATCTATCAAATTTTGTTTTGAATTGGGTAGGAAAAGGGAGTTTTTATATTTAATTTCTCTCCCTCAGCCCTTTTGGCTTCCTACCATGTTTGATGCCTTTAGTGCCTCTCCTCCTGCCTTCTCATCCTTTCCACCCTGCAGACTTCAATTTTCCAAGAATCGTTTCTTTTCATGTTCACAGAATTCAAAATACACTGTTGAATACTTGCAATGTCAGCTTGGTGAAGTAAGAAAGTACTGCAACAGTCAGGAAGGCAGAACCATCTCAGTTCAACTCTAGACTTGCTGTTTATTTGGGGTTTTGCTTAGTTTTCACAAAAGCATTGTTTTTTAATATCACTAATGGTATACATGCTACATTATGTATACACAGAATAATGGCATATACACCAATGTACTGTAGTGGTGTAATAGATAGTAAAATTTGTTCCTGTTTACCCTTACTGCCATAATAAAAATCTCTATAATGTTAATGAACTGATGCACTCACTTTCCATCAAACATAAAAGAGCTGGAATACATCATTGTATTTAAAATACAGATACTGAAACCACAGTACCCGTGTGCAAATCTCAGTTGTGTTTTTAACTAACTCTATAACTTTAAGCTAATTATTTAGACTTTGTAAACCCCATTTTCCTCATCTGGAAAATGGGGATGATAATAGTAACCTTATTGCAAAGTTATAGTGAGGAGTTAATGAGTGTGTAAGAAACTCTTAGACTTGTATCTGGCACATGGTAAGCACTCAATAATTGTGAGGTCTAACATAAAATGGAGTTCCAAACATTGGTTGGGTAAATCAAAGGATGTGCACATTTTAAATATTAATGTACTCTCCCAGATTATTTTTCCAAAAGGTTTTAACAGTTCATGTCTGCAGTACATCAGAAATGCCTATTTTTTTTTTATCTTTGCCAGAAATGGATGTTGTTAGTCCTTCAAACTCTTGCCAATCTGATGAGTTAACAGTGATATCCTCTTGTTTAATTATAGGCATTTTTCTGACTACTAGTAAGGATAATCACATGGTTATTGGTTATTTCGATTTCTGTAGGGCACCTATTTCTATGTTTTGCCCATTCTTCTATTGAGTAATTTCTGAATCAGTTATAGGAGCTGTTTGTATGGTAGAAGTATTAACCTTTTGTCATGTGTATAGCAAATATTTTTTTCTTTCTTTTTTTTTTTTTTTTTTGGAAGATTTTATTTATTTGACAGAGAGAGACACAGCGAGAGAGGGAACACAAGCAGGGGGAGTGGGAGAGGAAGAAGCAAGCTTCCCGCTGAGCAGGGAGCCCAATGCGGGGCTCGATCCCAGCACCCAGGGATCATGACCTGAGCCGAAGGCAGACGCTTAACAGCTGAGCCACCCAGGCGCCCCTGAAAGTAGGATCTCAAAGATGTATTGGTACCCCCATGTTTATAGCAGCATTATTCACAATAGCCAAAAGATAGAAGCAACCCAAGTGTCCATCAACAGATGACTGGATAAACAAAATGTGGTGTATACACTTACAGTAGACTATTATTCAGCCTTAAAAAGGAAGGAAATTCTCCATGGAATGAAAGGGTGGTTCAACATCTGCAAATTAATTAACATGATGTACAGCATTAACAAAATGGAGGATAAAAATCATATGATCATCTTAGTAGATGCAAAAATCATTTGACAAAATGCTTTATGATAAACCTCTTATGATAAACCATTTATGATAAAACCTCTCAACGAAGTGGGTATAGAGGGTATACCTCAACATAATTAAGGCCGTATATGACAAGCCCACAGCTAAAATTAAACTCAACAGTGAAAAGCTGAAAGCTTTTCCTCTAAGGTCAGGAATAAGACAAGGATGCCCACTCTCGCCACTTTTATTTGTCATAGTATTGGAAGTACTAGCCAGAACGGTTAGACAATAAAAAGAAATAAAAGCCATCTAAATTGGAAAGAAAGAAATAAAACTTCACTGTTTGTGGATGAGATGATTTTATATATAGAAAATTTTAATGAATACACCAAACAAAGCAGTTAGAACTAATAAATGAATTCAGTAAAGTAGCAGAGTACAAAATCAGTATACAAAATTCAGTTGCATCTCTATACACCAACAATGAGCTATCAGAAAAAGAAATTAAAAAATAATCCATTTACAATTGCATCAAAAAAGAATAAAATACCTAGACATAAATTTAACCAAGGAGGTAAAAGACCTGTACACTGAAAACTATAAGTTATTGATGAAAGAAATTGAAGAAAACAGAGAAATGGAAAGATATTTCATGCTCATGGATTGGAAGAATTAATATTGTTATAATGTCCATATTACCAAAAACAATCTATATATTCAATCCAATGCCTATCAAAATTCCAATGATGTTTTTCACAGAAATAAAACAAACTTATCCTAAAATTTGTATGGAACCACGAAAGATCCTGAGTAGCCAAAGCAATCTTGAGAAAGAACAAATATGTGGGCATCATGTTCCCTGGTTACAAACTATACCACAAAGCTATAGTAATCAAAAGAGTATGGTATTTGTATAAAAACAGACGCACAGACCAGTGGATCAGAGCAGAGAACCCAGAAATAAATCCACACACACACATGGTCAATTAATTTATAACAAAGGATGCAAGAATATAAAGTGGGGAAAGGACGGTCTTGTCAATTAAGTGGTGTTGGGAAAACTGGACAGCCAGATGCAAAAGAATGAAACGAGACAACTGTCCTATACCACACAAAAGAACTAACTCAAAATGTATTAAAGACTTGAATGTAACACCTGACACCCCTAGAAGAAAACATAGTTGTTAAGTTACTTGACATCAGTCATGGTAATAAATTTTTGTATCTGACTCCAAAAGCAAAGACGACAGCAACAAAAATAAACAAGTGGGATTACATCAAACTAAAAAGCTTCTGCACAGCAAAAGGAACCATCAATCTACAAGGCAATCTACTGAATGGGAGAAAATATTTTCAAATCATATACCTAATAAGGAATTAATATCTAAAATGTAGAAGGAACTCATACAACTCAATATATAAAGAACTCATGCAACCCTATTCAGGGGATCTGAATAGACATTCATTCAAAGAAGATATACAGATGGCCAAGAGGCACACAAAAAGATGCTCAACATCACTGATCGTCAGGGAAATGCAAATCAAAAACCACAATAGATGTTACAATGACACCTATTAAAATGGCTAGTATCAAAATAACAAGAAATAACAAGTATTGGCAAGGACAGGGAGGAAAGGGGACCCTCATGCACTGTTGGTGGGAATGTAAATTAGTGCAGCCGCTACGGAAAACAGTATGGAGTTGCCTAAAAAAATTAAAAATAGAACTACCATATGATCCAGCAATTCCACTTCTGGGTATTTATCTGAAGAAAATGAAAACACTAACATGAAAAGATGTATGCACCCCCATGTTTATTGCAGCATTATTTACAACACACATGGTGGAATACTACTCAGCCATAAGTAAAGAATGAAATCTTGTCATTTGCAACAACATGGCTGATGGATGGAACTTGAGGGAATTATGCTAAGTGAAATAAGTCAGAGAAAAACAAATACCATATGATTTCATTTACATGTAGAATCTAAAAAGCAACTAACCAAACCAAACAACAAAAATCATAGATAACAGAGAACAGAATGGTGGTTGCCAGAGGGGTGGGGTTTGGGGAGTAGGCAAAGCAGGTGAAAGGGATTAAGAGGTACAAAATTCCAGTTATAAAATAAATAAGTCATGATGCAATGTACAGCATGGTGACCTCAATAATATTTGAGAGCATACTTCAAAGTTGCCAAGAGAGTAAATCCAAAAAGTTAACTTAGTATGGTGACAGATGGTAGCTAGGCTTGTTGTGATGATCATTTCATTATGTATACAAATATCAAATTGCTATGTTGTACACCTGAAACCAATATAGTGCTATGTGTCAATTATACCTCAATTTAAAAAAATTTTAAAGGAAGGAAATTGGCACATTCTACAACATGGATGAACCTTGAGGACCCAATGCTAAGTGAAATAAGCCTGTCACAAAAAGACAAATACTGTATGACTCCACTTATATGAGGTGGAGTAGTCAAATTCATTGAGGCCAGAAGTAGAATGGTGGTTGCCAGGGAGTTGGGATAGCAGAGAATCAGGAATTGTTATTTAATGGGTACAGAATTTCAGTTTTGCAAGGCAAAAAGATTTCTGGAAATGGATGGTAGTGATGGTTGCACAACAATGTGAATGTACTTAATGCCACTGATCTATGCACTCAAACATGATTAAGATGGTAAATTTTCTGTTATGTGCATTTTAGTGCAATGTAAAATAATTAAAAATGCAGAAGTGCCCATATTGAAGTAGGGCTAACTAACCAATAGCCATGTGTTGGAGTTCTCTATAGGAAGTCATTAAACAAGGTGGTTTATGAAATCTCTTTTACGTTTTTCAGTTAGATTCAGGTAAAATCTGAACTTGACATTGCTATGGACACTTTACTAGAGTAAAGCACAGTATTTTTTCTTAGGAAAATTGCTTGAATCTTGGAAAGAAAAAATACTTCAGTGTGTCCCCCAGTGTGTGTCATGCAGAGGTTATGTCAGACATCTTAAAGTGTATTATGTTGTAGCTGTAAGATGTTGCAGGGTGGCAAGAAATAAGTAGCTATGAACACTAGCTCTTTCAGGAAGTACTAACATGATGGGCTTTGTAGTTGTCTGTTTCTTGATTCTTCCTCAAATTTGTATTCACTTTTACTAATTTATAGAAGTGTAGCTTCCATCTGAAGCAGCAAAACTATGGAAAAGAGACATTCCCAACACATACGCTTTTACACATAACCTTTAACTCGTAATAAATGTATGGCACTGGATCATTTTGAACATCTTTCCCTATTATTGGTCCCACCCAGTCCCCTGGCACAATGCTTTTTTCAGGATTTCTGTCATTTATCTCTCCTTTTTTTGATTGCTAAACGCATAATCTAAAATACTAGGTTGCAAATCAGCCTAAACTTGGCTAGGAGCTTAGGAACACTTTTTATATAAACTCTAAGGAGGTCAAATTTAGAAAAATCTCAGCTGCTGTACTTGGATCCCATGAGCCACTGACCATTTATAATTAATATTAATAAATGGCAGATGACAGATGTTTATTGCTTAACTAAAATTGTGTGTGCAATACTAAACTTTTAAAAAATAAGTTAGTTTAAGACCCAAAGGACTTGCATATATATATTTGGAATAATGAAAAGAATAAAACTACCACCATGTGATCCAGAATCCTCTAACTACAAACACCCAAAGTTCCATAGGAAACATAAAAATATTTTTAATTCAACATATTAAAGCATTGGGTTGCCATGAAACGCTATTCCTTCACATTTAAATGCCTGTTTCACAAGCATTTCTCTGGAAAGGAGGCTTATGGATCATTAATATGTTCTTAACTATCAATCTCACAACCTAAAACCAAATTGTTTAACATGAAGAGCTCTTAAATCAGAAGTTTTAAAAAAGTAATATCAAAATTCTGAGTTAGTTTAAATCCTTATATTCCATGGAGCCTCATTAAATAATATAACAACTGGAAGAGAATTTATTCACCTCTGTATGCTAGAGAGTTAGGACACAGGAGTTCAGTTATCTAGTTATATTATTCTGGGAACCTGATAAGATGATTAAAATAGAGATGAGACTTCTAGTTTGAAGAAGGAAAAAATGGCTTTCCAGGGGAGTTACAACTGACCAAAAATCATGTCACAAAAAGGCAAAAGACAGGAAAATAATTTGCTTAAATTGTAGTCCTTACTCAAATCCAATAACCAAATCCATTGACATGGATCCTTTCCAATTGGGTTGTATTTAATAAAATGATTTGTCTCAACCTTGGCAGTTCTGTGTAATTAGCTCATGTAGTCCTTTAAATATTCTGGGCATCTCTGCACTGTTGTTATCAACTCCATTTTTAAAATGAGGAAGTTGAGGCTTTGCGTGTGAGTAGTTGACTTAAAATCACACAGAGTTAGTGGCAGACACAGGACTCAAAGTCAGACCTGATGCCAAGTCTAGTGATATTTCAAGTTACTGAGGTAAAAACTGTTGAAAACTACCTCAAGAGTGTTAGCTAGTGGATAAATGAATCAAGATTAGGACATGGATCTTTTATCTATTAATCCAACCTTCATTCCATGCTGTCCCTTTCCAACATTCCTGCCACATGGTCAAGAGGATCATTTATTTCTATCTGTCTGACCTTTTCTAATTATACCCACCACACATGTTTTTGGCATTAGCCATTATTTCTTATTATTGTCCTTTTGTTGCTGATAAAATTGAGAATGTTCTATTTCTACCACCAAATTTGCTAAGTCTTTCTGTTTTACAAACATTCTGTTGTTCATAGAACAAGCTTGAACGTAATGAGGAAATTGGCCAGTGATTCTCCTTTTGCTTCAAATCACACTAAGGTCTTAAAGCCAAATGGTTTTTGCAAATTGTCAACATCACATTCAAACGCAGTAAATGGTTATGTGAGCAGCATCATGTTGTCTAAACAAAGACACTATCAGTCAATAGTGTCAGTAACATTCAGGCTCTAAGAGCTTTGTGCAATTTTCACAGGGTTATGTTTAAATATGGATCCTAATAAAGATCCTCATTTGGCTTTTTAAAAGCTTATGAACATCAGTACCCCATTCAAATACACTAAAATAGCATTGAAAACATAAAATGAAATTTACTAAAAAATGCATTTCAAAGGTTCAGATTTTTGACTCAACTTACAAAGTATGTATGGTCTCCCAAGTGTTGTGTGAATCAGTGGATATGCCAGACATGGAGCAAAGTTCCCACCCCAGGAGGCTTCCAAGCCTGAAGCAAGATCGAAGTGGATAGAGTTCCAAGATAGAACACGAAGTGCATGTTTGAATAAAGTAGATGCGGCATGACTTTTCGTTTGTTCTTTGAGAACTCACGACGATACGGAAAAATCACTTGCTGCTCTCACTTGCAGTAGACATCTGCTGAAGGCACTTGAGATTGAGGCTCAGGAAATGGTGCAAGATTTTTTTCTAGAATGTAATAACTTAATTTTGGGAACTGGTTGTTAATCGAATGAGAATTTTGTTCTTGCATTATAAATGTGCAGCATGTTCACCCATGCAGGGCAGCAGAGTGCAGTAAGCTATTTATAAAAAGATGGGAGCCCTTATTTCCTCCAGTAGTATTATTAATACCTGTTTACAGCCTTTAGTTTGGGCTGTCAAAGAACAGCCCATTTCTAATGGTGTGTTTGTGATAGCTTGCTTTTGCAAAGGCTTAAAAATTTAAAGAGGCATTTAAATATTGCTTAGACATGAAATTGAATCACAATATAAGCTTAATGGCAAGTTAGTCAGAAACACATGGATATGTTTCCTTTAAATTATATACAGATTTTTGGAATTAAGATGTGGTAAAACCTACTAGTGGTCTATTAAGCCATCTAAAGCACTGGAAACATAATTAGAGATTTTCAAATTCAAGGATGTCCTACTAGAAATAAGAACAAATTGGTGGTTGCCATTTTGGCATTGCTCGTGTATTTTTACAAACACTTCATTTAGCCTAGTGTTGGAATAGTGGATATGCTTCCATCAGGAAAAGACCAAGAGGTGTGAAGAGGGCAAAAGAAACTTGAAATGTTAAGAAATGATGGCAATAGTTATATATGAAACTGCTTCTATGCTGGATTTTGTTTGGTTGCTGTTCTCCTTATGGGAAGACGTCCTATGGCTTTTCGGGTTGACTACACTGCCACCATATTCTCTAGAACCATTAGGATGGAACTAGTCTTCATATTTCTCAAAGTTTAAACATGTGTGTGCTGCATAGTAATTTAAAATAATATGTATGGAGTCAGAGAACTGGAAACATAGTCACCAACACATTTCTTAAAGCCTGTTTTATGATCTATTTGTATTTATTCTCAGCCATACGATAGATTTGCATTTGAAGTACTCAGTAAAATTGTCTTAGGCCAGTTTGCAAGGAAGTCTGACAGAAATAGTGTTCAGATTTATGGGGACGTTTTCTGTCTTTGGGCAGCTTTATCTTACTCTTTAAACTAGCCGTGACATCATGTGAGTAAGGAACTCTTAGACTTCATTCGTTTATATTCCTGACGTTAACCACAAATGCATGAAAATTTATTCAAGCTTAAAACTTTATAGTGCTCATTTCAACATGAAAAGAAGTGATTTCCCCAGTTTATTGAAAGCAATCAATGATCACCTCACTCTTTTTATATTCTTTAATTTATCCTTTAATATATAGATTTTCCAAGTATAAGAGTTATTTATTAATCTGTGGTCATTTATTGATTTGTGGTTTTAGCCCTATATTTGTGTTTCTTACCTTCAACTATTTCCATTTGTTTTGTTTTGTTTATTTGTCTAACTTAGAAAATAGAGGTCCTTTATTGGAGGACTTTTATCAAAGTCCCAAAGCACATTATTTAGTTTTTTTCTGGGCAAGGGAGGATATGTATCTTGCTGAATATTGAAAACTCCAGAAATCCAAAGAAGTAAGAGCTTTGCTCATGGGAATTAAAGAATATATTTGAAAGACATTCAGCTGTGTTACTTTCTTAACTTGCATATGGTTAATCTGTTGCTGCCAACTGGATGTTGGTTAGATGACTGCTTCAGTTATCAAATAATACTTCCTTGACAACATTGATTATTTTTGTAAATGCATACAAAGTGCTGGAAGACTTTCTACTTTCTGATAATTTAAACAACCATTTGGTTCAATATTGAATTCTTAACAAACCCTTCTCCCTGACAGTATTGCACAGGCTAACTTTAGAACACATCACAGTCTATTCTAAATCATAGGCTCCAAAATCATGAACTTAAGCTGATTTCTGCATCTCCATATTAGTCTCAGTCTGAAAACTACTAAGAATAGATCTAGTATCAAATCTGGATATTCTTAAAGACTGTATTCTTTTAAGACTGGCTCACCAAATTGGCTAATAATGGTAAGTGAGGACACATTACATTGAATGAGGATATTGTTAACCGTATTCTTTCCAAAATTCATCTTAAATTGTTTCCTTCTAAATAGTGTGTATTTGTCATCAAAAATTATCACTATTATTTTAAAACACTTAAAAAGTGTCCATCTGAAGATGATATGCTCTTGGATTCTTCGTAATGTTAAACAGATGCAGACATAAAGACAAAAGCAAATTCCAGAGTATTTTTGCAGCCATGAAACCACCATTTAAAAAAAAAAGGTTTTTGACCCCAGTGTTACCTTAACATTGTCTTGAGCATTTCATATTTAATTATAGTAGATTACTCACCAATATAATAAATATAGATTTATGAGATACTTTAATGTTCTTAAAACAAATGAAAACCACCCAAGAGGAGCCTTACCAACCCTGAGGTTGTCCAGATTGCATTGGCTAAGATTAAGTGAAAGATCATTCATCTCTAGGAGTCATGCAATTAATCTCAGAGTGGGAGTTAAAGCGATGACTAAGCAGAAAAGGAAGCTGAGGTACAAGCCTGTAACAAAAGGGGTGGGAGCTCCAGTATCAAGAAACTTATTTCCTTTTTTGTGAAGAGACCTAAAATACTTACTCCTTCCCATCAGCTTCTTTGGGTCCTAAAATCCCAGTTCTTTAGGTTAGCTATTTTTCATGACCATTACTAATATGATCAAACAGGTGGAAAAACAAGCTTTATTTAAAAGAGCAAAATGTGTTTTACTGTCTAGGAAGAAAAAAAAAGGCACTTAATCTCAGGAGTCACCGGAAAGTATTTTAGGATAAATTTATGATAATCCAGGGTTTGGACAATGAGAAAGCTCAAGACACAATTTAAAGAAGACATATTCTACTCCACGGTTTAAATATTTATTTAATTTCAGATAAAAGTAAAAGTTCATCTTAAATTAGGTCAGGTGACACCTGTTGCAAAATATGAATTCCTTGTACCTAAATGACTATACTCTTGATAATCCCTATGATTCCCTGGGTCAGCAAATTTTTATCTTCAATAAACACCACTTGCTCCCCCACCTAATCCACAACTATCCTCAAACCTTACATTACAAGCCAAGACTTCTTTTGAACTCGGTCCTTCCTTAATGGTAGAACCTTTCTCCAACTGGGGAGAATCCTGACCCAAAATTGGCCTGCCTTTGGGGTTTTTATGTGATGTGCCATGGCCGATAGCTCATGAAAAGTTACTGCTAAGTCTATTGCTCACGTCAGTGTTCCCACTGGATATTTTGCTCATTTCTTGGGAATTTAAAAGAATAACAAATAACCAACAAATCATCAAAAACTATAACATGTTACCCAATTCTTGGGACTAAGCCAATGAGACTAGAATTTTCTTAAATATCACAAATGTGAATTCTCAGCCTTCCAGCTACCAAATTGCACTAAGTGCTCGCCAATGGTAATTCCATATCTCAGCTGTACAGAAGGGGCACATTCATCTGGTAGCTGTCAGCTCTGAGGTTCTGCTGCCTCCTTAAACCCAGCTGGCTATACTGCCGGCAGGAGCCACATATCTGTCTCAAGACCGCAGAGAGTAGTGCCCTGTCAAAAAGAGGATGTGGATACAGATGTGATCTAGAATTGATTTGAGGTTGACACCAAACGTTCCATGACAGTAATAAGTGCTTGTCCCAAGAACTTAACTCTGTATTCCATTAGAATTATTGATAAGGTGTGAATATAGTACATAACAAACTCTAGGAATGAATAATAAGAGCTGGGTGAAAAACTGAAATGATGGAACAAAAACTGAAAAGTTTGAAACTTGTAAATTGACAAGATTTGCATCTACTTTCTCTCTTTTTATAACTTGAGTGAAAGAGATGAATAACAAAGGGATAACAGACTCACAAGAAGCCAAACTTGTTACAGATGTGTTTGTTCTTTCCTCAAAAGCCAATTATTTAATGGCTGGCCAGGGAAAGGAGTCAGAGAGAGCCAAACAGTGGTCTTTTGTTTTTGTTATTGGGGTTCTGTTGTTGTTTGTTTGTTTCAACAATGGAATAAAATTATGAATTTGATTACACTACTATCAGTCTCAGAATCTGTGGGATACAGTCCTTCTTCAACTCACTTCTGAAATAGCAATGAAGTGTGACATAAACCTGATATTTGTTTAATATTAATAAATATTTACTTAGCTGTTCTTCCAGGACTGCTCATCTTATGAGAGAATCTTTATAGTCACTTTAAATCCAAATTTCAAAATGTTAACTAATTCTATTTCACTATATAGATTTTTAAACAATAGATTATACATTATTATAGTTGACAAATGGAGACATTTTGTAGAGTTTGAGCTAAACCACAACTATAAATGTTACAGACAACTCTTTGAGTTTCCCTGAGATATACAGACAAGCTTCTTAATTAGTTAACTCATAACAAAATGTATGTCTTAAGGCAGTTTTAATTTGAGCCCTATTTTTTACATAATCGTAAAAATAAAAGATAAGTAATATGATTAAACTGGGAGCAACTTAGTTTTAGGTATCTCTTCAAAGAGTTCCCTAAAATGATTGGAAGCCTGACAAATAAAAACATGTTATAAATATGTTCAGTTATAAGTCAGAATTAATAGTGTAGAATATCAGTTTCTTATGAATTTTCAAAGAAAAGTATGCTGGGCTAAAAGTCATCATCCACATGATATAACATTTCTTGCTTTCTATTACATATTATATATAATATAACATGTTCTATTACATTATATATAATTTTAGGCATTTCCAAAGGATGTTTATATTTTGTGAACTTTTATAAATGAAATCAAAAAAATATGTGGATAAACAAAATACATATTGTTCTAGATTTCAACTAGATTTTTTTCACATTATACTTCAAAAGTATGAAAATATTGCTGAGAAAGGAGCATCTGTGTCTTTTCACATATAACTTTTCTTGATTATTTTCTAGGAAGGCAGACTAAACATGCAGGTCTGACATAGTGCAGCATCCCATTTCGATTTCTGGTGAGCTCAGAAGCCTTCACCGGCTGAAAAACGTCCCTGAAAAGGGCAAAACTTTCTGACCTCAGGAGGTTCTGATAGGAAGAACTGAAGCAATGAACACCAAGAGTACAGAAAACATTGGAATAAATTCCCCAAAGTTCTGTAACCACATTGGTGTGGGCGCACGGAGGAAGGCATAATTTCATTCTTAAAGAATCTCCCTGTTTTCACATTCTTTCATTTCTGTTCAAGCTGATCTTGCAGATGATATAGTCCAGATGAATTTCTGCTTAATAGGAACTCTTGTTCACAAATTGACACTGAAAATGCATTCACCATATACATAAAAAATAAAATAGTAAGGACCCATCTTGTTTCACAATTTGGCTTATAATTTATCAGATAGTTCTTAGGAAAAGCATACTTTTGGTTCTCATAAGGGTTGGGCAAAGAGAGGAGGTATGAGCTTTAAAAAATGAGTATGTGTTTCTTTTTGACACTTGGCTGCCTTTGACCAATTTATTATTTTGTATCTGTTATTAGTAAATTCATTTTTTCCAAATTTCCTAGATTAGGGTTTCCAGAAAGGAATTTAAGGTACTTCTGCTCTCTAATGGTCTCTGTAGACAAGTTAGGTGCTGATCATAAGCAAGGTGAACCATTCAGGTAACCTAGAGCATTTGAACAGTAGGATAGCAGTCTTCCGAAATGTCTCTGGCATATATTTATGAACTAAATATAAGAAAACCATTACAAAGTTTGGGCCTGAATTAGTTTTCTCTTGCTGCCATAAGTGACCAAATATTTAGAGTCTTAAACAACACAAATTTATCACCTACAGTTCCATAGGTCAGAGCTATAGTTCTAACACAGGTTTAATCAGGCTAAATCAAGGTGACCACAGGACTGTGTTTCTTTCTGGAGCCTCTAGGTGAGAATCCATTTCCTTGCCTTTTCCAGTTCGTAAAGGTTGCCCACATTTCTTGGCTCAAGGCCCCTTCTTCCATCTTCAAAGTAAAAAATACCAGATTAGGTCCTTCTCACATAGCATCTCTCTGACCCTCCCTTTTGCTTCTCCTAACACTTTTAAGGACTCACAATTAGACTGCACCCACCTGGGTGATCCCAGATAATCACTCCATCTCAAAGTCTGCTGATTGGCAACCTTAATTCCATTTTGCCATATGAAGTAACATATTCACAGCTTCTAGGATTAGGACATGGACATCTTTGCAAAGCTATTATTCTGCCTATCACAAGGCTGTTCCAGTAAAGCAGGTCATACTTCTTGGAAACCTGAAGGGCCCCCAATTTACATAATACTCTCTTAATGGACCCTTGGTAAGTAGTCACCAAGCCAAGGACAAACATTAACTGGCATTGCTCATTTTTATGAAGTGAGCACTCAACAGTGATGATTTTCTTCATGAGAAATTGTTGACAGATTCAGCTAAGTCTGCCCGGTTCTTTCATTATTCTGTCTATGTGTCCCCTCTATCTTCTGCTGATTTAAAGAGGAAAGTTAATCCCTTGAATAAACAGACTAGAAAAATATGACTAAATCTGTCACCCCTTGCTCAGCATTCATGTGTTGTGTGTATTAATCAGAGGACAAATTGGAGCCTAGAATTTGGAAGCTGCATGCAATGGTACCATACGTCTTGCATCCTTGCTGCTCCCAGCTGGAATGATGCGATGACACCATGCTTCATTTAGGACAATTTTATTTAGTAGATCACATCATCACCAGAAAGAAAAGATTTCTTTCCTGAAAATAACATAGAGAAACTGAGAAAGCAATATAATTGTGACAGAGGAAAAGTAGGTCTAATAAAATACCTTGTACTTCTAGAAAATTAGTGTTTATGAATAGAATGGTCATTAAACTCTTCAGTTTAAGCCTTGTGGTGTCACCACTCATCTTGCTCTGTATGATTCTGGCTCTGAACATTCTGTCTAGTCATCCTTTCATTTGATTTTATATATTAAGTAATTACTATATGCCAGGACCTGTGCTAGATGCTAGAAGTAAAAATGATAAGGAAGATATACAAATATGTCTGAGACTCATTTGAGAGTTCATAATTTAATGGGAGAGTTGACTGTAAAAAACAATGGCAAAATAGGTAGACAAGTATGATGTTCTGGGAACAAAGGAGATCAATTGTTATTGGCTCTTACAGAACAATTAGAATTTTTCCAGCTAAAGCAGCTTTCAATTGAGGAGCAGCATCTAAGGCACAAAAGCAAGAAAGAGCGTGATGTGACTAACTAATCATGAGATATATAGTGTGGCGGAAGCAGAATCGAATTAGGGAAAGAAATAATGCTCCATAAAATTTGGGAATACAGGCGCTAGGGAGATTTTTAAAAAACGAGGCTAACGGGAAAAATAGACCAGCACCCTGTGGTCTAAGAAGATAGCCTGTTAGCAAGGTGGAAAATATCTGGAAGCAAAGAAAAGCAATGTCCCTAGTTTTGCAAAAATATATTCTGGAGATGATAAGAGGCTAGAACTAAATGAGAATGAAGAGAGAATGGCACATTTGAGAGAGATGTGAGAGGTAAAATTTTCACAGTTTTACTAAAGCAGATGGATTTCAGTGGGTTAAGGACTTCCACCAAAAGTCTTAGAAGAATTAAATTCCCCTGAGGTTTTACCCTAGTCAGATTAAGGCTATTTTATTTTCAAAGGTGACTTGATCCACTCAGCTATTGCAAATTTTCATAGAAATCATCGTCATCACCATGATTATCACTATTGTTTTAGGAATTACAATTTATAATTCTTTCCACTTTCTAAGTACTTATATACCATTTATTCCTCATGCCTACCTCAAATAGTGAGAATAATAGGAAAGATCTGCTCTAACTTATAAATTAGAGGCAAGTGAAGCACAGAAAGTACTTCATTTAAGGTCATGTAGCTGATAAGTAATATGGCCAAATCTATCTAAAATGCACATTTTCTGATACCTAGTTCAGATTTTTCACATTTAATTTAATGTCACATATTTTTAAGCACACATTAAAAAAATAGGGTCTTGAGAGTTTAAGTAACATCAGTCAAGAATAGACAACGGCTAAATGGTTTGATAGAGAATCAGACTCAGATCTAACTTCAAAGTCCAAGGTCACAGAAGCTATACTTTACTGCTTCCCTACTTACCTAATGCCGGAAAATTATTGGGGAAGACTTCATGGAGAAAGCCACCTTTGAAATCTATCTTGAAGGTTGTAAATAGACAAGGAGTAATTTTCAAAACACTTAACAAGTACAGTGCAATGGGTTAATATATTAATCCACGTATGAATCAAAAATGTCAAATATACATGCATAAAGAATGCAACTGCTTACCATGTGTTGTAAGCAATAGTGAAAATCATCTATGATCGAAGTGATCTCTGAAATACGTCATGATTTCTAGAAATCATTTAGAAATCAAATTTTCTGTTTGGACAGAATCACACACCCATACCCAGACATGTTCACACTCAAGGAAGGCTGTCCAGGAGACATTTTGTGCTGAACTCCTCAAAGCTCTGCTACAGCTAAAAAGTACCAACAGAGTTTGCAGGGCCCCCGAGATGCATTTGATTAAGGGTGACCCAGGTGTAATGGAGAAGATTCTGCCTCTTATCCACCACCCTTCTGACCCCCAGAAAATCTGCCAATCTTTCTTCCGCCTTTCTTAAGTATTTTTACTCCCTCAGTATTTTTTTTCAAGATTTTATTTATTTATTTGATAGAGAGACAGCCAGTGAGAAAGGGAACACAAGCAGGGGGAGTGGGAGAGGAAGAAGCAGTCTCCCAGCGGAGGAGCCTGATGTGGGGCTCAATCCCATGGACTGGGATCACGCCCTGAGCCAAAGGCAGACGCTTAATGACTGAGCCACCCAGGCGCCTCCTCCCTCAGTATTTTTAATCACCTCCTGACTACTACCCCTTTTCTTAAAAAGTCCCTGTAGATAAGGGAGGGATTTATATACAATCATTGATCACATATTCCCCTTTCTACCTTAATATGGTCTTCTGGCACACAGGAAATAACTCAGAAAATA
Organism: Ursus arctos; assembly: GCF_023065955.2. Classification (NCBI taxonomy): domain Eukaryota; kingdom Metazoa; phylum Chordata; class Mammalia; order Carnivora; family Ursidae; genus Ursus; species Ursus arctos. Next base: position 35,170,897 of record NW_026622797.1, on the reverse strand, counting down.
AACACTAAAAACATGAGTTATCAAAAAGTATTTATCCCTTTAAAACTTCTTCTGTTTCAGTTGGCCTTTTTATTTCAAAGATCATCTTATTTTATTCTTAAATATTCAAACAAATATTGATTTTCAGGGAGATTAAGTAAGACAGAGTTCATTCCTTCAGGAATTGTCACGATTTCTTTAATTTTTAGCTCATCTGTTTAAGTCTCTCCTAGGACTTTCTCTCCCCATTAAGTGCATTGCACATACCATTTGCTGCCCTTGCTACATCCTCTTAAATTAGAAGTTTCATCATACTACCCAATGGCCTTTTATTTGGGTGGAATTCCACTGAAAGCAAAATTTAATAGATTACAACAAAAGCCACAGTCATTCAAAATCAAGGGGAAAATCAGGCTTCTAAGACTGTGCAGTGGCACTTCAAAAGCCCCAAGATTGGGTCAAGATGAGCCAGGATCATATTTCATTATTTTAAAAGAAGACTACATTCCAATTCCACCAAATAAAGCGTCATTTATGCCTGCTTTGGAAGATAATTTAAGGAAGAAAAGGTTATTTTGCCATCTTTCAACTTTTCACAATCATCCAAAGTCCCTTCCTCTCTTCCTTCACTTCCCTTTTCCCTCCCTCTCCCCGACTTCTTCTTCTTCTCCAGTCTCAGAAACTTTTTGTTAGGCCATTGTTCCCCAGTTTGGGGCTAGGAGATGGTCACATTCCCCACCTCAGGGAAACTTTAGAACCTTCATTCCCTGAAACTGTTCTAGAATTTAAATTCCTTCTCAAAATAGAAGAGAGTAGGGTACCTCTCTATTGCAATCTGGACTTCTACGGTCTCCTCTTAAAGCAGCCTTAGGGATATTCTAGTTACTCATCATTGGCTTGGTCCTAAAGATGACCTTCTAGAGCATGGTAAGTCAAAATTGTTTCCTTGAGACCATGATGTAGCTCTCTGGAGTAGGTTTTTGCCCCTTGAAGCCGATATCGGAACAGAAGTGTCTTACTGGCTGAGGACTCCGTAGTAGTAAATGGCACTCATTAACACAAGTTGTTTGAGGGGTGCCTTGGTGGTTCAGATGGTTAAGCATCCAACTCTTGATTTTGACTTGGTTCATGATCTCAGGGCAAGGCCTAAGACTAAGCCCCATGTCGGACTCTGCACTGGGCTTGGAGTTTGCTTGGGATTCGCTTCTTTCTCTCTCCCTCTCTTTGCCCCTTTCTTCTTCTTCACCACCACCCCCATCTCTCTCTCCCTAAGAAAAAAAAAAAAAGACAAGTTGTTTGATTGAAAGACTGAGCAGTCATGGCATGCTTGCATATGTGAGAATAACATCAGAAGCATCTTTCTATATACGTGTCCTTCCCCAGCCTTCCCTCAAATAAAATGCTGGGCATGAAATCAGGGGAAAAGAGTATTACCTATCTTTCATTTAAGTTTTTCAACAAATATTTATTGAGTAGCTACTGCATTAAAGCTCTTGCAAAAAAAAAAGGCGGGGGGGAGAGGCAAAGCTACCACACTCTTTGGAGCAACAGTAGCAATGCTTACCTCTGTATCTGGTATGTGGACCTCATACACCTCAAGGTTCTCTGTGTACAAAATTATGCAAATGAATCAGAAACCCACTGCTAGAGGCCCCAATATTATCTACCTACCACCAAAATAACCTGTTCTGTGAATTGTGTTTCCTTCTGAAGTATTTTTATAGGGAATCAAAATTAAGGTTGCATTTCTACAAAAATAAGTTCATCATTTTTGTAATTATTACGACATATTCTTCCTAATATTACAAAAAATAGTATAATTCAGTATCGCCTTGACATATTATAAAAATGGCTAGGAATATAATAAAAATTCAGTAGATAATAAATTATGATAGTTAGGGACTCAGTCAAAGCAAGGGAAGGAAATGAACTAGTTAGGAAATGGACTAGTGTGCTACTAACTCATTAGTTAGTAGCAAAGAGGTGGGAAATTGGGCTTCTAATGATCATGTCAGTGTTGGGAGAGAAAGTCCACATACAGAAAGTTGTGTATCCGAAGAATGAAAGTAATTCTTTAATTTCTTCTGCATTAGTCAGATGCCTATTAGAGGACCTATATTCTGTTTTCCTTACAACATTTTGAAAGTTCATCAAGAAAAAAGAGCTTACAAGTGTTAATTTGACATATGGGAAATAATGTTTGATGAGAAAAAGTTAAAAGTCATGTAGCCTGGCAGAGTCTGTTAAATTTAAAGGATCAAGCTTCTGAAGAACACTCATTATAGGATGAATCTCCTTATTAGACTGGTTGAAAATTGAATGGGAAAACAAGCTCTCTGCCTTTGACCCGATATTTTAAATCCACCAGAAAAATAGAACTTTTCTGTTTATGGTAGGAAGGAACCTTAAAGAAAAATGTGCATATATGGTTATATACACACAGGCATGCACACACATTTGCTACACATGTGCCTACCCTCCTGACTCTCTCTCCCACCCTAAAACACATCAGTGCAGTGACAAAAGGAGGACAGTGAAAGCCATAAAATGAGATACAGTCAAATCTTACTAATCTCACTTAATTATAGGCCCAAACATTCAATTACCAAAATATTTTAGAGAAATTAAACCAGTTGTATTCCACTCAAGTACATGTAACCAGTATTGATGACATAATTACAAGAAGCTATCTTGCTGGTTTTAGAAAATGCATGTGGAAAGTATTTCTAATTAAGAACAGATATTTGCAGAAAGAGACCAGGATAAAAAGTACCTAAAACAGTTTGCATTATCTGCCACAGGTGAAATATTGCCATTTCTGATCTTATTTCCATTTTGAATAAAATTTATTTATTACAAATTTTAATATAGTAGAGGCTAAATGAGATTTTTCTGTTTTCCATCCTAGTTTAAGAAATCAATAGTTTGAGATTAAGTCTAATTCAAAAAATGTTTTAAATACTGAAGGTGAAAATATTTGAGAATGTACTGAAGGCACATTTAAAAAGTGAATTTCACATAGGTAATCAATAAATAGCTGAAAATATTAAATTAAAGCTATAAATGCGTGTGACATCTCTACTAAAAATATCCTGGAGTAGCACACGCCAAATAGGAGACTTGGTAGTTGTTTTCCGTCTGTGATGTAATTCCAGATTAGAGTTTCATTTTTTCCCCCATAGAACAATAAAAAGCTTCAAAGAAAAGAAAGAGTGGGCTGTGGTAGGATGAGAATTAGACATTAGAATCAACTAGCACATAAAATGATGAAAGAGATTAAAATAATATCAACGTTTCTGGTATAATCGATCACTGCAAATGTGTCAGCAAGTCTGAGGCCATCCCCTTCTGTCAATACAACCGAGGAGACAACTTGAGTAAGGCAGGAAGTAGAGCCCAGTCAAACATGGCTATCAACACTTCTCTTTTTGTCTCAGAAGAACAAAATTCTGAGGCCAGTTCTTGGAACAAACAGAAATTTATCCAAATGAAAATCAAATGATAAATGCCAAGAGAATATTCTTTCTTTGGAATTGTTTCAGTTCTTCGACTTAACCAGCTGGAATAAATTTTCAAGTAGCATTGTGTTCAGCCTTTTGAAATGAAGGACTTTTCTGTTAATTGGAAAGCTATATTTCATCAAAGATGAAGACAGTGCTCTTGGCTTACTGATTCTCTTTAAAAAAGAAGAAAAAAAAGGCCTTTGGTGGATATTTACCCTAAACAAATCCCAGAACATGTATTTCAAGTGTAAATGACTGAACTGTGAGACTATATACCTAACTAAAGAAAAATGGTGAAAATTCAAATACCAATGTTATTCTAAGCTCTGCATGAAAACTCGCTATTATACTGAGCTCCCTCCTGAGAGGAATATGTAAGGACAGAAAAAAATTTGAAAAACAGTAACTTTCAGAATCAAATATTGATACAACTGAGGTTTTTGGTTTTCTAAGGTAAATGAATTGGTTAAGTCACAAATTTAAGCATTCTTTTTTATGTTACTTTAAAATGTGTTTTAAGGACAGAGATAGCATGATTATCAACTCAGAAAGATTTAGAGCAAGAAAATAAAATTTAACCAGGAAAAAATATTTAAGACTCAGATTTTCAAACCAACCTACACTTTAGGCAGTACTTTCAACTTAACTGCTGATTAGTGATATATTAAATACACATTTAAAATCTAAATTGACAGAGTTAGGCAAACTGATTTATCACAAAGAAGAAGAAAAGTTTTAAAAAGGAATTAATTATAATGTAATACTAAAGAAATAATGTTTCCAGACTTAAGGGAATCGCTCAATAAGTAATCTGAATGATAGTTATGTATTCTGCTTTAAAATAATTTTATAAGAAAACCTATTCATGATACTATTTATATACTTTGAGTCTGGCAATATGTGTATGATAGGAATTTTTAAAGAGACTATTTTATTGGCTTTTGAAAATATTTAAATTGCTGTCATAGATTTTTCTTTAATTTTTTTATTTATGTCCAGTTTAGTTAAGATATAGTGTATTATTAATTTCAGGGGTAGAATTTAGTGATTCATCAGTTGCATATCACACCCAGTGCTCATTACATTAAGTACTCCCCCTAATGCCCATCACCTTATTACCCTACCCCCTACCCACCTCCTCTCCAGGAACCCTCAGTTTGTTTCCTAGGGTTAGAAGTCTCTTATGGTAGGTCCTCTCTGTTTTCATCTTATTTTTCTTTCCCTTCCCCTATGTTCACCTGTTTTCTTAAATTCCACGTATGAGTGAAATCATATGGTTTTTATCTTTCTCAGACTGACTTATTTTGCTTAGCATAATACCCTCTAGTTCCATCCAGATCGTTGCAAATGGCAAGATTTCATTCTATTTGACAGCTGAGTAATATTCCATTGTGCATATGTACCACATCTTTTTTTATCCATTCATCCATCAATGGACATCTGAGCTCTTTCTGTATTTTCCATACTGTGGACTGCAATAGATTTTTTTAAGGATGGTGAGAAAGAAGCATTTGACATAAACATTCCATAGACACACACACACACACACACACACACACACACACACACACCTTGAGATACAAGCTGATGGTCTACAGCAGCAGCCAGCATGAGCCTGGTGTTACAAAAAGATAAACACATCAGTTCATTTTTTGAAATAGTCATTAATACTTTGAGGAGATTGGTCTAAACTGAAAATTTCACGGAGGACGTTCAGTAGTGTAAGTAGGCAGGCTTCAGTAATTTTTGAAATAGTGGAGCCAGCCACACCATTATCTAATTTCTGAAGAAAAGCAATGTACACATTAATCCTATCATAAATTCACAAACAGTATATAAAACAATCAGAATATCATATGCAGAGTCATTTTTTCCTTGAGGGAGCAGTTAATGCTCATTTCACAGACTAGCTATGAACTTCATGGCAAAAGGAATGTACTAAATTTGACTGGATTCAATAAGTGAAATTTACCAGCATACCCATTGACAAGTGAAAATCGGAATAAGTTTACATGCTTATGCAGTAGATACAATTGTATAAGATCCAAGATCTAGTTCAAAACACATTATGCAAATATGCTTAGACCAAAAAATTTTCGACATATAAATTAATGTGTGTGATTTAGTTTCCAAGAGTTTTGTAATCTCACCTAATGTGGTGGATAAAATTTCAAAGTCAAGAGATTTTGCACTCAAACAAACAAATAAAATACCGAAATTACTAATTTCAAATGAAATTTTCATCGAAAGGTAGTGATTCAAGAGAAATAAATTTACATAAAAAGAATACTAAACTTAAAATGGTTACCTAAATAACATAGTTATATAAATTGTAATGCCCTCCTATGTTTTTAAAATATTATAAAATAAAACATAGGGTACCCTTTACTTTTATAATGACTAGGTTGTAAATATTGCAAATAGTAAAAAATCTCTGGGCACTTTCTCCTCTGTGCTTCTAACTATTCTTTTCACACTGATAATTTACAGCAGGAAGACGTGCTATATGCCTAGTATGCAATATCCAGCATCTTTAACAGTTTCTTTTGGACTCTGACTAATGTCCCTCTTGAGTGCAAGGAGCCAGGCTAGGGTTCTGGGCAGCAGATGCAATGAGATGGAATAGTTACCTTGGGTGAAAGGGGCATGGAAATTTCTGTCAGCACAGAGCTAAAATTCAAAATTTCAGATCCTGAATCTTCAGTGAGTGATGAAATTATTTAAACAACAGAGGGAAAAAAATCTGTCAAGGCGAACTGAAAGTAATCAATTCATAAGGGAAGTATTTGACTTGACAAAAGAAAGTTTATTATGCAAAAGCACATTATGAAAATAGAAGTTCTAAAAATTTGTCATTGTTTATGTTTATGACATTTGCTATAAAATGAAATGATTTACAATAGGACTGCATTTGTGCCTTACTGGGATTTTTAAATCTAAATCAGTACAGTTTTTCTTTCTCTCTTTTGATGTTAAGTGTAACAAAATATAAAAATCTCTGATAATTTTATGAGGATTTTAGAACTGTAGCAGTGGTAGTTTAAAGGTAAAATAAGGTTTCTGAATTATATATAAATGACGTAACAGGTAAATAATTTCTAGAATTCACATATACTGCATCCTACCTCTTTACAACTGGGAAGGGGATGGAAATACTGAAAAACACACAGACTGTAGCAATAAGAAAGAAGAGAGGAAAGAATGAGGTGACCAGCTGGTGCTGACACAAAGTATCTCTTTCAAGATGCTGTTAGGATCTGATGAGCAACTTGCTGCTCAGAATTCAAATTCCAAGAGGTGAAGAAAGTATATTCTAAACCACAATTTTTATAAAAGTCTCTGTTGTGTTAGGTTAGTCCACACACTTGCCTTGCCCCCTTTTTTGACCCAGTAGCTTAAGCGTGAAGTAAAACAAGGACGCCTAGCCGCTGCGTGCTCTATGGAGGTGTGACCTGGAGGCAGAGGAGTCCAGTGTGGCTAAGAGCCTCATTTTCCTCAGTGTTCGGTGGAGGTTCCAGTAGAGCTCGTAGACATGGCTCTCTCACTTAGAAGCATGCCTGCTACAGGGGCGCCTGCCTGGCACAATGTGAGCGGAGGACTCTCCGATTCAGCTCAGGTCATGATTTCAGGGTTGCGAGATCAGGCCAGGAATCACTGGACTCTCTGTTCAGCAAGGAGTTGGCTTGAGATTCTTTCACTCTCCCTCTGCCCCTGCCCCTCTCCACACTTGCTCGCTGGAGCTCTCTCTCTTTCTCTCTCTCTCAAATAAATGAATCTTAAACAAAAAAAAAAAAGAAGAAGAAGAAGAAGAAGAAGTAATATGCCTGGTACATCTAAGTGTCCCTTAAACTTTAATTACCATTACTCTTACTATTTTTAGAAGCAGACCTCCCTAGTCATCTTCACCGTGATTACTGCAACAGGCTACTAATTAGGAGCTTATTGAGCAAAGAGAGTAAAATATAAGTAACCTAATCTAGGAAAGGTGAGCGAGTGAGGAAGGTCCCCCTCAAGGAGTGACATGTGGTGGAGAATTAAACACAAAGTCTGAGTAAGAGCTGGAGAATGCATTCTAGTGAATGTATCAAACACATGGGATTGGTAAACATAGGGGTTGTGGTGTGTGAAGTGCAGGGGTGACTAGGAAGAGAAGTATGAGGCCAATGAAGGGAGTGACAAAGCGAGCAGGGGCCAGGACAGAGGAGCAGAACCCTGAGTGCCATGGTAAGACACTTGGGTTTATCCGCTTTGACCTCCTAAAATTTACACTCAGTGTCTTACAGTCAGGACAGTCTTGTTTCTGAATTCCTAAAAGAATGTGACACAAATAGATTGCATCTCTTGTATGAGTCCTTTTCAACTGGTGGGAAAATGCTATTTCGATTGTAATATATTTTAATGATCAGAGCTTTCTTTGCAAAAATGGTTCATGGTAATTTCTCAAATTAACAGCATTTGGTAGAGTATGTAATTCTATTTTTCCAAATTATTTTTCTGTGAATAATTAATCAGAGGCATCTTGGAAGTTAAATAGAAATGCAATTAAGTTAATTCAGGTATTAAACTACAGAATAAATAATTTAGGTAGCTTTACACTTCAATTTGGAGAAATTAAGTGCCTATTTACAAATCCATTCCTTCATATTTTCACTATATTTGTTATAAATTCCTAGGTTAGAGTAATATCAAGGAAATAAGTATTTCTATTGTTTGAAGGATTTTATTTGTTTATTTATTTGACAGAGAGAGAGAGAGAGAGCAAGAATGAACACAAGCAGAGAGAGAGGGAGAAGCAGGCTTCCCGCTGAACGGGGAGCCCGACGCAGGGCTCGATCCCAGGACCCCGGGATCACAACCTGAGCAGAAGGCGGACACTTAACGGACTGAGCCACCCAGGCACCCCTATTTCTATTTTATTTTTTAAAAAAAACAAGCAAAAAACAAAAGGTTTGAATGTATTCCTGAAGTTAATTCTACGTGGTAATAATACAGCTGAAAAGGAATTTGGCCTTTCTGACTTTTAGCTGTGTTCTTTACCTCTGGGTCAGGCTGTTCTGTGTTTGGATAGCCCACAATCCAAAAGCATTTATATATTATATGTATCTACATACCAGATCATAATTGCTAAAGAAGTTAGACTGTAGCAATTTCCCCTCCTCTGCAAAGTTTCCCCAGTGATATATTAACTAAAAGGAATAAAATTTGGAATTCTCATCCTCTATACATAAAAATCAGGTCAATTTTAGACTTAAAAATCATTAGATTAACCCCATTTTCGCACGATTTGTGCTTTTTTGAAGGCATAAAGCCATGCGTTTCCAATTGAACTTCATTCCATAGCCAATGAAGAGAAAACAGCTAGCAATACATTTTACATTTTAATGAAATATTTATTTAATTGGTTTTAGTTATAGATTCGGTAATATTTAGTCCTCCATCTGGAATGTGGGATACATTTTTGCTTTTTGAAAAAGATTTTAACAGCTTGTCTTGGAAGCGGAGCTACTGAAAGCTCAATGGCTCCCCTTAGTGGTGTCATGTGAGAAATTCACCAAGAAGTCACTTTCATAAAGTGACTAAAACCTCTGCCTAGACACTTCTAAACATTCAGAAAACTGTGAACTGATATTCACAATTTGAGTAATTCCCAACAAATAAATTCTATCTGTGATTCTATGGAAGCAACCCTTTTTATAACCCTATTATATTTTAAAAGGTAATTTAGCATTTTCTATAGTTTTCATTTTTCATTTGGAACTTAAATAGGAAAATAACAGGACAGTTTCCTTCTCTCTTTGTTCATTTTTACATGTTATTCCTTTTAGTTCATATTTCTATTTGAACAGATTTTAAAAAGACAACCTGCAACTAATTTTCATTTTGTATCTAGGCGTCTGTTCCAAATGCACCTAATCAGAAAAGTTGTCTTAAAAATGAGTAGCTATACAGTACATAAAAAAACATATTTTATATACATAAAGAAATTAAATGAGAAACCATATGATGTGAAATAAACTTTGAGAGTATACATTTAAGGAAACTGGATCTTCTATTGGTCTATAGCTGTGGTTCTTATTCTCTATCAGAATAAACTCGGGGGGCGCCTGGGTAGTGCACTCGTTAAGCGTCTGTCTTCGGCTCAGGGCGTGATCCCGGCATTCCGGTATCGAGTCCCACATCGGGCTCCTCCGCTGGGAGCCTGCTTCTTCCTCTCTCACTCCCCCTGCTGTGTTCCCTCTCTCGCTGGCTGTCTCTCTGTCAAATAAATAAATAAAATCTTTAAAAAAAATAAAAAATAAAAAAAATAAACTCGGGGTGAACTTGTTAACTACTGGTTCCTGGGCCCCTCATAAACCTACTGAATTATAAGCTCCAGGGGTGGGGCCTAAGAATATGTGTTTTTCAAAGTCATATATGCTTGGAAGCCTGGCCTGCAGAAGGCCCTAGCAGGTGCTTAGATAAATGACTATGTATTTCCGTATTAATAGGAAATAATTTCAGTATCTCAAAAATATCACCTATTCAATTATGTGATACTGGTTTGCAATGAAATCTTAAATAATATGTGGCTAGACTGATCTGCACAGAGATTTGAGCTACTCTTTTAAAAGTTAAGGCTCAACCCTGGGTATTATATCAGACTGATGAATCACTGACCTCTACCTCTGAAACCAATAATACATCATATGTTAATTGAATTTAAATTTTTTTAAAAAGTTAAGGCTCAAAAATAAATACCTGTCACTGTGTACACTCCCTTTATGGATTCTAATTAGAAAAGTGCTCCTGAAATAGGAAATAAGGTCACATGCCAGCATATCCTATTGGCCTTTTCTAAACTAGTCACAGAAACATCCAAACTCTGCCCTGCTGTCAGATTCTGATACTTGCCATTTTCCGGTTTTCAGTATCACTGATCATCAGGACAAACTCCCAACATGGCAATTGAGTCCTGTACATCGTTCCAGCTTCTCTGAGTAATGTCCTATATTTAGACTGTGATCAAACCAAGGAAGTCTACTTTTTCAGTTCCCCAGATTCACCATGTCCTTGCATGCCTTCATTGACATACTGTTGACTGCCCGAATCCCCTTTTGCCCTCTTCTGCCTGGCAAACGCTCACTCATTCTTTAAGGCTCAAAACATCACCCCATCTGGGGAGTCTTTTTCAATCTCCATTGGCAGAGGTCATTGCTTTCCTTGCTGTGCTCCCCTTAGGAGCTTGCACACGCCCCTCTCTATTTTAGCATTAGTTTCTAACTATAATTATTGTGCCTGTCTCCATGTCTCATTTGTATCTCCAAGTTGTAGCACACTTTTTGGCATGGAGTAGAAGCTTAATTCATGTTTGTGTAATGAGTTAATAACATTAGCTTTCATTTCTTCCATGATTAATGCATGCCATGCACTATGCTAAGTGCTTTACAAGCATCTCGTGTAATCTTTACAACATTTAGCAAGTAGTAATAATTAGCCACATGTTAAATATCAGCTAATCCTGAGAGATACCAACAAATTGCCAAAAGTCACACAGCTAGCTGGTGGCAGACCTAGAATTTGAGCACTGTGTTTTTCTGACCCTAAAAACAGCAATCTTAAATAAACATTGCACCATAAAGGCCCAGGTCCTACTTGATTGCTAATAGCAATTTCTCTTGGATGGTCTCTATCCAACATCACCCTCATGCATGGAACATCGAGGGACGATGATCATTAGAACACTCTACAACTCTATCTGGTGCATGTGTACACATGCATAATCCGTGAATGATGAAATGCAAACATGTATGTAAGATTGCCGTAGTTTGCTTAGTTTGCAAACTTACCAAAAAAGGTATGAGACAACTATTGACCACATCAATAAAAAGTCATCAGAATAGAAAAAGAAGTCCCCTTTAATGAAAACCTTACAAAATTTCCTGAATTGCATGTGATTTTTAGTGGACTGCAGCCACTCTCCTGCATTTCTATTTTATTTTTTGGACGAGAGGAAAATATATTATTTATGCAAAAGGGTGGTTAGTGTTTCCAACCACTAACACGTGGTGTGTAAAAAATAATAATCCCATTTTTGTATTGTGCAATAGCCCTCTGTTGGGCAACAATCATGTACAATGTGCTAGTTTCCTGTTACTTTATTAGACCCTCCCCTTACACTCACCGCCCAGGCTAGTTACTCCTTGGATAATAAAACTGTAATGCTGAGTTTCATGCTACTTCCAAAAATGTTTCTGCCTGTCTTAAGAAATAATCATATCAGTTTGCTAATAAGCAGAAATGTACTGTTAAGTTGAGTATGTTGTCACATGTAGCTAAAAAACATATAAATCAATCTGGGGCCAAGAAAGAAACAATATATTTCTTATGTGTTCAGAATATTATGGTTAAGATCACAGCTGTAAGATGTTGGACCACCATCAAGAGAACAATGTCAAACACTGGACTTTTGGATAATTTCCATAAAAATAACATTTTGTTTGGGGTCAGTAGTTTTTATGGAACTTTGGAATAACTTTCACTGACAATTTTTTTAGAGTTGAACTTGAACACCTCCGAAATGCTCCTCAAAATGGAAATACTATGTAATCTAACCTTTGCGGCCAGGTCCTTCTGAAAACCAAGCACATATCATGAAAACCAGCATTTCTCTCTTTCACTTTGTACAGTTTCATGAAAATTAAATTATGCTTCATATTCAGGAAGGTAAATTTGCTCTTCAGTTTTCTCTGTTTAATTACCAAGTTCAAGTCAGCACTTGAAATCTGTAATTAAAGCCAGAATGAGAAAAAAACAAAACCTGGATTCCTTCCTCAGAAATTTAATCAATCCAGCAAATTCTTTCAAGTGAAAAGAATAATGGAATTGGTCAATCCGTGTACAACTAGTTCAGCTCTAGGCATGATAGTCAATTCTAACATTTTTTGTTCATCTCTGCATAGCCAAAACAATTCAGCTGATACTTGTCTTACAGTGGTCTGAATTCTCATTTTTGTTAACTGTCTTTTTAGAGTCCAGAATTTGGAGGTGCATTATGTTTAGCTCAACAAGGCAAGTTTTCATAAAGTAGTTGGAAGATTTTATAAATATAGTCTTAGACAAAGCTAGTTGTGGCATAAAATCATTAATCCAAGGAGACTTTGTTGGCCCAGGATACATATGCAGTATTAATAATATTGCTCCCTAGGATTCTGTAACCAGAGCTCAAGAAGAAGAAAGCCAAACCACTGAATTCAATATTTGCAGCCTATTTCAGGACATGAAAATATTTTGGTTCTTTCATACAAATAAAGTCTCCAAAATTCTTTGTCCAAAATGATTTTTTTCTAGACAGATACTAATTTCAAATTTTACATGGTTCAGTCTGTGGGGATACATGTTATCAGAATTTGTCCCACATCAAGGAGTAGATGGTTCCTAGTTTTCATTAGTTTTCATTTCCTATGATATTGATTTAATTCAGTAATTTCTCATTGGGATATATATATATATATATATATATATATATATATATATATATATGGTGATGGATGTTACTAAACCTTGCCCTCAGAAATTATTTTGCACTGTAGACTAAATATACATATATTAATGTTTACATGATAATAAAATACCAAGTTAATTCACTGTAGAGAAATAAATGAAAATAAGAAACAAAACAAAACTAAAACAAAAAAAGAAAGTAATGAAAACAGCCCATCCAATTTGGTGGAGGTGTCATGCACTTTGCTCAAATTACTCTCTTCCCCTAAAACTCTTAGCAATTTTCCAATGCCAACAGGACGCAACTCAGTTGTTCACCCCGGCTCCAGTCTACCTTGCAGTATGCCCTTCCACATCAAAACCTTTAAGGTCGTGTTGATTCCACTTTTTAAAATGCCACGGACTGTGAATCTGAACTAAATCTATGCTTCAAACCCAGTTCAAGATCAGGGACCTCCATGGAATCCAGTGTATATCCAATAAATATTTGCTCATTTGAGTGATAGAGACACAATGTTCCTGCCTGCATAGCTGATACCATAGGGTTATTGATAAGTTATAGTTAGCACCCTGCATGTAATTGCAAAGGAAATTAATTTCAACATATAAACATTTTTGTTGAAATAAAGTACAGTTATCCTGGTATTTGCATATTTGTTATGTAAATCAATTCTCTTTTAGTAGATGGCATGTAGTTATATCAGCACATTGCAAATGTGTAACTGCTACTTGGAAAATTTGAATACAAAGTAGTGCCTTAAATAGGAGTCAGATAACATATACATGTTAAAAATTTCTTATATGAAATCTATCCAAAACTTTATATTAAATATCCATACGTAACTATTATGTAAAATAATGATCAAACTTATAACTACAGAACCCTCTACTGTCCAAAATTATCATATATTAATTACTTCATTGTATTTTGTGCTCCATGTTCACATTTCTTGAAATATGGTACAGATTTAAGCAAAAGTAGCTGAGTGAATGATTTGAACACTAGATGCTTGGTATCTATGGGTATGATATGCAACCTAAGAGAAATTTAATTCATTTTTTAAAACTTAAAATAACCAAGTAGAATATGATTGAATATATTTTTAAAATATGTATTCTTTCATTTCAGGAAAAAAAGGAAGGGAGAGGAAAAGAAAAAAACCTAATAAAGAAGAAAGTAAGGATGCAATACCTGATAACAAAGGTCTGGAACCCAGCAGAGAAACTCCAGAACAACGAGAAAACAAAGACAAACAGCAGCAGAAGAAGCGAAAGGTCCAAGATAAACCACAGAAATCGGTATCGGTCAGCACTGTACATTAAAGGGTCCCATGAGATCGTTGGAAACTCATGATGCTGCTATCTCAACCAGATGCCCAGGACAGGTGCTCTAGCCATTAGGACCACAAATGGACAACGTGTCAGTTACTGCTCAGTCTCAACAACATTCCAAATAGTTGCTATATTCTTCATACAAGCATAGTTAACAACAAAGAGCCAAAAGTTCAAAGAAGGGATGTTTTCAAATGGTTATCTTACATGCTTCTGTGCATTTCTAAGAGACAAGAAATTTTGTACATACTTATCAATAGGCTATAAGACGTAACAACATAATGATGACATCTGGAGAAGCAACATCTTTTCCCTATAAAAATAATTTTTCAAGCTATTGCTTTAAGAAGCGAAAGATAGTTCTGCAAATTCAAAGATGCAGTATCCCTTCAAAGTAAATAAGAGATCAGGGAAGAGAAACATCTTTCAAAGAACAGTGTTGTTTTGTCCAGGAGATCTAGAGAGTGCTCAGATACTAGGGCCTGGCATTTGGAATCATAGGAATTATCACCACAGAAAAGACTGTTTTCAGATCGGTTCTATTGCCCTCACCCTGTCCTTCCGCAAGAAACATGAGCGTGTACACCAGAGTTAAGCATACTGTATGGGATTGGAGAAAGGCGAAATGTGGAAGAAACCGTAGCGTTGGAGATGACTTCTGTGCTTTACGAAGCTGTGAAGGGTTGTGACTACCTGGAACAGGTCTCCAATCGATGTCAGCACTGTGTGGTTCAGCCTCTGCTACCCCTTGGGTTATATAAGTCTGTAAACATGCACCTGTAACTTCCAAAAGCAAAATCATTCTTATTAGAAGAAAATTCTGATTTCATAGAAAAACAAAAACTAGAGCAAGGAGAATAGAACATGTTTGCAAAGTCATGTGTTTTCTGAGGGAAAAACAATTTTATTACCTGCTTAATGGTCCACCTGAAACTAAAAGGGATACTACTTTCTAACAAGGTGTATCTAGTAGGGGGGAAAGCCACCACAATAAATATATTTGTTGATAGTTTTTAAAGTTTTGTTCATTTTGTTTTATTGTTTGTTTTATTGGAAAATTGTTACAGACTCATAAATTAGGAAAGGGGATTCTGTATCCTATGTAATCTGAACATTTTACATTTCTTAATGTTTGCTTTTTGAATCCACCTTTTGTAAGTAGATAGAGATTTGCTTATAGGATATTAGGAGATATTTATTCAACTTTTCCCTTAATCAACAAAATTCTAATTCTAGATGCGTAGGCCTCCGGAAATGATTTCACTGCTCCCCCTTCATTGCTTAGAAATTAGCATCTTTCCTTATATGTCAGTTCCTCCTCCATCTTGAACATTTGGCCTTTTCTTCTCCATATTTTCTGAGTCTGTGGATCTCTTTCGGGGATTGAAGTCACCCTAGCTGAAGGCCTCACCAGTGTTTCACAGAGGACACAGCCAGCCCAGGGCAGGAAGAGGCATCTCTGAGCAAGCAGCACAGAATCTCGTGGGCCACCTTAACCTTCCTGTTGTAATGGAAGGACGCTTGGCTGCTCTGCCCACTACTCTTCCTAGCCCTCTAAAGATCAATGCTTTCTGAAGAATTGGCAATTGCATCTGGCTTCTGGCTGCCTATCTCTGGTCACTCTTCTTCCACCAACTGTACTGTTCACGTGGACTGCTTGGCTTAATTCGTTTTTCACTTCTCTTGTTGTCTTCCAAGATATAAAATTTTTGAATGATGCATTTCTGTTTCTTACTTTGGTGTTTTCTTTCCTAGTCTGCATGAGATAAATGTTTCAACTAACTAGATCTATTTCCAATGTATGAAAATAATTCTATTTTCAACTACAGTTTATATCACCATGGAGAAATAAACCTTTTCCTACAAAACTATATTAAATGGAAGTATATTCCCATGTTCTAGAACTTTTGGATGGCTTCAGACTTCATCTTTGTCCTCAGTCTTATCTAGTCAAGCATAAGCAGCCAAATTATTTGTCTCTCTCTATGTTAATCATTGTCTCTAATCTTTCAAAAAGCAATTACTGGGAAGGTCTAGGCCTGAAAATGCAGTGCTGGGAAAGGGTTGAATCAACCAGGACACAACAGTTGTGGCAATGACAACGCCTTCCCTTGTGTTTTGACTCAGGACTTTTACCCTGAGGTCCTCCAGAAAGCAGCAGATAATCTAACTCCTTGATGCAGCACTTAAATAAAAGTAGAATTATTGCAAAGGAAAAAATGAAAAGTAGCCTTAATAGTCATACTTCGGGTGAAATATAAATGAAGACAAAGATAACATCAATTTTAAACATACTTGTAATAGATCTTGAGGCACATGGAAACATTATGATCTTCAAACTGGCAGCCTACTCAACTTTAAGCAAAAACTCATGATCAACTTCTGGTAAATTTCCAACACTAGTCACAGAAGGCATTAACTCTCTGCTCCAATTATGTCTCTAGGATTTGGTGAACTGTTGATGGTAATGGATGGCTGGTAAATTCTTGATTCAAAGAGAATCAAAAGCTGCAGCAGCATAAATCTGTCTGTGTCTGATCCACACTCCTGGTCTCCAAATTCTGCTTTATAACTGAGGGGAGGTCTGTCTTCTGTAGTCAAAGTAAGGTTCTCGTCCCAGTGTTAACCATTGGCAAATCACCTGAGTGCTCTAGGTTCCTGGTTTTGGTTTTTGTTTTTGTTTTAGATTTTATCTATTTGAGAAAGTGAGCAAGAGAGAGAGAGAGCATGAGCGCACACAAGCTGGGAAAGAGGCAGAGGAAGAGGAAGAAGCAGACTCCCCGCTGAGCAGGGAGCCCAATGCAGGACTCAATCCCAGGACTTGCGATCATGACCTGAGCCAAAGGCAAACACTTAACAGACTGAGCCACCCGGGTGCCCCATGAGTTCCCATTTTCTTAAATGCAACATGAGAGAGGTGAGCTGAAGACAATTACTGGCAGGGGAGCACGTGACCTCTCTGTTAGTTCATAGTGATGCCCTTAAGGAGTCCTCATCAGTGGCAGTGTCCTTTGGGTTCCTCAACCCTGCTTTTTCCCAAATGTGAAAATGTATAAGCTCATAAAGGATACAGCTTGAACTCCATCATTATTGAACTAAAAGTTGTTCACGTTAGTGGTTATTAAAATATTGAAATGAATAACATTGAGAAGGAAAAAAGGAATATATAAATACAACTAATGCCAGGAAGATTTCAAAATATCTTCACAAAGGAAGATCTCAAAGAAAATGGGAAGTTCTCTATAGCTAAAGTCAGGCAGTCTGGGTTAACATCCCAGTTGTGTTACTTAACTGTCATAACCTGTGTGACCTTGAGCCGGTTGTGTGGTCTCTCAGAGCCTCCATTCCTCATCTGCAAAATGGAAATGGCAAGGCCTACCTTGGAAAGTTGTTAGAATTGAAAGTCTCATCACTCAATATAAGAGTAATTATTCCATATACAAATAAATATCACTAAAACGTAATGACTCATTTCACAAGTAACACATATACATCAATTTTATTTCTTGAGTAATGATAAGTAGTAATATGCATATAAATGTGCACATGTAATAATTTCAAGGTATATACATGAGAATCACCGAAATGAAATCAATAATAGTAACTAAAATGTAAATACCATTTTGTCTTAAATCCTCTTAAAATTGAGAAATTACTCATTCTTTAAAGTATGCATATGCATTTGATCAGCGAACATAAGTAAAAACACTCCATCTTCCCCATGGATATATTTTAATAGCAGAGGAACTGACTAGACTCTTTCTCAAAACAATGGCAACTATTCTCTGCAAATTAGGAGAGAAAAGTCCTCTTTCTAAGGCTGATTCATTACTTCAGAGTTCATCTGGAAGCCAAATCTATCCTCCACTGAAATAATAAAATTAAATAAAGCTGGTGGTCGGATCAGTTGAGACTTTTCCCATTGCAAGCATAACACTTCATCTCACCAAGTTAGATGTGCTATTTTTTATTATATTTCTAAATTTAAAAAAAAAGACAAAAGAAAATTGTCTCTCCTTCATGCTAGCCACTCACCCTTTGGCTAAGTTATATTATGTAATTGTCCCCAAAGCAGTCTGAGAGAATTACTGATCTCCTTGTTTTAAAAATGAAGAAATTAAGAAATTAGAGCACAGGGAAGTGGCCAATGTCACACAAGTAGCAACCAGTAAGGCTAGAAGCCCCTCTCAGCTCTGGCTGACTCCAAAGCCTGGGCTCCCTCGCCTACATTATATCCCTTTGAAATCATATTTATTATTATTTCCTTGAATGTCCATGACACACATTATAGAAGTATTTTCCTGTGATCTGAATTAGCACCTCGTGAAAAAGAAGCTAAGAAGTCCAATCAGAGAGGCCTTAACCCAGGATAAGATTCAACTCCGAATGTGTGTATAAACGTGTGTGTGCCTATATCCGTGTCTGCATAGCTGTGTGTGAGCTCCAGAGGGCCTGTGGACTGGCTGGTGGGGCAGTGACCAGGAGGAGGCTAGTATGTTCAGAGGGTAAAGGAGAAATGAGAATGATGTGCCATCATCAAAAGATCAAAGTTTAAACAGAAAGGGAACAGCTGGTATGGCTCCTTGGGAAAGTCCTGCATTGCTATAGCCCTTTATGACTGTGGGCTGGTACTCAGCTTAGTTCTTTCTCCTTGTAAGCAAGGTACTTACCACCGTGACCACCTTGTCCTTGAGTCCTTGGTCAGAATTAAAATGATACAGGAAGAAGCATCAACAACTCTTGCTTATTGTTGGAACTGCCAAGAAAACTTCCTTCAGATAATGCCTCATTTTCTCCCAGCCACTTCAGACATCCAATATCAATATTTTAATTGTCGCACACCTTTTCTTGCCCATCCTGTCTCTTAAGCATTTCAGAGATCCACACATCCACCATATAAACAAGTAAGGGGGGTGGGGACAAGGAAGGAAGGAAGGAAAGGAAGGGAAGAAGGGAAGTAAGAGAAAGGAGACAGCGAGGGAGGGAAGTAAGAGAGAGGGAGGGAGGGAAGAAAAAAAGCAAAAAATAGTAACCATTTTTATTCATAGTCATGAAAATATAGTTGTAAGAGAATCTCAACTAGTAAAAATATTTCATTCGCTGGAAAATTGGTACATGATAATTTCAGAAGACAGAATTACATGACCATAAAATAATCTGATATATCAACAGCTTGAAAAATAATCTTATGCTTCTGTATCTACAGCTGTATGCAATGAAAAATATTGTTGAAAACCATGTTGAGACAATCCAAGATACTGAATCATCTACTAAAGATTAGGTTTTACTTTAAAAATAGAGGACTGGCAGATACATATTAGAAAAAATTTTAAGCTAAGCTGAATAATAAGTTTAATTACCAAAGTTTTCTTGCAAACGGAGGTTTAATTGATATACTAGCTTTTATACTACTAAAATCAGTTACCATTTTAGTTTTCCCTATCAAATTTCCATCACAAATAGATTTTAAGCAAGAGATAGATTTTTTTCAACCAGTTTAATAACTCATTAAAAATTTTACAGGAGGATCCACGTCTATAATAAAATCAAAATAATACAATATATTTATAAGTGCTTTGATGCTGTAAACACAATAAATATATAAGCCACTACTGTTTTTAGCTACAGCAACAGATGGCCTTTCCTCATTCCTCACACTGTTGACCTCAATGGAAACTTTCTTCTTAGAGGAAATTATACAGATCTTTCCAAAGAAGGCGTTAATACAAGCACTAATGCATGAGGTGACCACATATAAGAACACAGCATGCAGCCTTTCCTTCTGGCATATTTTTCTTTAGCTGCTATCATTGGAGCTACGTCAAAAATAAGGCAGGAGACACCACTTCACTTTGTAAAGGTTGTGGTGCCCAGACGTAATAACATAAGCTACTACTAAATTTTGAATCTATACCAGGGACATGTTTGAGTCAGTTGCTGGTACTATGCATGTTCTCTGCCAAGATCATGCATCCTCTTGGTTGGTCCCAACCTCCCAAGAGACAGGAAGCTGCTCGTTCAACCATCTGGCCATGACAGTCTCAAGATCTGAAAAAAACAAAAGAAAAATTTCTGATCCTGAAAAGAATGGGGGCCCTTACTTTTATCCTTATAGCCACTCCATGATAACCATTCACTGCCCCTAGAATGCTCTTCCAAAAGGAAAAAAAAAAAAAAAAAAAAAGCTGTGCTCCTAGACTTCAGGCGTTGAGTTCTCCCTGGTGGCAATGTCAGTCGTCCTAGCCTTTGGCCTCTTTCCCTGCTTTGGTCCTGTACTTATTTATTTATGTTTTCTGGTTGACTAGTTTGAGAAGAAAAAATATTACCTAATGATTTAAAAATTAAGAATAAGTTGGAAGAGAAATAATTTAGTACGTTCCTCTACTCTTAATACCAAACTAAGGAAACAATATGATTTACACTTCTTAAAGCAGTAGCTTAATAAAAGCAAAACAAAAAGAAACTAGGAAAACAAACAAAAAAATAAAATAAATAAAAGCACTTGGTATTTAACATCCAAGGAAATTTCCTAATGTGGTAACTTTTTAGAAGCAGGTCCTGTTTATCACTACGTTTGCTCCTGCTGAGCTTTCTCCCATGGTTAAAAAAAAAAAAAAAAATGGTTATGACTCACTTTGGGAACACACCAAATACTACAGGAAAATAGATTTTAGTTCCATCCAAACAGCGGTGAGAATAATTTATGATTCCAAAAAGACACAGACAAGCAGAATCCACTTAGGAAAGGGAGTCATTTTCATGCAAATGAAATCTAGCTTTCTTGATTGCCATCCTAGTCTACTTTTAAATGTTGGAGTTTTTAGAATGGGAGGGGGAAAAATGCATTATTGAGGTAAACCAATAATTCCACTTGTTCCACAACCAAGATTTCCACTTGTTGATTGTGGAATATTTAAAGCGTAGCTTAATATACAACATGGGAAAGAGCCAAGAGAATAGAGCTTAATTTGTATACCCACATGATCTAATCAAATTCGGAACAGTATTATTTATAGAAAAGATCATTAGAAAGTGCTGTTCTAGGTCTCCAGATTTCCAAATTCATTATGAAATTATCCTTTCTGCAATCATGAAAAAAATTGTTTCATCATAGACATTCCTGCAATCCTAAGCAATTTGAAATTCCGGGCCAGTATGAGCTTAATTGCCTCTACACTTTCCGCTTTCCAAAACAACCAGTCGATCAGATCATAAATAAAGACCAAACTGACAAAGAATAATTAAAAATTAATAAGCTTAAAGAGAACTTACTCTAGAAGACCATCATTTGTTTCAGGTTTAATATTTGGGGAACTAAATCACTTTGGGAAATGAATATAAAACCAATCAGTAGAGGTATTTCCTCCCTGTTTTAGTCTGTTTGGGCTCCTACAGCAAAATACCAGAAGCTGGGTAGTTTACAGATAACACTGTTGGGGGCTGGAAATCCAAGATCAAGGTGCTGGCAGATCTGGTATCTAATGAGGGCCCACTTTCTGGTTCATAGATGGGACCTTCTTTCTGTGTCCTTGCATGGTGCAAGGAGCTGGGGATCTTTCTGGAGTTTCTTTTATAAGGGCACTGGTCTCATCCATGAGGGCTCCAACCTCATAACCTAAGCACCTCCCAAAGGCCTCACCTCCTAATATACTTCAATGGGCATTAGGATTTCAATATACAAATTTTGAGGGGACACATTTAGACTATAGCACCATCCATTGAGGTATCATCTAAATAAATAAATAAAATATAGATTCTACCATCCTTGCTGTTTGGCTAACTAGCAACAGTGCTTTGAGGGGCCAAAAGAGCTACCCAATCGGACTTACTATTTTCACATGTATAGGCCCCGTAAGTATTTTCCTAAAATTTTCTATCAGGTCTCTAGGTAGAGGTTAAAAGCCTTGTGTTATTTGGTAATAATTGCTTTACCCACCCTTGCATCCATAGTAAATATTAATGTCTTCCAGTCTGTACAAATTATAAGAAAACATAGTTTTGCATTTGTAGTTATGTAACTTTATTAGTTTTGTGGCCAAAAATAATCAGAAAATGTGAAAATGCAGAAGTCTAACTTTGCAGAGATAAAGTGATTTAATTATCACTTTGAAGGAAAACGTCTTTATCTATAAAGGCAATCATGACTGAAGCACTGAACTAGCCAGCAAAACGATACAAAATTCAATCACTAAGTTAAAAGTGAACTGAGAAGAATGCTTCAGAAAACAAATTCATTCCCAAATCACTTCTTAAAATGTAGAAAGAAAAATAATACTAAAGGAAAAAAATAATTAAAAGTGGAATCCCCTATATGCCTTATTTTTTTTTTAAGATTTTATGTATTTATTTGAGAGAGAGAGAGAACATGAGCAGGGGGCAGGGCGGGGGAGCAGAGGGAGAAAGAGAAGCACAGCCCCCCCCCCAGCAGGGAGCCCATGGCAGGGCTGGATCCCAGGACCCTGGGAGGAGAACCTAAGCCAAAAGCAGATGCTTAACTGACTGAGCCAGTGAGCCCCCCCCCCCACTTATATGTTTTGATTTGCAAAATGAGGCTTCAATCTTACTGCAAAGTGCTGCACGTATGGTTCTAGAGATGCCCCACCAGCCCCAATCCAAAACTGCCCTCTGTGCTTCCCCAGCCTTCACTGGCTACCACATTCCCAGGTTCTGTTTTGCAATGCCCCCAGCCTGGACTACCACAGACTCAGGGCTGGATTTCCCAACAGGAAGACTAAGCATGCTCTGAGGGACTCCACAAAGCAGAGGTAAGGAAAACAATTTTGGGGGAAAAAATCTGCTGTTTTATATTACAAAACAATTTTTGGAAAAAAAAAAAAAAAACGCTATTCAATATTACCAAAGTGGTATTGAACTAGTCACAATGGGAAAAATGAGAACTTCGTTGAACTTTCTCATACTGGCGTTACAGTTTAATATTGTTTTATTTTGCAACACATAAAGGAAAAGGACAGCAGAATCTTTCCGCCGGAGGCCTCCACAACCTTGATGGAGCTTTACTGCATAAACGCAAACACCTGGTGCCTCGCCCGGCCCTTGTCCAATAGCCGGTACTCAGCCTGGTTGAAGATGCACCAGTGATTCTATCAAAACTTAACTAACTTCTCTGTATCCTGGGCGCCTTGGGACAATCTCCAGTTTCACCTTTGACAGGAGCCAGATTTGTAAGCCAATGTCCGGGAGGCCCAGCCACCCATTCCACCTTCCTTTCATTTCCTGTGTAGGATAATAGCTCCAGGAACTCAACTCTTTCTCACAGGGTAAATCATGTAAAACCTTATAAGATTAAAGGAAAAAGAAAAGGAAAAAAGGGTCCTCATAATGAAAGGAAATAAAAGGAGTTAACAGAGAACACACTAGAGAAACCCAGCCACACATTCTTTCTAGTGCTATGGAGCTTAACCCATACCCAGAGTAAATTGTCTTCGCTTCAAGAAGCTGTCTATAAATAAACTGACCAATGTATCTTGAAAACATAAAGGTCTTGGACTGTCATAATAAACATTGCAAAATAAATACAAAATAACATCTGGACCAAAAGCTTTAGGTGGGGTGGAATGAGAAAGAGACAGAGTGTTAATTTTTCTTAGTTCTGATAATAAAGTATAGATTTCATTTTTCTTTAAGTTAGAGATGCTTTCCATCATTAACCAAATACAAACCAAGGATGTACTGATTTTAATTTGAAATCCCAAAGAATGTAACATTGTCTGTCCATAACATCTTTTCACAAGTTGGGCTAAATCTTAATGATATTTTAATTCTTTTGTTTTCTACTTGAAACTAAGATAGTAAGTGCTCAGTTACTAAACCAGTACATTTAAATATGAAAATGGTTCAATTTTAGCTCTAATTATTATTGTTACTCGTAAACAAGAAAACTGTATCTTTTTGCCTTGGGAACCCAAAACCTCCAATGTAATATAGTAGGAGAACGAAACACTTCTATTGTAAGAGAATATTATGGTAATTATTACATTTAATTGTTATTCACTGCAATGACAAGGAAAAAGACCATGTTTCATGTGCTTCTCATATAAATCCAACTTGGTGTGGTGATTGCATTCAATTGTTTATAGAGACTCTATAGCAACCAGTCAGGCTCTCTTCCTGTGCAAAATAATTACATGGAATGCTTGAGTTTCTACTAATAAATTTTAAGGATTGTTAGCTAGGTATTTGCCTACAAGTCACTTTACTTATTTTTCTGTAATGCTCTGATAAAAATTTTGTAGGTGACATAATAAGTGTTGTATGTCCAATGCCAAAGGAACAAAAGCATTGGAGGGGCGCCTGGATGGCTCAGTCAGTTAAGTGCCTGCCTTGGGCTCAGGTCATGATCCCAGGGTCCTGGGATCGAGCCCCCATGTTGGGCTCCCTGAGACTGCTTCTCCCTTCCCCTCTGCCTCTTCCCTCTGCTTGTGCTCTCTCCCTCTCTCTCAAATAAACATTAAAAAAAAAAAAAAAGCATTAGAAACTTATGTAATTTGTGAGTAAATTGTAATGCCTCCTAAAAAACCTTTATGCCTAATTTATAGTAAATAATAATAATAATAATCAGCTAAATTATTCCAAACTTACATACTCTGTTATTTCTTATTCCCAGCTTATAAATCATGATTTTTAACAAATGAAACAAACCTGTTAATAACTAGTGGAATAATAAATATTTCTCACTTAGTCAAGTACGTATGTAAGAATATTTAATCTCATTTAAGTAGTTTTAAAAAGTGTACTTATTTCTCTTTCCATAAGCAGTAGTGTTTGGCAGAGGAAAATGACAGACATGGTCTGAGATACAGTATCATCTGCTAACAGTCTGCTCCGGATGACACGTATTTATTGTATTTCTTACATATGGCCTACAGTATACCAGCAAAATGGGGAACTCTGTTTTCCTCTTAAAGATAAAAAATTATCTTCTGAAAGTAATAGCCATTTCATTACGTATTTTTTCTTTTTCTGATTAATCCAGATGCCAGTTGCTAAAGGATGTTCTAAATTCTAGTCTTTTATCAGATACAGTTTTGCAAAGGTTGAAGGTGGGTCAAATTTACCCAGGCTACAAGTTGTAACAAGTTGAATAAACGGAGTCACTGAGAACACTAGGAAATAGATCTGGGGTTGCCTTACCGAATGAAAGGTAGTGAAAAGAGCCAGGCTTCGGAGGTAGGAAGACTCACTTTTTTTTTTTTTTTAAGATTTCATTTATTTATTTTAGAGAGAGAACAAGCAGGAGGGCGGGGCAGAGGGAGAGGGAGAACCAGGCTCCCCGCTGAGCCCAACGTGGGGCTCCATCCCAGGGATCTGAGGTCATGACCTGAGCCAAAGTCAGCCGTTCAACCAACTGAGCCACCCAGGTTGCCGGAACACTTAGGTTTAAGTCCTCCCACCACCGACGGGCCGCGAGGAGGGTCAGCACTGGCTCTCTGCTGGGGCCCCAGCGGGTTGGTCAGGAGGGTCCCATAGCCAGCTGGCCGCTCCAGCCTCTTGGCGGAGGAACGGGCCCTGGGTGGCATTTGGGGCCACAGAAGGAGCTCATCTGCTAGCCCCTGAGCGCAAGACCGCAGAAGGACTGGGACCACAATGAGCTCCTGGAGGGCGAGTAGGGTCCCTGAGGCTTGGCGCCCGAAGCCCCTTCCTCACTGTCCCCCGTGGGCCACTCTGCTGGGGGACACCTCCCTGGTTCCTCACAGTGACCACACAAGAAAGGATGTCATTCTGTAAAATGGGGTAACAAGGTGGCCCCCCTCTCAGGTGGCCCCCCAGGTGGTCCCGATGATGATGCGATGACAGGAAGCGTGTGGCTTATGTGGTGTGCTATACACAGTGAGCTCTGTATTCTCTCCTCCTTGCAACCCACCAGGTTCTCCCCTTTTCAGAGGAGACAGTTGAGGCCCAAAATTGTGGCTGGAGAGGCTAGCCCAAGACTACACTCAGCTGCATGTGCAGAACCAGGATTTGACCCCTGACCTGATTCATGTGCCCTGGCCTGGCTTTCTGGGCTTGAGTGCCTGATGGGATCTAGTGGGGGTCCTTCCCATCTTCCTGGGAAGCACAGCCCAGTCCTAGCGCCCTCCAGAGGGAGGTGGGGACACTTGTTCCTTCCCGTCTCACCGTCCTCTCCCTCCCAAATGATATTCAGTGTTTCCCACTTCTGCTCCTGCCCCATGGTCCCAATATGTGTCCAGCAGCCAGGGGTTGGATGGGGGAGACTTTAAGAAGAAAAACTTTATTTCAGAAAATTCCAATCATATAGAAGTAAAGGCGCAAGTACCACCAGACCCCCCCCCCAAATAAAAATAAATCCTTCCACCATAGACTAACTGTGCGACCTTAGAAAAATAATTTAAGTTCTTTGAATCTTGGTATCCTCTTCTATAAACTAAATATATTATCACAGGCTATATAACCTAATTTCTCAAATATGAGTAGTTCTTTGGCAGTGAAACAAGACAGGAGAGGATTCGTGGCATCACAGGCCATGAGAAGAGTCTGGTGTGGGAAGAGCATACGCTGGTTGGGGAACTCTCAGTAGCTTTTGTGTTCTCTGGCAAGAGATTTGAGAGGTGTGTGGGCTGGGCACAGATGACACGTGGCCTCCTATGCTAAGCACAAGACTGGGGACTTAGTGACGAAGTCTGGCAAGGGTGTTAAGAAGGGCAATGAAACGATTCTTTTTGCCTTACACAGATGCCTTTGGTGTCAATGAAAGGATGGAATCTTTTAAGGAATAAAGAAAAAAGATTCAGATGAGCAGCACTATTAAGTATATGGGTATAAAATTATATTATTCAACTTCAAAATACATACAGCATGAATTAACTCAGAGAAAGAGGTGAAGGAGAGGAGGGGCTAGACTTCATCTGGAGGTAGTAGCCCCAAAACATGGGGACCAGTAGGAGGGAGCAGGTGAGGGAAGTGAATCCCGTGTTTGTTTCTCTTGGCGAGTCTGAGGGGGACAGGGTCCCTCCCCAGAGAATCCGCCACTGGCAAGAGGAGGATAGCTTGTTTGCTTTGCCCTTTTTGAAACGTGCGAGAGACATTCAGTGGAGATGAACTCAAGGGAGTCTGAAATATAGGTCTGTTCTCGATTAAAATGTATGAGTCGTGGAGATATCGATTGAAGAATAATCATCTAATCAATCTGAGGACACGGGTGAGAGGGCCTGAGGAGAATGCGGGTAAGAAGAAGACATAGAACACAACTGACGGCATTTAACCAGAGAGCAGAGGACAAGGAAGTGATGAAGGAAACAGACTGGAAGGTAAATAAAGAGCAGAGAAGGTGGTAACACACAAATGCTGGAGTTGGGAATTAAAACGTGTGATTACACCAAGTGCCACAGCAAAATCAATCGTTCTAAAAACGCCTGTGCCCAGGATTGACCGACCTGGTACAGCATTCAGACCTCAGCGCGCTGAGAACGGAGTGGGAGGCAGGGAGCTGCGCGCGTGAAACGTGCGGCCGGCAACAGAGGAGCCGAGCTGCTGGTGCAGGAGGGGCGCCCCGAGCGGTTCGGAGTCAAGGTGTGATTGACGTGGGTCTGGGTCGGCTTCAGGAAGAAAGAAATTAGACTAGAGCTCGTTAACCCACTACAGCAAGGGGGAAAAGGAATTTCCTAGCTTGTCAGGCGTAGAATCATGTAAATCTGTAATAAACTAAAAGTGCAACTAAAAATACCGTATTAAGCACAAAAGACAAATATCGATTTAAACAGAATTGCCATTCTAACCTGTTTCTCCCAACACATCTTCCAGTTCTCTCTCAAATGCCTGTATCACTTCATAATTCTCAACAAGATCATTTTTTTAACCTTTTTCTTTATTTCACTGTCTCCTTTTCTTTTAAAAGCATTCAATAATGCGAAATTACCATAACTGGCCTTTCTATCTGACACAGATCTCCTGCCCTCCGTAACACCTAGGTTAAGTTTCTCAACTTTTCGGCAATATTGCCTACTCAACTTTTTGCCCAGAACTTACGTATACTTTATGAATTTCCACTTTTGTATATGTTACTTTAGAAATAAATTATAAATAAAATAAAAATAGGTGTAATAGTCTTTTAAAAATGTAAACTACAAAGTACAACAATACAATACATCAAATACATATTTAATATAAAATATGAAAATATAAAGAATAATAATATTACTAATATCAATTTAAGGATGCCTTCCTTATCCCCTCCTCAGTTGAGTTATAAGCCAGTGTTTGAATCATGAATACAAATCATTGACAAGAAGGACAACTGTTTATGGCAATTTATGATGACCTAGTTGAAAAAATTTACTAAGAAAAATTAAGCTCTCTTAAACATTATTTCATATTAAGCATAATTTTTTCTTTGTTTATATTTGCTTTTTTTCTTTTTTCAAATACATGCAGTGGCAGCCCCCTGTATGCAATCCTATTTAATAAAACCGGTTGTATTTTGTTACAGTTTATAACTCCATCTTTCATCTACTGGCACACTTTCAGCTCTGCTATTAAAAATTAGATGTTTTATTAATGTGTTTAGTTGCTGACGGGAAGCATCTCGTGCTTAGCATATTCAGCGAAAATAGGGCTACACTGTCTCCGTTAACTTATTTAATGTCTACAAACAGAAACTTAACCTAATGCTTATAGAATAGATTCAACACTAAATATAGAATTTTAGTTTTCTGCCCAATAGAAGCTCAGATAACCAGTAAAAATCTCCTATCTTCACAGATCCTCCTAAATGAAAAAGAGAAATGCTTGCTTTCAAGACAGATCCTAAATCACAAAATCAGGTGTACAAGGATCAGAAAATCAAGCAATTTTCTCATATTTATTGTACATTTTTTAAAACAATGAATTACCTTTTACCACCATCTCAAAACTGTTCATTTTTTTTTAATTCCCTTATTTTCAAAACACTTTTTTTTTCCTAAATAACTGGGCCTACCCCGGAAGACAAAGGTAGATTCTGAAGACTACACTGAGGTTGTGCATTTATATCTGACGAAATTCTAAAGCTAGTATGAAGCTGCTGATGAAGGCGCAAGGCCGGACCTTCCCGTCAAAGGAGGCTGTACGAGCCACCTGGACTCTCAGGTCTCAAACTCAGGCTCTGCCTTAAAAACTGCTCTTGCCCTGTCATGTTTATTCATTTGCTTGGTTGGTTGGTTTAGGAGGGCTTTTGTGGGTTTTTTAGAGATTTTAAAGTAACAAATTAGGGAAATTTCATAGACTACATCTTAAATTTAACAAGAGATTTGACAGTGTTTCTCTGAATATTTTTATGAATAAGATTTACGAGAGCAGCTACAGTTAGACGGCCCCATATCTGGCTGAGCAGCTCTGTGTAGGAATAGTGATCAAATTATCTATGTCAACCTGCAGGTTCAATAATGGTGCACCAAAACCTTTGCCCTTTCTTCTTTGCTGTTACTTCATCTCAGATAGCTTTGATGAAGCTAAAGAAAGCACGCTTACCTAAATTTGAAAAAAATAACAGTGTTGGGGCGCCTGCGTGGCTCAGATGGTTAAGCGTCTGCCTTGGGCTCAGGTCATTATCTCCATGTCCTGGGATCCAGCCCCGTAGGGTTGCGCACTTGGCAGGGAGTCTGCTTGTCCTTCTACCCCTCCCCCCCAACCCCCTGCTTATGCTCTCTCTCTCTCTGTCTCTCTCAGTCTCAGATGAATAAATAAAATCTTTAAAAAAAAAAACAAACGATAAGAGTACTGAGAGAAATAACTGATACTTCGGATGAGAAAATTAAAAATGGAAAACAGCCAAACAGTCTAGAATGATAGACTGGGACCAAAATTATAGAATCAATAATAAAAGAAAGCATTGGTCCACATTAAAGTTCCAGGAACTACATAGGAACAAGGGAATTAATGGCTATTGGCATGGGGGGGGGGGAATCAACCCCTAAAGGTTGATCACAAGCTGAATAGGAGCTGAGCATCTGCTAAGGTGCCTAAAGGAGCTAGTGAAGCGAGGTGCTCTGGACAGCTTGCCGTCCCCCAGGGCTGCTATTTTCACCTAAGGCTCAGGTCCTGGGAACCAGCTAATCTGAGTGGGCATTTTCTCAGAGGCCCATAATAAAATCCCTTCAACAATGAGTTTGGAATCTTGAAAAGTGACAGTTTACTTGTGTCCTCACACCATTGCCTATTCAAGTTCAACCCTGAGCTTTATCGGGAAATGTGAGGCCAGGGAATCCCAGCACAGGAGGTGGGATTTTCACAAGAGGGGAGAGGATTCAGGTTTGCCTAATTAATCACCAGCTCCCCTCTCCTGTCCACCTCTGTCTTGAAAGAATCATCCAAACTTCAGCTAGAGCAAGGAAATGGAGGGCTCAATTGACAAAAAGTTTGGTAACGTGTTGGATTCTGGGTATGGGGTTGGAAGGGATGAAAAGGTGGAGGAAATTCAATTCAGACTTGAAGCAACACAGAATAAAGAGGGAAAGGAACAAATTTTGGTGGGTGACTGAAGATGGCGGGAGTGTGCATGGAGGAAGAAGAGCCAGAAGAATGAAATTTCCTGTTGTTGTTTTTAAAGTTTAACTTCTCGTTGAAACTCAGGACATGGAGTAGAAGCCTGCTTTACATTTATGTGTGCAACTGCCATTTGCTGACTCCCTCCTCCCCGGCCACGTGTTTATCAAAGCCTTGAGCAGACCAATCATCAGCTCAGCTTTTCACCCCTCTTTCTTCTGCATTTTGGACGACGGTCTCTTCTGTGCAGGTAATATCTCCAGCTCTCCAACCTCATTGTCCATATACCTCTCTGTGGACACCCTGGACCATACCACATTCAAAATTCTCCCAGTTTTGGATTTATAATTTCTGCATTGCCACTCTCTGTCCACAATGTCCTAAATTTTCTGCTCCCTCAACGTGGTGGTCCACAGGCGATATTCTTCAATCTCATTAAGGACGATCATCCTCGGTCCTTCAATTTATCTTAATTTCTCATCCTCCTTCTGATTTCATTCAATTATTCAGCTCAGCTTCATTTTTCTCATTTATAAATGACAGTAGTCATACTCATGTCACATAGTTGATGTGAGGATTAAGAAAACCAGTATGTAAAACACACAGCATTTCCCCTTGCTAAGAGCAGGCATTAAACGATCACTGTCAATGCTGGTCCACCTAAAGCTTAGGATTTATTATTCAAGAAACTCTCTTGCCATTACTGTCAGTGTCGTTGCCCTTTACTCTTCTTCTGCATCTAATTAGTAAAATGCTGGCCCTGGATCAACCAGTTACTCCTTTTCCAGTTTCATATCTGGCTGCCAAGCAGTACTGAAAACCAATGCCCCAACCACAAGGCCTGATGCCACTACCAACCGAAGGTCTGCCCCGACAGTGGGGCTATTAACACTACGCAGTAAAACTTTCGGTCCACTTTCTCTCTCATTCCCCACAATAATATTTTCAAACACTCAGCCTGATCTTCTCCATCACACTCAGCAAATGAACTCTACTTTAGTGAGAAAATAGAGACCATGATGCAAGAACATTCTCCACTTACTGTCTCTCTGTACAACACAAACAAATGTAAATATAGTTAGAGCTGGACTTACCCCTTCTCTTTCTGTTTAGCCAAATGGTTGTTCTGAATTTTGAATGTCAGTCCTTCCATCTGTTCTCTGAATCACATCTGTCCATTTCTTCGGGAACCTCACTTAAGAGTATTTCCTCTCTTCTGTATCTTTAATGTCTCTTTTTCTTTTGGCAGCTCCCATCTTGTCTGTTTATCTCCTAGTGATCGCCTTATTTTTCCTTTTCTTCTTAGAGCCATGTTGCTCCAAAGACCAATATGTACTTACCTCCACTTCCCCATTTCTTAAGACTGTTCAACCACTGTGTCTGTGCTTCTTTATCTCCATTAAATCCAATCCTACAAACATCTTTCTCGTTGCTAAAAACCGTAGACATGTTTCAGCTCTTACCTTACAGGACCTCTCTACTACTCGTGTTATTTATCACCTTTCTTCTTGAAATTCCTTCCTCATGTGATTGTTACAACATCAACTACTTTTGATTTTCCTCCTTTATCTCCCTTAGAGAATATCTCATTCATTTACAGGATTTTAACTACCATTTAATGTTAATATTCCAACATCTAAATCTCCAACCCTGGTCCACTCCAGATCCATGGAGCTGATGGACAGTTCAAGAAAAACAAACAAACCCTGATTTCGATGTCCTATAACATGTCAAACTAATAGGTCCCAAACTGAACTCACCATCTTCCTCCTACCTTGAAACTTGTTTATCGTCTTTTTTTCCTATCTTGGCAAACTTCCACATCCCATCCATTTTGTCAAGTCATAGATAGCATCCAACCTTCACATTTATCCAGTGATTAAATTGTCAATTTTTTCCACAGTATTCCTTAAATCCATAATTTTGTTATTACTATCCTATGATCACTGTTGCACACTCAGCCTTCCATGTGGTTTTCTACAAGGCGTTCCTCATTGTGTCTGCCAGACATCAGGTATCCTCCCAGTTGAAATATCCTCCCAAAGCTCTCCATTGCCTTTAAAAAATTAGTTAACAACTACCATTTATTAAAAACTTATGATGTAAGTAATTATGGGCTTCTTTGCTCAGAAGCCTCTGGAAGGTCTCATTCTGTGAGAGATTTCCCCTTTCATGCAGCCCTGTCCAAGCACTGCCCAATAAATCTGGCTGTGTGTTACTGCTTCTCATGGGCAGATATTTTTTCTTGATGAGCCCCAAGAATAAAATCTAACCTTTTTAGCAGAGGGTATTAGAGAATTCATCACGTGGTCTCTGTTTCTCCAGCCTTGTTTCTTGCAAACACTTATACCCAAGTAATACCCAAATATCAGTAGAAAAGTTTAAATCAACCAAGGTTAATGAAAGGTCTGATAACTGGGTATGCTGTATTCCTCAGAGGATGCTCAAGTCAAAGATGATTCACTTATTCCTTGTACAAATATTCAGCACATACTGACTACTCTGTACCTGGTATTCTTCTCGGTCCTTGAAGTACATCAGTGAATAAAATAAACACATGCAAAAAAAAAAAAAAAAAAGTCCTGTGCTGTGAAGCTCCATTATGGAGGGGGATGGGGTGGCAGTAGGCAAATTTAAATAGAATGGACTGAGAAGATTTTAGGGAAATGACACTTGAGTTTGGGGATTTTTCTCTGAGCTAAATGGGGAGCCATTGGACGTTTTGAGCAGAGAAGTACCCTGGTCTGACTAATATTTCAACAGAATCAACCTGGCTTCTAGGCTGGAAATGGATATTAGGAGAAAAGGAACAAAGGAAGCAGCTGAGAAAAGATGGCGTCTTAGAATAGAGAGGTAGCAGCAGAGCTGGTGTAGAAGGTCAGATCCTGGAATTATTTTGAAAACAGAGCCACTAGATTTGCTCCTAGGTTACAGGTTATAAGTGGGGTGTGAAGGAAACAAAGGAGTTAAGGATGACTCCAGTACTTTTTGATGAAAGCAACTGAAAGAATTGAATGGCTGTTGACTGTGGTGGGGAGCACTACCGGTAAGGTCTTAGCATTTGTTCTCTCTCCAAGAGAAACCTTTCCCCTCAATGAACTATAAGTGTTATTATATATCAAAGCTTTGAAAAAAAACGATCTTGATCCCTGGAGAAAATGTAATTTGAACCAAGCAATCCCATCAATAAATGTACAATAAAATAATGATAAGTTGGATGGATCAGTGTGTTCTAGATACTCTGACAGCCCACACGGTCTAACGCATAGTGCAAATCAAGCTGCATCTATAATAGATGAGTCAGAGACAGGAACTGTTGAGGACCTGCAAAAATGCAGTAGAAATGCAAGTGGATTTTAAGATTTACTGTAAAAAAATACCTATTTTTCTCTATTTTTCTCACCTCCCTCCTCTCTGTTATTACCTTCTAATTTGTTGTTCTTTTCTCCTTTCTAAAATTGTACTTTTTTCTTGGCATTGGTTTTATCCTGAAGTTAAAATGTGATTTCCGGAGCATATGTGGGTTAAAACTCATCCAAGTCCATTGTGTTTTTTATCTTAATCGGCCTCCTATTAGCAAAGCGAAAAGAGCCAAACCTACTGCAAAGCCTAATTGGTAACAGAGGGGTGCTGGTGACTCTTCCATTGAGAGTAGGTGGACTAGGTGCTTGACTCATGATTTGCCCAAGGAAAGTATACACACTGCTTTAAAAATAGAAAAGCCCTAGGATGAGGAGAATCAAATATTTATGTCAGCCTGAAAAAAACAATGCATAAATTTTAAAGCGAGGAGACTTGGGAACTCCGCATCTATCTTGAAAACTGACTTTAGGCAAGTCATTTAACCTGAGTCAGAGCTCCCCCAGTCGCAAGGCATAATTCTGTACTTTCTTTTTTTCTCCCTGCTTATCTTACTCTTTCTTCCTCTCATCTATACCTTCTTTCACTCCATCTTCCCACCTCACCTTCACTCTCTTTTTCTTCCTTCCTCCATTCCTTTCTTCCTTTTTTTAAAAATTTTATTTATTTATTATTGGGGAGGAGCAGAGGGGAAGGGAGAGGGACAAGCAGACTCATTGAGCAGGGAGGCCACTGCAGGGCTGGTCTGACCCCTGAGGCGCCCAGGTGCCCCTCCCTCCTTTCTTCCTTCCTCCCTTCCTTGTCTGCTTCCTTTGGCCTGTTAAGTCTCCGGCTGATTGGGGCCCCTGCCTGGCACAGCTGTTAAGCGTCTGCCTTCGGCTCAGGGCATGATCCTGGCGTTATGGGATCGAGCCCCACATCAGTCTCCTCCGCTAGGAGCTTGCTTCTTCCTCTCCCACTCCCCCTGCTTGTGTTCCCTCTCTCGCTGGCTGTCTCTATTTCTGTCAAATAAATAAATAAAATCTTTAAAAAAAAAAAAATCTCTGGCTGATTGGGAGAGATTTCAAACAAAACAAAACAAAACAAGACCAAAAAACACCTCCAATAAAATGGGAAAATGAGAATAGGAGTAGAAAGACAAAAGTACAAATAAATACAAATCTGTCAGCCTAAAAAGCACCAACAAAGCTGTGATAGTTGATCTCTAAGCAATTAAAAGTTAAAAAGATTTAGCTTAGGTTATTATACTTTGATTGGCATGAAGAGATTCAGTCAACCCTGTCCATGGGCTAGGAGCAAACACACCCCCTTGTGGCCGGGTTTGCACTTCTCAGTTCCCACCGGCTCTATGGCTTGCTCCCATAAGACAGGTATTTCTGTTCCCATCAAACTCTCCCTCTTCTATGTACTTCCTAGGTGGGTAAACACTGGCAGGGTGTTTAAACTCTCTGAAATGGGTTCCATTATCTTCAGACATTGAGATAAACATAAATCCGTATTGCTATAAGAATAAAATGATATATATGAAAGTGTTTGTATTTCCATTGCTGTATGACAATATTGCCACAACCTTAGAAGCAACACATTTATTATCTCAAATTCTCCGTGGCCAGGAGTCTGGGCACGGCTTAGCTGGATCCCCTGCTCAGGGTCTCATGAACTTGCATTCAAGGCGCTGGCCACGATGCCCTTGTCATTTGGAGCTCAGAGTTCTCTTCCAAGCTTGTTCGGATCGTTGGAAGACGTCTCTCCTTGCAGCTGCAGGACTGAGGTGCCCCTGTTTTTCTGCGCGCTGCTGGATGACTTCTTTGCCATGTGGCTCCCAGGGTCAGTCCACAACATAGATGTTTGCTTTCGTCTGGGCCAGCTGGAGTGAATATGCTGATTTTTTTTTTTTTTATCTCTTTCAAGAGTTCATTCCATTAGGTCAAGCTCACCGAGGATAATTTCCATTTTGAGATTTATCAGTCAACTGGTCAGTCACCTAATCGTAAGAGTGAAATTCCGTCTCAGTCCCTGTTTCACCCACTCATAGCGTGCAGGTTATACCACGTTGTGGGTCATTGGGGGTCTCTTAGAATTCTGTCTGTTTTAGGTAACATATCATGACACCCACTTCCTGCTGCAAATAGGACACTTCAAACAAGATTTTACCAAAAGTGCTGTCTGGTTTAATATTTTTGACACACCCAAATCTTGACTGTGTTGAATCATCAGTTCAGTCCACGTGCCATTGTAGGACAGTGTTACCTCAAGGATTTCTCAAATTCATAAACTTTTGCTTCCTTCACCCATCTCCATGGCTCACTTAAATCTTCCTTAACTATCTGCCGCATGGGCGTGGTGCTGGGCGCGGTGCTGGGCCCCGCAGACAAGAAAGTCGGCATGGTTTCAGCCTTCACAGAGCCTGTAGTTAGTACTGGAAGAACGAAACAAACAAACAAAAACCTCAAGTAAGGAAACAAATGGATGCAATCTTTGCTAAATATGATTAGAGCTGTCAGTCACTGAAGGGCTTCTAGCAGGGTAGCGATAGTATTCAGATGGCAATTTTAGAAGATGACCCTGACTATTATTAAGAAATTAATATTTGTTGAGAATGACTAGACCCATTTATGAAATTGAGTAGTTGGTACTCTTTACCATGCAGAAACATAAATATGTCGTCTTTAGGGAGAACTCAAGCATCTTTCATCAGCCTACCTTAAATTCTACTTGCAGTGAAGAAGAACTCTATCCTAATTTTGTTCAAGGCTTAGAGCACCGTGTTCGGCCATGGTCCTAGCGGGTGCAATTAAGATGTATCTGTGACAGTCTAATCCCTGAGGTCCCTTCTCTTTAGGGGACCTTCTTGACAGTAGATGTGATCTCATTGGAATTTTCTCCAAATGGAATGGCTCATCACTTTGAATTTAGTTTGGCTGCATATTTAAAAAAAAAAATAGTGACTTAAAACAAGATAGTTTATTTCTATGTCATGTAAAAAAAAAAAAAAAAAAGCCTGAAGATATGTGTTCCAGGGCTGGTAGGGGCTCCATAATGCCATAAACCTAGGTTCCATCAACCTCAGCTCATGCCTTCTACCTCATGGTCCAAGGGAACTAGTCAAGTTCCAGCTGGACTATATAACAACAAGCTGAAAGGAAGGAGACCTGGAAAAGAAAGGAGGCAAAGACCATATGCCAGCTGCCCCTTAAGAAAAGTTTTCAAAATCTGTAAAAACAAAAACAAACAAACAAAATCTTCTGCTGACTTCTCATTCACCTCGATTGCATGCCATACCGAGCTGCAAGAAAAATTAGAAAATGAAGACTGTTTTTTGCAGGCAGCTTATTTCCAGCTAAAATTCAGAGTTTCCATTATAAGGAAGAAAAGGAAAATGGAAACTGGAGTAGGCAACCAGCAGTGTCTGTCCTGTGATATAAGCCAGGAAATGAACTTGAGTGGAACAGGCAAAGTTCTCAACTTTGGGCCAGTTTTGCTCTAGGCCGCTCAGGCTAACCCAGGCTAGACAAAAGGGGTCCTTTATGTGTGCCTGCCTCATCGACTAGAGTTCCCAGTATAGAATTTGAAGTTGGAACCCCAATTAGAACTGGTATAGAAAAAAAAAAAAAAAAGAACAAATGAAAGTTTTGATGTAATGGTCAGGACTCTATCACATATATGCGACAGAAACCCACACTGACCTAGGTTAAGCAGAAAGGGAAGTGTGATTGGAAAGATATTCGTTTAATGCTCAGAACTTAGAAAAATACCAAACAAGCAAGATTTTGGAAGAACAGGTGTTGAACTAGCCTCAGGGATAAACCAGACACTGAAAGGATCTTCTATTTATAGTAATATTCTCAGGACATTCTCCCTACTTTGCACCTCTACTTCAGGGGGGTGGGGAAGTCAGCTTTATTTTCTTGGATTTCTCATTATGGTGAGTCTGTGGAACCCGTCCCAGCTATTCAATCATGCCTAACAGTTCCTGACCAGAAAAGAGATAGAGATTCAATTCCTGGAAAGGGACTCTGATTTGCCCAGTTTGGGGAATATTTCCATCCATGGACCTATCACCATCAGTCCCCAAGTGAGCCAGGTGGATGAAAACAGGAATGCGTAGACGCTGTGGATGCAGGAGGAGGAAAGCTACCGAGCAAATCAACTCAACAGTGGTCTGCTCGACTCGGAGCTGACATACTAAAGCTCTGAAGTCCTGAACATCGGTTCCAATAGCAGAATAAGAAGCAAAAAGAGAATAGAGGTTTCTGTGTATATTTTAGAATTTTAATATTTCTTCAGGAATAATTTGAGAGTAAGATCCATCTAAGGAATTTTTCATTTCTGTGTAGGAACAAAGGATGTTTTTGATTAAGAGAAGAGATTCAATTTGTTTGGTTTTATGGAAAGAAAACAGTTTGCAGACACATTATATTTCTGGCCTCATATAACTGAGCTGGGCTTTTATCTGATGGATGTTGCATAACCCTGGCTAGTTCTCCCACCCAGCTGCGTAAGAAGAGCCAACGGAGCTCCCCTGAGTTCCTCTCCCAGCCAACCCCAAAAACACAGAGGAAGGGAATCCAACCAGTTTGCCGTAGGCCAAACACTTTCTTGGTTTTCTCTGCTTTCCTCCACCGTTTGTTGCTAGACCGTGTGCTTTCCTTGACTCCGAGAGTGCTGACATTCCAAATTCAGATTTAAACTTTGAAGCACAAGCAAAGAAAGCAAGTAAGTCTCCCACAGGGGGTGATCCTAGGCTACTTAGGCCCAATTAGCCAGATCGAAAGAATCAGTGTATGGTCAAGTGTACCCACCCACTGGAGCTCTCCAAAGGAGTGTGGAGCCAACACCCACAGCAATAACGTGTTCTTTGGTTTTGTTTTCGGTGCATGGTTTTTGTTTTTGTTTTATTTGTGGGTATGGGCAGCTGTTAAGAATAAAATTAAGGTGCTTGTGATGCTGTGTCCTGGCTAGCCATACTTCTTTCCATAAAAATCTTTTGCAGTTCACACAAACATATATACACACATTCACACACTCATATACTTTATTACAACAAATACATATGTATGTGGGGTTCTGATATCCTAGTATAGTGGAGTTCTAAACTTGGTTTTTAATTCCTTTCTTACTTAGGAGTTTATGAGATCCCCTTAGTCAGTGTAAATGAGGAGATATAGTATCTGTACGGCTTCAATCTGGAATCCTCTTATATTCTCTTCTATGACTGTGATAGTTTTTAGCAGGCCACCTACGTTGGGATTTATGTCTTATTTAAAAGCCCTCATTACTATTTTCAGAGTAGTCTTTTTCTTTTATATCTACATGCTCAAATTTCACGATCAGTTGATTTCTACAGAGAATTGACTCCTCTAATTTGTTCTATAAAATACTTTCAGCCTGCTTTACTTCTTAACCTTGACATGATCTCTCTCTCCTCTCCTCTCTCTCTCTCTCCCTATCTCTTTCTCGGAGAGATGGTGGATGGATAGGAAGGGAGAGAAGGAGGGATGGAGGGAGGGAAAGAGGGGAAAAAGGAAAAGAAAAAAAAGAAAAAGGAAAGAAAAAGATCTCAGAGTGCATTGGTATCATATTCCACAAACATGGGCAAGAGGAGTTATCTCTAGCTGGGTTGATAACAACTTTCCTATTGATTAAAACCTGAATTTCATGCATGGCATGGCCTAGGTCAACACTGACTACAAGGGCTGAGAAAATATCTATTTGACAATGTCACCCACAACATCACAGAGGTTAAACGTAGTTAAAATTCAGTTTCCTCCTCCTTTGGCAGGAGCATAACCAGAAAGGCAAGAAAGAGATTCACAGGTGTCCCACGGGGGCCAAAAAGAGGATCAGAAGACGGAGACTCGGGCTGCCAAAACTTCCCTACCCCCCTGCTCAGCCTTTTCTGTGCCTTAGCAGTGAGTCAGGGAGGCTCTGAAAAGCCTGGGAGTGGGTTTAATGGCCCATGAGGCACCTCTGAAGTCAGGGCATCAGTAAGAGTGGGCCCCTCTCTTAACTCCTGGTAGCCTGGGTCGTGTCAGAGCGCTCAACACAGTCAGAAGTCAGCTCTTGCCATCCCATTTAGAAGTCTTCTTGACCTGGGGGCGCCTGGGTGGCACAGCGGTTAAGCGCCTGCCTTCAGCTCAGGGCATGATCCTGGCGTCCTGGGATCGAGCCCCACGTCAGGCTCCTCTGCTATGAGCCTGCTTCTCCCTCTCCCACTCCCCCTGCTTGTGTTCCCTCTCTCGCTGGCTGTCTCTATCTCTGTCAAATAAATAAATAAAATCTTTAAAAAAAAAAAAAAGAAGAAGTCTTCTTGACCTGAAAACGTTAATGAACCTGTGATATGTGTTAACCTTGGAATGACTCCTCTTCTCTTTCTTATATCATTTCTTGTGCCAGCTTGTACGTACAATTACAATATAAGGAAAATAAGTTTAAATTAAGGCACAGATAGATTGTAGTAACTATTCTTTAAAAAAAATGGAGTTGGTGTCTAATCTAGTTAGATATAAGCTGTGTTGTCATGACTCAAAGGGTATGGCAGCCAGATGTGGAGGAGGCCGCCTGCCACGTGTTAAAGCACCAATACCTACAGAAACTAAAATGTAGGAGTAAATCCAAACTGATTCAAATTTCATTCCTAAAATACTGGCACTCTCGTTTTTGCATTTTGGTATGTGTAGGGCTGGAGACACTCGTAGTGTTCCGTGTAGATCTCCTTGGATGCCCTTGGCCCTCCCTGAGTGGCTCTCTGCCGGTTTCTAGCCAGTGCCTGAGTCGCTTTCGTAAACCTGCCTGAAGGTAGCGGTGTTGGGGAAACCTAGAGCATGAAATCAGCCATAGTGCCTGGCTTGCTAAAATGTAACACGGAAGCCGCTGAGGGCGATGAAAGGTTTCAGAGAAGGGCCTAGGCCTTTGGAATGCCGAGGCCTGAGTGACCGCTCTGCCGTTGGAATGCCGCAGAGAGTTGCCTTCCCCAAGCTTTCGGAGCCCCAACAGTCACCCTGTGATCTAAGATGTCGGCATTGCCCCTAGGCTATGTTTAGCAGAACTCCTAGAATGCACAGATTAGCTTATCGTATCTTTCCCTAAACAGATCCTCCCAGTTCCAGTAAGACCCCTTGTCACACATCACATCCTTGAGAAACAGTGATAAGGATTTGTGATTATCTTGAAGGACCAATAAAAGCGGGAGCAAAGAAGAGCGAAGGGTCCTCGCCTCTGAGCATTGAACCCCTTGCCTTCTCCTCTCTTTCACAGCAAAGTCGGGAGTTGGGAGTCATCTTTCATCCATCAGTACAGGGACTGCCGGCCATTCCGCCACAGCGGAAGCTGTTTTGCCTACAGACTTCGAGCTGAGGAGCTGAAGGTGCCTGAGAGCCTCTCCACCTCCCATTTCCCCAGTCCTTGGCCATTTACTCACTGACACAAAAACACAAATGACTGCTCTTTTACCTCCAATCAGGACAAATGCTGAGGTGAATTTTACCTTTCAGAGGACTTGACAGTCTCTGGAAGGCAGGCTGAGGCCCCTCCCTGGCTTCTTTTGCTTCCCTGTCCTGCTAGCCCTATTCCCTTTCTCTAGTGTTTCCCATGAGCACTTTCTTTACAATTCATGTGTCTGGGGTTGGTATGCTTCTGAGAAACCCGGCCTAAGACAATATGCTGTCTTGAATAGAAGAGAAAATTGAAAAAAATTGGACATGGTCTACCAGAAATGGCACAGGGTTCCAAGTCCACCCACAGAACTGCCCCTCAGAGGAATATCATCTGTAAGATGTCACCACAAAAACACAATGTTGAAATCCTCCCCAGACTAAACCTGGATGAAGAATATTTTTATATATTCACTCTTTGTACTGAAGGAGAGAGAAAGAAAAAAAAATCGTAAATGAATGGTCATACAAGTTGTGGAATTTTTATTTATTATTGAAGTATAGTTGACCAGTGGTGGAATTTTTTGAGAGAGAGAGAAATGAATCAGAATCTAGTCATTTTTTAAATTATTAATGGGAATGTTGGATTCTACTGATTTATCCCAAAAAATTATAAAATTTCCATTTCAGTTACTTTCTAGAGAAAGGTGAAGAATAGGAGGAAAAGAGCAGGGGACAGGGAATGGAGACGAGACAGTGAAAACCAAATCTGCAATCATGTCTAAAGCTTAGAGACTGCTGATTTGGGGCTAAGTATCATCTGAATACACACATGTACACATAGATATACATGTGTCTGCAGGTGTGTATTTATCCACCCACCACTCTATGAGTTGGGGACTATTATTATTTTCATATTTCAGATGAGTTTAAACTATGTGGGTCCACTTATAAGCAATTTTTTTACAATAGAGTACCATAAATGTATTTTCCTTATGATATTCTTAACATTTTCTTTTCTTTAGCTTACTTTATTATATAGTGTATAGTATGTAATACATATAACATACAGAATATGTGTTAGTCAACTGTTCACGTTATTAGCAAGGCTTCCAGTCAACAGTAGGCTATTAGGAGTTAGCTTTTGGGGGAGTCAAAACTTACATGTGGATTATCAACTCCATGGGGGTGTCCCTAACTCCTGCGTTATTCAAGGGTCAACCGTACACACATCCACACATAAATATACATGTGTGCCGCGTAGGTATGCTTCTGCCTACAGTTCTATGAGTCGGGGACTATTATAATCTTCATATTTCAGATGGGAAGGCTACGACACTGAGATGATGAACTTGTCCCAAGGACATCACACAGTGTGTGGCAGAGCTGAGGTCTAGGTCCCAGCAATCTGACTCCAGTGTCTGTACTGTAATCCACTTCACTCTGCTACCTGTCCTGGGAGAGAGTGAGAGAAATAAGTAGAGAAAGAGACTGAGAAGGAAAAATGGAAAGTTAATTAAACATGTAAAAACTGACCCATACATAAAGATTAAGGCTTGGGCAGAAAGCTATCAACAGAGAAACACACACATCCCACGGAGGCAATGCGAAATTGATATAAAAAGACTCATACTGTAACACAATCAGAGAGAGCTACCCATACACAAAAATAAGGCATGCACACTTTATAAAGACAGACTGATAGACAAATCGAGGCAGGAGAGGGTTTACATATAAATAAGCAAGACTCAAGAAGAATGGGACGTGCCAACTAAAGGATTCTGGGAACCAAAATTCAGGCAGACAGGTCTTTATTGCCGGAATGGCTTCATTGGTGTGATTCGAAGGGAGCTATCTTCAGAGATAGAAGAGGGAAACTGATGTGAACTGTCCCATAAGGAAAGTTAAGTCCAAGATTCAGAATATCCACTTGTTCCCATTATCTATGGCTGCGTAAAAATGACTCCCAAACTTAATGGCTTAAAACAATAACCATTTATTATATGTCATTATTTTGTGAGTCAGGAATTTGAGCAGACTTACCTGGGCAAAGGTTTTGTTTGCAGAGCTGACTCACCGATTTTCAGCTGGTGGCTGGGC
Source organism: Ursus arctos (assembly GCF_023065955.2). Classification (NCBI taxonomy): domain Eukaryota; kingdom Metazoa; phylum Chordata; class Mammalia; order Carnivora; family Ursidae; genus Ursus; species Ursus arctos. The sequence goes on along the minus strand of NW_026622797.1, from coordinate 35,127,273 downwards.
TGCCAAAAGACCTAAGGTAAGCTTCACTCTTATACGGGATACCTTGCCACACTCAACTAGAAGGATGGGCTCAACTAGATCTCTCTCTCTCTCCCTCCAAGTATTTTCAGGCCTTTTCATGTGGTCTCTCCAACAGAGTAGTCTGACTTCTTATTTTGTGTCTTGGGGCTTTAGGAGCTCAAAGCAGGAGCTGCTACCCTCATAAAAACAAGGTCTATAACTGCCAAAATCTCTTTCACATAGTCTCTCTCTATTAGTCAAAGTAGCCTCTTGCCAGTCCAGATTTAAGAAGAGGACAAATAGACCCTGTCTCCTGATAAAAGGAGTATCAAAGAATTTGTGGCTATCCTTGCTCTGCCATACCATTCAAACAGAAACAGGCCAATAATGCACAAATGTCTGAGAAGCCAGCAAGGATTCAAACCTTGGACACTTTCCAGAAGGAAGTGCCATGGGCAGCTAACTTTAAGAGCAGAAAATGTCTCTGAGGTAACTAGTGAATCTGAGGGTTGGATAATTACGGAAAAAGAAGGCAATAAGAGGACAGACTGTGTGGTCAGAGCCACGTACTTTGTTCGGAACTAACCAAACATGCTACAGGTACTTGGCCCCAAAGGTTGTCTGCATGTTCTTACATGTTACACTGTACACATTGTCTTAACTGCCTAAGTGACTTACTTGCTCGGACTCTACAGCCTTGTTTTTAAGATCCTAAGTTCTGATAATTTTCATTGTCCTTTATGTTTCTGAAGTATCTTCCATCTGTAAATATACTGGGGTATGTATGATTGATTAATAGTACACAGCCCCAGTCAGGATGACTCTCCTGTTCTATTTGCTGATCAAGACACACACACACAAAGGTAGGAGTGGAGACATGAATAGTAAAAGCACTGATAATTATGTAATTATATTAGCAGGATTTTCTTTTTGCCCCCAGGTCAAAATAGAATAGTTCAAGGTAAAATCGGTGGTGGTTCACACAAGCTCTGGAGTCAAGTAGAAATCTACCATACCATCTGCAAGATAGATGACTTGTTTAAGCCATAGTTAATGTGAACTTAGCACTACTTATTTTGTAGAATTGTTGGGATTGTTCAAGAAAATGCATATTGTACAGATAGCACAGAATAGTCACTCAATAAAGTAGCAATCACTATGAATATTATGTCAACTCTAATACCATAAATAGTTTATCAGTATAACTCATATTTATGTATTGTCATTCAATCAGAAACTACATGTTACATTATGGGTTTTACCAAAATTTATTTTCAGAATTCATTCTACTTTGAATTTGATTTGACCAGTGTCTGATTTCTGATATGTTTGCTCACCCATTCTTCACGAGCATAAAAATTTAGTAGATATTGTTAATGGAAAGTAGTAGATTAAAAGTGACATTTTTTATGGCCATAATGTCTGTTCTTGGCATTTTCTTTGGAGAACAATTATTTCTTGATTATTCTAAGTGTACTTAAAAGTAATACACTTGAAAAATGTACATAGTACCTCAAAAGAAAGTTTCCAATAGGCTAGTTTTGAATATAGAAGAGTATTTAAAATAGATCCTCATACCACCTTAGTCTGGCATTTTCTATTTATTACCAGAGTCTAGTTTCCAGGTCATCACATATTATTTGTTTCCTCTTCTCGGTAACCTCCAGTGAGAATTAATCTCTCCCTCATACACCTTTGTTTTTAAAGGGCGGATGCTGTATTTTTTTAAAATAATTTTAACATTTTTATGTGATGCTTTAAGAACTGTGTTTATGCCTGTCTCTCCCACTTGATTACGAGCTCCTGAAGTCAGAAGACCCTAAACCTATGTTCAAAATACAAACCAAAATGCAAATCAAAAGCCTGTGTATGTCAAAGACATTCAGTAAGAGGGATTAAGTCTGGTAATGCACACCATGAACCAATCATGTACTTCAACGACCAACCAAAAACACACCATAACATAACACAATAAATACGAGCTTTTTATAGCAACCTACATATTTTGTGAGACGGGCTATGTAAAACATACAGCCTTACCGGAGTATTTAGGACTAATTTTATTCCAAGAATACATCACCTTGTGTCTTAAGACAGAGCTGCAACTAGTGTCCTCTCGAGATTGTTGACGGGGGCTACTCCAAGGGCAGCCCGACGGACCGCAGCAGAGCCAGACCTTGGAACTTGTCAGAAATGCGAAGTATCTGGCTGCACCCGCATCTGCTGGATCCGAACCTCTGGATGCAGGAATCAGAAATCTGCGTTTTATCAAACTTCCTGTGGGACTTTAAGGCACACTAAAGTTTGATAGATATTATTCTAAACATTTATTAAAATTCCAAGCTAGAAGAGAATTAGGAAGTCTTACAGTCTAGCTCTTTACTTATTGGATGAGAAACTGAGGCCAAGATGGGATACGGTCCTTGCTTAAATAGCAGAACCAGGATCACAACCAGGATCTTTGATTCCAGACCAATGTTCTTTTCAGTGTTCTTTAACCCCCCCCAAAAAATGTCATTTTCTCTTAAAGTAAAACAAAACGGTTTTGAATGACTACTAGGTGGAGTTTGAATTAATGCTGGGTGGAATTTGGGATCCAAACTATAGTCACTTGTTACAAATTGTTAAATCAGCCAAAAGATGTTAAATAAAAAGGAGCATGGAAAAGTTGCATTCTTTTGGCTGCTGGGAAGGAACCATGCAGTATATGACCCTCCTATTCATCCTGTCACTGAGCAATAACCACACAGGCTCTCGCATGTATACACACAGTTATACACAGGAAATTTCACCCCAGATATGCAACAACATCACAATGAAGCCGTTCCTCCTCCAATGACGCATTTAGGAAGATCAGACATCTATGTCTTGTTCCTGACATAGACGGCAAACATTTGTTCTTTTACCATTAAGTATTATGTTAGCCGTGGGGTTTTATAGATTTCCTTTTTCAAGTTCAGGGAGTATTCTTGTTTTCTTTCTTTGCTGAGTATTTTATGAGGAGTAGATGTAGAATTTTGTCAAGTGTTTTTTTTTTCTGTGTTGGTTGAGATAAGTTTTCAATATGACTTTTCATTTTTAGCTTGTAATATGGGGAAGACATTGATATATTTTCTGTTAAAGCAGCCTTATATTCCCAGGACAAAGCCCATTTGGTTATGATGAATTATCCATTTAATATATTTTGGGGCTCAACTTGCTAAAATTTTGTTTGGAACTTATATAAAGATACTCATGAGGAATATTGATCAGTAATTTTTCTTATTTGTTTTGTTATGTTTCTTGGAATGCCTTTGTTTGGTTTTGGAATCAGTTTAATAGTAGCTTCATAGAACAAGTTGGAAAGCACTCCTTACTCATTAATTTTCGGAACAGTGTGCATGGAATCGATATTGTTTTCCCTTAGCTATTTGTTAGAGTTCACTAGGTAAGCAATCTGAGTCTGGAGCGGTCTTCGTGGGACGTTAGATAACTATACTTTCCGTCTCTGTAACAGATGGAGGAGTAGTTAGATTGTTTATTTGTTCAGGAGTGAACTTTGGTAATTGATGTCTTTCAAGGAATTTGACAATTTCCTCCTTCCTTCTTGACCTGGAAACTCTCTCAGAGCACTGTGGTAAGGATATCATAGTACTGACCTCATTTGTTTCCCATCTGTCAGAAATCACTCTCCTTGTAACTGTATGTGCAGTGTTTTAAAATTATTGTTTCATATTATTTATACATTTTTTGTTTGTTTGTTCCTTGTGTGAGGTAATCCCCCATCCCTGTTTCTTCACTGTGGCCAGAAGTGAAAGTCCTCCACCATTCTTTTGATTAGCCTTTGCATGGTATTTATTTTTCCATGCATGGTCTATCTTTTCCCATGCTTTTAACTTACCTGCTCTTTTCTATTTAAATTCCGTGTCTTGTAGACAGCATACAGTTGGGTCTTTCTTTAAAAAAAAAAAAAAAATCCAGTCTAACTATCTCTGCATTTTAATTGGGGTATTAGGGCATTTACATTAAACACAATTATCAATACTTATGGGTTTAAATCTATTATCTTGTTATTTGTCTTCTTAGTTTCCCATCTGCAATTCAATCCATTTTTCCTGCCTTCTTTTGGATTGTGTATTATTTTTTATTCTATTTTATTCCTATTACTAACTTATTACCTCCCCCTTTTTATTTAATTGTTCAGTGATTACTTTAGGCTTTACAGTATACAACAACATTATAGTCCACCTTCAAATAACTTTTTTAAATTCATGTATAGTCTAAGAACCATAAAACTGTCTACTTCCCTTTCCCCCTCATCCTTTGTGGTATTTTGTCATACATTTTATTCTATGAATGCTTTAAACTGCATAGCACATTGCTATTATTTTTGCTTTAAACAGTCAGTATATACTAAGAAGATTAAGAAATGAGTTAAGAATAAAATATTCATCTTCCATTTATTTATTATTTCAGGTGCTTTTCATCCTTTAACTTAAATCCAAATTTACTTCTGATATCATTTTCCATCTGCCCAAAGAGGTTTGTTTTGTTTTGTTTTGTTTAACATTTCCTGTTGTACTTATCTGGTGGCATGAATTCTTTCAACTTTTATTAGTCTGAAATAAAGTTGTGTTTTGCTTTTTTTTTTTTTTTTTAAGATTTTATTTATTTGGGAGGGACACAACTGGTGGCGGAGGGGCAAAGGAAGAGAGGAAGCAGACTCCCCACTGAGCAGGGAGCTAGATGCTGAGGTTCCATCCCAGGACCCCAAGGTCACGACCTGAGCTGAAGGCAGACACATAACCTGCTGAGCCACCCAGGTGCCCCTATTTTGCTTTTGTATTTTAAACATATTTTCACTAGCTAAAGAATTCTAGTTTGACCATATTGTCTTTCAGTGCTTTGAAGATGGTACTCTGTCCACTGTCCACTGTTTTCTGGTTTCCATTGTTTCTGCTGTTATTCTTCAATATGTTCCATTGTAATATGACTTCTCTGGCTCCTGTTAAGATTTTCTCGTTTTTTCTGATTTTCTATAATTTGATTATGATGTGACTTGACATGGTTTTCTGAGTAATTTTTATTGACCTTCTTAGATCAGTCGGCTTATAGTTTTCATCAAATTTGAAAAATGTTTACCCATTATGTCTTCAAATGTTTTTCTGACACCCTCGCCCACCCCATCCCTTTCCTCTGGGACTTCATTTACACATATATTAGAATGCTAGATACTGTCCTGCCGGACATTGATTCTTTGTTTTTTCATTCTATTTCCCCCCATACTTCATTATGGATAGTCTCTACTGCCATGTCTTCAAGTTCACTGATCTTTTCTTCTACTGATTTAGACTGTTCTTAATTCCATACAGTGCATTATTCATATCTGATACTGTATTTTTCCTCTCTAGAAGTGCCACGCCAGCCATTTTTTTAAAATATTTTATTTATTTATTTATTTATTTATTTATTTATTTATTTATTTATTTGACAGAGAGAGAGACAGCCAGCGAGAGAAGGAACACAAGCAGGGGAGTGGGAGAGGAAGAAACAGGCTCCCAGGGGAGCAGGGAGCCTGATGTGGGGCTCGATCCTAGGACTCTGGGATCACTCATCCTGAGCCCAAGGCAGACGCTTAATGACTGAGCCACCCAGGCACCACTACGCCAGCCATTTTTATAGCTTCTATATAAAAGAAGATTTTCTCCTCATCATTTCATGTTTTGCTCTACCTTCTTGAACATGTTGGTCCTATTTATAAGACCTATTTATATGTCGTTGTTAATTTCAACATCTCTGTTATTTCTGGATCAATTTCTATTGATTGATTTTTCTAACAGTTATGGGTCACAATTTTTTACTCATTTGAAGAAAATTTTTAATTTTGATTCTGATTGTGGATTTTATAGTATCAGTTGCTCTCTTTTGTTTTATTCCTTTAAATTGTGTTAAGTTTTGTTCTGGTGTGTTGTAACATGTAAACTATAGGTAAGTTACATAACAGAAGAGTTACATTACAATCAGTTAGATCATTCTGAGTTTTCTTTTAAACTTTATTATAGTGTGGCTGTAGTGTAAAAACTAAAATTTCAAATGCTGCCTTGTTACCTTTGAGCCTCATAGGTCCCCACAGGCCTATTTATGTGTTCCCCTGCTCTCAACAGATACGCCCTTTATGCATTGGGAAAGGCTGTCTATCTGGTTATCTCCATATCAGCTGAACCAGCGACACTGTACTTGGTCCTCAACTTAACAGTCTCATCTTATTGCCAGTCCACACAATTATTCAAACAAGCCAATCACAACATCCCATAAGAACCAAGGGACACCTCTTGTAACTACAGAGCCTGCCTCCCACAGCCTCACTGGGGTTACTTTGCTCCCAAGGCAACCCCATGTAGCCCTACATAGAATTTGGTGTCCACTCTTAAGCTGTGAGTATATGTGGCCCATAAACTGCTTCCAGTCTCTTCTGTCCATTGTTGGGTGCCATGTGTCTGACAATCTTATACTATTTAGGGTGAGGGACCCCTCCCTCACCAACAGGGTGAATAGGAGTTCATCAGAACAGTGTCAGAGCAGTCCTCAGTCTAGGGCTAATGTAGTCCCATGATAGTAACATTCTTTTGAGAATTCTCTTAGATGAGCTTTGTATTATATGATCTTCACACATTTTCAGGTGGGAACATGAACAGTTTCCAAACCTGTGTGATTTCTAGGAATTATTCTTCTATTCCTTCATGGAGGTGCTTTATGTAATCCTCAGGTAGTTTTCAAAACCTCTTATTTATTATATATAGATAACTTTTCAGCTAAAGACTCAAGAGATCCCTCTGAAAATCTCTGGAACTCTTTCTGTGCAATTCTTTCATCTCTAGTAATCTCTCCAGCAAGTTTTAGCCAACTCAGCCTCCCTAAACTTTGATTTTTTTACTCTCCAACTTAGCAAGACTCCTGGGTTCTTTTGGGTTCCTATAACTTTACTGAGGCATGAAAACTCTAAGCTACTAGTAAATCACAGGGCTCTTACCATTTACTTCTCTTCTCTCAGAGGTCACAGTTCTGTGCTGTTTGCTATCCAGTATCCGAAAACTTTCATTTCTAATGTGTCTCTTTTTAAAGTTGTTTAAAACAATGAATGTGCATAAAACCTGACCCCAATTAGTTCATCTTGACTGGAAGAGAAAGTTCTCATCTAAAATTTTAAAGTGTATTTTTAACAAATAATAATGTGCTCAAAAATGGAAAAATATTTATTTTTCAACTAGAAGTAGAAACTAATTTCCCCTTTAAAAATTCTGAGAATTTATAGATGTGAGAAGAACTTTGTTTTTATTTTTTTTAATTTTTATTTTTTTAAAAGATTTTATTTATTTACTTGACAGACAGAGAGACAGCCAGCGAGAGAGGGAACATAAGCAGAGGGAGTGGGAGAGGAAGAAGCAGGCTTCCAGCGGAGCAGGGAGCCCATGACGCGGGGCTCAATCCCAGAACCCTGGGATCTCGCCCTGAGCCGAAGGCAGACGCTTAACGACTGAGCCACCCAGGCGCCCCAGGACTTCGTTTTTAAAGATTTACTTTGAAACCCTGGAAACTGTTGATTTTCACCAAGATGTATGTTATTCTTTGGCAAGTTTCCTATTTTTTTTTCAATTCTGTCTCTCAGATCTCTAGCCATCATATATCTCTAGATTAAAATAAACTCCTATCTGATCTTTCTGGCTCCACTCTCGACCCTACGTCAGATCTCTTGCCCATCAACGCAGAATAGATTGTTCTTTACAGCTATCTTCACCATAATATTATCTTGCTCAAAATGGAAACATATATTTTTAATGCTTACATAATTAAATCAAAACTTTCAAAATTTGGACTATTTTATAAACTAAACCACAAAACAAATGTTATTTATTAATAGCATTATACTCTGCCTAAATTTTAAAAGCCCTAACATATTTCCAATAACAATGTGAGTCACAGACTCAATGGTATTAAACTGGGATATGTTTATCTTCCTGTTTTGGGTTGTTTTTTTTTTAAGTTTATTTGTCAGTATTTGAATGCTACTTTAGGGATAATTCTCTTCATTTTTTTGATCTAATATTTATTGAATGTTCACTATTTTCCAAGTGCTATATTACATATGTTAGGTACATAGATGACAGATATTATGGGGTTATGTATAATATAGTACTTATGCACCTTACATATAATAATCATATAATGATATAATACTTAATTTTAATACAATCCTGTAAAGCCAACTCCACACCCATTTTAATTTTACAACTGAGGAAATATTCAATTGAAGAGTTACAGTGACTGTATCACAGATAAAAGATGTATATATGATCTTTCTGTTTCCAGAATTGATCATCTTAACCACTATATATAAACGGGCAATGCAGAATATAAATGTTGCGATTATTTATTTGCTCATGGAATCCTGAAATAACAAATTATAATTCAAGCAAAAAATTATAGGAAATGAGTGATACATAGTAGTAAAGTATAAAAGCCACAATGACTATTTAATAGTTATGTAACTTAAGGGGCACCTGGGTGGTTCAGTCAGTTAAGCATCTGCCTTGGGTTCAGGTCCTGATCCTGGGCTCCTGCTTCTCCCTCTCCCTCTGCCACTCCCCGGGCTTGTGCTCTCTTTCTCTGTCAAATAAATAAAATCTTTAAAAAAAAAGTCACGTAACTTTATATACCATTGCATCTCTTATATATCACACCACTTTTTAAACCAATTTATTTAACTAACATTTGAATAAATACTATTTGAATAAATACCATTAAGAATATAGCACAAAATTAAAAAAAAAGTTTCAGAAGCATAAAAGGAGTAAATAAATGTACCATGTCATTCTGTTTATTATAGTCAATTAGATGAAAAACTATAAATATAGGGTATAATGGAATACTCTCATTAATAAGATTTTATATAATAGCTATGTGTTGACTAAATTCTCCAAAAGTTACATGGTCTTTTCAAGCATACTTTTACATAGGAAGATTTTTGAGTGCATAATTTTGCACAAGGAAAAGTCAGTAAATTTTTTAAAAGATACAGAAGAAAAAAATAACAATGCTACAAATGTAAACCAAGAAAATTATATTCAAGACACATACCTCTCCTAAAAAAAAAAAAATTCTTCACAGAGAAATCAAGTCTTAAGCGCTTTTATAAAATAAAGTACAAAATAATCACAAGAAAATGAGGGGTGAATCCAAGAGATTAGTACAAAATAGCAAATGAAAAATAAGAAAGATATAGAAGAAAAGAATCAATGAAGCTAAAAGTTGGAACTTTCATCTCCGTAAAAAGAAATTACTGTCAGAAGGGGAAAGAAGAAGAGCATAAACAGAGAGCTGAGATGGCTTCCCTCTGACTGTAATGAAAACTCTGGATGAAATATTTTCTAAATGGTGTAATACAACTCTTAGCTTGAAAGAAAAACAAGAAAACTCCAGGAGCCCTAAGCACAGAAGTAAAGCAATTAGCAGAGACAGAAGGTGAAGCTGATATCCCAGCCTACATAGTAGTCAGTCAGTCAGACCTGCAGGTGCCGGGGCTCCAAGGCAAGCAGGAAGCCAGAAGCGTGACAAAGTAGCTACATAATGGAAAATTTTAACACACTTCTCTCAAACTGGTAGTTAAATCATAGTAACTGATAGCATTAAAACACACTTTTTAAAGATATGAACAACAAAATTAATAACTTAGAGAACAGTTAGGGAATGCACATTCTTTTCAAGCTCAAAAGAGATGTTTTCAAAGGCTGATCAGGTTCTGCCACAAAGTATTTTCAATAAATGCCGAACAATTAATAACATAGTCCACATTCCATTATTACTCTGCTACCAGGATGAAATGAAAAACCAGTAACTTACAGCCTAAAAAGGTAAATAAATCAAAATTATTGTAACAAATATCTGGTAAGTCACAAGTCAAAGAAGAAATCATGATGGCAAGTGTTTCTTATTAAACATTAAGTCGTGAATTATAACTAAACCCCAATATGGTAAAGCTTGTGCAATGTAATTAAAACAGTTTCTAGAGGGAAATGTATAGTCTTAAAATGCATTTATTACAAAACAAGAAAAACTAAGAATTAATGAGCTATTCAACCAAGAACTTAGAAAAATAACAGAAAGGGCACCTGGGTGGCTCAGTGGGGTAAGCACCTGCCTTCAGCTCAGGTCATGACCTCAAGGCCCTGGGTATCCGAATCCTCCAATCCTCCAGGCTCGCTACTCAGCGGGGGTTTGCCTTTCCCTCTGCCCCTCCTCCCTGTTGAGAAACCAAAAAGACGTTTTTGAAAAAGACTAATAAAATAGAAAAATATGTAACAAGATTGATGGGAGAGACAGAAAGAGCGGGAAAGAGGCAGAGGAAGATGTGGAGAGAAAGTGTTGTGTTAAACCAGCTCTCTGGTGTGGGGGTATGTCCCAATTCGTGAGATTTCTGACTTCCATGGTGTAAATATTGCTGGTATCGCTGATTTTAATCTACCAACATGATGTCACCGTACACAGATTGAGAAGAGATGCAGAGATTTGGCTCTGGGCAGCCAGTATAAGCCAGCTCTTAGAGAGAGGTCACTGGAGAGAAGTCATAAACAAATAATATTAGGACCGAAAAGAGTACACAATGCAGTAAAAATGTAAAACATTATAAGAGAATATCTTGAATAATTCTGTGAACATAAGCGAAAACTTGAGAAAAGTAGACAATTTCTTAGAGAACCACAACTTACTAAATAGACCCAAAAGCAAGCTAGACTAGAACTAGTCTTCATACTTACTAAATTAGAATTTCTGGGTATGAGGTCACTGAGTCTGTATGGTGATACACACTGAAGTTTGAGAAAGATTGTTTCAAGGAAAAGATCAACCTAAGGTTATGCAAACTATTTTAGAGGCTAGGAAAAGAAGAAACTCCCCTATGAGGCCGATATAGCCTGCCATCCAGAATCAGACATAAATACTATAAGAAAAATTATAGGCTGATGTCACATGGGATATAAATCTTCGAGCTAACGTGTTAACTAACAATGGAATCCACCAACACTTCTGTGTGTTTGTCTCTGTTGGTGTGGGCCATGACTAAGTTGGGAATATCCCCGGAACCAAAAGATGTTTTTATATCTGGAAATCAGTTACTATATTTGCCACAGTAATAAATTAAAGGAGAAAAGCCATATGATGATCTCTATAGGTACAGAAAGTATTTTTGGTAAATTTAAATATTTTATTATTATTAACCCTTAGCCAACTAGAAATAGAAAACTTCTAACCTGATCAAAACGACCTTTAAAAACCATAATTATTTTGATAAAATTATAGATATATTCCTTTCAAATTAGGAACAAGACAAAGATACCTGCCATTAACACCTCTATTCAGCATTGTATTGGTGGAAGTGGCCCCACTCTGTGCGGTAAAAAATACAAGAAATAAAAGGATGTCAACCAGAAAGACAGAAATTTCATTTTTCTCAGTGATATTATTGTGAATACAAAAATTCAAGACACTTTGTTGACAAATTAATAAAGTTCAAGAAGCTTGTTCAATATGAGATCTCTGTACAAACAGCAACAGGACTCCCCAGTAATAACGTTCGATCTGATTTACAATAGCTTGAAAAATTTTAAGTCATTTAGAAACAAATCTAACAAAATAAGCAAAATATACAACCCTAATTATATAAACACTAAATAGATGGAGAGTATACAGTGTTTGCGAAAAGGATGATTCAGTATTTTAATGATGTTATTTCTTCCCAAATTAGGGTTGCCAGATTTAGCAAACACAAAATAGAGTATACTCAGTTAAACTTCAATTTCAAATAAATAATGAATAACTCTTTAATATAACTCTCTCTCTCAAATATTGTGTGGGGCATATTTACATTAAAAAAATTATTGCTTGGGGGCGCCTGGGTGGCGCAGTCGTTAAGCGTTTGCCTTCGGCTCAGGGCGTGATCCCAGTGCTCTGGGATCGAGCCCCACATCAGGCTCCTCCGCTAGGAGCCTGCTTCTTCCTCTCCTACTCCCCCTGCTTGTGTTCCCTCTCTCGCTGGCTGTCTCTCTCTCTGCCAAATAAATAAATAAAATCCTTTAAAAAAAATTATTGCACGGATACCTGTATCTATCGAACTAGATATATACACATATAGATATAGATATTTATTTATATTTATATAATTTGTTATTTATCTGAACTTCAAATTTAACTGGGCATCTTGTAATTTACTGGGCAACGCTATACTAAATTAATCTAGTGACCAGGTATTATCCAATATAATCCCAACAGGATTTTTCATGGAATTTAGAAATAATCCTAATATACATCTAGAAGAGTAAAGGAAGTAATATATAAATATGAAAATGGCTTTTCCAAGAATAATGGGTAGTGTAAAGAAAATCTACACTACTCCTGGGTCTCTCCTTTATGCTCACATGACTACCACACCAGCAACACTCTGACACCAGCTAGAGGTGTGGGGGAACTGTGACAGCAGCTGGGTGACCTACAATTTAACTTAATTCTGACACTATTTACCTGGGGACAGCATCAGAACCCTCAGCTTAGGGCTATCTCACAAGACGGCCCCCCAACCTCAGCGAACAGCAAGCCCAGGTCGTTGCCTGTACTTCTGGCCAATCAGCTATAGACCGAGAGATTCCCATTTGTCAGAAGGTGGAGGAGAGACAGTAAAGTATCTCCCAGACTGAAAAGGCACTTTGAGACCAGAAGGGAAGCAGGCCAGTCTGTACAGTTCACAGAGTTTTATTCAGGATAACTTACTGACAGGGAGCATTGGGCAGAGAATGATGCATGGCAGCCGCATAGTCATTCCCTACAAAACCCGGCCCTTAGTCCACAGATGTCACAGAGTGAGGGGACAGTCAGAAGGGCAGTGTAGTGAGACCAAAGGGTTTGCAGGCACCTCCGAGGGTTGCATGCACCTAATTGACAGCTACTCTTCCGTTAGATCTTGCAGCACCACCTATGAGTCAGGAATGAGAAAGACTACGTTCTCTCTAACAGATTCATGGGATGCCAAAGCAGGTCCCCCTCTCCCCCATCCTGGCCTTGGTGGGCATTTCTGAGGTATGTGTATTAATCTCCCAGGGGCCTGGAACACGTAGCCTCAAGAGATATCACTGAGCAAACATGAACAAGATGGAGGGCCAAAGATGGAGTCAGTATTGTCAGCACTCCTACACCATTACACCCTCCTGAGATTCAATTAATTTGCTAGAGCAGCTCACAGTTTACTTACTGTTTACCAGTTTATTATAAAAGGGTATGATAAAGAATGCAAATGAGCATCCATCCAGATGGAAGAGACGCATAGGGAAAGTTATGTGGGAGGGGGCACGGAGATTCCATGCCCTCTCCAGGAGCACCACTTTCCCACCACTTCCATGTGTTCAATGGCCTGGAAGCTCCCCCTACCTGGTACTTTGGGGATTCTTATGAAGGCTTCATCATGTAGGCATAGTCATAATTTACTCAACTCCAGCTCCCTCACCCCTTCCTGAAGGATAGCAGATGGGGCTGAAAGTTCCAAGCTTCTAATCATGTCTTGGTCTTTCTGGTGACCAGTCGCCACCCCAGAGGCCATGGAGAGTCATCTCATTAGAATAAAAGACACACCGCTATCACCCAGGAAATTCCAAGGGATTTAGGAACTCTGTGTCAGAAACAGGAGTTAAACATCAAATATCAGAACAAAAGATGTTCCTAGTGTTCTTGTCACCTAGGAAATTATAAGGATTTTAGGAGCTTTGTACAGGAACCGGGCCAGAGACCTATATATATATATATTTTTCTATTAATTCACAGGTAGGTTTTTGCCTTAGACCTGGATGATTAAAGAGACATTTTTAAGAAATCTAAAAAGCAAGATAATGTCTTCCTCAAAGATAAATTCAATCTTTTTACTCCAGAACTCAGAAACTTCGGCCCTGATTACACCTGCACTGGCCTATTCACTCCTGCCAGGCGGCAACAAGAGGGGAAAGGAACACCTCCACATCACAGACATTGCTGTCATCTGCTTTCTTCTCTCCCCATCGGGGATTCAAAGAGTACTTTTGATTTGTGGCAATAAAAAGCAAAAACGAAAGTATTAGAATTTGAAAATGAGTCATGACAGTCATTTGACCTCAATAACCATATTCCAGCTATGATCTGATCTTAGCCCCATCCTGTGCATAGATCCTGCATCTAAGAGAAAAGTAGACCAGATGGGAGGATGGTGTCAGTAAAATCAATGTGGAATTCTCCTTGTAGGTAGATGTAACCGAGTAATAGGAAATTTGGAGAAAAATCATTCTTACATAAAAATGCAATCACGAGTAGAGCTTGTATCAGTTGGGATTCTTTAAGAGCAAGAAACAAAAATCAACCCATCCTAACAAGCACAGAGGAATATATTGGAGGATTGAAGAATATGGGACATTTTTACACAACCTCAGAGTCCGTCTTGGAAAAGTGAGGAGCCAAAGTATCTATGGGGAAAATGGAAAGGAACAGACAGTTACAGCCAGATGGGCTTGATCAGCTCCAGTTGCTTTCTCCACCTTTCTCTACATTCCATGTGAGCTTTAAATTCCAAAGAGAGGAAAGCATCCGATTGGTATAGCTTGGGTCACATGTCCATTCCTTGGCCAAGGGAAATGGGGACATCTTGTTTGATAGTTCCTTGTTGTATCCAATAGTGAAGAAGTAGTTTTCCCAACAAAAGTTCAGGGCACCATTTCAAAAGAAGAGGAAATGGATTTTTGGCAGCCATAAACGGCAGATGTCCACTGCATGACCAAATAACACAGGTTTTGGGAAATGTACCAATGTACAACAATGACATTGTGATTATCAGTTGCACCTTGGTGCAAGACTGTGATATATATATATATATATATGAATATGAATATGTATAATTATTATATATATTATATATATAAAGATTTTCTCAAGATTAATCATTCCAGGAAGTGGTTAATCCTAGAGTAGAAAATGAGTAGGGCTGGAGGCAGTCTGCTGACACCAAGATGTTATTCTAGAACTACTCCTGCTTATGGTGGCTGCGGGGAATCTCTGCTGTGTGAGGTGCGACAGCAACAACAACTTAGAAAGGTAAGCTACTTTCTCAAGCTTCCAGCACCACGGCGGTCATGGAGAACCCTCCCATGGCAAGGAAGTTACCTCCTGAGTGAGTGGCAGATACTGGAGCATGGCAGAAGCAAAACAAAACCCAAAAATGCCACCCCATAACAAAACAAAACAAAACACTCCAGTTATTTGGACTGCACAAGAGTCTTCTTTGCCTAAGGTTAGGATGGGTTTTCCTCAGTGGTGATTAGTAAATGGTCTGTGGTCAGCAGAGAAATACTGGAATCAGCGGCAGCAGCATAACACAGAAGAAAACAGAAACATAGGTACCTATATGATGTATAAATGTGTACACATATGCATATGTGTATATATAATAAACATAATGTATCTTTCACTTAGGAAATAACTACTACTAATATTTCCAATCTTTGCCATTCCGCCCCCCCCCCCCCCCGCCTTGTGCTCTCTGGCTCTCTCCCTCTCTCTCTCTCAAATAAATAAATAATATTTCCAACGGTTCTTCATTCCCCATTTAATTTATTTTTGTTGTACAGAAGCTTGCCATTTTTGTGGCATCAAATATTGTTTTTTTTCCCCTGTAATTTCTTCTATTTCTTTCATGCTTGGAAAGGACTGTCCTGCAAAAGACACTATTATGTCCATAATTCACTTTAAAAGCTGTTGGCATGGACGGTGTGCTACCAGGCAGGTGCTACTTGGCTCAGGCTGCGCATTATGTGCTGTCATTTGCTGCAATCAGGACTTCCCATCTAAAGGGCGATCAGCTAGCTTTCAGTCAGAAAGGTCACACTCCAAAGACTACATCTGAGTGCTTCAGCTAGTTTCTCTCTGATCACCACCAGATATTTTGCTAATCAATATTAGCAAATTGAGAAAAGGGTTTCTGTTGATGAGACGGATTCTTATTGATGGAATTAATGGCATCGGATAAAAATCTCAGAGACACCTTCTGCTCTTGCTTAAACAGCATACAGAAATCGAGGAAACCCTAGATGCTGGTCGCTCAGGGATTGCGCCAAGACTTGATCCCTAATGAGGTTTTTCGCCTGCTACTACTACTACTGATAAATGGTTGCATGTGCGGAAGAATTTAGTCTGAGAATCGCTTTCTTTATAACCTGATAGAGGTTGTGGGGAAGTAGTTAATCCTCACCCACCTCTAACCCCTGCAGACTACTATTAATTAACAAAAATAACTGAAGAGTTGTACGAAATCAAATTGGCTTAGGCCAATTCATAAGAACCAGTTCAATATCCACCTGTGTTTTCTTCTAATTTATTTCATGATTTTATCTTTTATATCTAACTCTTGATCCATCTGGAGTTTTTAATTTCCAGTGCCTACAGGAGTGGAGCCATTCATATAAATGCATGAGACAAGCTGGCATAGAACAGGAGGTAGGAAGAATTGTGCCAAATTGTAGAACCCAGGGGGCCACTACTCCTCTGTTCGTGCCAATTCTGGCCATCTGGGGATGAGGGTCCAGTGTTGCTATAGTTTCTGATGTACTTTTTCTTCACAGTTTTTCATAAACATTTATATTTTGTTGAAAATTTTTCTGATTTTTAGAATACCATGCAACAAACAGTATATATTTGCAGCCCAGTTATGGTACAAGGGGGGCCAGGTTATACTATTTGCTTTATCATATAAGAGGTGAATGTAATATATTTTTTCCCTCCAGGCAGGCAATTTCTCCCGAAAACTGTTGAAAACAGCCTTCCTTTTTTAGATTCTTATGCTTCCTTTATCAAACTGTATACTTGTATATTAGCAGCTTTTATTTCCCACATATTTGGGTAAATTTGAGAATCACTTGTCCATCTCCAACAACATTCAGATTCTGACTTGGAATTTTAATTGCAAATAACGTCCTTATTACTTCAAATAATTTTTAAAGCAAAAAAACAATTTTTAAAACAACATTCATATTTAATACAATAAATATTTACTTTAATATTTTCGTAAAAGTAATATTTACATTTTTGGGTATTTGTTTTGTTTCTAAATATCTGACTTAAGTTTTTTCTAATTCTAAGAATTTTAAAATTTATTCTTTTAGGTGTTCTAAATATATAATTGAATAATCGGTCATCACTTTCTGGGCTAGCAAACATTTCATGTAACATGGAGAGTTTTTATTTGTTGAAAGTTTGCAAGGGCTCAACAGTAAAACGGTCATGCCTTGGAACTATTTATTTTTTAAAGATTTTATTTATTTATTTGAGAGAGAGAGAGACAGAGAACGGGCGAGAGAGAGCACAAGGGAAGGCAGGGTAACGGCAGAGAGAGAGAGAGAAGCAGGCTCCCCACTGAGCAGGGAGCCCAAGGTGGGGCTCAATCCCAGGACCCTGGGATCATGACCTGAGCTGAAGGCAGATGCTGAGTCAACTGAGCCACCCAGGCGCCCCTGAAAGTTTCTTTTTTTTAAGTAATTGCATACTTATTGGAGGTATGACTTATGATTCTAGTCTATTTTTATTTTCCTAAAACATTCAAGTCTTGGTGCAATCCCTGAGCGACCAGCATCTAGGGTTTCCTCGATTTTTGTATGCTGTTTAAGCAAGAGCAGAAGGTGTCTCTGAAATTTTTATACGATGCCATTAATTCCATCAGTAAGAATCCATCTCATCAACAGAAACCCTTTTCTCCCATTCATATATTGATTAGCAAAATATCTGGTGGTGATCAGAG
Source organism: Ursus arctos (assembly GCF_023065955.2). Lineage (NCBI taxonomy): Eukaryota > Metazoa > Chordata > Mammalia > Carnivora > Ursidae > Ursus > Ursus arctos. The sequence continues at coordinate 35,109,446 of NW_026622797.1, read as the reverse complement.
AGAAACTATGTGCCTCTGTTCTATGAGCGTTGGGCAGTAAAGACATTCAAGGCCCCTCTTTTCAAGAAACTTAGATTCTCAGAAGCAAAGACAGATAATAAACCATGAAATAATTTTTTACAATATCAAGTAATGAAAAATACTCCAGTGAGATTAAGAGTGTGATATGAGGGGCACCCAAGTGGCTCAGTTGGTTAAGTGGGCACTATTGGTTTTGGCTCAGGTCAGGATCTCAGGGTAAGAAACCAAGCCCCCCCTTGGGCTGGGTGCTCTGTGCATGGGGAGTCTGCTTGGGGTTCTCTCTCTTCTTCTGCTTCTGCCTCTTCCTATGCTCTCTCTCTCTCTCTCAAATAAATAAATCTTTTTTTTTAAGATTTTATTTATTTGACAGAGAGAGGGAGAGAGCCAGAGAGCACAAAGCGGGGGGGGGGGGTGCAGAATGGCAGAGGGAGCCCAATAAAGGGCTGGCTCCCAGGACCCTGAGATCATGACCTGAGCCAAAGGCAGATGTTTAACCGGCTGAGACACCCAGGCGCCCCTAAATAAATCTTTTTTTTTATTTTTTTAAGTGTGATGTGATAGGAAGTGACAGGCTGAGGGATGTGGAGGAATTATGGGTAGTCAGGGGAAAACAAAAACAAAAACAAAACACCTCTCTGAGGAGGTGATACCTAAGCTGAGACATCACTGACAGGAAGGAACCACCACAGATCCAGAGAGATCTGTCTTAGTGCGCTGGGGCTGCTGTAAGAAAATACCACAGACTAGTAGCTTATTAACAACAGGGATTCAACACTCACAGCTCTGGAGGCTCTAAGGCGAGATCACGGTATCAGCAAGGTTGGGTGAGAGCTCTCTTCCAAGCTGCACACCTCTCTTTGCATACTCACAAGCAGAAAGCTGGGTAGCTCTGCGGGGTATCTTTTACAAGAGTACTAATCCCATTAGTGAGGGCTCAACCCTCAGGACTTTGTCTTCTCCGAAGTCCCATCTACAAATAAATTCACCTTTGGGAATTTAGGATTTCTTGCAGGGACACAAACATACAGACCATAGCAGGATTCCACATAGAAGACATAGTTAGTCCAAAGTGTACGAAAAATTTCTCTGTGTACAAAAAAGATTAGTATGTTCCAGGTTACTCATGTCACTGGAATTTTCAAATTTATTAGTATAGTGTTATTTAGTAATGCTATCTTCCTCCATATCTATGGCTGTTTTTCTTTCTCATTCTTAATAATATGTATTTGTAGTTTATATCTTTTTACATTTATTTTTAAACCAAACAAAACTTTTATAGTATCAATTTTACTTTGATTTTTATATTTAGGATTTTATTCCTCTATTCTTGTGTCCTTTTTAAAAAATGATTGTTTTTATTCTTTATTTTTAGTAATAGGAAATTATAAGACTATGAAATTTTCTCTGGTAAGTTTTGCCCATGTTCAAAATAATGCTGACACATTGTGTTCCTCTTTTTCTTGTTTTAAGATTGTCTCAAATTATAATATTGATTTTATTGTTGGCCCAAGATTTAGAGACTTTAAACTTTGAAATGATAGGTGATTTTTCCTATCATTTAAGCTTTATTAATATCCAGTTTAACTACATTGTTATCAGAAAACATGACCTGAGAAATTTATTGAAATATTCTTTGTAATCTAAGTACATATACATGAGTTTCTTTTCTTCCCTTTTCTGTTTCATAATTATCACACAGGTACTTGAATATAAGGTATATTCTTCTCTTGTGGATATAAAGTTTATCTTATATCTATTGATCAACCTTAAAATATTATGCAATTTTTCCTTGTCATTATCTTTTTTAAAAAGCTCTGTACTCTATCAAATGTTGAAAGATGTTATTGGTTGTACAAAACAGATGGGTGTTTTTTTTTTTCAGTTTGCCTGTTTCTGATGGCTTAGTAGGAATGAAACGGTGTGAGAGCCAGAAATACAAGTTTGCAGCTAGAGTATGGGACTCTTTATTGCCAGATCTAGGAACTGTATCATGTATCAGGATGTTTCTTGTTGCAAATACTACCCAAAAAGTGAACTCAAACTGACTCAACAATATAGGGGCCAGACGAGCTTACATAATTGAGAACTTCAGAAAAAAGGCAGCCTTGAAGTGTGCTTCCATGAGGCTTCCAGCATTCTCCCAGTCCAGTTGTTCTGTCCCTATTGGTTTCATCTTCAGGCTGTTTTTCCTCATGGTAACCATATGAAGGAGGCAGCCCAAGGTGCAACCTCTGCACTTGATGCCACCCAAAGGAGGAGAGGGTCTGCATCCCAAAGCTCTCTGCAAAAGTCCCAGAATTTCATGATAGCACTGTCTTAGGTCAAATGCCCACATCTTATAGTTATTAGCCTGGGGTTTGTATATACTCGCTGATTTAGTCCAGTTTCATGCTCCATTTATAAGAATGGTGAGTTGTTTCTCAGAATCTCATGGACCCCATATGGAGGGTCCATAGGACAATGAGGAAGAACAAAAGGGGAAACTCAATAATAGTTAGAGTAGCAGCTAATATCTTGTCTGTTGATGCCCAGCTTCACACTGGCACGTCTATATTCTGCTTGGTAGCTAAGGGAGCTGGAAAGTCATTTTCCAGAAGCTGCTGACTGTTGGTTTCCTGTGTAGTTCTACCAATGGAAGATACTCATATGCAAACAGGAGGTGGAAGGGGGAAGTTGATTCTTTTCTGGCTCTGGCAGTGGCAGGGGTGGGTAAGTCCTGGTGGTCAAGAGTTCCTGGATCCCTGCAGCCTCGGTGAGCTTATGAGCTCCTGGCTTGCTCTTGTAGCAGTTCAAACAGATGTGCTCCAGCGGCCTCGAGGAACACAGGAGTAGGTCTTGGGAACACCAGAAAACCCTCTGCTCCTTTGACCTCAGGAGAGCTTAGTGACTTTCTAGTTACTGATTTCATGGAATCCTCATCTTCCTTCTTTGGATCCTCTATTTTTCCAAAACTTGCAACCAATTCACGGCATCAAGTTTCCTTTGTTTGAAATACGTAAGGTGGTTTCTACATTCCAAACAGGACGCCGACTGATACAGTGCTATTCAAAATAGTTCAAGTTTTTAGGCTATGATTTTTTTCAGCTGATAATTGATATGCATATAATTCCATAAATAAACAAAAGCCCAAATACACATGTTTATAAGTCCATTTAACATTGATTCCTTAAATCCTAGCCATTTTGAGAAAAAAATGTGATGTTGCAAAACATATTTGCTGCCTGTATGAATGTAAACTACTTCCTTTTATGTAATATGGTGCACTCTTTAAGTTTCAGTTTTACTAAAATAATAATCAAGCTTTAAAACAACACATGATTCTGTCAAAAAATAAAACAGAGCACTTATCTTTCAATACTATACTTAATGAGTGGTCATGTCATCCAATAAATCAAGCATGGATTTTGGAGATAATAGCTAATATTGTCAATATAAGACATCTAAAAATCAATACATACACCACGTGTTCATACAACCGAAGTTAGGAAAGGCATGCTTGACTTGACAGTCAAACTGTAAAATTTTGACACAGTGACTGTTTGTACTGCATTATTTCTGAGGAATAAAGTTGTCAGAATTCGGTTGTAACTTCTGGGGCTGCTGTAGGAACATTGAGAACTAGTCAAAGGAGAGCATTGATTACCACATTAGGTAAAGGAAAAACACAAGTAAAACTGTCTACTATACTATTACTTAAAAGGGAATTCTACTGGGAAGGTATATTTTATTTGATAACTTTAAGTAGAATGACATCAAATGGTAGGACAAAGCTCTTGGAACAAAATCTTCAATTGAGATGGAGAAGTTTGATTCCAAAACTTCCCCTTGGCTTTATTTGTATTCATCGGCTAGCTATAATGACTGGTGCATTTCTGAATCTGGTTTCTCCTGTTTCCAGAGATATGAGAAAGTTGTGTCCACACAACTGATAACAACACTTAACAGGTGATTGCTGGCATGCAGGAAGAAATCTAGCTTAGAGTGGGTACATGAAGTGGCTCAGTGGGTGGCTCAGTCGTTAAGCGTCTGCCTTCGGCTCAGGGCCTGATCCCAGGGTCCTGGGATCGAGCCCCATATCGGGCTCCTCTGCTGCGAGCCTGCTTCTTCGTCTCCCACTCCCCCTGCTTGTGTTCCCTCTCTCGCTGGCTATCTCTGTCTCTGTCAAATAAATAAATAAAATCTTAAAAAAAAAAAAAAAAAAGAGTGGGTACATGAAATTGGCCGAGGCCAGTGTTCTCAAACTTTTGGGTCTTAGGATTCCTTCATACTCTTGAAAATTATAGAAGACTCAAAATTAACTGCTGTTTGTATGTGTTCATTAGAAAGTAAAATTGAGAACTATCTAAAATATTCATTCATTTCAAAATAATAACCCCACTGGGGTGCCTGGGTGGCTCAGTCGATTAAGCATCTGACTCTTGATTTCAGCTCAGGTCATCATCTTAGGGTCCTGAGATGGAGCCCTACGTTGGGCTCTGCACTCAGTGGAGAGTCTGCTTCTCTCCCTCTCCCTCTGCCCCTCCCCCACCCATGCTCCCTCTCTCTAAAATAAAATAATCTTAAAAAATAATAACCCCATTAAGTGTAAACATAGTACCTAAATATTTTCTGGAAAAAAAAAAAAAAAGCTCTGTATTTTCCAAGAAGAAACTTACTTAGTGAGAAGAGTGGCATTATCTTTTGTTTTGTAAACCTCTTTTAGCCTGGCTGAATTGATATAGCCAGATTCTAATATCTCCTTCTACATTCAGTCTGTTGCTCCACCACATATCATGTAACCTCTGGAAAACTTCACTGTACGAAGGGGCAGGGGGGTGGGGAAGTGAGTGAATCAGGCAGCTCGAGTCTTAGTATTATTATCAAAATAATTTTCACCCCTGGAACCCTCTGAGATCTCAAGGACCCCCAGGGCATACTAGAAAACACTTTGAAAACCATTGCCCTAGACTGGCTACATCAATAGTTTTCAACACATTTTTCACTGTAACACATAATTTTCTCATATGTGTTTTCATGGATGTCCTCATATTAACTAAACAAAATGAATATTTTTATTATTAAGCAAAACAAATAACATCAAACACTTTTGGGTGCTGGGAGGATAGTAGGAGGAAGTGGGGCTGCCCAGAGACATACCTGGTTTTCATGAAAAGTTATTTTTTGTGCTTGTGGGAAATAGACAATGGGTTAGGAATAATGAGCACTTCCTAGCAGCCTGTTGCAACTCCTTTATTTTTGATTCAATGAAACAAAATAGAATGCTGGTGTCAGTAACATTATTACAGAGATACCTTGAATCTGTTAGGCTCTGATTTATTTCTTTAAAACACTTGAAAGTTTGGGCATTTTAACTACTACTGGAAATCAATCACTTTTTATTTAAAAAAATTTATTTGAGAGAGAGAGGGCGCGCGCGCATGTGCACATGAGGGGCAGGGGCAGAAGAGGGAGAGAGAATCTGAAGCAGACTCCACACTGGGCACAGAGCCCCATGTGGGGCTGGATCTCACCACCCTGAAATCACAATCAAGAGTCAGATGCTCAACCGACTATACCCCCAGGCGCCCCAGAAACCAATCACTTGACAATGTTGAGAGGTGTTGTACTGTATGTATTATTCATAGATAGAAACTCACCAATGTCTTTCAGGTGGCTGGTAGAAATGGGGTACATACTATTATCTAGAGCCAATTCTCTTTATATGCAATTGCTGACAAAAAACAAGTTTTTATTCATTTATGTATTGTTTGGGATATAAATGTGTGTGCAGTATTCATTCATTCTTTCAACATATATTTATAGAGTTTTTCTAATGGGTCAGGTACTATTTTGGGCAGTTAGGATACAAAAGGGAACACAAATTCCTGCTCTAGAGAGATTTATGTTCTAGTGTGGAGAGAAACACAATAAAGATAAATAAACCAACTAAATCACACCTTACTTTGTGATAAGCATTAGAGAAAAAAAAAGTAAAGGAGGGGAATAAGAAATACTGGGAATAGGGGATGCCATGATTTAAAATAGGGTGGCAAGAAGAGGACTGACCGAAAGAATGCCTTTTGGGAACAGACAAAGGAAGGAAATCATTACAGGGAAGAGCGTTCTAAGCAAAGAAAACAGCAACTGCAAAGACTGAGGCTGAGAGCTTAGTAGTCTTCTTAGAACACAAAGCTGAGAGAACAGTTTGTGAGGTCAGAGAGGTAATAAGGGGAGAATCTTAGAGCCATGTTTAAGGACTTCGGTTTTTACTTTGTTTTGGGAGGTCATGAGAGACTCTGAATAGAGAGAGGAGTGTATGATCTGACTTTCTTCTAATAAGTTTACTTTGGCCTCTGTGTTGAGAATAGGCTCAAAGGAAAGCAAGAACAAAAGCAAGAAAATCAGTCCCTGGGCTATTGCAATAACCCAAATAAAAGATGATGTAGGTTGTAGTAGATGTGGTAAGAAACCATTTTCTGAATGTGTTTTGAAGGAAAAATCAACAGATTATTTGCAAAGTGGATAAGGGACATACAAGAAAGAGGAATTGAAGATGGGTTTGGATATGGAAAGATGGAGCTTTTCACTGATATGATTTAAGATTATAGGTGTGGCTGAGAGACAGTTTGAAGCCTGAAGGGGCATTGTAGTGAGATTGCTGATTAATTCATTTCTCGTGTGCCGATGGGTAGATAGACAGAATATCAATTATAATATTTATTTACAGAAACTGTTCTAAATATACACCTAGAACAATGGAAGACTCCTGAATAACTCTTTCTAAATTAAAAGAATTTATAGATCAGTAAACATGCTTGTGTTCTGATCCCCATTCCATCTTGAACAGGAAAGTCTTTAAGTAAGTCATTCAACCTCATTATATCTATTTCTTAATTGATAAAATAAGCACTGGATTAGGTTAACTCTTAACGGTCCCTGCCTCGATTCCAATCCCAGCTATGTGTGTTTCTGTAAAATGGGAATAACAATAGGACCTACCTCATAGTTTATTGTGAGCTAATATGTGTAAATCACTTAGAATGATGTAATTCACAGTTAGCTCATATTAGTATTATATCTTAAAGCTGGAATCTTCAAGTATATATCAAATTTTTGGTATTATTTATTCATGGGGTGTATAGGATAGAGAGGTAAAACTGGATGGCTAAGGAGAACATAAAGACAGAGGATTAAGCTTAAAGCTGGAGAACATACTCTTCAACGTTAATACACTTACAGAAGTTATAAAAAATATTGTTTTTATTACATTAAGCATCATTGGCACTCTCTAAGAACTAGTTATATACTGATACATATGAATAAGAACCTTGAAATATATTGATTTCAGAAGAAGAAAAGAAAATGTAAACATGTATATGTTTATACACACACACACACACACACACACACACGTGCGCGCGCGCGGAACAGACAGTAAAAATTTCCAACCTAAGTAAACAGTTAATGACATCTCAAAATGCAACAGCACTGCAGGTAAGATACATGGAATGTTGGAATATGTACTCTTTTAAAGACAAAACGCATGCTATTCCACCTTCCTCATTTTACTATAAATTGAGAAAATACAGTCAGTTCCGAGAAAGACTATGTACATGCTAAAATGAAATGGAGGATACTGCCAAGGTTTTGACGTTTAAAACCACACGAATGCAATAAGATAAACCATTCCTTTAGTTTTCGATTCTTCTGATTAATCTCTTCCTCCAGCTTCCTAGGCTCTAGTCTAAGAAAAATAGGTCCAAAGGAAATTAAGATCTATTTTTTCCGATTAAATTGCTCAACCCTTCAGACGACGAATAAACTAGAACTCTCAAAGGACCCCTTTGTTGTGGTTAGAAGAACAAGCAGTACTCTGCCTAGGGCTCTGTACCCCAAAATTCAGCTAGGCGCCCAAAGGTTTCCTTGGGTCTCGAAGAGGGGTTTCTGAGCAGCACCACCTGCTGGTTCTACACGCGTCTTACTTCCTTTGCCCCAAATCTCTCTCCCGTGGACCTGCATTCTTTCAGTCTTCTACACCTAATTATAAGTAAAGCACAATACAAAGCAGGCAGAACGATTCAGGCAGAAACTGCAGGTCTCCAAAGGCAGAAAAAAGTAGGTACCGAACCGCTCGCTTCAGGGTTGGGTCGTCGGGAAACACCTCGCGGAGGGATTGACGCGACCGCCCCAGTACAAGGCTCTACTTCCGCCCCGCGCGGCCCCGCCCCCCGCAACGCGACGGGCGGTCACGTGACCGCCGCGCGCGTTCCCGGCCGCTGCGGGCTCCGAGGCCGAAGAGGAAAGACTGCGAGCCGGCCGCGGCTGTGGCTAGAGAGGTGGGAGTCGGGGCGAGGTTCTCGCGGGGAAGGGTCAAAGTCAGCCAGTCCGACATCCTAACCCAGGGAAAGGCGTGATGGCTCGCGGTGTCACCTCCAGCCGCGACGCGCTCCGGGTCGGCCCTACGCTTCGGGCCTGAGAGGGGCGGCGGCGGGGTCAGGGGCCGGTACGTAGATGGACGCCCTTGGGCCGGCGCGGCCGCAGCTCCCTGCGCCCAGGCGGGATGGGGCAGTTCAGTCTTTCCCGCCGCCCCCACCTTGGCTGCTGTCGCAGGCAAGAAGACTGTGACGGGCCCTGCGTTGTCCGCGGCCGCCGCAGCCCCTGCACTGGGCGACGGCCCGGAGCTGGTCACGGTCGGGGTGCGAGAGGCGGAGCAGCGGCCATTACTGCGCAGCCTCTTCCGCCGGGGTCCTCGTCTCTGCCTTTGGTGGCAATCAGGTCCCTCTCCTCTCCCCTTGGCGGTGGTGTCAGGCCTCTACTCGGGGACCTTCCGGCCTCAAGACTTAGGGGCGGCTCTGGTTTGAAGGGTATCCTGCTCCCAGTCTCCCGTGTGGAGGCCTCTGCCCGGGCCTTGGGTCAGATCGCAGCCAGGGCGTACAGTCCCTGCGTTTTGTCTTTTTCCGGAGTGTCTTTGGCTGCTTCCTTCTTTTCCCTCTCTCCCTCCTCCTCCTGCTCAGTGTCTGGGTCTTGCCTAATAGGAAGAGCAGTCCCTCTACCTTGCCCTGGTTAAGCCCAGCGCTGCGTATTCTCGTTGTTTTGATGATCAGTAAATCATCGGAACAATTAAGAGATCTCTTGATACCCGTTGAGCCAAAACAACAACAACAACAACAAAAACAACCCCTCAGTGCATCTTAAAAGCGGAGGCTGTTGCTTTGTTCTGGTTGCCGAGTGCGAGTTCTCTCCCTACCCGCCCTCCATCCCGTCTTAAAGAGTACGGGTCTTCCTTCCATTGTTGTAGCTGTTTTGTTTTCCGTAGGGGTCTAGAGAAGGTTGCAAAATTGTTTTGAGTTTACACGCACATTTTGGCAACTAGAGCTTTCTCTTGTTAACCATTTCGAATATGATTTTATTTTTCTTCCCTAAGAGCCAGTTCAGTGACACTTTCCAAGTTTTGAAAGTACTTATATTTTGTTTAAGTAATATTTTCGTAATATTGGAACGTGTGGAATTGAGGGAATAAGAAGGCCAAGAAATGATAGAAAAAACGTTGTCTTTATAGCTTGACCTTTCAGGTGCTTGGGTGCACTCCCTCTCCTCCAGTGTGTGTACTTTTTAAATAGGATGTGAAAGTATAACATTGGCATTGAAAGCACTCTATAATTACAGAATTGGAGGACTTAAAACTTTTTGTCTTTTTAGCAAGCGAATCTATGTTTAGACTCTTAAAAAGACGTGGAATATAGGACACATGAAGAAAATGACCCACAGAAATAACAGGATTTATGATGTTGGCTCTGCTGTTTTCATGACCAGCAAATACTGTTCTGTCTTGAGTGTTTGAGTGCTCTAAAAACAAATGAAAATGGGTCAAGTAAATCTCTTTTTAAAGGGAAAACCAGAAAAGTGAAAGCTACACTAGAAATAGCTTTTTGGGTGTGTTTGTTTTAGCCTTGTGTATCTTAAATTGAAACATTTTGTTAAGCCCGCTCTTTGATGTAGAATTTATGTTTCAAATGGGCCAATGTAAATTGTGGGTAAAATAAAAATAATGGTAAACATTTGAAGGTTTTTGTTATTTACTAGTTGTTATAAACTTGGTAGAATTATAATCATCAGGGAAACTATTTTTCCAAATAGCTAGTCATTAGGAGGATGAGAAGGGAAATGGCGTTTTTCTTTTAGGAGACACGTGTCAACTGGTGAAGTATTTTGTTTCAGTTTCCACCAATTTGAATTGTTAGAATAATAGGACAGATTTTTCTTCTTGAAAGGATCCAGAAATGATTTTTTGACTTAGTATAGAAGAAAAGGTAGTATTCAGTCTTGTCTTTTCACAATATTAGTCTGTTTAGAGAATATTATTTTATGTATTAGCCATACTAGCATGAAATGCCTGACACACTTGTCAGCTGGATATTGAATGTTTCTTTCACCAGTGTCAGTAACAGAGGCTTCTGACCCTTTTTTCCATTCCCCTGCCTGGTTCTTGATTGTGACAAGGAACATGAATTTGTGAAACAACAGGTTGGATTAGAAATAATCTTTGTGGGTATGGAAATCATTTTATTAACATTCTTCTACAGCCACCTGCGCTTATTTATGGAATATTTAGTGTTTATGGCTTATTACCTTTTGGATTAATTAAAATAAAACCTGTTGTTAAATTCCTGTTAATTAGGGGTGCCTGGGTGGCACAGCAGTTAAGCGTCTGCCTTCGGCTCAGGGCGTGATCCCGGCGTTATAGGATCGAGCCCCACATCGGGCTCCTCCGCTATGAGCCTGCTTCTTCCTCTCCCACTCCCCCTGCTTGTGTTCCCTCTCTCGCTGGCTGTCTCTATCTCTGTCGAATAAATAAATAAAATCTTTAAAAATAAATAAATAAATAAAATAAATTCCTGTTAATTAAAGTATTTAGAATTAAGAAATACAGAGTAGGGTGAAATAACTAAGACATGGGAGTTATGACTTGACCAGGGTCACACATACAATTAGCAACAGAGCCTACATTTACAAAATGGCTGGAGGCTGTGAAACTTCTGTTTGATAAGATTAAAAGACTATTTGTGCACATTCACATTTCATGTTTTGTTTAAATAAAATGCAAAGGCCACAGCTGGGGGGATGTAAAGGTTTAATGCTTGAGTACGAAGATTGTGAAGGTCATAGATTGCCATACAGTAATGTTTTTTAAGGGAAGTACTGAACAATAAGGGTTTTAATTCTTTTAAGATGTGTAGTGTTAGGGCACCTGGGCAGCTCAGTTGATTAAGTGTCCGAATCCTGATCTGAACTCAGGTCTTGAACTTAGGGTCCTGAGTTTAACATTTTGGGCTCCATGCTGGGTGTGGAGCATACTTAAAAAAATTTTTAAAAGTAAAATAAAATAGTGTAAAGTATTGGCCTCCATGTAGTTGAAATGAGTTTTGACTGAAGACTTTTGTTTCCCAGTATGACCTGTGCTTCCTGTAAGCTGAGTTTTAGCAGGGGATGAGAGAGAAAGCTAAAAATGGAAACATTAGGGCATTTAGTTACCTCTCTCAATTTGAGACTCTTTCTTAAGAAATATTAAGATGTATCTATCTGCTAAATTACACCCCATCTCTCTATTCTTTCTTTCACTGGTCTTTGCTTTTTCCTTTTTCCTTTTTTTTTTTTTTTTTTTGAGTTTGTATACCACAAGTTGGAAGGTTTGAAGGTTGTTTTTTTTTTTTCTGTCATTGCTATCTTTTATATAGAACATTTCCTGTTTTGTGTATTTTGAATTAAAAAAAGTAAAAACTACTTTATTAAACAGCTGTCAGTAATTAGAAAAATATAAGAAGTCTTTATATCTTTATAATTTGATGTTTTAATAGTTATATACATAACTTTTTCTTTGATTAGTTCTTTTAAAAAGATAATCATTTATTTGAATCTATTATGTGGGAAAAAATGATGGTTTTTTGACTTTGTGACTGACTTGAAAAGTGGAATGTAATTAATCCTAGATATTTTTAGAGAAGATAACAGCATATGCAAATAATAGAAGTGTGAATTTGTTGAGTGGTCACAAATTATAAATAGTACAGTATTACTTCATTTTCAGTTTTACTTATTTACTAATTGGTTGAGTGGGTAAATGACTTAACTTCGCCAACAATCTCTAAACTCATGTATTTTGAAATTCAGTCTGTCATCTTTTTCCCTCAGAATTGTTAAGAGGAGAAATATGTAAGGTAGTTTCAAATCTTTTCTCTTTTTAAGTTACCTTCCTAATAGTTCTTTTCTGTCTAAATTTTCACCTAAAGAAAGAACCCTAACCCATTCACTGATTGGTACGTGCATATCAAAATACTGTGGTAAATTTTACTATAGTAATTAATAAATTATATTGAGTTTGGTATATAGTTTCTAAATCATTCATTGAAGCGAGAATTATGTATGTTTGAATTATTTATGTTTGCCAGATTAATTCTGGCTTATAGTTAGAATTATACTGTTTTATCTTACATCTTTGGATGAAATTAAAAGCCTCCCCCTTCCCCTCATTAAAAAAAAAAATCTTTGGTTTCAAATGTAGAAATTTTCTGAGGACTACTGCATATGACCATTCTGAACATTACGTGCTATGCCTTGTGTTGTGCCCACTTGGCATTCTAATTCTCAGACATTATAGTGGATGGATCCATTTGGCAGAATTGGTGTCACTGAAACCAGTCCATTTTGATTACAACACAACATGAAATTTGCTTTTTTATCTGTGCCAGCACAGGTGTGGATAAAGTAACGTGGAGTTCATTTTCTTTATTCAGTGATTCTGGTAGTAAATTGCCAGCTTTGTATTTTAAAAAATTGTTAATATTGCAAGACATTCTAAACGGGCATTGCCCAGTATGGTAGCCACCAGCCACACTTGATATGTGGCTAGTCTGAACTGAGTTGTGCTGTAAGTGTAAAATACACCCACATTTCAAAGAGTGTACATACACATGAGAATATAAAACATCACATTAATAATTTCTTTATATTAAATACATTTGGAAATGGTAATGTTTTAAGTATTTGGGGTTAAATAAAATATTTAAATTTTACCTGTTTCCTTTTATTGTTCTTAATGAGGCTAATGGAAAATTTGAAATTACAAATGTGGCTTGCATCATATTTGTTTGATGATGCTATTCTAGACCTTTTCTCTGAGATACAATACACTGAAGATTTTTTTAAAGAAACACATGGGTTTGAATCCCATCTCCCGGTATTGATAGCTTTGTGACTTGGGGTTAAATCCTTATGGGTTTGGGTTTCCTCCTTTATAAAATAGGTGTAGTCATATCTCACAGGGTTGTTTTGAGGTCATTGAGAGCTTCATGAACTTTTTAGTATGCATATGAACCATCTGGAGATCTGATTCTGTCGGTATGGAATGGGGTTCTAGATTTTTCATTTGTAAGGGACTCCCAGGTAAATGCTGTTATAGTTGGTTGGGGACACAGTTTGCATAGCTAGGATCTAGAATACTACATAGATTTTAGTTTATTTTCCATCCCCCAACCATTATTATCCATTTAAAGTCCACTTTGAAAATTATCCATGGAGTATAGGAAATGGAAAAGTCACTGTAGCTTGCACGATTTACTAAAACTGGTTTTATTCTTGGTTTTTCATCTGCATTCTAGAGAATTCATTGCCAGTGAACTAAACCTTAGGTAAATTATATGCTTGTCAAAAGATATAAAGATGGTTTGAATCTTATATTTGTAAATATATTAACTTCCCTTTGTTGTATTTTAAGCTCTTCAAAAGAAATGATTAGAACTTGGGTATCTTTGTATCTTTTGTGGCTGGGTGCCTTGTTCACAGAACACAAATGTGTTATGTGAATAAATTTATTTCAATATTTTATTTTTCTCAACAGTTACTTTACGAAGTTTTGCCTTCATCCAAGAAATAACACTTCAAGTCAACAAAAACTGACAATTTACTAGCCACTTAGAGATAAAAGACAGTCTTTATCTTTAGGATGTGGATGGTTTAATAGAACAAGTCAAAAGCAAACAATTTCAGTGTATGGGATAAGTTCAGTAATAGAAGAATGTACAAAATACAGTGGAGGGAACAGTTTTTGGGAGGTAGAGAAAGTGGTAGTATAGCAGCATTCATAAGCTGTAAAGTATGTTATACCAGGATGGGGCGCCTGGGTGGCTCAGTCGTCAAGCGTCTGCCTTGGCTCAGGGCGTGATACCGGAGTTTTGGGATCGAGCCCTGCGTCAGGCTCCTCCGCGGGAAGCCTGCTTCTTCCTCTTCCACTCTCCCTGCTGTGTTCCCTCTCTCTCTCTGGCTGGCTGTCAAATAAATAAATAAAATCTTAAAAAAAAAATATATATATATATATATATTTAAAATACCAGGAGGAGGAAGTACAGAACTACAAAGGGAGGTTTAGAGAAGTATGAATAATTTAGATTAGGTAATAATATAGATTATGAATCTCTGAGAATGGTGGTAAGAGGTAAGTAAGACTAGAGAGAGATTTAGGTTTCAGGTCATTAAAGCCTTTGAATGCTGTCCTAGGAGCTTTGCCTTTATTGTGTAGGCTGGAGAACCATTATAGGGCTTCGCATGTGGGAGGCCCATTTGCCTTTTTAGTATATCACTCAGAGGCTTAGTGAATAAATCTGAGGGGTGTTACTGAAGCAAGATAGACTGAACAGTAGTTGGGGTGAGAGGTGATGTACGTCTAGACTAGTACACTAGCAATGGCAAGAGAGTAGAAGATAGATTCCAAAGGTGTTAGAGGTAAAATTTGACAGAATTTGGTTGGAGAGGAGATGAGAAAGAAGATTTTTCTGGTTTTTCTATCTGCATTTCTTGATTAAAGCGTGGAGGCCAAGATGTCGCTTTGTAAGATTCATGCAGACATGGGGTTTTGTGGAGAATGCGTGGATGAGAGACAGATGTGAAAGAGCCACTTCCTTCTGCTGAGAAAGAAGTTACAGTGGTTGGGCTCCAGATTGGGCAGGAAAAGAAATGAGACTGGGAACTGGCTAAAGAAAAGGAGGCTGTCAAGAAACTAGAGGTCCTTGTGATATTGAAGAGCAGATGTGGGAATGAGTAAATTAGTTGGAAGGACCAGAGTTTATAATCTAAGAGTGAGATTAAGATTTTGGAGGGGCAGCACTGTAGGTGGCTTCTAGTTCCAAATGTATACATCATAATTTGTTGCTGGATGGACAGGGAGGTGAAGTTCACTGAATTTAGGATTTTAGGAATTGAAAATGGAGAAATTTCTTTTTCCGGAATTGGATTCGATGGATTACCTGCATTGCTTTGACTTAAGGTGAGATTACTAGGCTTAAAGACCATACATGTCTACTGGCCTAGAATCTCCAGGGTTAGGGCCTGAGAGTGCATATCTCTAATAAGTAACCTCAGTGGGGTAAGTTTAAGAACCTCTGAGTTAGGAAGTTGGGATGGGTCAAATTTAAATTGGTTCATAGTGATGTATCAGGAGTTAGGATGGAGAGGATGATGAACAGTGAAAATTAAGTCACTGCCTTAAAGGTTAAGCTAGAAGAGCTGTAGGGGATTTATATAGTCAGTGGTGAGCCTTTAGAGAAATACTGTTTTTGTTAAAGAGTAATGATGATAGAATAGTAGAATGTTTCCTCCTGTCCTGTGTGTGAAAATGGGCAGTTCTGTTTTGAGTGGCCTGTGAAAGAGAAATGGAGTCTCCTGTGGTGTCATGGAAGTTGTATAGGCACCTAAAGGGCAGAGTGAAAGGCTTTGGCGGTGGGGGGGGGGGGGGGGTCCAGACAGTGGAGTCCATATAATGTATCAGCCAAGTTTCCGAAGTCTGTATAACAAAAAGGTTCTTTAGACACTCTTTTTGAGTCAGTTACTTTTGAAAATCCTCTGGTTCTGAAACAGATGATTGTTCTGTTGAACATTTGGTAGGATAAGCTGGCTTGTATTAAATTTCACTGGGAAAAATTTCTATAAAAGGTAAATATTTATCTTTAAACACTAAAACTCCTGTACTGTGAGAGGCACGTGGAACTGAAAGACTTCAAGTGTTCCCTCTTGATGTTACTGTGAGGCTTACAATCTCTTTAGTCACCATGTTTGCTTGGGTTTGCTTGGGTCTGAGTTCTATGTAGTATGATGTGCCTCCTGCACTGGGCGTCGTGAAGGGGCAGGAGAGAATACTGAAAGAGAAGAAAGGATTAATGATGAATGATGTTTTGATTGGTGCTTCTGGATTCTCTGAATAAGAGGCATCTTGAGAGAAGTTTGGCTGAATGATGGTAAACTTGGATATACATACAAATAGCAGGAGGTTCTAGTTAATGTGGTGGCGTTGTCTTTTCACACTACTTCCTTGTAGAGAGGCAGTGGCTTTGGAAGACCTCACATATGGGCTAATTTGTCCATATAGAACCTGTTTTACTTCAGAAACATTTTTATTATGGTAAAATATAAATAACAAAATTCACCATCTTAACCATTTTAAATGTATAATTCAGTGTCATTAATTGCATTTACAATGTTTTGAAACCATCACCACTATATATTTCTACAACTTCTTTATCATTTTAAACAGAAATTCTGGTGGGGGGATGGGCTAGCCCGGTGAAGGGTAGTAAGGAGGGCATGTATTGCATGGAGCTCTGGGTGTTATACGCAAACAGTGAATCATGGAACACTACATCAAAAACTAATGATGTGCTCTATGGTGACTAACATATCATAAAAAAAAAAAAAAAAAGAAAGAAATGGAACTTATCCAGTAGCAGATGGCTAAATCACTTGACAATGGGAAGGTTATATCATCCTTTGGCATTACTTCACTGTACATAAACACTCTCTCTTTTTTTTTTTTAATGCAGCCAGTTTTTATTAAAATCTAAACCCTAGTGTTTTGAGGCAAAACCATTATTTATTTAGCTGGAGAAGTTGACTGGTTAATGAAAAGCCACTGAAGTCTCCATTGTTGCTTTTATTGCTGTTATTCTGCATGACAAGCTGTTGTTTAGAAGACACATTTTATAATGGTAAGATATTTGGATATATGCCTAAGAATCAAGAAATGTAAACCTTTTATTAGTATTCTAGTAATGCAAGTAACTCAAGGGCCTGATGTAAACTTACATTTGTACTGTCCACAAAAAGAGTTCAGCAAAATTTTATAAAAGAATAAGAGTATAATTACACGAGAAGTGATAATCTCTAAAATACTGAAGCACCAATAGCATTTATCACAATTGGTGATTGTAGATTATAGCTTATTAACAGCTTATAAACAATGATTTACCACGGTAATCTTATTACATAGCCTGGTATAAAAGCTCAGAAAATTTTGTTGGAACGGATCAATTCTTTTGAGTACCTTACAAACACTCGAAAGATCCATTCACAAGTAATAGGTGAATCACTTTACCCACTCTTTAAAAATAGCTCATTAAGCATAAACACTCTCTTAGCTCCAAAAAAACAAACAAATAAACAAATTCTGTATCCACTAAGCAATAACTCTGTTTGCTCCTCTCCCTAGCCCCTGATAATTTATCTGCTTTCTGTCTCTGAATATGCCTATTTTCAATATTTGATTTAAATGGAATCATAACATTTGTCCTTTTGTGTCTGGCTTATTTCACCTAGCATAATACTTTCAAGGCTCATCCATGTTATAGTATATATCAGAACTTCCTTTCTTTCTGTGGCTGAATAATATTCCATTGTATTTGTATACCACATTTTGTTTATTCTTCTGTTGATGGGTGCTTGGCTATTGTCCACCTTTTGACTTTTGTGAATAATTCTGCAGAGAACATTGGTTTACAAGTACCTGTTTCTGTCCCTGTTTTCAATTCTTCTGGGTATATATACCTGGGAGTGGAATTGCTGGATTATATGGTAATTCTGTTTAATTTTTTTGAGGAACCATCAGACTTCACGGTGGCTGGTCTATTTTTCAGTCCCATCAACAGTGTACAAGGGTTCCAGTTTTTCCATATTCTCACCAATGCTTATTATTTTCCTTTTTTTTTTAAATTATATCCATCCTGATAGATGTGAAGTGGCAATTCTTGTGGTTTTGATTTACATTTCCCTGATAACAATGTTTAGCATCTTTTCATGTATTTTTTGGTAATTTCTACATCTTCTTTTGAAGAAGTCTACTCAAGTCTTTTGTCCATTCAAAAAAATTTTTTGTCCTTTTGTTGTTGAGTTGTAGGCATTCTTTTATGTATTGTGGATATTAAACCCTTATCAGTATATGATTTGTAAAGATTCTCTCCCATTCTGTAGGTTGACTTTTAACTTGCTTGACAATTTCCTTCAATGCCCAGAAGTTTTAATTTTGATGAAGTCCACAATTTGTTTTTTCTTTTATTACCCATGCTTTTGGTGTCATTCATACCTAGGAATTCATTGCCAAACTCAGTGTCATAAAGATAAACCCCTCTGTTTCTTCTAGGGGTTGTATGCTTTTACCTCCTTTTAGGTTATTGGTCTGTCTTGAGTTTGCTTTTGTATGTGTGTGAAGCAGGGGTCCAACTTCATTCTTTTGCATGTGACAGTTCACTTGTCCTAGCATTGTTGAAGAGACTGTGCTTTCTCCCATTGAATGGACTTGGCACCCCTTTTTAAAAATCAGTTGTCTATACAAGTGCGGGTTTATTTCTGGACTGTCTCCTCTTTCGGTATATTTGCCTGTTCTTATGGCAGTACCACATTGACTTGATTACCGTAGCAATCTCGGTGTGTGAGTTCTTCAACTTTGTTCTTTTTCAAGATTGTTTTGGGTTATTTTAGGCCCTTCACAATTTCATATGAGTTTGAGGATTGGCTTTTCATAAGAATTATGTTGAATCTGTAGATTAGTTTGTGTAGTATTGTCATCTTCAGTCTTCCAATCCATGAACAGTTGTCTTTCCATTTAATTAGCTCTCCTTTAATTTCTGTCTGCAGTGTGTTATAGTTTTCATTGTAAAGTCTTTTCCCTCCTTGGTTAAGTTGATTCCTAGGCATTTTATTCTTTAGATGCTATTATAAATGGAATTTTTGAGCATTCTCTAAAATGCTTTCTTGATTTCCTTTTTGGATTGTTGACTACTAGATGTAGAAACACAGCTGACTTGTACTTTGAGGTTGTGACCTGCAACTTTGCTGAATTTATTACCCCTAGTGGTGGTTTTCTTGGGGATTCTTGGGATTTCTTATATAGAAATAGAGGTAGTTTTACTGTCTCTGCAAATAGAGATAGTTTTACTTCTTCCTTACCTTTTTGTATGCCTTTCATATCTTTTTCTGGTCTAATTGCTCCAGCTAGCACTTCCAGTACTGTGTTGAATAGCAGTGATGAAGCAGGTACTCTTGTTTGAAATTTTGTCATTTTTAAGATAAAATTTGCCACTGAATTTTGTTAAAGGATCATACATAATTGACTAATTTTGTCGATCATAATTAGTCTGTATAGAAGTTGATGAAATAATTTCTTTTGCAGCACAGAATGAACCAGCAGTGGAAGACAAAATACCACACGCTGTTTGATTGCTGGTGAAGATGATCTTTTATTTTTGTGACATACAACTGTGGGATCTGTAATAGAAATGTAAGTATGGCATCATGGTTTGTCCCAAAGGTGCAGTAAATTCAATGAACTGATAAAATGCAATAAGCCAAGTGTATGTTATATTTAGTTCTAATTATACAAAATGAGTGTTTTGTATTGAGTTTTAGATGTTTTATTGAGTTAGTAATTTTACTCACGTGAAATTACTGTTAATGTTAGATACCCAGAAATCTTAATCAGGAAAAATTTTTATTCTATTTTTTATTTTAAAGTCAATGAAACTGAAGACAGAAGAATTTTCTCATAGAAGGCTAAAAAACTGGAAAGATTTTTAGATCTTCTAGGTTCTACTTTCTCTTTACATAGTAATTTACTTAAAAACTAAAGTAGGCAGACAGTATCACCTTTTATAAATAAGAGGGACTTAATGGGACTTAAAAACACTAGTTATTAAAAGCCTGTTTCACTAAATTAAAGTGTTTTTTAAATTAACTGATTTTTTAAACAGATTTATTTAGAGGGAGTGAAGGGGAGGGAGGGGCAGAGAAAGAGGGAGTGAGAGAGAATTAAGCAGATCCTACACTGAATGCAGAGCCTGACATGGGGCTTGATCTCACGACCCTGAGATGAAACCAAGAGTCAGCCGCTTAATCAGCTGCACCACCCAGGTGCCCCTAGATTAATTGATTTTTTTAGATTTAGTATATTATTGCATTTTAATTAATACTGAATTCACTCTAGCCCCCAGTTTTACCAGTTGTGTTTTCCTATCATTTAGTTTTTGTGAAATATGCTTTAAAATATGACATTACCATGATCTTGCCCATTTTGGTTGTCATTCTTTTCTTGATGTATATTTTTACATGATGAACATCATATTTCTGTCTTCCAAGGTAATATGAACATTATCTAACCTGTAGATACTATTTCACATGTTTGTCAGTTTGACATGTAACTATTGCTATCTACTTTTCAATATGATGCTTTAATGATATGTTAAAAGTATGGCAATATATCATTAGTGTTGAGAATTTGGTAAAAGAAAAATGAAACCTGTGAGCATTTTTCTTTAAAATTGGGGCAAATATATCTTTTATTTAATCTTGTTCGTATGTTATCTGCCTGTATATATGTGTATATATATATATATATATATTTTTTTTTTTTTTTTTAATCCTGTAGATTAAATATTATAGGTGCTGGCCATCAAGGAACTAGACTATGGTCTAGGAAGTGAAACATAATTATTAATTAAACATTGGAAGAAATGCCATATTGAGGTAACAATAAGATGCTTTTGGAACTAAGAGAATTTAGTCCATATGAAGGTTCAGAGTGAGAAGAACTTTTAGCTTGATCTTGAATAAGTAGAATTTTAGCAAGCTGAGAAAATTAGGAAGTATTTTTCAAGCCAAGGGAATGAAGGAGGGGCACAGTTGTCTAAATATCAGGGCACCTTAGGGGAGTCAGGGAACGATCCCATGTGGCAAAGTGGCGTGGGGAGAAAGAGACTTCAGAGTTGGTAAAGGGAGTGAGTGTTTATTTAGTTACTGTATTGCTTGGTGCTTACTGGGTATTGTATTTGGATTATTGAATTGAATCATTGTGAAAAATGGTAGTAGCTCATTTACTGGAGAAACAGAATTAGAGAGATGAAGTCATTTGCCCTAGGTCAGTTTTCCAAATTTCTCTGAGAATAATCCTGTGGGGCACTTGTTAAAAACACAGATTTTTAGACTGTACCGCATATATGTGCAAATTTACAGGGTAGAGCATATCAGCTAATTCTTACTTTTGGAGAAGTTTGGGAAATACTCTTCTAGGTCAGTTTAGTGAGAATAAATAATAGAGCCAGGATTTTAGGTAAGTCTGTTTTACTCTATCGGCTATGTCAGTTTTACTTGGAAGCCAGTGCTTGGGAATTTGGATTAGATAATGTAGGCAGTAGAAAACTATTTAAGATTGAAGAGAAGACTAATTAGACATGATTGAACTGAGAAAAAGGGATGAGAAGGAGAAAGGACTGAAGTCAGGGAGGCCATTTGGTCGGTTAGTAGAAGAGTGTTTCCAAGAAGCCAGAGTTGGGATCACCGGCTTTGGGAATGAAGGGCACACATTCTAAAGAAGTTTCTGTCATGGAAAAGAGAAGTGCCCAAGGAATAAGGGAGCATCGAGGATGGCTCTAAGTTTTATGCAAGATCAAAAACAAAGGAAAGAGGATTCAGGTTTAGGAGAACAGATAATTTTGGTTTTAGTCCTGCTTGATTTTGGGTCCTTGGAGAATATTGAGGTAAATTCTTTGAATACAGATGGGAAATACAGTTGGCATGGTTCTGTATATTAGATTTTAGGAGTCATGGTGGTATATGTATTAGTTTGAAATACTCAGTAGATTGTCTATGCCTAGAATGTAGTATGAAAATAGGGCCACATGCAGAGCCTTTGTGAAGAAGACTGGTACTTAAAGGGCAGCTAGAGAAAAGAGAAAACAATGAAATAGAAAGAATTGGGAGAGAGTACCATCATGGAAATGCATAGTATAAAGTTTTAGAAAAAGAGTTGGTGGTCATATCATTCAGCGTAATGGGATCCAATATATTGAGACTGAAAGAGATCATTAGACTAAGGATAGTAGTTGATTTTGAAATTTAAGGATTGAGAATATTAACCAAAATCTTCCAGCAGTTGGGATGCTACAAACACCAGAAACTGAGGAGTTAGCTTTTCAAAACAACTAGCAGTACCCCATCCTGAGCCAAGAGGAATGATGATAGGGTAGAGTAAAAATAGAGATAAATTTCAGGGATTCACTCTTACCTAATTTTTTAATGACACAGGAGTCCAGGATACCTCTATACTAAAAAGTTGGAGAAGTTGTGTAATAGTCTTTGGGGGAACAGGGAAAGAAAGTTGTCTTGACTGAGTAAAAAGTTATTGATAAGAGGCTTGATAGTCTCTGGGAAATCAAAATAGCTAATTATGGGTGGTGCTCACAACTTTTGCACCATACGTTTCACTCTAAAAGTGGAAATTTTCATGAGTTTAATAGTTAACTCTTGTTAAGTGCTCTGCTTGATTGACCCTTCTTTTTTTCAAATGTCTCCCTTGTAGCTATTTTGGTGGTGGTATCTCTTTATTCCCCATCTCTCTCTGACCATTTCTTGACATGTTTTGTAAGCTATTTTGCCTCATTAGTAAATACCGAAATAATCTAAGGTTCTGTGGTTGGGCCTTTTGTCTGCTCCCTCTGCAGGTTTAATTTGGGCATTCATTCATTTTCGTGTCTCGTAAGAACCATATATTAGTGACTCATCAGACTTTTTTTCAGCTTAGATTTCTTCAGAGTACCAGTCTAGTAAATTCAACTGTCAACTACTTATCTTCATCCGGAGACCTTATAAATATCTCAAAGTCATTACGTCTGAAACAGAACTCTTCTCAGATTCTGAATTTTGATGGATGTGCCACCGTTGATCAGTAACCAAATGCTTTCTCTTGTTTCCTAAGTATTTCTTATATTCATTTATTAGAACTTTATCTGCACCCTCCTTCCCATTATCTTATACCTGGACTACTATAAATTGTAGTTACTTCTTACCCCATGCCACTAAGTCTTCCTCCAAAAAGCTGTCCAAATGATTTTAATAAACTGCTAAGCCTAGTATCACTTCCTTACATAAAACCTTTCAGTGAATTCCTGTTGCCTGCTTAGGAGTTCGTATGTAGACCAGCTTCATAGTGATCCTGAATCCTTTGAAATTATATGTAACATTTCATCAAATTCTTCTTAATCATGCTGTGATCTAAAAATGTTTAAGAACCAGGATGCCTGGGTGGCTCAGTCAGTTAAGCGTCTGCCTTCGGCTCAGGTCATGATCCCAGGGTCCTGGGATTGAGTCCTGCGTCGAGCTTCCTTGCTCAGCAGGGAGCCTGCTTGTCCCTCTCCCACTCCCCCTGCTTGTTGTGCTTGCACGCACACGCTCTGTCTCTGACAAATAAAATTTTTAAAAAAATAATATCTAAGAAGCATTGGTATTTAGAATAAATATTTAAACTTACTAAGATAACAGTGTACAAGGTCTTTGCAGCACTTCCTCTTGCATAGTACATTTCATCATAGCCATAATTATAATGGAGGCATTCATAGTAGCTAAGAGTGCAGACTAAAGTCAGACCATCTGGATTTGAAACCTAGATTTGGAGTTGGTTCAGTCACTTATGAATGGAGCCGGTGACTTTGGGCTTAACACTGAGGTTTCTGTATCTCAGTTCCCTCATCTGTAAAATAAGGAAAATAATGGACCCATTTTATAGGTTAATGTGAGGATTAGATGTAAAGTACTTCAAACAGTGCCTGGCACATATTACACAATAAATGTTGTTGTATTTATACTTTAATGTAATGAAAATATGCATCAATAAACACCTAATAGTATTGAGATTAAACACTGTGCAATATGAAAAGTAAAGAATTTTATCTTAAGGACTTCGGACATTGTTTAAATTTTTAAGCTGTATTTTTAACTTGTATTAAACTTTGAACTCTTTATATTCCAGCAGAGCTAATGATTTGAGAAATTTTTTTAATAGTCAGTTTTTAGAAGGAAGATGACATTCTTCTCTGATAGGTTGACACTTAACAAAAGGTGGTTTGTTAACTTACACTTTGTTCTCTTTTTGGTGTTTATAATTGTATTCTGAGCCCAGACTTTTAAACCTGATTTGCAATATATGGAATTTTTATTGCTGGCTGTAAAGTTCTTCAATACTCTGTAAGCCAAAGACTTTTTTCATTTATAGTAATTTTATCTTTCTTTTGATTAGATGTCTTCAAGAAGAATAAACAAAATCTGAGTACTTGGCGATTTCCACTAACTTTGCCCACCATACGCTTCTATATTTTGTCTTCTTGAAGGGAAGGCTTACTTGTTTTCCAGAAATATTTAACATACATACTTTACTTATGGGAAGAAGAATGGGACTTTTGCATAGAAGTTACATCACATTAAGAATTCAACTAGTAAAGTCTTCAAAGTAGAAATATTTGAAATGTGAAATATTTACTGTGTTCTTCAGCAGAGTTGAACTTCACTCCAAATTTCTACATAATAGATTATTCTTAATTTAGTAACCAGCAAATAAATTCTGTTTTCCAGAACAACCTCTGGAGTTTCCGAAGATATTTATTAGTTAGGGAATGAATACCTCTCTTTGATTAGCATTAACTGTTTTTCAAATCCTGCTCTACGAAAAGGAAAAAGACATTTTTTAAATTCATATTGGTATGATCCTCTGCACACATTTAGCCTCCAGCCTATTTGAAGATCATTGAAGCTATGCGAAGTAGAGACTTTGTAGGGTAGATGAAAATGGCAATAAAAGTGATCTTGAAGTATGTTTTATAGGCAGGCTAGTAGTTTAGGTTACTTTGTCTTTATCTTGTTATATATCTCAGTTGTATCTTGTCCACTATGTGCCTCATCTAGAATTATGTAAGAGGCATTTACTAAGTTGTACTCCTCATTTCTTAGTTGGTGATAAACTAACAGTACAACTTGTTGGGCAGACAGAATCAGAATTTATAATTTGCTATGGCAAATTAATAGTTGAAAGTGCTTTAGATGAAACAATGAAGCTTTAGCTGTTTGTGTCTGTTTCCTGATGTTTATCCAATTTGTATCCTTCATTTTAATGAAAGAACCAAAGTACCTGCCCCACGGATTGTTTTGCCTTTCCAGGTGTGGTGCTTTTCCAGTTCATGCTTTCCCCTGGGATGGTTGTAATTGATTTTTTTTTTTTTTTTTGGTTTAAAATTATGTTTAGGTTTATTCATTTGTGCAAGAGTAAGAGTCATAAGACATTGATCATGTTAATAAGCAGGGTGGAGATAATGTTTTTAGGTTGAAAACTTTTTTTGGTAGATAAGCTAAGCCAGCTAATGGAAAATTGACTTTTGGGGTCAATTTTACTTAAATGCAGCAGGGTTTGGGATTATGTTGTTGTTTCTAAGTATGGTATTCATCCAAATTACATGTTGGATATTTTGTTCACGTTTTATAAGGCTTTTCGTTTTCTTTTTTAAGTTTTAAAATTATGGGCCTGTCCTTTGCCCAGAGGGTACCTAGATAGCTTAGTTTAACATCTATACTTATTATATGTACTTATTATATTCAAGACGTTGCTGCTTTTTTTCCTCCAAGTAGTGATGAGCAGTAGCCCTTCTCCATTTTTGTCTTATGAATAGAATCAAAATGGATGATGGCTCTCTTTTTTTCTTCTTCTTAAGTGGGGCTTTAAATAAATATGGAGATATAAAAGATTTTCAGGAATTTCATTGACAACTAATTTCTTTAACCTAAATTGAAAGGGATGTAAGAATATACATATTACTTGTTCTCCCATTCTGTAGCTAATTTTAGTTCTTTCTGTTTCCAAAATGTTTAAAGTTACATTGAGGTTTAAATGTAGCAATAGGAACTAATGAATTAAGAGAGGCTTTCATTTACAGGTTTATGCTTTCATTTAATTTATTCACTTTACAATAATTTTGAGTTGAACATGAATAATCCCCATTTTACTGATGAGAAAGCTGGAGACCCAGAAGCACAGTGTAAGTGTGTGATTTTTAAAAAACCTCTTACAGGTACATTAGGTGCTGCTTATATTTGGCAGAATTGAAAGTAATATACATAGACTGTTACCACAGTGTAAAGTTACCTGGAACAGACAAAAGTATTCTGAATCTTTGCCAAATGTAAATTGAAATACGTGGTATTCTCTCTCTCATGGCTTTGGGAAGTACTAAGATTTTGTATTTAAGAAATACAGATGAGTTGTGGGGAGTCTAACAAAATGTATTGTGCACGGCCATTTCACTTCAGGGGAAGTAGGTGGACAGCATTAATTAACCAGTTGAGAAGCAAGCGCTTTCACTTACAACTTAGACTGTTAAGTTACAAGATACTGTTTATCACAAAATACTTTGAAGCTCCTATAAGCGCCTAACACATATGAAGAGTTCATACCTGCTAGAACTTAACCATAGGTTGGGAGAAAGTTGTGCTTTACTAGTATGTGTAACCTAGAGGTTCTGGTAAAGCAGTTGATTGGAAATGGAATTAAAGGTTGAAAAAAAGAGTTTGGAAATCAAGTATTTCATAGTGTTCAGTTCTTTCCACTGGGACTGTGTGCCACTTTCTTTTCTAGATAAGTACAGTCTTTTCCAAAACTTGCTATCGTTTTGAACCTTGTCTATTGAGGAACCAAGGACACAGAAAAAAGCAGTAAGAGAATGGATTGTTGGACTGGATGTGCTGTGATGAAAGCCTAAGAGGATTGTTCTTCAAGCTTTGATGAACATAAACATTTTTACTGACTACACCTTTTGTAACCACTGTACCCATTTTTAAATGCTTGATCTTGGAAAAAGGCAGAAATCCTTAGGGTGATTAAATTCTAAGTATTCCTTGTTTAAAAGAGCGAAATCAGCTGGTACAGAGGGATTGTCATTTTAAGCAGCAGTTAATTAATGGTTGTGAATCTCTGCGATTCCTTTACCTCTATTTCTCAATCTTTTTATATATCACTGGTGCACTTCCTCTACCATTTTCTCCCCTTTTAAAATATCTGTGGTTTCCTAGTACTATGGGATAAAATCAAATCAGATGCTTCTTTAGCAGGGCACAAAAAAGACTTCCATCATTTGACTTCTGATTACCTTTATAACTTCATTTCTTGCTATTCCATTCCATTCCCAAGGTACGTACAAGTAAATTCTTTTAAAAAAGTTTGTCAGATGGTTTAACTTAATGTTATTTAAAGTAAACTAAAAGGGACGCCTGGGTGGCTCAGTTGGTTAAGCATCTACCTTCAGCTCAGGTCATGATCCCAGGGATGGAGTCCCACATGGGGCTCCTTGATCAGCGGGGACTCTCTTTCTCCCTCTACCTTCTGCTCCCCCTGCTTATGCACTCTCTCTCTCTCTCTGACAAATAAGTAAAATCTTTTAAAAAATAATAAAATAAGACTCAAAACATCTATTGTATATGATGGTATTATATTCTTCATTGAAAAACATATTCATTTTCTTAGCTAATAATATTTGAGTGTTCTCTATCTGCCAGGTCTTGTATGGGAATACAGAGAGACAAGCCAAAAGTGATCTGTTTCTTGCTTTTACAAAGCCCACCTGCTTATGGGGAAGACTGACATTAACAAAATAAACACACGAATAAATGTAACCATGCAATTCTGATAAGTGCTAGGAGTGAGAAGTACATGGTAGTAAGATGGGTAGTAGTTTGTCCATGGGGGATGTGGGAGGCAGGAAGTGAAGAAATGTTCATGTAGAGAAAACCTATTGAAGGGAGTGATGTAGAGAAAACCTGTTGAAGGGAGTGGCTAGTGTGATTGGAAGCCTGATCAAGGGGAAGTCTGATAGAGATGAGGCTGGTGTGGGAGTTGGGGGGGCAGGACCATTGCAGGCCTTATAGATCCTAGTCTTTATCCTAAAATCATTTTTTTAAGCAAGAGGTAAGGCTAGACCAATTAAAACGCATGTTCAGTAATTTAATAAACAGTATTCATGTGGTGGCTAGGGAAGGGTAGAAATGCATGGTAGGTGGATTCAGGAGATACTTAGGATAAAAATGATAAGATCTGGGGATGTTTGGATGCAAGGAGTAGGAGAAGGGCAGTTTCAGTGATGGATTTCTGGCTTGAAAAAGCAGATGGATAATGGTGTCATTGGGGTTGGGGAGCTTTTAGGGAGTAAATAAGGAAGAAACAGATATGAGTTAAGGGTTTTTTTTTTTGCCCTCAAGACATCCAGGAAGAAATCTAAAATAGCCGTTAGAATCTGTCTAGATCTAGGGCTGAAAGGAGAGACCTGGGCCGCTAAAACCAATTTGAGACATTTGTTTATAGGTAACAGTTGAAGCCGTGGGTATAGATGACATCATCTTTAAAGAGTAAGCAAGAAGAGCATATGGTTTAGAAAAAGGCAGCAACAACAAGGAAAGGCCATCACAAGAGCGTGTTTTCATAGAAGGGGTAATGAAATGACTGGTTTAACAAGTGTTTTTAAATATACAGCAGGAGTAGAAAACTTGTAGGATTTAGTCTTAATTTCATATGGTCTGCTTGTCACGTACCAAAAGTGTATTAATATATGGTAGTGTTTGCAAAATTGCCACTTAGTACTATCGTAACAGGCCACAAAATACCACCTTCTGTAATCGGAATCTATATTACTTTCAACCATTTTCTGTGTCTCTGACTACTTTCCACACTGACTGGAAAAGTCAGTCTAGAATAGATTGTCATTTAACATTTTTAAATCTGCATTTAGTTATATGTCATAAGTTCTGTGACTGAATGGAAGTGGTATATTTACTTAAAATCTATATTTTGGTTGTATTTTTATTAATTTTTGGCTTAACATTGTGTGCCTCATTGCTCCCCACAAGTATAAATTAATGACATAACAAATTAAAAAGATTTTTCTGTACAAGTTAGATTTTTTCTTTCATTTTTGTTTTCCCATTGTCCAGTATGTAGCACACATATAAAATAGGTGCTTAATAATAATCTGAATTGTTGAATTAAGATATTGGAAGAGTTGAAATATAGTTTTAATATTATATGTATTTTCTCTCATTTTCTTAGGATGGCTGGCTGTGGTGAAATTGATCACTCAATAAACATGCTTCCTACGAACAGGAAAGCGAATGAGTCCTGTGCGAATCCTGCACCTTCTCTAACTGTCCCTGAATGTGCCATTTGTCTGCAAACATGTGTTCACCCAGTCAGTCTGCCGTGTAAGCATGTGTTCTGCTATCTGTGTGTAAAGGGAGCTTCATGGCTTGGAAAGCGATGTGCCCTCTGTCGACAAGAAATTCCTGAAGATTTCCTTGACAAGCCAACCTTATTGTCACCAGAAGAACTCAAGGCCGCGAGTAGAGGAAATGGTGAATATGCATGGTATTATGAAGGAAGAAATGGGTGGTGGCAGTATGATGAGCGCACTAGTAGAGAGCTGGAAGATGCTTTTTCCAAAGGTAAAAAGAGCACTGAAATGTTAATTGCTGGGTTTCTGTATGTTGCTGATCTTGAAAATATGGTTCAGTACAGGAGAAATGAACATGGACGTCGCAGGAAGATTAAGCGGGATATAATAGATATACCAAAGAAGGGAGTAGCTGGACTTAGGCTGGACTGTGATGCTAATACTGTAAACCTAGCGAGAGAGAGCTCTGCCGACGGAGCGGACAGTGTATCAGCACAGAGTGGCACTTCTTCTGTTCAGCCTCTAGTGTCTTCTGTAAGGCCCCTGACATCAGTAGATGGTCAGTTAACAAGCCCTGCAACACCATCCCCTGATGCAAGCACTTCTCTGGAAGACTCTTTTGCTCATTTGCAACTCAGTGGAGACAGCATAGCTGAAAGGAGTCATAGGGGAGAAGGAGAGGAAGATCATGAATCGCCGTCTTCAGGCAGGGTACCTGCACCAGACACCTCCATTGAAGAAACCGAATCAGATGCCAGTAGTGATAGTGAGGATGTATCTGTGCTTGTTGCACAACACTCCTTGACCCAACAGAGACTTTTGGTTCCTAATGCAAACCAGACAGTATCTGATCGATCAGATCGATCAGGAACTGATCGATCAGTAGCAGGGGGTGGAACAGTGAATGCTGGTGTCAGATCTAGAAGGCCTGATGGACAGTGCACAGTAACTGAAGTTTAAATAAAAAAGTCTTCAGCTCCATGCTCAAAGTTAAAATGGTTATCTGTAAATTTCTGCCCACATAACATTATACTCATCCCTGGTAGTGCATTTTTGGGAGTTGGGGTGGGAAGGGGTATGGGGAGGACAGACCTGTAATTAAAATGTCTAACACGTCTCTGTTGAGGAATTTATTTAATATAAGGAACTTGGCGTTAATAGTTGAGAGCTGTTTAGTAATAACCCAGTTTTCTTGAGGTCTGTTAATTTTATAGTTTTTTAAAATTTCTTCAGTTCTTTTGGCCAGCGTGTGCGTATTATCTGTGCATTAACAGTCCTCATCTGACTCTTGCATTGTGTCTTATTTTTCTGCATGGATTGACGTAAAACCATTACTAAAATTTGGCTCCTATGAGATGTCTGGTATCGGTATGAACAGGAAGCTTAATTAATGTGAGAATAGATGTGAATTTGGGATTTTAAAATAGATGAATAACAACTATTAAATAGTAAAGTTACTGAAATGGAAATGTAAAGAAAACAGCTAATAACTCGTGTTTCAGAATCTTGTCTGTAACATACTTCACGGCGTTTCCCATAGGCTTTGCTGTCTAGTCCTTGTAGTTTGAGGTTTCTCTTGATCTGCATTTTTCTTTTTGATTACAGAATTTATAATTTAATAAATACTAGAGTTTATCAAAAATAATTTGTCTGTTGTTTGAGTCTGGAAAGAGGATGGAAAGAAACGCTTTGACGTTTGTGGCCAAAGGTCAGTAAACAGGCGGTGGTTTGAGTTGGTTGTACTCAGCTTAGTCACTTGCTCAGGAAAGTGGGTTTTTTCAGAGAATAGACCATCTACAAGCAATTGCACGGCATGAGTATGTATGGAAATAAACCTAAAGTGATGAGACTTAAATTTCTTACATAACTGATAGAGACCATACATATTTTAGATTTCCATTGCCAGTCTTCATTAGTGGCCTGACACTAATGAATTAAATGGTAGGCTTATTTGTAAACAGCATCAGTAGGCACAAATGTTCTTTACAGAAAATGTAGAATCTGTGGCAAAATAGGAAGTCTTGGGTTAACTTGGTAATCCAGAATTTGGTTCTAAAAAATGATAATGTGAATTTGTCTTAATATATTTTAACTCAAAACGGTAGGATCGTGTTGAAGCATATGCAAGTTATTTTTAATATGTTTTTCAAATGTGAATTGAATGTTACCACAGCAAATAAAAACTGTCACTACTTTGAAATTATCTTTTATCTCTTGTTGTGATAGGTTAGAATTGGGAGTTAATTCTTTGACTTACATGTTTTTTAAAGCCTATATTGTAGAGAGGATCATAAAAGTTTGAGTTGTGCATCTGTATTAAGTCTACTTTCAAAATATAGCTAGTAAATGAAAAAGGTAAGGTTAGCTACTTTTCAGAAAAAAATAGAAATCTGGTATATAATGCAAATGTTACAGGATGTTTCATGAGTCCCTTTGACTTCTTGAGAAGTTTTGATGTAAAGTTAAATTTTATTACTATGTAAACAGTAGTACTTACTACCAGTTCGGAAATCCCAGGGCATACACATAATGGCCAGTTTTGTAGTCAGTAGACCTTCCACGTGATGGCTATTGTTCAGTAGAGAATTTAAAATAGAAAACTAATTATTAAGGCTCCAAATTTGTTGGAGGGTAAAGTGGGAAGCATTTTTATTTAAAATAAGAATCATAAAAAAATAAAGCGCCATTCACCAATTTTTTTTTAAGATTTTTTATTTTTTTATTTTTAAGTAATCTCTACACCCAATGGGAGGTTTGGAGGTTTGAACTCACAACTCGAAGATCAAGAGTCCCATGCTCCAGCAACTAACCCAGCCAGGCACTCCCTCCCCAAATCTTTACCTCCCAGCTGCTCAGAGCAGAAGAAAATGATTGATCATACCTTTTCTTATCTTGTCCCTGACCCCTCTTCTCCACTTTTGCTCTTTAGTGCAAGTTTCATTAAGTTATTTTTGTAAATTATTTCCGGGTAGACAGAACACATACTATGAAAAATAACCCAGGAATAGGTTTTGTGGAAATGTTTTTCCTTTTAAAAACTGGTCTTTGGTCGTAGGGTAAGAACTACTGTGGGAATTGATAAGTTTTAAGCCAAAAGTGTTGTGTATTTTAGCTAAATGTTTCAGATTACTTGATAATTACCCAAATACACTGAAAACTAGGTCAAGGAGTTCAGCTATTCAAAAAATGATTAAATACAAATCAAATACTATGTAACCTTCAAAGTAATTCTGGTATTTAACTTTTATAAATGTTAATCACTGGAGTTTTACTCTTAGTACATCGTATTTTTTTAAACTACTTCTTAAATTTTCCTTTCCTAGCAATAGCTTCTTTATTTGCAGGTCCACCCCAAACTGTTCCTAGAAGATCTTTTTCAGTCTGTAATGCCTCCTCTAAACAAAGTTCTTTGCCTGAAGAAACACATCTTTTCAAAGCTCTGATTACTTCCGGTGGCCCTCTGATAAACTGCGTTAGCCACTCCTGTGCCTCTCCTAGACATTCAGTTTCACCTGTGGACTGCAAGACCTCTTCAGCCATTCCTATGCTTAAAGCTTTTTTTGAATCCAGTTTGAGGGCCCCACTTAACACTTTGAGAGCCTGCCTACTGCCAATGATTTCAACCAGTCGGGTAGCACCGCCCCAGCCTGGTATTATACCCATCTCTTTGTGGACAAATCTGATCTCACTCTCTGCAGTCATTAATCTGCAAAAGAGAAAAGAAAAAACTTAAGTATATATGCTTTAGTCATAAAGTACTACTCATTCATTATCTACTCTGAAATCTCCATAGATCTTTATAGGTAGATTTGTGAAACTTCAAAGAATCTGGCTAAGTACACAATTCAGTTTTACTACACAGTCCTTAATATTTACCTTTGAAAACAGTATCAGCATTTTTATTGTGCTTGCTTATCCTTTGCTTCGGAAAATAAGAATTCAGTTTTTATTTCATGTTTATTTCTAAAAACCCAAATCATCTCTCTAAAGTGAGTCGTGGTCTAATGAGAAAATCTGGATTAAGTGAAAATATGGGAGTAGGAAATGTTGGGGTCATACTGTGAAAAAAAAAATGCATAGTAAAGTTAAGGTCCATAGTTATCAGGAAAAAATTGGTTCTTAACCCAGGATCTGTACATCTTCAAGGAAATATTTACTAAGCACTATCTATGCCAGGTTATCTAGGTGTGGAATTACAGGAATGACCAAAATAAAACCCTGTGCTCAGTTGACATTCCTGATAGGAGAAAAAGACACTGAACAATACAGGACCAGTGGTGTAAGTGCTATAGAAAAAATGGGACGAGGGACTAGAGAATGAGATGTGTGTTGGGGGTGTTAACTAGTGTTAACTAGTCCTCAGAACAAGCATATGAGGTATCGTAATATCCCCATTTTACAGAGGGAAACTGAAGCCACAGAGACTAAATAAATGGCTCACTCAAGGTCATGCCACTATAGCAGCGCCAGAACTTAAACCCAGGAAGGTTAGCTTATTATGTGTGCTCTTAACCTCACAATACATTTAACAGCGAGACTAGGATGGAAACAGGGATGCCATTAAGAAAGCTGACAGTGGTATGGGTGGGACTAAAAATAATGATATCCTATAGCAGGTATGCATTTTCCCCAAACAAGGTTTTTGTGAATAGGGTGATTAAGAAGCAAAGTGGAACAAGAAAGGGGAGTGTTAACACAAAGAAATCAGTGGACATAGTAAAAGACTTCGTATTTGCTAAATATCCATATACTATTAACAGAATGCACAAAGCTACCCTGTGTACAAAATACTGCCTGTGAGTTTTATTTTGACTGCACACTTCAGTGAGCTTTCACTGTCAAAACCTCTAATTTGGAACAAAGGTCATGTCTGAATTTTAATTTTTTAAGAAAAATTATAGCTGTCAAACTATACACTATGCAAAGGGCGGCCTTACATTCCTTCTGCTTTCCGAAGTGTAAATACTCAGCTGCAGGTGTTTGGGTTCTATTAGCACCAAGAACAACAGACTCTTAGTCTCTGACTCTTTAGTCAAGAAAAATATTCCAGTAAATTCTCACAAAAGCCTATTTATTAACCCACTGGGAAAGAGAACTTTCTCTTCACAGCTGTGAACTCCTACAAGAGAAAATCTGCCTCAATTATGAACAATTGATTTTAGAGGCGAATAGCCATGAAAACAGTAGTTTTCAATAAATTTAAGTGGAAAGGAAGAAAAACAAATCATCTAAGAATCCAATCTAGCCCCAAATTGTGAGAGGAGTACTCCCTGTTATATAACAAACAGAAAACAATGTCAAAAATTAAGAAAGTGGGGGGCACCTGTGTGGCTCAGTCATTAAGCATCTGCCTTCAGCTCAGGGCATGATCCCAGCATTCTGGGATCGAGTCCCACCCACATCAGGCTCCTCCACTAGGAGCCTGCTTCTTCCTCTCCCACTCCCCCTGCTTGTGTTCCCTCTCTCGCTGGCTGTCTCTCTGTCAAATAAATAAATAAAATCTTTTAAAAAAAATTAAGAAAGTGGAATAGAAATTAAGAAATAATGTCTAAGTCTTGGAGATAGGAATACTGTTAATACTGAACACAATTCAATGAAACTTTTCACAGCGTAAATTCAGTGTGTCACGTTGGCTCAGAGCTATGCCTACAGTACAGAAAAGGATTGTCAAAAGTACATTCACTTAGAATCAGCTGAACATATAAAAAAAGTTGGTTGAAGCCCAAGATGTTGGGATAATGTAGATGAGCTTATGACAACGGAAGTTGTTATCTATGTAAGCACGCTTCTATTTGGAATTCTCTGCTTCTAAAGAAGAATCTATTTCTATACCATGTACTATTTTTCCTCTGCCACACTTTACAAGGTCAAGTATGCTTTTTGGAATCATATTTTACAACTCCAACAAATCCTGAGGGAATCTTCGTAAACACTACCTGTTGTGATCAAACTCTGACATCCATTTTTTTATATATCATGCCTAGGGTGTGTTTGTGTACTGATACACATACAATTAGCAAATACTACCAAAAAATGTATTAATGACAAAAGAACACAAGGTAGTTTAACGATGAGAGAAATACGGAACGTTCAGATTACCTTTCACAAAACTCAATCTAAAAATTAAAGTTTAAATATAAAATTTTAAATGTTGGTAACCATAATCTACAAAGAAAATGTCCAATATCCAAAAATAGAAACAGCTTCCCGATAGACCTTACAAGATTGTACACTAATTACTTCTAGAATTTAGATGCAGTTATACCACCTGTAATGTAATTTATTGCAAGCGATAATCTGTACGGAAAACTGGAAGACCTAAATCTTAACATTCTGAAGACTTAACAGTAAACTCAATTTATAAGATGACATTAAGCTCCCTTATTTTGACAAGTAAAAGAATTACAAGTATTTTCTTACCAGTATAATTATTATTGGCAATGTTTAAAATCTCTTGTGACACTGTGGTAGAGAGGGGATGAGGAAATGAATCAAGTGTCGATACACTCCTCCTTACTGGGTGGATGCAACAGTAAACTACCCGTAAAAAGAAAAAGTCATTCGACAAGTGTTGCAAAGTCAGTGATGATACCTGAAAGGACTCTTTGGTGTGCTAGTACTTTCTAAAAAGTTAGCTATAAGTTACAGGTCTTTTTTTTTTTTTTTAATTTTATTTGTTTATTTGACAGAGAGAGAGAGACAGCCAGCAAGAGAGGGAACACAAGCAGGGGGAGTGGGAGAGGAAGAAGCAGGCTCCCAGCGGAGGAGCCTGATGCGGGGCTCGATCCCAGGACTCCGGAGTCACGCTCTGAGCCAAAGGCAGATGCTTAACGACTGAGCCACCCAGGCGCCCCAAGTTACAAGTCTTTGAACAAATGTATTCAAGAAAAACTACTTTTAAAGATCTTATTTATTAGAGAGAGAGAGCACGCGCTCACGCAAGCAGGGGGAGGGGCTGAGGGAGGAGGAGAGAGACTCTCAAGCGGACTCTCTGATGAGCATGGAGCCTGAGGCTGGACTTGATCTCACAACCGGAGATTATGACTTGAGCCGAAACCAAGAGTCAGACCCTCAACCACTGGCCACCCAGGCACCCCCAAGAAAAGCAATTTTAAAACAAGTATCAAGTTTTACTTAAAAAGGAAGCGTTTTAGTAAAACTTATAAAAGGTTATTTTTAAGTAAAAGTACTTTTACTGAACTCAGTTGTAAAAAATTGAGAAATAATTATGTTGGGAGACAGTAAGGCTTTGATGCGAAGTGCACAGACTTGAACCAGACTGCCTGGCTCTGCCAATAGACAGGCTGCGTACTACACCCTGTAAAATACAGCAAAGAAAAAGACACACGGTATAAAGAGGATGAGGAAGATTAAACTACTTAACATCCCGGGGCTTCAGCATGCTTGTTTATAAAGTAGATATAATAGCACTTATGCCAGAGAATTATGAATATTAAAGGAATTAATATATGAAAGGTGCTTAAAATATATTGGCCACAATTCATTTAAATAGAAGAAATCTTAGAGGGATTGCATTTGTGTATGTTTAAAAAAGAAAGTCTGTGAAATCTGCCTCAGCCACATCCATAGTGGAGCACAGTATTATACTTTAATTTGGAATATAAAAGTTGTATATGTTTTGTAGCCTCACAAAATTAAACTGTGTACTAGCTTGTATGAAGTTGGTTGCATTGATAGGTGGGTCACTACAAGTTAACAGTAGTGTTTCTGCTAGAAAAGCAGCATAAAGTTGTTTCCCGGACTAAAATGACTTGATCCCTAAAGTACTGAAAGTAAAAGAGTTCTTACACTGGGAAGCCCAGCAAATAACAGTATACTACCCTTCCTCAATGTCTGTTAAGAGAGACTACAAAATATATACAATTTTTATTTACACATAAAGGTAGAAATAATACCCGGTTCTATAGATAAGGCTGAAACAAAAGATTCTAAGTTGATTTAAAACGAACATATGGGACGCCTGGGTGGCTCAGTCAGTTAAACATTTGCCTTCGGCTCAGGTCATGCATGATCCCAGGGTCCTGGGATCGAGTCCTGCATTGGGCTCCTTGCTGAGCAGGCTCCTTGCTTCTCCCTCTGCCTGCTGCTCCCCTGCTTGTGGGCTTTCTCTCTTTGACAAATAAATAAATAAATAATTTTTTAAAAAATTAGACATATATCTAACTTAAGGAAGACTGTGTAATGTAAGTAAAAGCATAAATGTTTTTAAATTTTAAAGAAAGCATTCATGTTACAAATTAAGTAATACAATGTCATGAAACTAAAGTTGAGAATCATTGATTTAAATAAACTTTAGCCTAGGGCCGGCAACTGCTAGTCCTTTTACAGTGCATGTTATGAGCCAAAGACAACAAAACAAATTGTGGTGACATGAGGGAAATAGGTTACAGAAAAAGTATATAATTAGCAAGAGCATCTCTGATTCCAAACAATACTTTAAATCATGCTTGAAAGTCAGCACTGATGTGTTTGCATATGTACTTTCCTGGCACCTTCTCCCTCCTGCTTTCTACCTGACATCACACCCCATGACAAACTATGAAGAAGAGAAGGCAAGAACCCATACATACTCTCCATAATCTCCCCATAATCTACTCTGAGTAGATTTTCTACTCTTAAGTGATTGGCCTCATGGGGCTCCAGTTATTTTATGCAGAGACTGCGGGAGTGAGGAAGTACACGGTTGAATGAGTGAACTTTTGTATTTGTGTACGGAGGGCGGGTGATGGTTGAGTGAGGGAAGAGCAGACAGGAAAATATTTTGGGCTGTCAACTCTGATTTTAATATACAGTGGGTAAGCCTGCTCAGAGGTGAATTTTCTTGATATTATAGGCTCTAAAGTAAGAATTACACATAATATGGTGGTAACTACAAAACGAGCCAACATAGGCAATGTGATTGCTTCCCGAGGTGGACATCTCATGTTCAGAGAACAGGCTCTGCCACATCAGAAGTGAAATTTGCTTTTTAATTACTCTGAGACCTGGGGTGTGTGTGTGTGCGCGCACACACAAATGTGCACATTTGTCTCTGTGCAAGTGTATGTTATATATAGATATTTTGTGTTTTATTTACAAATAAAGTTCATATTAGAAGAAAAGGGCTACCTACAGTAGCTCCCTTGGGATAAGCATGCTTACAGCCCCCTTTCTTTGTCATATACCTTGGGTAGCAGCTGGAAATGCTAATACCTGGGGCTAAGGGTTATTATTTAGATTCATGAAAACGTTAGAGAATGGAAACAAATTAGACAGGCAGACTCTAAACTGCATAGTTGAGAATCTTATTTCACTAGGGTGATGGAGGAATAAAAATGTGTTTTTCATCCTGTGCATAAACAGCTAAATCCTTGATCTTCCAAAGAGAAACAGGAAAAGAAAATGCAGACAATTCACACACACACACACACACACACACACACACACACACAATGAACATAAAAATGTATATGTTACCAAAAACCTTTAAAAATGCAAATTAAAATTTAATTTTTGGTGATCAAAATTAGAAAAGTGGTTTTAAAAGATTATACTCGGGGCGCCTGGGTGGCACAGCGGTTAAGCGTCTGCCTTCGGCTCAGGGCATGATCCCGGTGTTATGGGATCGAGCCCCACATCAGGCTGTTCCGCTATGAGCCTGCTTCTTCCTCTCCCACTCCCCTGCTTGTGTTCCCTCTCTCACTGGCTGTCTCTATCTCTGTCGAATAAATAAAAATCTTTTAAAAAAATAATAAAATAAAAGATTATACTCATTAAAATGTTCTCAAATAGATACTCGTCTACTGCTGGTATTAGTATAAAGTGGCAGAATCTTTCCTGAAGGATAACTTGGCAGTATGTATGAAAAACTTTGAACATTTCCACATCCTTTGATTAAGTACTTTAACTACTTACAGGATTTATTCTAAGGAAATAATCTGAAATGTGGTAAAGTCTTATATAAGTTAGTTATCACAGCATTAATTCATAATAAAGAAATCAAAATAGAGAAATTAATCAAAATAGAGAAAAACTGGAAACAACCAAAGGAGGATACTTTAGTACATCCATACTGACGGAATATTTTATACTTATTAAATTCATGTTTTCAAGTATATTCAAATATACTGCAAGACTTCTTCCCTTTGTGGGATCTCTAGGGATCAATCCACTCCAAGCTTTTTCAGATTGTTGGCAGAAGGAAGTTCCATGCGATTTTAGAACGAGGTCCCTGTTTCTGGGCTGGCTTTCAACTGGGGGGTTGTTATCTTCAAAAGGCCACTTGCATTTCTTGGTTCCAGGTCCCTTTCTCCATCTTGGAAGCCTTCGCATGCCTGTAATCTCTCTCACTTCCCATTCTGCCTCATGTCTTTATTTCTTAAATGCTCATGTGATTAGATTGGGTCCACCCAGATAATCCAGGATGATCTCCCTGTTTTCAACTTCAGAACCTTAATTACATTGGCAAGATCCCTTTTGCCAAAAAGTTAATACAGTTGACCCTTGAACAACATGGGCGTTAGGGGCATTGACCCCACGCATGGGTGCCCCCCTCAACACAGTCGATTAACAATATTTTGTATATGTATCATATACTATATTTTTACAAAGAAGTAAGCTAGAGACAAGAAAATATTAAGAAAACCATAAGGAAGAGTAAATACATTTACAGTACTGTAAAAAATCTGGGTGTAAGTGGACCCATGTAGTATAAACCAGTGTTTTTCCAGGGTTAACTTATAACAAGTTCTGAGGAAGAACAGAATGTGAGCAGACATCTTTGGGGGGCCAATATTCTGTCTACCACATCACCTAAAAGTGTAACGGAAGCTCTCACTAGCTCCCACTACCCCTGTCACCCCCTTTTCACCTTTCACCTTCTAGATAATTTCTGGCTATTTAAGGATTCTTTTTGTTCTATTGTTTTAGTTGTTAGTAAGTAAAGACTTCATGGGAAAAGCAATCTCCATTAGGCAGAAAAAATGAGAATTTGCTGGAACCATAGCATTATTACTCTTAGGTGAATGTTAAAAGCACTCTAACACCTGTTGAGGAATCCAGATTTCGTTAAGTGTAGACCCTAGACCTGCATAGTTCCAGAACCTCAAACAAGACTTTTTTCCTCCAATATTAACTTAGTAAAACCAGAAAATAAAGGCATGATTGGTCCCTGCTGTGCTGTCATTTTAAAGAACAACACGGGTATAGAAATCTAAGTAAGGCCTGACTGAATATGAAAAAAGGGTAAGTATCATAGTTGGTGGAATTAATGTATTCTGTTAAGAACTTTCCTAATTATAAAATATTTCAAATACACAAAAAATAACATACAAATGTACCCACTACCCATATTTTATAGATGTTAACATTTTGCCACATTTATTTCTGGACTCTATTCTCATCCCTTTTCCTTCTCTTCCTGACTTCTCTCTCCAGTGGCAGCTAATATCCTGAAGTTAGGAGAATCATTTCCATGTATGATTTAACTTTTAATAAATATTCTATAATCAAATAGTACATTTCTGCATGAAGTAATAATATTTCAGTTTATGTCCAGTATCACAAAAGACTCTGTACCCTGACTGCCCACACTAGTCTTAAATTGTTCAATATTTGGCAGGTAATTTCTATATTGAAAATGAATTCATCAGACTATCATAGTGTGATGACATGAACCATTAAGATAATTCAGTTAACCCTGTCTACTCTGATTTATCACTTCCACTGCTGAAGGACCTTTAGGGTTGTTTCCTGTTTTTAGCTATTATGAATCGTGCTGCTATGAACATTCTAGCACCTGTCTGTAGATGAACATCTGTATGCATTTCTACTGAATTTATGCTATATTAAGGTTTTTTATTATTATTTAAATTCAATTTAGTTAACATACAGTATTGGTTTCAGGGGTAGAATGTAATGCTTCATCTGTTGCAATAACACGCAGTGCGTGTTACATCAAGTGCTCTCCTTAATGCCCCTCACCCAGTTACCCCATCCACGCACCCCTCTTCCCTCCAGCAACCCTCAGTTTGTTTCCTAGAGCTAATAGTCTCTTATGGTTTGCCTCCCTCTCTGTTTTTATCTTATTTTTCCTTCCCTTCCCCTATGTTCATCTGTTGTTTCTTAAATTCCACATGAGTGAAATCATATGGTATTTGTCTTTCTCGGACGGACTTATTTTGCTTAGCATAATACCCTCTAGTTCAATTCCACGTTGTTGCAAATGGCAAGATTTCATTCTTTTTAATGGTTCAGTAATATTCGCATCCCACATCTTTATTCATTCATCTGTCAATGGACATCTGGGCTCTTTCCATACTTTGGCTATTGTGGACATTGCTCCTCTAAAAATGGGTCATGTGTCCCTTCGAATCACTTTTTTTGTATCCTTTGGAGAAATACCTAGTTAATATAATTGCTGGGTCGCAGGGTATTTCTACTTTTAACATTTGAGGAACCTCCATGCTATTTTCCAGAGTAGCTGCATCAGCTCGCATTCCCACCAACAGTGCAAGAGGGTTTCCCTTTCTCCCCAACCTCACTAACACCTGTTGTTTCCTGACTTGTTCATTTTAGCCATTCTGACTGGTGTGAGATGGTACCTCATTGTGGTTTTAGATTTCTATTTCCCTGATGCTGAGTGATATGGAGCATTTTTTCGTGTGTCTGTTGGCCATTTGTATGTCTTCTTTGGAGAAATTTCTGTTCATGTCTTCTGCCCATCTCTTAACTGGATCTTTTGTTTTTTGGGTGTTGAGTTTGATAAGTTCTTTATAGATTTTGAATACTAGCCCTTTATCTAATGTGTCATTTGTGAATATCTTCTCCCATTCCATATAGTTTTATTGATTGTTTCCTTTGCTGTCCAAAGCTTTTTATCCTGATGAAGTCCCAGTAGTTCATTTTTGCTTTTGTTTCCCTTGCCTTTGGAGACATGTCTAGCAAGAAGTTGCTGTGGCTGAGGACGAAGAAGTTGCTGCCTGTGTTCTCCTCAAGGATTTTGATGGATTCCTGTCTCACATTTAGGTCTTTCATCCATTTTGAATTTATTTTTGTGGATGGTGTAGGAAAGTGGTCCAGTTTCATTCTTCTGCATGTGGCTGTCCAATTTTCCCAACACCATTTGTTGAAGAGACTTTTTTCCATTGGATATTCTTTCCTGCTTTGTTGAAGATCAGTTGACCATAGAGTGGAGGGTCCATTTCTGGGTTCTCTATTCTGTTCCATTGATCTGTGTATCTGTTTTTGTGCTAGTACCGTACTGCCTTGATGATTACAGCTTTGTAATAGAGCTTGAAGTCCAGAACTGTGATGCCTCCCGCTTTCTATTACAGTTTTGTACGTTACAAAGTCCAACAAAAGACTCACTAGTTTAAAATCAAGATTTCAGTAGGGTTGCATTCCTTTCTGGAGGCTCCAGGGGAGAGTCCATTTCCTTACCTTTTCCAGCTTCTAAAGCCTGACCACAATTCTTGGCCCATGGCCACGCTCCTCCATCTTCAAAGTCTGCACTGATTGGTTACATCCTTCTCACACTGCATCAACTCTGATCTTGCTTCTATC
Organism: Ursus arctos; assembly: GCF_023065955.2. Lineage (NCBI taxonomy): Eukaryota > Metazoa > Chordata > Mammalia > Carnivora > Ursidae > Ursus > Ursus arctos. Next base: position 35,066,541 of record NW_026622797.1, on the reverse strand, counting down.
ACTAACCCTCCTTTTCTGACTCTGAGCTTTTCAGTGTCCCTTGATAGCATTTTAGGACCTTGTGGTTACACTGGGTCTACCCACCAGGATACTCCCCCTGTTTTAAAGTCAGCTGAGTAGCAATCTTACATCCATCTGCAACCTAATTCCCCCCTGCCATATAATGTAACATGTTCACAGGTTCCAGGGCTTGTAAGGCCATTACTCTGTCAACCACAGACACATAGGAATAGAATTACCGTGTCTTTGGGTACGTGACATTCTATGTTAGTAGATACTGGGCATTTTCCACTGTACCAACTTACACTCCCATCAGTACTTTCTGAAAGGTGCAGCTGCTTCACACCCTTGCTAACACTTGATATATTCTTTTTCATCTTAGCTTTTCTTGTGGCAGTATAATAAAAAGGTGTGATTTTAATTTGCATTTCCTTAATGGCTAATGAAATTCAGTGCTTTCTAACCTTTTTTTTTTTTTTGCCATTTAGATATCCTCTGAAAAGTTAGAGTTTTCTGCTTCCTTTATTTTAACTGGGTTGCCTGTCTTACTGCTTTAAAGGAGTTCTTTATATATTCTAACTATGTCTTTTGTCAGATATAAATATTGAGAATCTTCTCTCCCTCTGTGGGTTGCATTTTCATTCTTTTAGTTATGTTTTTGATAGAAGTTATGAACTTTAATATAGTCTAATTTATCAACCTTCTTCTTTACGGTTAGTGATTATTGTGTCCTGTTTTAGAAATCTTTGACTACTTTAAGACCACAAAGATATTCTCCTGTTTTCTTTCAAACAGCTTCACTGTTTTACCTTTCACTTTTATATCTGCAATTCATCTTGAATTGATTTTACACATACACATAGACTTACTAAAGAGACCATTCTTTCCTAATGCACTAACAGTGTCACATTTGTCTTAAACAACCATGTGTTTTGGATCTGTTTCTAAACTCTGTTGGTCAATTTTTTCTACCCTTGTATGTACGAAAAGCATATGTTTAAATTACTTTAGTTTTATAACAGGTTTGCTATCTGGTAGTATAAACCTTCTAACTTTTCTCTCTGTGACTTCCTTAGTTCTTCTCAGTACTCTGCATTTCCTTACGAATTTTAGAGACTGTTGATTCGCGCACACACACACACACATACCAACCTTCTGGGATTTTTATTGGAACTACATTGAATCTTTGGATTATTTGGGGGGAAAGGTCAATCTTTACAATATTGAGTCTTTTATTCCATGGACATGGTATATTTCTATTTCACCATTTATTTAGGCATTCTTTACTTTCTCTATTATTTTCCAGCTCTCAGTGTAAAATTCTGACATGCCTTTTGATTTGTTCCTAGGTGTTAGGTTATTTTTTTTCGAATGCTACTCTTAATGGTATTGTTTAAATTTTGGTATTTATTTGCTTGCTGCTGGACTACAGAAATGCTATTGACTTTTATTAACCTCACAGACAGCAAACTTACAAAATTCACTTATTAATTCTAAAAGATTAACTATATATATTCTTTTGGATCACAATGATGTCATATGTGAATAATAAGGTTTTATTTCTTTAATCCAATCCTTATAACTTCTTTAATCTTGCCTTACTGAACTGTCTAGTATAGCTAGTATAATTATGACCAGAAGTGGTGATAGCACTCTCCTTGTTCCTGATGTCAGAGGAAAAGCTTTCAATATTTTTATCCTTATGAGAGGTTTGCTGTAGGATTTTTGTAAATGTTCTCTATTAGACTAAGAAAGTTCCTTCCAAATGTGTTAAGAGTTTCTATCACGAATGGATGTTGAATTTTGTCAAACGCTTTTTCTACATCTATCAGATTGTAATAATCTGTCTCCCTTTTTTGTTAATATGGTGTATTACTCTAATTGTGTGTGTTTTTTTTAAGATTTTAGTTATTTATTTGACAGAGAGAGAGACAGCAAGAGAGGGAACACAAGCAAGGGGAGTGGGAGAGAGAGAAGCAGGCTTCCCACCGAGCAGGGAGCCTGATGCAGGCTCTATCCCAGGACCCTGGGATCATGACCTGAGCCAAAGGCAGATGCTTAACCACTGGGGCACCCAGGTGCCCCTATTTAGTTTTCTAATGTTAAACCAACCTTCAATTTCTGGAATAAGCCCCTTGTAGTCATAATGTATTTTCATTTTTATCATTAGATTAAATTTGTTAATATTTTGTTAAGAATTTTTAAATTTATGGGATTGGTGTATAATTTGCTTTCTTATAATGTCATTTCTAGGTTTTGGAATAAATATTATACTCATTAAAAGAGCTGGGAAGTATAACTTTTCTATTCAATAAGTGTATATAAGATTGATGTTATTTCTTTCTTAAATGTTTGGAAAACTTCACTGATAAATCTGCTAAGTTTTAAAAACTAAAATTTCAGGCGTTCATCTAGAAGATTGCTGCCGAATGATTCCTAATCCTTCCACACATCCTCCCCCAAATTACAAAATTAACAAGGAGTGAAAGAAAGCCACACCAATGGGATTACTCAGAGACAGAGAATACTGCCTCCTTGAAATTATCTTTAAGTACAGAAACACAGACCAAATTCAAAAATTATTTCCTGCTGCTGTTGCAAGGTCATGGGCACAAAGCTATAACGAGGAGGCTTAACATATCCATATAAAACAGGACAGGGAAATGGAAGACTTTGAGGAAGTACAGTTAAAATCACGCCCAGGGGGCGCCTGGGTGGCTCAGTAGTTAAGTGTCTGCCTTAGGCCCGGAGCGTGATCCTGGGGTTGTGGGATTGAGCCCCGCATCCAGCTCCCTGCTTGGCGGGAAGCCTGCTTCTCCCTCTCCCACTCCCCTTGCTTGTGTTCCCTCTCTCACTGTCTCTCTCTGTCAAATAAAATAAAATCTTTTTTTTTTAAGATTTTATTTATTCATTCAACAGAGATAGAGACAGCCAGCGAGAGAGAGAGAGAGAGAGAGAGAGGGAACACAAACAGGGGGAGTGGGAGAGGAAGAAGCAGGCTCATAGCAGAGGAGCCTGATGTGGGGCTCGATCCCATAACGCCAGGATCACGCCCTGAGCCGAAGGCAGACGCTTAACCGCTGTGCCACCCAGGCGCCCCAATAAAAATAAAATCTTAAAAAAAAAAAATTTCTCAGAAAAAATACATACACATACATATATAGATATACATACACATATATGAGAGAAAATAAAAACAAAATATCAAAATGTTAAAAACCAGTGAATCTAAGTGAATGTTATAGGAAAATTCTTTGTATCATACTGAAATTTTTTATAAGTTTGTAATTATTTCCAAACAAAAAAAATGCAATTCTAGTTTGTCTTGTACCAAATTCAGTAATAAAAAATTAAATATTAGAAATGTCATTAAAATATTTACATGATTTTCCTTGCCAAAAATTGATGCTAAAAGCCAAGCAGTCTGAGTCTGTCATTTTCTCTTTTCTAGGGTAGTTTCAAGAGATTTTTCTTTTCTCTCTCTCCTCCCCCACCCCCATTTTTGAATGATACGGAATAAGACAGAAAGTGGAATAAAGGAATGAGTGTTCTAAGTACCTCCTAAAGCACATTCTGGAATCTTGAGCTTAAAACCAATCTAAGAAACCATATTATAATTACTCTTAAAATATGGGGCGCCTGGGTGGCTCGGTCAGTTAAGCATCTGCCTTCAGCTCAGGTCACGATCCCAGGGTCCTGGGATCGAGTCTTCGAGTGTGCGTGGGGCTCCCTGCTCAGTGGGGAGTCTGCCTCTCCCTCTCCCTCTGCCCCTCCCCCCATTCCACTCCACTTGTGCTCTCTCACCCTGCTCTCTCTCAAATAAATAAGATCTTTAAAAAAAAATAGCGTCTGTATAAGTGAACCTTTATCAATTTGACGTATATAGGAACTATTATTGTTTTCCAGAAAATATCTAAATAAAAGTTAAACAAAAATAAAAATAGTTTACAAAGGTAACTTACAATAACAAAGTTACCAATTTTCATAAGTGCTCAAATAGGTGAAAGGTGACAACTCTATTCTCTATGCCAAGCCTATATGCTGTAGGCAGAATGCTCCCACAAAGATGTCCACGCCCTAATCCCTGGAACCTGTACAGCATGTGTACTTCATGTAAGAAAAGAGACTTTGCAGATGTAATTAAGATTACATACATTAAAATAGGGAGGTTATCTGAGTGAACCCAGTTTAACCACACGAGCTCTTAAAAGCAGAGAACTTTCTCCAGATGGAGTTACAGAGATGTAGCAGAAAGGTAAATGAGAAAAACTCAACCCACCATTGGGCCACATGGAAAACATGACAAGGAATGCAGATATCCTCCACGAGCAAAGACTGGTTCCCAGCTGATAGTAAGGAAAACAGCGACCTCAGTCCTGCAAGTGCATAGAACTGAAATCTGCCAGTTGCAATTGGGATGAGCCTGGAAGTGGTTTCTCCCTGAGTCCAGTCCAGCCAACATACCTTTTTGGCCTTTTGTGACCAGGTTTAGAGAAACCAGCTGAGCCCAGCTGGACTTCAGGCCTACACAGTTGTGAGATAAACTGATGCTGTTTTAAGCCACTAAATTTGTGGCAATTTGTTATGGCTGCAATAGAAAACTAATAAGTAAGTATTTTCTTAATTTATATTTCATTCTAAATATTTTTATTAGTTAAGATAGATTAAAAATTTAGAAGAAAATTATTTTATCACCGTTCTAGCTTTTCATTTCCTCACATCAATTTTACCACTAAAAAGGAAACCTAATGTTTGACTAGATTCTGAGCACTGAGGAATGCCAATTTTGAATTCGTAAGTCTTTCGCTCTTAAACATGTTTTTAAAATGCCATTTTCTCTAAGAATATTTTATATGAAAATTTTGACTCCATTGAATGCAATTTAATATAAGGGTCTATATATGCCAAATACACCTGAGTGTTTCTGCACTATTCTGAAATATTACTTCATTATATGTATGATCAGCTGGTGCTTACAGGGTTTGGGGACAGCTAGAATGCTGCATGAGCTCGTTTCTTTGGAATATTCCTATTCACTGTATCTCACATCTTCTGAAATATTTCCCATGGGAAATGGAAGAGCAGCAGGAATGAAAATCCTAGCTGAGTGAATTCCAACAATTCTCCAAGGTAAGAAAGTTAAACAAGCTAAAAAAGGGACAACATGTATCCCTAAGGAAGAAAGTTATCTTTTTAGTGGAATGCTATGAAAGCTTTTGGTGTTCTTTTGGAACAAGCAGATGTTTTCAGAACAATAATTAAAAGCAATCTGTCATGGAAGATAACTGACAAGGTACTGATAGAGTTGGGGGAAAGATCAGCTAGAGTAAGTTGTATTGACTTATCACTTCCTTGTAACTGTGGCTAGTGAGGTAGTTCAGTATGCGGTCCTCTCTATCAGGCCCTAAGTTCTAAGAACTTTTGTTTCTGGTATGTAGGTTAAAAAGAGCTCAACAGCTGAAGACGGTGCTTTTCAAACTTCTATTGGGAAGGGTCAGTTTCTACCATTTGTTTTTCAACTTGTCGATTGCAAATCAATAATTTTGTAAGATACAGTAAAACTAGAAATGAAACAAAATCCCAAGACATAGAAGTTTCTTGAATGGCAGTGTTTAGTACATATGGGTGCTAAACATATGCTTAATGAGTGACTCAACTGAATATAATTTAATATGAGGGCCTATATATATATACCAATAGTTGATCCATAAATGAACATGGCAAGGTGAATGTATCTGGTTTATTACTTGATCTATCTGATGAGAGCAAGCACTGTCAGACATCTCATAAGCAATAAAGTACATATTTTATGAGACCCTAGGATATACGACACTCCCTTCACTTAGAGAACAACATAGCAAGCAAGGCAAGTTAGCAGTACTAAAAGACTAAGTATACGTAGTTTCTGATTATTTTTCCTGTGATTTTGCCTTTTGTCCTAAACCCTAACTACCCAAATGCAGATCAGGAATGACTCCGAAGAATAATGCAAAAGTCTTACAAATGCTTACAGATGAACACCAGACTCTACGTTAAAGATATCCAGAGGATATCTATAAAGTTTAATTTGTACTTACTTTTATGTAGAGGGTTTTTAAGTGTAATAATGCACATTCACATATAGCTTAGAATATTCTTTAAATATATTAAATTATATATTTAAATACAAATTTATATATGTAATATATTAAAAAGCATATATTTAAATTATATATAAGTACCTGTATTTCAGAATAAAGTGAGAAAAGTATTTAATCCTTTCACACATAGAACACTTTAAATTTAGTCTCACATTGTCCATAAAGCCAATGATTACCACTTCTTCAAATAATCAAATGTAGTATTCCAATGCAATCTGCACTGATGACAGCAGAGGGCACTGTCATATGAAATGACCATTTTTCACTGTACACAAGATTCCTCCCCAATTAAGAAGTACTAGTTTTCAAAGAGGCTAGGATCTTTATAAATTGTCTTATACACCAGAACTAGTTTAATATATATATTTATGTGAACACAAAGTGATATATTTCAATTGATAAATTGGAACCCGAGTCATAAATTATAAAAAAGATGAAAAATAATTTAATACTTTGCATGAATAAACTTAGTGAATCTTTCCTCATACTATTTCTATTACTATATGATGCCATTTATATAGAGCTCAAAAGAAGAAAAATAGAACATATCAGTTATAGGATAATTTCCTTTCTTAGGAAATAAGGGAAGTAAGTACTTTCAAAAGGAAAAAAATTAATTCTCACAAAATTTAGGGTAATAGTTTCCCCTAGATGGAAATAAGGGGGCTGTGAATTAGAAGGGGCTTATAGGAGACTTCAGGAGTGCTGACGATGTTCCCATTCTTGACCTATATCATGGTAACATGGGTTCCCATTTTGTAACAAGCCAGTAAACTCAACATTTGGTTTATACATACAAACCCAAAATATTTTAAGGCCTTACCAAAATTACTTCAGTAGTCAGAAGAAATATAGAAAAAAGGTAATGATAAAATAAATAGTATACATGTAGAAATACCTACTTCGAAAACAGGGGTTCTAAACCAAGGGTCTATGGATGAGATTTCACGCAAAGTTTCCTAAGGTAGGGTTCATAGCTTTCATTACATTCTCAAAAAACTAGAAGAACAATGTGCAATGTGAAAATAGCATCTGGATATTAATAGAGGTCCAGCTATCTTACAAGTAATTGAGTAAGTTCCAAATGACACATAATAAAACATATCTAATATAGAAGAGTTTCTGGTTAAGGAAATCATTACCTTCATTCACGAAGTTAAAAATTCACTTGTGCTTAAATGCATAATAATTTGTGAAGTTATATGTGGAAGCAAAATGTATGACAACAATAGCATGAGGACAGGAGAAGGAAATAGGAGAATACTGTAGTGTTCTTGAATTTTATGTAAAGTAGCATAATATTATTTGAAGTTGGGCTGTGATAAGTTTAAAATGCATATTAACTCTAAGCCAACCAGTTAAAAAATATATATATATATATATATATGCGCATGTGTTTGTGTACGTATATAAATAAAATGAGAAAATATTTTTCAGTATTTTAGAAATATGTATTTTTATATATTTGCCAAACACTACAATTCCAGAAATTTGTATGTCTTGGTTTTGTTTCATTTTTCTAGGAACATATTTTTACTTAATATAAATATGTATATAAATATATACATATTTATACACACATATATATTTATATATAGGCATACCTCATTTTATTGTGCTTTGCTTTATTGCACTTTGCAGATATTGTGATCTTTACAAATTGCAGCTTTATAATAAACCTGCCATCCAGCAAGCCTATCAGCTCTGTTCTTCCAACAGCTCCACTGACTTCATCTCTCTGTGTTGCATTTTGGTAATTCTTGCAATATTTCAAACTTTTCCATCATATTATATTGGTTATGGTAATCTGCGATCAGTCATTTGTGATGTAACTACCGTTAACTGTTTTGAGGTGCCATGAACCATGCCCATATAAGACCACAAACTTAACTGATAAATGTTGTGTGATCTGACTGATCTAGCCACTGGCCATTCCCCATCTCTCTCCCTCTCCTTGGGCCTCCCTATTCTCTGAGAGACAAACTGCAATTAGGCTAATTAATAATCCTGCAATGGCCTCTAAGTGTTCAAGTGAAAGGAAGAGTCTCATGTCTCTCACTTTAAATCAAAGGCTAGAAATGATTAAGTTTAGTAAGAAAGGCATGTCAAAAGCTGAGGTAAGGTAAAGGCTAGGCTTCTGATACCAGTCAGCCAAATTGTGAATGCAAAGGAAAAGTTCTTGAAGGAAATTAAAAGAGCTACTCCACTGAAAACACAAATGACAAGAAAGCAAAACAGAGGTGCCTAGGTGGCTCAGTCATTAAGCGTCTGCCTTTAGCTCAGGGCGTGATCCCAGTGTCCTGGGATCGAGCCCCGCATCAGGCTCCTTGCTCCACTGGGAGCTCAGTGGGAGCCTGCTTCTTCCTCTCCCACTCCCCCTGCTTGTGTTCCCTCTCTTGCTGGCTGTCTCTCTCCCTGTTGAATAAATAAATAAAATCTTTAAAAAAAGAAAGAAAAAAAGGAAGCAGAACAGCCTCATTGTTGATATAAAGTTCTAGCGGTCAGGATAGAGACCAAACCAACACAGCATTCTCTTAAACCAAAGCCTAATCCAGAGCAAGGGCCTAACTCTCTTCAGTTCTAGGAAGGCTGAGAGAGGGGAAGAAGCTGCAGAGGAAAAAAGTCTAAAGCTAACAGCGATTGGTTCATGAGGTTTAAGGAAAGAAGTCATTTTTATAGCATAAAAGTGCGAAGTGAAGCATCAAGCGCTGATGTAGAAGCTACAGCAAATGAGAAGATCTAGCTAAGATAATGAATGAAGGTGCCACACTAAACAGACTTTCAGTACAGATGAAATAGCCTTCTACTGGAAGATGATGCCATGTAGGACTGTTACAGCTAGAGAGCTTCAAAGCTTCAAAGGACAGGCTGACTCACTCGTTAGGGGCTAATGCAGCTGGTGACCCTAAGTTGAAGCCAGTGTTCGTTTACCATTCCAAGACTCTTAGGGCCCTTAAGAATTATGCTAAATCTACTAAACGTACTCTGCCTGTGCTCTATAAATGGAGCAACAAAGCCTTACTGATGGCACATCTGTTTACCACACAGTTTAATGAATATTTTAAACCCACGGTTGAAACCCACTACTCAAAGAAGATTCCTCTCAAAATATTACTGCTTATTGATAAATGCAGCTGGTCACCGAAGAGCTCTGACAGAGATGTATGGGATTAATGTTGTTTTCATACCTACTAACACAACATCCACCTGCAGCCTATGGATCAAGGTACCATTTTGACTTTTAAGACTTATTATTTAAGAAATACATAAGTCTAGAGCTGCCATAAATAGTGATTCCTCTGACAGATCATGACAAAGTAAACTGAAAACCTGGAAAGCATTCACCACTCTAGATGCCATAAAGAACATTCATGATTCATGGGAAGAGGTCAAAATGTCAACATTAACAGGAGTTTTGGAAGAAGTTGATTCCAACCCTCATGGATGACTTTGAAGAGGTTCAAGATTCCAGTGGAGGAAGTAACTGCAGATGTGGGGGGATTAGCAAGAGAACTAGAATTGGAAGTGGAGCCTAAAGATGTGACTGAATTGCTACAATCTCATGATCAAACCTGAATAGATGAAGAGCTGCTTCTTATGGATGAGCAAAGAAAATGGTTTCGGAGGGGCACCTGGGTGGCTCAGGTCATGACCCCAGGGTCCTGGGATCGAGCCCCAAGCTGAGCTCCCTGCTCAGTGGGCAGTCTGCTTCTCCTCCTCCCCTCCAGCTTGTGCTCTCTCTCTCACTCTCTCTCTCTCAAATAAATAAAATCTTAGAAAAGAAAAAAGAAAAGAAAAGAAAAGAAAAGAAAAGAAAAGAAAAGAAAAGAAAAGAAAAGAATGGTTTCTGAGATGGAATCTACTCCTGGTGAAGAGGCTGTAAAGATAGTTGATATGACGACAAAGGACTTAGAGCATCACATGAACTTAGTTGATAAAGCAGCGGCAGGGTTGGAGAAGATTGACTCCAATTTCGAAAGAAGTTCTACTGTAGGTAAAATCCTCTATCAAACAGCCTTGCATGCTAATGAGAAATCATTCGTGAAAAGAAGAGTCAAGTGATGTAGCAAACTTGACTATAGTCTTATTTTAAGAAACTGCCACAGACACCCCAACTTTTAGCAACCACCACTTTGATCATCAAGCAGCCATCGAGGCAAAACCACCAAAAGATTATGAGTCACTGCAAGTTCAGGGTTGGTTAGCATTTTTTTAGCAATACAGTATTTTTAAATTAAGGTATGTACATTTTTAAGCCATAACGCTACTGCACACCTAATGGACTATAAAATAATGTAAACATAACTTTTATATGCTCTGGGAAACCAAAAACTTCATCTGACTCACTTTATTGTGATATTCGCTTTATTGCGGTGTCCAGAACCAAACACAGAGCATCTGTGAGGTATGCCTGTTTGTTAAAAGTAGTATAAGGAAAAGGTAAATCAGTTGGTGTATAGAATAAATTTTATTTTTGAGGAAAGCCTGGAAAAAGACAGGTTGTTCTGGAAGCAGCTGCAGTGGTCCGTGTGTGAAGCAATGAGAGCCCAAATACCTTTTTGTCATCTCAGACATCTTAAGAGTAAAATGTCACAAAAAGACATGCGCCTAACATCTAAAATGTGGAATTTCAAGAAACTATAAAGAGCTCTTATCTTCTTTTTGCTCTCAAAATTCCCCTATTCAGATCATCATTGTTATGAAAACAGACTTTTTATGCTAACAAAGAAATACGCAACTTTGAGGAATGCCTTTTTGAATAATTAGGGCTCCTTTTGATCATAGTTAATGCAGACAGTAAATCTCTCTCGTTTTCTCTATTCTCTACCTCTTTCTATGCAAAGGAAAACACTACTGTTCAAAATCTTTGGGATGCAGCAAAGGCAGTCCTAAGTGGGAAGTATATAGAACTATAAGCCTTTCTCAAGAAACAAGAAAGGTCTCAAATACACAACCTAACCTTACACCTAAAGGAGTTACAGAACGAACAGAAAATAAAGCCTAAACCCAGCAGGAGAAGAGAAAAAATAAAGATCAGAGCAGAAATAAATGAAATACAAACCAAAAGAACAGCAGAACAGATCAACAAAACTAGGAGCTGGTACTTTGAAACAATAAGATTGATAAACCCCTGGCCAGACTTATCCAAAAGAAAAAAAAAAAAAAAAAGGACCCAAATAAATAAAATCATGAACGAAAGAGGAGAGATCACAACCAACGTCAAAGAAATACAAACAATTATAAGAACATATTATGAGCAACTATATGCTGACAAATTAGACAATCTGGAAGAAATGGATGCATTCCTAGAGATGTATAAACTACCAAAACTGAACCAGGTAGAAATAGAAAACCTGAAGAGACACATAACCAGCAAGGAAATTGAAACAGAAATCAAAAATCTCCCAAAAAACAAGAGCCCAGGGCCAGATGGCTTCTCAGGGGAATTCTACCAAACATTTAAAGGAGAATTAATACCTATTCTTCTGAAGCTGTTTCAAAAAATCGAAATGGAAGGAAAACTTCCAAACTCATTCTATGAGGCCAGCATTACCTTGATCCGAAAACCAGACAAAAACCCCACCAAAAAGGAGAATTACACACCAATATCCCTGATGAACATGGATGCAAAAATTCTCACCCAAATGGGGTAACTAGGTGATGGACATTGGGGAGGGTATGTTGTAATGAGCATTGGATATTACAGAAGACTAATGAATCACAGACCTGTACCCCAAAACAAATAATACATTATATGTTAACTAATTGAATTTAAATTTAAAAAAAATAAAATAACTGACAAGAAGAAAATATTCACTAATTGAACATCCTGTTTAAGAATATAAATAAGGTTTATATTCAAGCAAAAAATAAGTTTGAGCATGTTGATTATATTTGTGGAGGGAGTAAAGCAATTTTCATCTTACCTGAAATCACATGCTGTAGTAAGTTCTGCTCCTCCACCCAATGCCCAACCTTGAATCAGCGCAACACTTATTAAAGGGAGTCTTTTTATTGAAGGAAAAAAGAAAGAAATGGATGTTAATATTTTTCATTTCAATATTAATTTACAAATATTACTTTAAAAAAACTTGAGATGCAGTAGAAACAAAATTATTGAACTATGTTTATAATAACAAACATACCTTGAAGTATAGTGGAACCCTGAGTGTGTATATCATGAGGAATAAAACAGTATAATTCTTAAGATATAATAATTTATACTAAATGCTATGTAAGTTTAACAAACTACCTCCCTGAATCATCTATTTTTAAACTATTAACTATATTTTTATATATGAATAATATAAAATATATGAAGTTTTATAAATACTATATATGATATATATACCTAATGTATATTTTTATGTATTACTAACTATATATATTTTTAACTAGATATTGTAACTTTCTTCCAAATAAATGAATGTTTTTTTATATAATATACAGCTTCTGCAACACCTCAGCCACTGGCAATCAAGAATAATTCAATGGATCTTATCTTACTCCATTTTTATTGATGTCAAGTTAGATGGCAAAATTAAGGCTATATCCAAAGGGAGGAAATGTGGTCGAGCAGACTGAGCTCCAAAACTGTGTTATTATAAAGATTCCTATCAAAAGTCTTATTACCTATTGAAATGGTCAATAAACTAATACTATATAAAGGAATGGGTCTGTGGCAAAAATAAATCTCTTCACCTTTCCTGTCTGCAAAGACCCACTTTGGAGGAGTGTGTGAGTATTACAAGGTAAATCCAGATGCTTTGAAAGCACGGAGTACTTTGTAGGTTCTAACCAAATGCAAAGTTGCACGCCTAAAGTAATGGAAAATTCATTAACACATTCTGCTTCCAAAAAAAGAAGATTAAAAAAGCCTTTTAAGATTTATCTAAGAAAGAGTCAAGTATAATAGGGAAAGGAAGGTGAAGAGGAACTAAAACAATAAAAAGAAGTACTTTAGAATAATGTTGTTGTTTTTTTTTTTTAAAGATTTTATTTATTTATTCGACAGAGATAGAGACAGCCAGCGAGAGAGGGAACACAAGCAGGGGGAGTGGGAGAGGAAGAAGCAGGCTCATAGCAGAGGAGCCTGATGTGGGGCTCGATCCCAGATAGCCGGGATCACGCCCTGAGCCGAAGGCAGACGCCCAACCGCTGTGCCACCCAGGTGCCCCTAGAATAATGTTTTGATTCCATTACTCTTTCTAGGCTCTCAGATATGAAAAGCACCAAAACCAGAGTGATGTCCAACTAGTAAGGATGCTAAATAATATGAAGCCTTAGTTTTTATAAGTTTTACATTATTTACATTTGGAATACAGAGGTAGAAAGCTAATTAGCCAAAACATGTCAGTTTGTAACCCCAAATGCATAGTGATAGGCCAAGAATTTCCTTCCCTTTTTTTCTTCATCTAGATGCAAAGTGAATCCATTTTCCTCAAAAATCTGTACAAACCTTCACCAATCCATAGTTCTTTTTCTCTCTCCTTGGATATAGATCACTTCACTATACACTCTAATTTTGAATATAAGGGAATCTTTATGTGTCCTCTCTTGACCAGTGTTTTTATTCTGATCTAAAATCACTATTTATCTTTCCCAAGTCTATACGTAAATATAGCTAGTAATAAACTCTCTTTAGGAAAAGTGCTGTCTTAAAATTCTTTTTATCTCTCCCTTCTCCTTTCTTTTAAATACCTATGCATACCTCACTAACATTTAATTAAAGGACTTTCCTTGATAGCACAAGTAAACAGTTCACCATTAAAATAAATATAATTGGAAAATCAGGTATTTTTTAACTGGTGCAAAACAGAACAAGAGCTCTTTTTGTTTTTTAGATTTCATATTTTAAAAAGAAAGATACGTTACCTCATAAATCTTGTTAAGGTGTTTTGCATGAACATACACAAGGCCATTCCATCCTTTAAAGAATAAGCATAAACACAAAGGTATAATGTAAATGTATTATAAAAGAAATTTTTAAATTTTTTTCAGGATTTAGAAAGTAATGAAGCCAAAAATATGCCCAACTTTTTTTTTTTTAATGAGGTTTTCACTTAAAACTCTTTGATGCTGTCAGAAATGCAAATGATGCAGTATTAGATTTTGTTGACCTTCTAGGGCTCCTTGAGCTCAGCTCTACATGAGGTATTAGCAAAGACTTAGGCGTGACAGTCAAATCACATTCTACTCAGGTAATTTGGGAGAAAGAGACATAAGATGAACTTACTTATTATCCCAAATTCTGACCCCCTAAGAACATATAAAAAAAAATTTCTTTAAAGTACATTTGACCCTTGAACACAGGTTTGAATGGCATGGATCCACTTACATGTGGATTTTTTATAGTACAGGACTGTGAATGTGGTGAATGTGTGAATGTGTATTCTTTTCCTTATAATTTTCTCAATAACATTTTCTGTAGCTTACTTTATTGTAAAAATACAGTATATTATACAAATAACATACAAAATGTGTGTTAATCAACTGTTTATGTTATTGGTAAGGCTTCCACTCAATGTAAACTATTAGAACTTAAGTTATTGGGGAGTCAAAAGTTACATGCAGATTTTTAACTGCACAGGGCTCGGGGGCCCTGACCCCTGCATTCTCCAAGGGTCAACTGTAGTCTAAACTCACTACCTTCTCTTTTTTAACTCACATACTTCCTTCAACCTAGTGTAATCTAGTCTTCAGCCTTCTCTCAAAAGACTCCCCTCAAAGGTTTCTAATAATCTATTTGTTAAATAACTTATCCTTATCCTTATTGTCTTGTCTCTGTAACATAGGTATGTTGCTTTGACCAGTTTCTGTATTTTAAAGGCCTCTTATAGTTTCTAGCAGTACTTTCCACTCTTGATTCTCTTCCTATTTCTTTGATTGTTCCCTTCCAGTTTTCTTCTTTGTCTCTTCTTATTCAGATAAATAAGTAATTTAATATCTGTAAATGCATGTGTTCCCCTAAAATCCAATCCATGATTCCCTTTCTCTATCTACAATTTCTTCCTTGGAAGTCTCATCCACCCCCATTGCTTCAACTCTTGTTTTCATGTAAACTCCCAAAACCTACTAGAAATTTCACATTCTGCCAAGACTTCAGATTCAGCATGGCAAAACCAACTGGGAGTGGACGAGCTGAGTTTGGATCCTAGTGCTACTGCTTAATAATAACATGAATTGGAGCAAGTCTTAACTGAGTTTCCTCATCCGAAAGGAAGGAATGACAAATAAAAATACTTGTTCTTTTTTTTTAATGATTTTTTATTATATTATGTCAGTCACCATACAGTACATCCCCGGTTTCCAATGTAAAGTTCGATGATTCATTAGCTGCGTATAACACCCAGTGCACCATGCAATACATGCCCTCCTTACTACCCATCACCGGTCTATTCAATTCCCCCACCCCCCTCCCCTCTGAGGCCCTCAGTTTTTTTCTCAGAGTCCATAGTCTCTCATGTTTCATTCCCCCTTCTGATTACCCCCCCTTTCTTTATCCCTTTCTTCCCCTACTGATCATCCTAGTTCTTATGTTCCATAGATGAGAGAAATCATATGATAGTTGTCTTTCTCTGCTTGACTTATTTCACTTAGCATTATCTCCTCGAGTGCCATCCATGTTGCAGCAAATGTTGATAATTCGTTCTTTCTGATAGCTGAGTAATATTCCATTGTATATATGGACCACAACTTCTTAATCCAGTCATCTGTTGAAGGGCATCTCGGCTCCTTCCACGATTTAGCTATTGTGGACAATGCTGCTATGAACACTGGGGTGCATATGGCCCTTCTCTTCACTACGTCTGTATCTTTGGCGTAAATACCCAGTACTGCAATGGCTGGGTCATAGGGTAGCTCAGTTTTTAACTTTTTAAGGGACCTCCACACTGTTTTCCAGAGTGGCTGTACCAACTTGCATTCCCACCAACAATGGAGGAGGGATCCCCTTTCTCCACATCCTCTCCAACAATTGTTGTTTCTTGCCTTGTCAATTTTTGCCATTATAACTGGCATAAGATGATATCTCAGTGTGGTTTTGATTTGAATTTCCCTGATGGCTAATGATTTTGAACATTTTTTCATGTGTCTGTTAGCCATTTGTATGTCTTCATTGGAAAAGTGTCTGTTCATATCTTCTGCCCATTTTTTGATTTATTTGTTTCTTGTGTATTGAGTTTCAGAAGTTCTTTGTAGATCTTGGATACCAGTCTTTTATCTGTAGTGTCATTTGCAAATATATTCTCCCATTCCGTGGGCTGCCTCTTAGTTTTTTTGACTGTTTCCTTGGCTGTGCAGAAGCTTTTTATCTTGATGAAGTCCCACAAGTTCATTTTCTCTTTTGTTTCTCTTGCCTTTGGGGATGTGTCATGAAAAAGGTTGCTTTGGCTGATGTCGTAGAGGTTGTTGCCTATGTTCTCCTCTAGAATTTTGATGGATTCCTGTCTCACATCGAGGTCTTTCATCCATTTGGAGTTTATTTTTGTGTATGGTGTGAGAGAGTTGTTAGTTTCATTCTTTTGCATGTAGCTGTCCAATTTTCCCAGCACCATTTATTGAAGAGACTGTCTTTTTCCACCAGATGCTTTTTCCTGCTTTATCAACAATTAGTTGCCCAAAGAGCCAAGGGTCCATTTCTAGGTTCTCTATTCTGTTCCATTGGTCTATGTGTCTGTTTTTGTGCCAGTACCATGCTGTCTTTGTGATCACAGCTTTGTAGTACAGCTTGAAATCCGGCATTGTGATGCCCCCAGCTTTGTTTTTCCTTTTCAACAGTTCCTTGGCGATTTGGGGCCTTTTCTGGTTCCATACAAATTTAAGGACTATTTGTTGCAGTTCTTTGAAAAATGTCCTCAGTATTTTGATTGGGATAGCATTGAAAGTGTAGATTGCTCTGGGTAGCATGGACATTTTAACTATGTTAATTCTTCCGATCCATGAGCATGGAATATTTTTCCATCTTTTTATGTCTTCCTCAATGTCTTTCAAGAGTGATTTATAGTTTCTAGAATATAGGTCCTTTATGTCTCTGGTTAATTCCAAGGTACCGTATGGTTTTTGGTGCTATTGTAAATGGGATGGATTCCCTAATTTCTCTTTCTTCAGTCTCATTATTCGTGTATAGAAATGCAACTGATTTCTGAGCATTGATTTTGTATCCTGCCACATTACTATATCTATATTATAACTTCTAATAGTTTGGGAGTGGATTCTTTTAGGTTTTCCATATAGAGTATCATGTCATCTGCGAAGAGAGACATTTTGACTTCTTCTTTGCCAATTTGGATACCGTTGATCCCTTTTTGTTGTCTGATTGCTGTTGCTAGGACTTCTAGTACTATGTTGAATAACAGTGGCGAGAGTGGGCATCCTTGTCGTGTTCCTGATCTTAAGGGAAAGGCTTCCAGCTTTTCCCCATTGAGAATAATATTTGCAGTAGGCTTTTCATAGATGGCTTTTATGAGATTGAGAAATGTACCCTCTATTCCTACACTCTGAAGGGTTTTAATCAGGAAAGGATGCTGTATTTTGTCAAATGCTTTTTTTGCATCAATCGAGAGGATCATATGGTTCCTGAGACTTTTCTTGTTGATATGATGTATCACGTTGATCGATTTGCGAATGTTGAATCACGCTTGCATCCCAGGTATGAATCCCACTTGGTCATGATGGATAATCCTTTTAATGTACTGTTGGATTCTATTAGCAAGTATCTTGTTGAGGACTTTGGCATCCATATTCATTAGGGAAATCGGTCTGTAATTCTCCTTTCTGAGGGGGTCTTTGCCTGGTTTGGGGATCAAGGTAATATTGGCCTCATAGAATGAGTTTGGTAGCTTTCCTTCTGTTTCTATTTTTTGAAATAGCTTTAGGAGAATAGGTATTATTTCTTCTTTGAATGTTTGGTAGAATTCCCCAGGAAAACCATCCGGGCCTGGAGTTTTGTTATTTGGAAGGTTGTTTATCACTGACTCAATCTCTTCATAATTAATTGGCCAGTTTAAGAAATCAATTTCTTCCTGTTTCAGTCTTGGTAGTTTATAGGTTTCCAGGAAGGCCTCCATCTTTTCCAGATTGTTTAATTTATTGGCATATAGCTGTTGATAAAAGTTTCTAATAATCCTTCCAAATTTCATCGGTGTTGGTCATGACCTCTCCTTTTTCATTCATAATTTTATTAATTTGGGTCCTTTCTCTTTTCTTTTCGATAAGTCTTGCCAGTGGTCTGTCAATTTTATTGATTATCTCAAAGAATCAATTCTAGTCCTGTTGATCTGCTCTACTGTACTTCTGGTTTCTAATTCATTGATTTCTGCTCTAATCTTGGTCAACTGCTTCCTCGTGAGTGGATTAGGCCTGTCCCTCTGTTGCTGTTCCAGCTTCTTGAGGTGAGAATATAAAAACTGCATTTTAGATTTTTCTATTCTTTTGAGTGAAGCTTGAATAGCTATGTATTTCCCCCTTAGGATTGCCTTTGCAGTATCCCATAGGTTTTGGACCGTTGTGTTTTCATTCTCATTGGTCTCCATAAATTGTTTAATTTGATTTTTGATTTCCTGGTTTATCGAGTCATTCCTGAGCAGGATGGTTCTTAGTCTCCAAGTGTTTGAGTTTCTTCCAAATTTTTCCTTGTGGTTGAGTTCCCATTTCAGAGTGTTGTGGTCTGAGAATATGCAGGGGATAACTTCAATCTTTTGGTATCAGTTGAGACCTGTTTTGTGTCCCAGAACATGGTCTATTCTTGAGAATGTTCCATGGGCATTAGAATAGAATGAGTATTCTTTGGTTCTGGGGTGTAGTGTTCTATATATATCTATGAGGTCCAACTCGTCGAGTATGGCATTCAAAGCCTTTGATTCTTTGCTTAGTTTTTGCAAGGGTGTTCTGTCTATTTCTGATAGTGGGGTGTTGAAGTCCCCTACTATTAATGTATTTTTATCTATATGTCTCTTTATTCTGGTTAAGAGTTGGCTTGTGTATCTTGCTGCTTCCCTGTTGCGGGCATAGATATTTATAATTGTCATATCCACTTGTTGGATACATCCTTTAAGAATAATATAGTGCCCTTCTGTGTCTCTAACTATAGTCTTTAGTTTAAAATCCAATCTGTCTGATATGAGAACTGCTACCCCAGCTTTCTTTTGAGGTCCATTGGCGTGAAAGATGGTATTCTATCCCTTTACTTTCAGTCTGAATGTATCTTTAGGTTCAAAATGAGTCTCTTGTAGACAGCAAATGGATGGGTCATTTCTTTTTATCCAATCTGCAACCCTGTGGTGTTTATGGGAGCATTCAAGCCATTAACATTGAGACTGCATACTGAGAGATATGATTTTATTTATTTATTTTTTTTTAATGATTTTTTATTATATTATGTTAGTCACCATACAGTACATCCCCGGTTTCCGATGTAAGGCTCGATGATTCATTAGTTGTGTATAACACCCAGTGCACCATGCAATACGTGCCCTCCTTACTACCCATCACCGGTCTATCCCATTCCCCCACCCCCCTCCCCTCTGAAGTCCTCAGTTTGTTTCTCATAGTCCATAGTCTCTCATGTTTCATTCCCCCTTCTGATTACCCCCCTTTCTTTATCCCTTTCTTCCCCTACCGATCATCCTAGTTCTTATGTTCCATAGATGAGAGAAATCATATGATAGTTGTCTTTCTCTGCTTGACTTATTTCACTTAGCATTATCTCCTCCAGTGCTGTCCATGTTGTAGCAAATGTTGAGAACTCGTTCTTTCTGATAGCTGAGTAATATTCCATTGTATATATGGACCACAACTTCTTAATCCAGTCATCTGTTGAAGGGCATCTCGGCTCCTTCCACAATTTAGCTATTGTGGACATTGCTGCTATGAACATTGGGGTGCATATGGCCCTTCTCTTCACTACGTCTGTATCTTTGAGGTAAATACCCAGTAGTGCAATGGCTGGATCATAGGGTAGCTCAATTTTTAACTTTTTAAGGGACCTCCACACTGTTTTCCAGAGTGGCTGTACCAACTTGCATTCCCACCAACAATGGAGGAGGGACCCCCTTTCTCCACATCCTCTCCAACAATTGTTGTTTCTTGCCTTGTCTATTTTTGCCATTCTAACTGGCGTAAGGTGGTATCTCAGTGTGGTTTTGATTTGAATTTCCTTGATGGCTAATGATTTTGAACATTTTTTCATGTGTCTGTTAGCCATTTGTATGTCTTCATTGGAAAAGTGTCTGTTCATATCTTCTGCCCATTTTTTGATTTGTTTATTTGTTTCTCGTGTATTGAGTTTCAGAAGTTCTTTGTAGATCTTGGATACCAGTCCTTTATCTGTAGTGTCATTTGCAAATATATTCTCCCATTCCGTGGGCTGCCTCTTAGTTTTTCTGACTGTTTCCTTGGATGTGCAGAAACTTTTAATCTTGATGAAGTCCCATAAATTCATTTTATCTTTTGTTTCTCTTGCCTTTGGGGATGTGTCATGAAAAAGGTTGCTTTGGCTGATGTCGTAGAGGTTGTTGCCTATGTTCTCCTCTAGAATTTTGATGGATTCCTGTCTCACATCGAGGTCTTTCATCCATTTGGAGTTTATTTTTGTGTATGGTGTGAGATAGTGGTCAAGTTTCATTCTCTTGCATGTAGCTGTCCAATTTTCCCAGCACCATTTATTGAAGAGACTGTCTTTTTCCCACCGGATGTTTTTTCCTGCTTTATCAAATATTAGTTGCCCAAAGAGCCGAGGGTCCATTTCTGGGCTCTCTATTCTGTTCCATTGGTCTATGTGTCTGTTTTTGTGCCAGTACCATGCTGTCTTTGTGATCACAGCTTTGTAGTACAGCTCGAAATCTGGCATTGTGATGCCCCCAGCTTTGTTTTTCCTTTTCAACAGTTCCTTGGAGATTCGGGGCCTTTTCTGTTTCCATACAAATTTAAGGACTGTTTGTTCCAGTTCTTTGAAAAATGTCCTTAGTATTTTGATTGGGATAGCATTGAAAGTGTAGATTGCTCTGGGTAGCATGGACATTTTAACTATGTTAATTCTTCCGATCCATGAGCATGGAATATCTTTCCATCTTTTTATGTCTTCCTCAATGTCTTTTAAGAGTGATTTATAGTTTCTAGAATATAGGTCCTTTACGTCTCTGGTTAAGTTAATTCCAAGGTAACGTATGGTTTTTGGTGCTATTGTAAATGGGATGGATTCCCTAATTTCTCTTTCTTCGGTCTCGTTATTCGTGTATAGAAATGCAACTGATTTCTGAGCATTTATTTTGTATCCTGCCACGTTACTGAATTGCTCTATAACTTCTAATAGTTTGGGAGTGGCTTCTTTTGGGTTTTCCATATAGAGTATCATGTCATCTGCAAAGAGAGACATTTTGACTTCTTCTTTGCCAATTTGAATACCTTGATCCCTTTTTGTCGTCTGATTGCTCTTGCAAGGACTTCTAGTACTATGTTGAATAATAGTGGCGAGAGTGGGCATCCTTGTCGTGTTCCTGATCTTAAGGGAAAGGCTTCCAGCTTTTCCCCATTGAGAATAATATTTGCAGTAGGCTTTTCATAGATGGCTTTTATGAGATTGAGAAATGTACCTTCTATTCCTACACTCTGAAGGGTTTTAATCAGGAAAGGATGCTGTATTTTGTCAAATGCTTTTTCGGCATCAATTGAGAGGATCATATGGTTCCTGAGTCTTTTCTTGTTGATATGATGTATCACGCTGATTGATTTGCGAATATTGAACCACGCTTGCATCCCAGGTATGAATCCCACTTGATCGTGATGGATAATCCTTTTAATGTACTGTTGGATTCTATTAGCAAGTATCTTGTTGAGGATTTTGGCGTCCATATTCATTAGGGAAATCGGTCTGTAATTCTCCTTTTTGATGGGGTCTTTGCCTGGTTTGGGGATCAAGGTAATATTGGCCTCATAAAATGAGTTTGGTAGCTTTCCTTCTGTTTCTATTTTTTGAAATAGCTTTAGGAGAATAGGTATTATTTCTTCTTTGAATGTTTGGTAGAATTCCCCAGGAAAACCGTCTGGGCCTGGAGTTTTGTTATTTGGAAGGTTGTTTATCACTGACTCAATTTCTTCATAATTAATTGGCCTGTTTAAGGAATCAATTTCTTCCGGTTTCAATCTTGGTAGTTTATAGGTTTCCAGGAAGGATTCCATCTCTTCCAGATTGCTTAGTTTATTGGCATATAGCTGTTGATAAAAATTTCTAATAATCCTTCCAATTTCAATGGTGCTCGTCGTGACCTCTCCTTTTTCATTCATAATTTTAATAATCTGGGTACTTTCTCTTTTCTTTTGGATAAGTCTTGCCACGGGTCTGTCAATTTTATTGATTCTCTCAAAGAACCAGCTTCTAGTCCTGTTGATCTGCTCTACTGTACTTCTGGTTTCTGCTTGATTGATTTCAGCTCTAATTTTGGTCAACTGCTTCCTCGTGTGTGGATTAGGCCTGTCCCTCTGTTGCTGTTCCAGCTTCTTGAGGTGAGAATATAAAAACTGCATTTTAGATTTTTCTATTCTTTTGAGTGAGGCTTGGATGGCTATATATTTCCCCCTTAGGACTGCCTTTGCAGTATCCCATAGGTTTTGGACTGTTGTATTTTCATTCTCATTGGTCTCCATAAATTGTTTTATTTGATTTTTGATTTCCTGGTTTATCGAGTCATTCCTGAGCAGGATGGTTCTTAGTCTCCAAGTGTTTGAGTTTCTTCCAAATTTTTCCTTGTGGTTGAGTTCCAATTTCAGAGCGTTGTGGTCTGAGAATATGCAGGGGATAATTTCAATCTTTTGGTATCGGTTGAGACCTGTTTTGTGTCCCAGAACATGGTCTATTCTTGAGAATGTTCCATGGGCATTAGAATAGAATGAGTATTCTTTGGTTCTGGGGTGTAGTGTTCTATATATATCTATGAGGTCCAACTCGTCGAGTATGGCATTCAAAGCCTTTGATTCTTTGCTTAGTTTTTGCCAGGGTGTTCTGTCTATTTCTGATAGTGGAGTGTTGAGGTCCCCTACTATTAATGTATTTTTATTTATATGTCTCTTTATTCTGGTTAAGAGTTGGCTGTGTATCTTGCTGCTCCCCTGTTGGGGGCATATATATTTATAATTGTCATATCCACTTGTTGAATACTTCCCTTAAGAATAATATAGTGCCCTTCTGCATCTCTAACTATAGTCTGTAGTTTAAAATCCAATTTATCTGATATGAGAATTGCTACCCCAGCTTTCTTTTGAGGTCCATTTGCATGAAAGATGGTACTCCATCCCCTTACTCTCAGTCTGAATGCATCTTTGGGTTTGAAATGAGTCTCTTGTAGACAGCAAATGGATGGGTCATTTCTTTTTATCCAATCTGCAACCCTGTGGCGTTTATGGGATGGTTCAAACCATTTACATTAAGACTGATTACTGAGAGATATGATTTTAATGTTGCCATGTTGCCAGTAAAGTCTTTGTTTGTATTGGCTGTGACTTTCTGTTCTGTATCACTCTTGGGGCCTTTTTACTTTTATAGAACCCCCCGTAATATCTCCTGTAGGGCTGGTTTCATGGTTACGAAATTGGTTAGTGACTGGCGATTCTGAAATGTCTTTATTTCTCCATCAATTCTGAATGACAGCCTTGCTGGATAAAGGATCCTTGGCTGCATGTTTTTCTCTGAAAGAGCTTTAAATATGCTCCCCCAACCCTTTCTCTCATTCCAGGTCTGTGTAGACAGGTCTGACGTAATTCTGATGCTTTTGCCTTGGTACGTGAGAAATTTCTTTGCCCTGGCCACTTTCAATACTGTATCCTTGCATCTAATATTTGCGAATTGCACTATGACGTGACGTGACGTGGCGTAGGTTTGTCATGGTTGAGCTCTCTGCCTCTTGGACACGAATGTTTGTTTCCCTTGCTAGATTAGGGAAGTTTTCAGCTACAATTTGTTCAAATATCTCTTCTAGACCTCTGTTTTTCTCCACCCCCTCGGGGATGCCGATGATTCTAACATTGGATTGTTTCATTGAGTCAGTAATCTCCCGTAACCTACATTCGTGGGCGTGGATTTTTTTAAGACCATCTTCTATTTTCATTTTTTCCTCTATTAACCCATCCTCCAATTCACTAACCCGTTCCTCTGCTTCTGCGACCCTGGCCGTCAGAGCCTCTAGTTTTGCCTGCATTTGGCTCATAGAATTTTTAATTTCTGTCAGATTCGCTCTCATTTCTGTCCTTAGGGATTCTATATTCTCAGTAACCTTTTCGTTAATAGTTTTTTCAATTCTACTCATCATTTTGACCATCGTTACTCTGAATTCCATTTCTGATAATTTGGTTACATCCATATCCATTATTTCTGTGGCAGAGGCCACAGAATCACTGTCTTTTCTTTGCTGGGGGGGGGGGCTTCTCCTTCTTGTCATTCTGATGAAGAGAGGTTGCGGGGTTTCCAGAGCCCAAATTATTGACTGGGTCCCAGGCCGTGCCCCTTGTTTTATAGGGATCTTAGGGATGTGGGCTTCTTCTTTAAAGATTTTATTTATTTATTTATGTGGCAGCCAACCAGCGAGAGAGGGAACAGAAGCAGGGGAGTGGGAGAGGAAGAAGCAGGCTCCCAGCGGAGGAGCCCGATGAGGGACTCCTTTCCGGAACGCCAGGATCACGCCCTAAGCCGAAGGCAGGCGCTCAATGACTGCGCCACCCAGGCGCCCGGGTTGTGGGCTTCTTGATTTTTCAGCCTGCCTTCTGTGTTCTGGGGGAGGGGCCTGCCGCGCCGATACTCAGGCAGCCATGTTTGGGTAGAGTCTCGGCGTCCCCTGCGAGGGGGGATGGGGATGGGCACTCCCTGAGCCGGTATTTCCAGGCTTTTGTTCTCTGGCGGCTTTCCCTGGCGGTTTGCTGTGCCTCTTCTGAGAGTCAGAGCAGCAGCGGCCAAATTTCAGCCTCTGTCACAGAACAGAGGGATCGCGGCCCGTTCTCTACTAATGTTCTGGCCACTTTAACTCTGTTTCTGTTGGTGCTGCTCAACCCTGCAGCGTCCGGGATGTGCGCCCCACACCCGGCGTCCCAGCCCTCACTTCCAGGGCCAGCACGTCTCTGTCCTTTGTGTTTCTAATGCCGCCAGCCGCCCCGCGCGCGCTCCCGGATCTCCCGGTCTCAGACTGGATCCAGTGAGCGCACCGGGATTCCGGTGTTCCGCGAGATGCCTGGTGGCGCGCGCACCCGGCTCACGGTCTCAGTCTGCTGTTTTGCGGGTGCCGACCACGAGCCCGCCCGCTCTCTCGTGCAAGTGGCTGCCGCTTCCCGGCGCCCGAACGCGGCGGCTCCCTCCCCCTTCCGTTTATCTTCCGATATCTGTGCACAGTTTCACGGCTCCCCGCTTCGTACCTCAATACTCAGCGCTGGAGATGTTCATTTGTAGAGATCCAGATGCGTCTTCCTGCGTCTCAGGCTGGTGCCGTGGTTGTTTAGGCTGGTCTGGTACCTATCCAGCTCGACTCGGAGGACCGGCTGAAAACGGTGTCTCCTACTCCTCCGCCATCTTAACTCCTCCCCGAGAGATATGATTTTAATGATGCCATGTTGCCAGTAAAGTCTTTGCTTGTATCGGTTGTGACTTTCTGTTCTGTATCACTCTTGGGACCTTTTTACCTTTATAGAACCCCCCTTAATATCTCCTGTAGGGCTGGTTTCGTGGTTACGAAATTGGTTAATGACTGGTGATTCTGGAAGGTTTTTATTTCTCCATCAATTCTGAATGACAGCCTTGCTGGATAAAGGATCCTTGGCTGCATGTTTTTCTCTGAAAGAGCTTTAAAAATGCTCCCCCAACCCTTTCTCTCATTCCAGGTCTGTGTAGACACGTCTGACGTAATTCTGATACCTTTCCCTTGGTACATGAGAAATTTCTTTGCCCTGGCCACTTTCAATACTGTATCCTTGGATCTAATATTTACGAATTGCACTATGACGTGACGTGGCATAGGTTTGTCGTGGTTGAGCTTGGGAGGGGTCCTCTCTGCCTCTTGGACACGAATGTTTGTTTCCCTCACTAGATTAGGGAAGTTTTCAGCTACAATTTGTTCAAATATCTCTTCTAGACCTCTGTTTTTCTCCACCCCCTCAGGGATGTCGATGATTCTGACATTGGATCTTTTCATTGAGTCAGTAATCTCCCGTAACCTACATTTGTGGGCGTGGATTTTTTTAAGTCCAGCTTCTATTTTCGTTTTTTCTTCTACTAACCCATCCTCCAATTCGCTAATACGTTCCTCTGCCTCAGTGACCCTGGCCATCAGAGCCTCTAGTTTTGACTGCATTTGGCTCATACAATTTTTTTTTTTTAAAGATTTTATTTATTTATTTGACAGAGATAGAGACAGCCAGAGAGAGAGGGAACACAAGCAGGGGGAGTGGGAGAGGAAGAAGCAGGCTCACAGCAGAAGAGCCTGACGTGGGGCTTGATCCCATAGCGCCAGGATCACGCCCTGAGCCGAAGGCAGACGCTTTAACGACTGCGCTACCCAGGCGCCCCTGGCTCATACAATTTTTAATATCTGCCAGATTCGCTCTCATTTCCGCCCTTAGAGATTCTATATTCTCATTAACATTTTCATTAATACTTTTTTCAAGTCTACACATCATCTTGACCATTGTTACTCTGAATTCCATTTCTGATAATTTGGTTACATCCATATCAATTAGTTCTGTGGCAGAGGCCACAGACTCATTGTCTTTTCTTTGCTGGGGGGAACTTCTCCTTCTCGTCATTCTGATGAGGAGAGGTTGCGGGGTTGTCCAGAGCCCAAATTATTGACCGGGACCCAGGCCGCGCACCCTTGTTTTATAGGGATCTTAGGGATGTGGGCTTCTTGATTTTTCAGCCTGCCTTCTGGGGGAGGGGCCTGCCGCACCGATACTCAGGCAACCCTGTTTGGGTAGAGTCTCCGTGTCCCCTGAGAGGGGGGATGGGGGTGGGCACACTGTGAGCTGGTATTTCCAGGCTTTTGTTCTCTGGTGGCTTTCCCTGGCGGTTTGCTGTGCCAGTTCTGAGAGTCAGAGCAGCAGCGGCTGAATCTCAGCCTCTGTCTCAGAACAGAGGGATCGGGGCCCGTTCTCCACTGATGTTCTGGCCACTTTAACTCTGTTACTGTTGGTGCTGCTCAACCCTGCAGCGTCCCGGGATGTGCGCCCCACACCCGGCATCCCAGCCCTCACTTCCAGGGCCGTGGCGGCTCTGACCTTTGTGTTTCTAACACCACCAGCCGCCAGCCGCCCCTGCGCGCTCCCGGAGCTCCTGGTCTCAGTCTGGATCCAGTGAGCGCACCGGAGCTCCGGAGTTCCGTGAGAAGTCTGGTGGCGCGCGCTCCCGGCTCACGGTCTCAGTCTGCTCTCTCAAGGGTGCTGGTCCGCGAGTCTGCCTGCTCCCCCATGCAGGTGGCTACCGCTTCCCGGCGCCCGAACGTGGCGGCTCCCTCCCCCTTCCATTTATCTTCCGATATCTGTGCGTGGTTTCACGGCTCCCCACTTCGTACCTCAATACTGAGCGCTGGAGATGTTCATTTGTAGAGATCCAGATGTATCTTCCTGCGTCTCAGGCTGATTCCGTGGATGTTCAGGCTGGTCTAGTACCTATCCAGCTCGACTCAGGGGACTGGCTGAAAAAAGGGTCCCCTACTCCTCTGCCATCTTAACTCCCCTCCACCAAAAACACTTGTTCTATTTGACTTAAAGGATGTTTGGAAAGATGAAAATGTACCTAGATACTCTGTAAAAGATCATATAAATGTGAGTTTTGAGTTTAAAAAAAAAAAAAGGTCTGCTGGTCAATAGGCTCAGAATTTTGGTATTTTCTTGGATTCTTCCACTTTACAGTTCACCCACAATTAGTTACCAAGTATGTCCTCTGAAATATTTCCAATATAAATCCCTTCTTTTTCTGTTTGCACTGCTGCTGCGCTAGCTCAGACTTGTTACTCATACTTAGATTATGACAACAGCCTTATTTCCTAACTAGGAATGCATTTCCTAACTATATTGCATCAAAGTACATTATATTATACAAAGCATTTTAAGAAATGCTTAAACAAACAGAAAAGTACCAAATAAGAAGCAATTCATTTCAATTGGGTCAACGTAGTTGGAAATGCTTTATAGAGGAGAAGGGAAGATGGCATTTGCTAAGTTTACACAATAAGCCTTTTGAGGTTGACAAAATGCCTTCTTTGTCCTCAGAAGCTAATAAAATGTTTTGCATATATTTGATTTTGAAGTAAACTGAATCAGATGAATTTTAAATGGAAAACTATGTTATTCTAGAAAACAAATGCAGTAAATGAAAGGTAACAACCAACATAAATTAAATATAAATTTCATAACTGAAAGCCTTTATCACAAAGGTCATTCTATATTATAAATTGGTAAGAAAATTAACACAAGCACAAAGAGCTAGAAGGTTTAAAACTAGACTGATTTATATTCTATTAAAATCTATGCAATAGGGGCGCCTGGGTGGCTCAGTCAGTTGAGCAGCCAACTCGTGATTTTTGGCTCAGGTCATGATTTCATGGGTCTTGAGATGGAGTCCTACATCAGGCTCTGTGCTCAGCAGGGAATCTGCTTAAGATTCTCTCTCTCCTCTCCCTCTGTCCCTCCTCCTGCAGTGCTCACTCTCTCTCTTGAAAATAAATAAAATCCTAAAAACTTTGTGCAATAAAGCCTGTTAAATTATCTCAATAAATTAATTTTAATAGGCCTATTTTCTATTATACTAGATTTAGAGTTTTAAAATTCTGGCAGAAGCATCTAGAATTGGCAGAAATGAAAGTGAAGCATGTATTAGACTGTATACTGTCATAATTCTCATTCAAAAGATAAGTCACACTAAAAATGTTTAAAAGCAGTATAGAACAATGGTTAACAATATAGACTCTAGACCTAAAATGCCTAGGTTGAATCTGGGCTCTACTACTTACTAGCTAGAGTTTGGCTTTGGGCATGATACCTAACCTCTCTGTTCTTCAGTCTCCTCACCTATAATAATGGTACCTATCTCATTAGGGTAGTTAGTAATGAGTTAATAAATCTGACATGTAAAGAACTTAGTGCCTGATATATAGTAATAGAGCAAGAAATGTTATCTAGCACTGTTTTTTTTTTTTAATGATTTTTTATTATATTATGTTAGTCACCATACAGTACATCCCCGGTTTCCGATGTAAGGCTCAATGATTCATTAGTTCTGTATAACACCCAGTGCACCATGCAATACGTGCCCTCTTTACTACCCATCACCGGTCTATCCCATTCCCCCACCCCCCTCCCCTCTGAAGTCCTCAGTTTGTTTCTCATAGTCCATAGTCTCTCATGTTTCATTCCTCCTTCTGATTACCCCCCCTTTCTTTATCCCTTTCTTCCCCTACTGATCATCCTAGTTCTTATGTTCCATAGATGAGAGAAATCATATGATAGTTGTCTTTCTCTGCTTGACTTATTTCACTTAGCATTATCTCCTCCAGTGCCGTCCATGTTGTAGCAAATGTTGAGAACTCGTTCTTTCTGATAGCTGAGTAATATTCCATCGTATATATGGACCACAACTTCTTAATCCAGTCATCTGTTGAAGGGCATCTCGGCTCCTTCCACGATTTAGCTATTGTGGACATTGCTGCTATGAACATTGGGGTGCATATGGCCCTTCTCTTCACTACGTCTGTATCTTTGGGGTAAATACCCAGTAGTGCAATGGCTGGATCATAGGGTAGCTCAATTTTTAACTTTTTAAGGGACCTCCACACTGTTTTCCAGAGTGGCTGTACCAACTTGCATTCCCACCAACAATGTAGGAGGGATCCCCTTTCTCCACATCCTCTCCAACAATTGTTGTTTCTTGCCTTGTCTATTTTTGCCATTCTAACTGGCGTAAGGTGGTATCTCAGTGTGGTTTTGATTTGAATTTCCTTGATGGCTAATGATTTTGAACATTTTTTCATGTGTCTGTTAGCCATTTGTATGTCTTCATTGGAAAAGTGTCTGTTCATATCTTCTGCCCATTTTTTGATTTGTTTATTTGTTTCTCGTGTATTGAGTTTCAGAAGTTCTTTGTAGATCTTGGATACCAGTCCTTTATCTGTAGTGTCATTTGCAAATATATTCTCCCGTTCCGTGGGCTGCCTCTTAGTTTTTCTGACTGTTTCCTTGGCTGTGTAGAAACTTTTAATCTTGATGAAGTCCCATAAATTCATTTTATCTTTTGTTTCTCTTGCCTTTGGGGATGTGTCATGAAAAAGGTTGCTTTGGCCGATGTCGTAGAGGTTGTTGCCTATGTTCTCCTCTAGAATTTTGATGGATTCCTGTCTCACATCGAGGTCTTTCATCCATTTGGAGTTTATTTTTGTGTATGGTGTGAGATAGTGGTCAAGTTTCATTCTCTTGCATGTAGCTGTCCAATTTTCCCAGCACCATTTATTGAAGAGACTGTCTTTTTCCCACCGGATGTTTTTTCCTGCTTTATCAAATATTAGTTGCCCAAAGAGCCGAGGGTCCATTTCTGGGCTCTCTATTCTGTTCCATTGGTCTATGTGTCTGTTTTTGTGCCAGTACCATGCTGTCTTTGTAGCACTGTTATTATTAGTATCAGTAATAGTATTGACAATTGGATAAAGAATATGCTTTGGCTTTAAATGTATCGTAAAGTAGAGATTACACTGTAGTAGTCGACATGACCTTGGGAGAAAAAAGATTAGATTTGTCCCCCAAAGCCATTGGGCCAAAAATGGTTAAATGCTCAGGCCCTTTCCTGGTCTGTAAGAAGAAAAAAAGCCAATGAGAGATAAAACCCAGCTTGTGATATAATAAGTTGAAAAAAAGGAACCAACGAAAAGCTAGAGCTGCTCTGATGAATAAAGGCTGGAAACTGGAAAGTAACAAAAAGAAGGCTTTAAGAGCTGCTGCAGACAGTGATATTTTCATCCAGCTAAATGATACCCTGAGGCCCAAACCTACTCCTCCAGCTTTTGCTTGTCTAACAAAGATGGGAAGCACAATGTTCCACCAAAGTGCCAAAAGGAACTGTTAACATCTTATTTACTCTAAGCCACATTTATCCTAAGTGGAAAAATGCTCAGCCTATAAAAGTATCTTATCCTAGAACCATAAATAAGCCTTTCTCTTTTTTTCCCCTAAGTGCTTATTGTATGGATTTATTAATTTCCTCAAAATACATGGGAGGGTTTAGAGAAAATTAGAATAATTTGTCTATAAATTAATGAGGCTACAACTGAACAACAGTAGTAGCAAAAGCAAAGAAGAAAGATGAGCACTTTGAGATCACTGCAGAAATTTAAGCAACAGAGAAATAAGGACAACAAATTGGCAGAAAAGTAACTGAAAGGTCAGGGAGCAAAGGAAAATATTTACCTTTAAGCTAGATTAAGAGTATAAAGGTTTCTAAAATGCCAGACTTTTCCTCGAGAAATTATACCCATTCACCACAGAATAAGTAGGTTTGTTTTCCCATATCCTGAAGATTATAATTGGATTTTGATGATTTCTGCCTTCTGAAAGGCTATAGAACATCTGTGGCATCAGATCCAACTCTCGTAATTGGGTTAACACATTAGATTTTTTTCCCACCTTATTCTTTTCTCTGTCCCATAACTTTTCAGGGCTAATGTGTATGTTATGCTAATCTATCTCCCTGCCTCAACCTTTTTCAACCCAGGATTAACTGCCTAATAGGGACAGTTGGAGCTCTTTTTCTACTCATAAAACAAAAAATACCAAAATGAAACCAACTTCTTAAGATACCAGCTACATTTTTTAAAAAGTGGACTGATAAATATAATAAAGTGTTGATGGTTATTAATGCTATTATGGCTACATGAGGGTTTCACTGTATTAGTCTACTTCTATCTATATTAGGTAATTTTCACTAATAAAGTATTTTTCAAACATTGAAAAAATACACTGGCAAAAACATCAACATAATTATATATTTTTTTAAAAAGCCATTTAATAATCACTTTCAAGTATCTTATTATAATCAGAAGGGACTGTAATCCAATTACTAAAATCATCATCTATTCTAGTTATCTCATCATCTTCAGAAAAGCAAATTCACCACATAAGCAAATGTTAGTGATACATATGCAATAACAAAGAGTAAGTGTATTAGATAAAGAAACACTTCACTTAGAGAAAGGCTGTTCATAATTGAGTGTTAAAAGTCTTAGAGTATCTCAGCTGTGAGGGGCAGATGCATTTATACATGCAGCTGCAACTCACACACATGTGTGAGGCTCAAAAGTCCTTTCTGAGGTCATTTTAAATCTCAGTTTTACACATATTCATAGTTCTTTCTTAGGTATATAGAAATCAGCATGATTCTGCTTTCAGCTTTTACATGTATACAAAATAAAAAATCCTGGCCATATGATCTAAAGAGACAGAAACAACCTTTTAAGTAAAAGAAAGCAAAATAACCTTTCACATTTTTACGGATATTTTCCTACCCAACTTACATCAGACCCCAAATAATCTATTATCTCATTCTTTCTATCCAGTGTCTTTTATGAACAAAGTAAGGTGCCTAGGAATTCAATCATTCCAGAGATGAAAAATTATAATCAAATAACTTGCAGCTCATATAGCTAATTATGAGATGACCTTGGGCAAAAATTCATATAGTGAAATCTCCAGCTTAGTGCTCTAATCATTTGAACACAGAGCAAATTTAAGTCTAGTGGTGCTACAAATTATGGATCATCTTGTGGATAATAATGTTTATTAATACTTAGATCTTTGAAATAAAAATAACAGTTACCTTTTTCAGACACTATCCTAGTATACATTTTATATACATTATCTTCAATCCTCACAATAGCTCTGTAAAGTACAGAATTCTCATTGCTAGATTAGGAAAGTAAGACTTAGAAAGATTAAGTGATTTGCCCAATCACTTTCTCAGGTGTTGAAACCAGCATTCAAATCCAAGTCTATCAAAATTACCCAAAGAGAGTGCTTTGCTCACAATTTTATGCAAATATAGATCATATACTACATAGAGCAATGTGACTTACGGAATACCATTTAAACATTATTACCCACATAGAGCCCACCCCCATAATTAAATAGCTATGAATACTTTTTTTTTTTCCTTTTTCTTCCGTTATTTTTTTTTTGCCTAGGGTATATGGGTGGAATCCCAGGTTCCTTGGAGAATAATGGAAGAGACTAATAACAGAAGATGATTAGGATTCCTTTTCTATCAGGGTAATTCAGAAGCAAATGTTTTAACTGTTAGCATTTGTTGAAGCCTACTATGTGCCAAAGGTTTGCTGGGTACTTTATATATGTACCTCATATAAAATTCCTCATCATGAGATACTAAGGGTCTTCTACTTGAAAGAATTCAAACTCTTGCTGGTTTTAATGGGCTTTAGTGATTGCGAATCTTCTTGTCCTTCCTTCCTCCCCTCCCCCACCCACACTATTTCACCCTATTTGTAACCTCATCTTAAGGAGAAAACCAAAACCTCTGATCCTTGGAAAGATCTTAAAGAGTAACTATCATAATAACCATATGTAAAATATAAATATCTCGGCTACAGATAGCTGATAAACATGTGGAATCTAGTGCATAATTCATATAACACTTGCCTCTGGAGTCCCTAGTGCTTTCACAGCATTCAGATCAGATCCTGAGCAGAAAGTATTTTTTGCCCCACGGACAATGACACCTTTCCCCTCTGTCCAATTTTCCAATTCAATCACTTTTTCCAGAAGTTGTAGCATCATAACACCTGTCAGAGAGATGAGGGGGAATGAAAGCACATAAGATACTGGAAAAAGAGAAATAATTTAGAAACTATCAGGAGTCAAATAGGACTCTTAGATCCTACATTCTACAAATATTAACTGAATGTCTATCAAATGTCTATTGTGTTGGTACCATGGGATATACACAAAAGAGGTATATTTGACAGTCCCTGCTTTAGAAATTTACAATATGTTAGTAATCTCTCTATCTTTCTCACTATCTTAATTAAGAAATCACACAAACACATGGTTAGGTAGAAAATGAGAATATATCATACATATTCTAGGAATAGGAAAATTGGAATGAATAAGGGGTATGGTGGTAAGAAAAAATTATTTCTTAGGGTCAAAGTCAAATATAGACCTGACTTCACAGTAGTACACACAGCACACATCTTAGTCAACAAGCTCAACAAGGATTATAAAATCAACAAGCTCATAACAAGAGTTATCCCTGTATTCTGAACTCAAATATAGTACTGCCCCAGAAGACTGAGATCTTAACAATCTATTGGGTATATGGTACTCAAAACAAAGGTAAGATTCCTAACTCTACTCACATGAGAACTATTATAATAGGATGTTAATTCAGGAAAGGGATAGTACATCATCTTATTCCACAGTTGACAAACTATGCTCTAAACCAAGGCATACTATGAAAGTACTTCATAGGCTGCTAATAAGACACCTACCAACTATCAGTTCTATGATTTATAGATCAAATTTTTACCTTAGTGTCATTTCAAAATTCTACTGGAGCTTCTTTATAATGGACAAATTTAAAATGGAAACAGCAGGGACTATAATTCTTATCAGTGGTGATCTTCCAAGTTCACAAAGTTCATAATGCTATCAGTGATTAAGTTTACTCTTTCCTCTGCTTAAGAAAATGCTTTAGAAGCCAATAAAAAGATGATGACAGAGGTTTAAAACTGGTGAAGAATCTGTACCACAAGGTTTCAAAACTTAACTATATAAGCCCCATTAAACTACGTACAGTACTTTGGAATATAAACCCCATGATGTCAAGAACTATTAATCTTTTTGCCATTTTCTGAAGTAACCAACAATGAAGTGGTTCCACAATAAGCGTTAATGTTATTGATTCACAAGTAACTAATGCAGCTATCCTTTCTAATTGCTAATTATGACCTAATTAAAGTAGTAGCCCTACCCTAGGATGTGCTAGGTGTTTTAGAAATATAGTTCTGTCACCAGAGTAGAGATTAAAATCATGTGATAGCAGCTTAGATTTAGTCTCATTCTTTAGCAGAAGAAAGATCTCTATACCTGAGAAGGCATTCATTTTACTTGGATTGTTCAGAGTAAGAATGCCAATGCCACTGTCTTCCTTCTGAAGCTCAATGGATCCACCAGGAAACTGCTGAAGTTTTTTTTTTACTTCTTCCTCATGGTAGCCATGAGATGTATTATAAAGTGACACTCCCATTTGATGTAGTAATTTTGTCCTTACAGACAAAGATG
Organism: Ursus arctos; assembly: GCF_023065955.2. Lineage (NCBI taxonomy): Eukaryota > Metazoa > Chordata > Mammalia > Carnivora > Ursidae > Ursus > Ursus arctos. The sequence continues at coordinate 35,031,094 of NW_026622797.1, read as the reverse complement.
ATGTCTTCAAAAGATTTCCTGCCATTTCTGGAAAACAGAGAGAAACATGCAGTAGTCCAGATGAATGCTTTTCTAATATTATATGTTAATAGACCTTTCTGTTTAATTGGCACTACTTCCCCACCTGTAAAAGCACTCTGAGGAAATGGTCAGTATGGAAATCCTTCCCTTTTCCCTCTTTCTCAAACCAAATAATTCACAAAGTATACCATTTCAGTATACCACTGAGAGATGATGATGTAGTTACAGTGCATTTACTGGGATCCAATACACTGGGAAGGTTTAGAAAAATGTTGCTGTTCTGTATTTAGCACCATTTCCTACCTCCTGGCAAGTCTTTCTCATGATAGTAGCTCTTCTTCCTCCAACTCTTTAACTTCTGCAAAATCTAAGAATAAATTCAGTCCAATGTCCCCTTGGAAACAGTCTCTATGCAGGAATGCTACAGGAGCAATCCTACTCTCTAATAGAAATTTCATTCTCAGCATTATTCTTACCTTATGTAACACTTTCATAGGAAACCCTGAGGAATATGGGGAAAGAAATAGGAATGTGTGCATGGTTTCTTGTGTTGCCCAGCATTTTGTCACTCTTCTCTTCTCACTTTATATATACATCCTGGATAATCTCATTTCTGCCCATAACGGTTTTTGCCCTTTGTAAGTATTTTTGTTGACATAAAACATACATTCAAACAGTATACAAATCATAAGTTATACCTCAATGAATTTCACAAGGTAAATACACTCAAGTCAATAACACCCAGATCAAGAAACAGAACGTGAAAACAAACAAAACAAAAACCATGAAGCTCAAAGGTCTGTTGTGTCCTCTCTATCACAACTCCAAATAAGGATAATAATTACCCTGACTTCTAATACCCTAGATTAGTTTGTGTTTTTGAATTTTATACAAATTGAATAGTATATAGCCTTCTGTGCCTGGTTTCAACTGTGTTTGTGACATCCATTATGGTTATTACATGTAATTACAGTCTAAATAGTTTATTCCTCCCATTGTTGTATTTTATTACATGAATACACCACAATTTATTCTAATAGATATATTTCTGTTGGCTATATCTAAAAATGGAATTATTTGGTTGGGCTGCAGCTGACTTATACTGATTGTTAAACGTTGAAGAATTTTCAAGTTGGTTTTTTAAACCATTGATGGCTTGAAATTGATCATGGCAGGAATATCAGCAAACTCTACATATCAATATTCACCTGTCTCTCTCTCCCCTCTTTTTCTCTCTCCTTTCCTCTCTCCCTCTCTTTCTCTCTCTCACACACAACCACCCACAGCCGGATTCCCATTATTGCATCTGTTCAACTTGAAAAGATACCAAAGAGTTTTCCAAAATGGTTGTACCAATATAAATGGGTATTTCCACAGCTAGTGAATGTTCTAGTTGTTTCACAATCTTGCCATCACCTGCTAACATCTTTTTCTATTTTCTTTTCAATTTAGGCATTCGAAAGAGTGGTATGTCATTGTGGTTTCACTTTGCATTTCGATGATGTCTAATGAAGTCAAGCTCCATTTTCATATGCTTATTGGTTATTTGCATATATTTTCTAAAGTGCCTGTTAAAGCTTTTTGCACATTTTTTCTATTATTGCCTCTTTATGATTGATTTGTTGGAGTCCTTTTATTTATTTTCCTGTAGCTTTTATTAAAACTCATAAAACAACAAATCCCATATTTCCATCTCCAGTAGAAACTTTATACCTGTGTACTCCTAACTCAAACAGAAATCTAATTCCTTATTCCTCACCTCTAGATGTACCACAGGCTTCTCAAAATCGTTGTCGAAACCTGAAGTCATACTTCTCCTAAAACCTGTTGCTCCTTCTTTATTCCTTTCCTTAACTGTCTCTAATATCATCAGTGCTATAGGCCACAGAAAACCAAATCTCCTTCCCTTCCTTCATCTCCCATATGCAACCTACCTGTAAAATGTCATCTTCTTTATCTTTCCATCCTTTATTCCTTCTACTACCAACACAGTTTAAACCTCATTACATAACATACATGTCACCAATTAGTTTCACACTACTCCTTAAAATCAAAGCTATCTCTGTAATCCGATCAAGTTATTCCAAATGTAAGGTTTTTTCAGTAGCTTTCTACTAACAAAGGGATCAGGTCCAAAGCTCACTTTGTTTGGGCCCTTACTGGTATCTTGAATCTCATAACATCTCTAGGCACAGTCTACATGGACACCAAACAACTAGAATTCCACAAATTTACCCTGTTATTTTACATTATTACATCCCCATGTAATGTTTTTCCTTCCTCACTGACCTGATAAGTACCTAATCATCTTTAAATTCCTAAACTTTCTCCTCAGTGATTTCCTAAGCAGAGATAATTATTCCTTTTATTTATCCCATCCCATTATATGATTACATTTTAACACATTTTACACATCATTTTAATTTTATTTTTCATTTGTCCTTCTCACCAGACAGAAAGCTTCCTGAGAGCAGTTCTCTGAGGTACATACTCTCTGTTGCTAGGGCCTAGTACAGTGCTCAACACAAACAAGGCACTTAAATGCTTAATGAAGAAAATAAATAATCAGGTTGCCAAATGGAATGCCACAAGCTTGTTTTATACCTTTAGAAATATCTCTAATATGTGAGTTATAAAATGGTATCAGAAGCAGATGGAGAACAGGTCATCTAAAGATTACAATATGATGTCCCTTCCACTTTAAATTCTTTCACTTTAGAAAGGACCTTTTTTGTTAAAGTGTTTCAGCAGAATACTTGTAACTATGTAAGTATCTAAAAATATTACACAGTGGAATGCAATCCTCTAAACAGATATACTTTAAGAACTTGGAAACAGTATTTCAAAATTTCCTCATTAAGGTGACTTTGAATACAATATGGAGGAGACCAAGATGTTCCTGAAATGTCATCCAAAAAGTTAAATAAAATGTAATTCATATTAGATACAGTATGACCTAATGTGCTGTGATACATGGGAGAGGGTTTAACAAAAAAGAATGGTAGTGAGTAAGTTGTTTGTTGTCTTTGAAAACAATATCCAAGAATAAGACCTTAATGCTATTTTTCCAAGAAAAAAGGTGTCCTAAGTTGCTATCATAAGTGCTGTGGCTTTCAACTGCCATAACTTTATTCTTACTATCAAACTACTTATGGTCTTAACAGTTAATCCTCTTTCTTTCCTACTGGAAGGGCACTTCTGCTTCCCCTGAGTATTTTAAAGAAAATTTACAGGATAACTTTCAAGTGTTTGAACACAAAAGCTGAGATCTTGAACCACTGGCAATCTAAGTAAGAAGCCCTCTGAAGCACTCCCTAAAAGACTTCAAGAGCACCTTAACTATAAGAAATTCTTTGAACCCAGAAGTTACTTAACCTAGAGGTAGAGCTTAGCACTCTGGAACTTAGTAAAATTTGTTCTTAGACTCTCTCATCAATATTCAACTTGGACATTCATCCATCCATGTAACAGCTTTCAGAATTATTTTTCACAACTACTGGGGTTATTCCTAACAGGGTGAAGATTTCAAGGATTCTATCCAGAAGCAAATTCTTTTAGGTTCTTATCAATTCATTCCTGAAACTTATGGGAAAAGAGGAACAGAGAAAGAGGCTCTATTTATTATAGTTTAGGCTGCAATAGATCTAGGCATTGTCTCCCCATTCTGGAATAAAAATGATTAGAAATTTAAAAGAAAATATGCGGACTAAGTGGAAAGGATGCGAAGTGCTCACATGCATGGAAGTAAGCAGACAAGTGTTTATTTAGAACAGAACATGACCGGGGCACCTGGGTGGCTCAGTCAGTTAAGCGACCCACTCTTGGTTTCGGCTCAGGTCATGATCTCATGATCTCATGATCTCATGGGTTGTGGAATTGAGTCCTGGGTTCGGAGGAGGTAGTCTGCTTGAAAGATTCTCTCTCTGCCCCTAGCCCCCCTCCCTTGCTCATGCTCTCTCTCTCTCAAAAAAAAGCTAGACATGTCCATGCTCCTTTTCTCCCCCCACAAAAAAGTCACTATTTGCCTGTAGCTATAGTAATTGACATTAATCTATCAGTAAAGAATAATAAAAGCACAAAGGACCCACTTATGGATTCTGAGTAATACCGGTCTGGGTCAAGGTGATAAACAGACCTAATAAGCAACCTAGCAAAGTAGTCAAATATTACAAGTTGCAAAATAAAATATCTAAGTACTTAAAATTACCTTTAATATCTTAACCTGGTGCCAATTTTATACTCCTTTTCCAAAACCCATGTAATATGCTTACTTGTATACCATTCTCCCATCCTACCGCCAATCCTATCAGATTAGAAAATGATATAATTAAGATGATAGATTCTATGGTATTAACTGGTTCTAAGGTATCTAAAGCCTCTTGAAGATCTTGAAAGCTAGAAGGAATGCTTATCAAACATAATTCTGTAACATTAAAGGATATTTTCAGTTAATTCAAGAGACATTGCAAGATTTTTGAAATAAATTTCAAAATGAACAAAAGAATCCAATTATAACACAGAAATGTATAATGACACACAATAAATGCAGAATAAACTTAAAGATGTTCCCACCCCCTGTATTAGTGCAATAAAAGGTACTTTATTGGTACTACATAGAATTATTGGGCAGATAGGAAAATTACAGGATACTGTAAAACTGAAGAAAATGAGGCAATCTCTAAATGTAGACTATTATTACCACATGCTATTGGCATCACTGTAAACAGTGATTCATTTGAAATAATTTTCCTGCAAATATTATTGCATGTTATTCCCCATATCTACCTTATTTCTTTCCCTTGCATAGCCCCAGTTCTCAAAACTTAAGCCTGATTCAAAGGCATAGTTCCCTGCTTTTCCAAAAGAGAGTTAAAGTTCTTCTGTCTATGGAAAGGAAGTACCTCTATAATTATGGTCATTAGTTATCTAGCATCACTAGAAAATCAAATAAACTAGTAACCCTTTAACTGAAAGCAAAACTAGACAAGGACAAATCCTTTGTTGAAAGCATTCTTGATCTCAAGTACATAGAATTGTAATGTTAAATATTTCAATTAATTTCAAGATATTTCAATTTATTTTTTAGGTATTTCACATTCCTAATCATTCAAAAGTACACCCATAGAAGTACAAATCTATGTACACATTTTCAAAGAGATTGAAAAAATTTTAAATAAGGTGGCTTCTCATGACTTGAGCATGAAACTGAAGGGGAAATCAAGTAATAAAGATAGAAAATTTAGGTCTATGTGAAGTGGGACTGGAGAGAAAAACTTCAAAAATAACATGTTATTACTAAGTATGAAGTAGTTATGAAAAAACACAAGGATTTTGGAGGCTTCCTAGATTATCACCCATATGTAAATATCAAGCTGCCTCGAGATCTCTTGAGCTGGCAAAAGAAGTCTACACTAAAAATCTCAGAAGTTACTGAGAATGACAAGCATCAGGGCTTGAAATAAATTTAACAAAACCAATATCTTCACGACAAGATGGATTTATGTTCATAAGCTCCAGCCACGTGAGTAATTTTCTCATCCCCAACAGATGAGGGATAGAAGCTGAAAAATGTTCATCTTTGGCCCAGAAAGTTGACCCATAGCCTTCATAGTTGTGGTAAGGATCAAATCTGCACTCCTTCCTTCTTTCCTCCCTCCCTCCCTCCCTCCCTCCCTCCCTCCCTTCCTTCCTTATTATGTTATTCACCATACAGTACATCATTAGTTTTTGATATAGTGTTCCATGATTCATTGTTTGCATATAACACCCAGTGCTCCATGCAATACATGCCCTCCTTAATACCCATCACTGGGCTAGCCCAACCCCCCACTCCCTCCCCTCTAAAACCCTCAGTTTATTTCCCAGGGTCCATAGTCTCTAGTGGTTCATTTCCCCCTCTGTATACTGCTCCCTTCATTTTCCCCTTGCTTCTCCTACCAATCTCCCTGCTATTCCTTATGTTCCACAAATGAGTGAAACCATATGATAATTGTCTTTCTCTGCTTGACTTATTTCACTTAGCATAATCTCATCCAGTCCCATCCACGTTGACACAAATGTTGGGTAATCATTCTTTCTGATGGCTGAGTAATATTCCATTGTATATATGGACCACATCTTCTTTATCCATTCATCTGTTGAAGGGCACCTCGACTCCTTCCACAGTTTGGCTATTGTGGACAATGCTGCTATGACACTTCACTACGTCTGTATCTTTGGGGTAAATACCCAGTAGTGCAATTGCTGGGTCATAGGGTAGCTCTATTTTTAACATCTTGAGGAACCTCCACACTGTTTTCTAAAGTGGCTGTACCAATTTGTATTCCCACCAACAGTGTAAGAGGGTTCCCCTTTCTCCACATCATCTCCAACATTTGTTTCTTGCCTTATCAATTTTTGTCATTCTAACTGGTGTAAGGTGGTATCTCAAGGTGGTTTTGATTTGAATTTCCCTGATGGCTAATGATTTTGAATATTTTTTCATGTGTCTGTTAGCCATTTGTATGTCTTCATTGGAAAGTGTCTCTTCATATCTTCTGCCCATTTTTTTATTTGACTATTTGTTTCTTGGGTATTGAGTTTGAGAAGTTCTTTATAGATCTTGGATATCAGCCTTTTATCTGTAGTGTCATTTGCAAATATCTTCTCCCATTCTGTGGGTTGCCTCTTTGTTTTGTTGATTGTTTCCTTTGCTGTGCAGAAGCTTTTTATCTTGATGAAATCCCAAAAGTTCATTTTTGCTTTTGTTTCCCTTGCCTTTGGTGACGTGTCATGAAAGAAGTTGCTGTGGCCGATGTCAAAGAAGTTACAGCCTATGTTCTCCTCTATAATTTTGATGGATTCCTGTCTCACATCGAGGTCTTTCATCCATTTGGAGTTTATCTTTGTGTATGGTGTGAGACAGTGGTCAAGTTTCATTATTCTGTATATAGCTGTCCAATTTTCCCAGCACCATTTATTAAAGAAATTGTCCTTTTTCCACTGGATGTTTTTTCCTGCTTTGTCAAAGATTAGTTGACCATAGAGTCGAGGGTCCATTTCTGGAGTCTGTATTCTGTTCCATTGGTCTATGTGTCTGTTTTTGTGCCAGTACCATGCTGTCTTGGTGATCACAGCTTTGTAGTATAGTTTGAAATCAGGCAACGTGATGCCCCCAGCTTTGTTTTTCCTTTTCAACATTTCCTTGGCGATTCAGGGTCTTTTCTGGTTCCACACATATTTTAGGATTGTTTGTTCCAGCACTTTGAAAAATGTCTTTGCTATTTTGATCTGGATGGCGTTGAAAGTGTAGATTGCTCTGAGTAGCATAGACATTTTAACTATGTTTATTCTTCTGATCCATGATCCATCTTTTTGTGTCTTCTTCAATGTCTTTCAAGAGTGATTTGTAGTTTCTAGAGTATAGATCATTTACCTCTCTGGTTAAGTTTATTCCAAGATATCTTAGGGTTTTTGGTGCTACTGTAATGGAATTGATTCTCTAATTTCTCTTTCTACAGTCTCAGTGTATAGAAATGCAACTGATTTCTGAGCATTGATTTTGTATCCTACCACATTACTGAATTGTTGTTTGAGTTCTAGTAATTTGGGGGTGGAGTCTTTTGGGTTTTCCATATAGAGTATCATGTCATCTGTGAAGAGAGAGAGTTTGACTTCTACTTTGCCAGTTTGAATACCTTTATTCTTTTTTGTTGTCTGATTGCTGTTGTTAGGACTTCTAGTACTATGTTGAACAATAATGTTGAGAGTGGGCATCCTTGTCGTGTTCCTGATCTTAAGGGAAAGGCTCTCAGCTTTTCCCCATTGAGAATGATATTCACTGTAGGCTTTTCATAGATAGTTTTCATGAGATTGAGGAATGTACCCTCTATCCCTATACTCTGAAGTGTTTTAATCAGGAAAGGATGCTGTATTTTGTCAAATGCTTTTTCTGCATCAATTGAGAGGATCATATGGTTCTTGTCTCTTCTCTTACTAATGTGTTCTATCACACTGATTGATTTGCGAATGTTGAACCACCCTTGCATCGGAGAGATGAATCCCACTTGGTCGTGATGGGTAATCCTTTTAATGTACTGTTGGATCCTATTAGCTAGGATCTTGTTGAGATTTTGGCATCCATATGCATCAGGGATATTGGTCTGAATTCTCCTTTTTGATGGGGTCTTTGCCTGGTTTTGGGATCAAGGTAATGCTGGCCTCATAAATGAGTTTGGTAGTTTTCCTTCTGTTTGTATTTTTTTAAACAGCTTCAGGAGAATAGGTATTATTTCTTCTTTGAATGTTTGGTAGACTTCCCCAGGGAATCCATCAGGCCCTGGACTCTTGTTTTCTGGGAAGTTTTTGATCACTGCTTCAATCTCTTCACTGTTAATCGGTCTATTTAGATTATCAATTTCTTCCTGTTTCAGTCTTGGTAGTTTACAGGTTTCCAGGAAGGCATCCATTTCTTCCAGGTTGCTTAATTTATTGGCATATAGTTGTTGATAATAGTTTCTTTTTATTTTATTTTATTTTTTATTTTTTTATTTTATTTTTTTTTATTTTATTTTATTTTTTTATTTTATTTTTTTATTTTATTTTATTTATTTTATTTTATTTTATTTATTTTATTTTATTTATTTTATTTTATTTTATTTTATTTATTTTATTTTATTTTATTTTATTATTTTATTTTATTTATTTTATTTTATTTTATTTTATTTTATTTTATTTTATTTTATTTTATTTTATTATTTTATTTTATTTTATTTTAATTTGACACAGAGAAACAGCCAGCCAGAGAGGGAACACAAGCAGGGGAAGTGGGAGAGAAAGAAGCAGGCTCCCAGAGGTGCAGGGAGCCTGATGCGGGGCTCAATCCCAGGACCCTGGGGTCATGCCCTGAGCTGAAGGCAGACGCTTAACAACTGAGCCACCCAGGCGCCCCTTGATAATAGTTTCTAATGATTGTTTCTACTTCCTTGGTGTTAGTCGTGATTTCTCCTCTTTCATTCATAATTTTATTAATTTGCGTCCTTTCTCTATTCTTTTGAGTAAGTCTGGCCAGTGGCTTATTGATCTTATTAATTCTTTCAAAGAACCAGCTTCTAGTTTTGTTGGTCTGCTCTACTGTATTTCTAGTTTCTAATTTATTGATCTCTGCTCTAATCTTAATCAGTTGTCCTTTCATGCGTGGCTTAGGCCTGTTCTTTTGTTCCATCTCCAGCTGTTTAAGGTGTGAGTATGAGGATGGCATTTTAGATTTTTCTATTCTTTTGAGTGAGGCTTGGATGGCTATGCAGTGTCCCATAGGTTTTGGACCGACGTGTTTTCGTTCTCATTGGTTTCCATAATTTGCTTCAGTTCTTCTTTAATTCCCTGGTTTACCCAATCATTCTTAAGCAGGATGGTCCTCAGTTTCCAAGTGTTTGAGTTTCTTCCAAATTTTTCCTTGTGATTGAGTTCCAGTTTCAAAGCATTGTGGTCTGAGAATATGCAGGAAATAATCTCAATCTTTTGGTATCAGTTGAGACCTGTTTTGTGACCCAGTATATGGTCTATTCTGGAGAAAGTTCCATGTGCATTCAAAAAGAATGAGTATTCAGTTCTGGGGTGTAGTGTTCTGTATATATCTATGAGGTCCATCTGGTCCAGTATGTCATTCAAAGCTCATGTTTCTTTGTTGATTTTCTGCTTAGATGATCTGTCTATTGCTGAGAGTGGAGTGTTGAGGTCCCCTACTATTAATGTATTATTATCTATATGTCTCTTTATTCTGGTTAATAGTTGGCTTATGTAGTTGGCTGCTCCCCTGTTTGGGGCATAGATATTTATAATTGATAGAGCCTCTTGTTGGATACACCCTTTAAGAATAATACAGTGTCCTTCTGTATCTCTAACTATAGTCTTTAGCTTAAAATCTAATTTGTCTGATACGAGAATTGCTACCCCAGCTTTCTTTTGAGGTCCATTGGCATGAAAAATGGTTCTCCATCCCTTCACTGATGGCTCAGGGCGTGATCCCAGAGTCCTGGGATTGAGCCCCACATCAGGCTCCTCTGCTGGGAGCCTGCTTCTTCCTCTCCCACTCTCCCTGCTTGTGTTCCCCCTCTCACTGGCTGTCTCTCTCTGTCAAATAGATAAATAAAATCTTTAAAAAAAATGAGTCTCTTGTAGACAGCATTTGGATGGGTCATGTCTTTTTATCCAATCTGCAACCCTGTGGCATTTTATGGGAGCATTTAGGCCATTTACATGGAGAGTGATTATTGAAAGATATGATTTTAATGTTGTCATGTTGCCTGTGAAGTCCTTGTTTCTATAGATTGTACATTTCTGTTCTGTATCACTCTTGGGGTCTTTCTACTTTTATACAACCCCCCCCCTTCATATTTCCTGTAGGGCTGGCTTGGTGTTCACATATTCTTTGTTTCTCCCGGTCTTGGAAGCTCGTCTCTCCATCCATTCTGAATGACAGCCTTGCTGGATATAGTATCCTTGGCTGCATGTTCTTCTCACTCAGTGCTCTGAATATCTCTTGCCAGCCCTTTCTGGCTTGTCAGGTCTCTGTAAACAGGTCTGACATTATTCTGATGTTCCTCCCTCTGTACATAAGGAATCTCTTCCCCCTCGCCGCTTTCAAGATTGTTTCCTTGGATCTAAGATTTGTGAATTGCACTATTTTATGTCGTGCTGTTGGTCTGTTCTCATTGATCTTGGGAGGGATCCTCTCTGCCTCTTGGACACAAATTATTGTTTCCTTCACCAGATTGGGGAAGTTCTCAGCTACAATTTGTTCAAGTATCTCTTCTAGACCTCTCTCTTTCACCACCCCCTTGGGGATGCCGATAATTCTGACATTGGGACGTTTCATTGAGTCAGTAATCTCCTGTTGCTTTTTTTCATGAAAAAGGAGTTTTTTTTCCCATGTTATTTCTCTTTCCTTCTTTTCTATCATCTCATCCTCTAACTCACTAATTTATTCTTCTGCCTCGTTTACCCTGGCAGTCAGAGCATCCAGTTTAGACTGCATTTCACTCATAGAATTTTTAATTTCCACCAGATTCGTTCTCATTTCAGCCCTTAGAGATTCTATATTTTTGTTAATATTTTTCTCAAGCCTATACATCATCTTGATAATTGTTACTCTGAAATTCATTTCTGACAACTTGGTTATATTCATATCCATTAGTTCTGTGGCAGAGGCCATAGTCTCTGTTTCTTTCTTTTGTTGGGGCTTCCTCCTCCTTGTCATTCTGATGTGGTGTGGTCGTGGGGATGTACAGAGTCCAAATTATTCACCAGGACCCAAGCAAGATGGACCTGTTTTATAGGGACCTTAGGGATGTGGGCTTCTTGTTCTTTCAGCCTACCTTCTGGGGGAGGGGCCTGCTGCATTGATACTCCGGCAACCCTGTTTGGGTAGGGTTGCCCTGCCCCCTGTGGTGGGGGGGGGGGTGGCCACAGTGAGAACGGTTTTTCTGGGCTTTTGTTCTCTGGTGGCTTTCCCCAGCGGCTTTCTGCATCTCTTCTGAGAGTCAGAGCAGCAATGACCTTATCCAAACCTCTGTCTCAGAGCAGAGTGATCGCAGTCTGTTCTCCACTGAGCTCTCCAGGCCACTCTAACTCCGTTTCTGTTGGTGCTGCTAAAAACCCTCAGTGTCCCGGGTTGTGTGCCCCACAGCCACTCTCCCAGTCCTTGCTCCCAGGGCCGGCAGGTCTCTGCCCTTTGTGCTTCTAAAACCTCAAGCCACTCCCGGTTTGCGTGCAGACTCCCAAGCTCCCAGTTTAAGTCTGGTTTCCCCATGGCTACCAGTCTGCTAATGCAGCCGCTCCCCAGCTTGGGAGGCTTCTACTTCCTAGCGCCCGAGTGCAGTGGCTCCCCCGCCTTCTGTTTTTCTTCCAAAATCTGCCTGCAGACTCTCAGCTCCCCGCTTCATACCTTGAGACCAAGACCAAGTGCCAGAGATGTTCTGTTTGTAGAGATCCACATGTATATTCTTATGTTTCAGGCTGCTTTCATGGGTGTCCAGGATGGTCAGATACCCAGCTAGATTCAGGGGACCAGCTGAAACAGGGTCCCCTACTCCTCTGCCATCTTTCCCCTCCTCCTGATTGCTACATTTTTACAGGGTCTCAGGACTGCCTGTATCTCTTGCTGATAGTTAATACTGAATTGAATGATAAGCACCACAGAAGTCTTGCAATAGTAGTTTTACCACTACAAGTAGAAACTCGAAGAAGACATTTATGATCTAATACACCCACCCCGCATGTCTCCTCCCTCTTGAACACCAAGCATACAACCACCAACTTCATACAGCAAAAGTGTAGCTCTTTCTGCCCAAGGGTCCTGAGCCTGTACTAAAATAAACTGTTGTACCATACAAGGCTCAAGAATTCTTTCCTGACCATTATGTTCCACCACCATGCAATCTAACCACTGTTCTTTTTCACTCCTCTTTCACAACCCCTAGACCCAAGTTCAGGAGTCAACCTCCATGGGAAAAATAGTGAAATATACCAAAATGTAAAATTCAAAATGAGTTGTGATGGGAACAGCCATCTTCCAGTAATTTGCCAAACTGATCAACACAAAGGGAAAGAGAAAAAAAGACACCCGCTGTATGTTCTCTAGCCTTTTAGGAAACATGGAGCTGTTCTTTTGGCCACATACGTGCAAATCTCCAAGAAAGGTGATATTGTAGGTATCAAGGGGATGGGCACTGTTCAAAAATGAAAGCTCCCCACGGTACCATGGCAAAACTGGAAGAGTCTACAATGTTACTCAGCATGCTATCGGCACTGCTGTAAACAAACCAGTTAAGGGCAAGATTGATTCCTGCCAAGAGAATTCATATATTGAGCATATTAGGCATTCAAAGAACCAAAACAGCTTCCTGAAGCATGTGAAGGAAAATGATCAGAAAAACAAGGAAGCCAAAGAGAAAGGTTATTTGGGTTCAATTGGAGCATCAGCCTGCTTCACCCAGTAAAGCACATTTTGTAAGAACCAATGGATAGGAGCCTGTGCTGCTGGAACCTATTTCCTATGAACTCATGGCATGATAAGTATAAAAAAAATAAAAACCTCAAGACTGTTAAAAAAAAAAAAAAAGACTTCTTTGCTTCTCTAAAGAAAAATTTTGACAATATTAGCAATTAAGATATTTTAAAACAGGACAGTATTCATTGTCAGATTAAAGTAAGCAATAATTGCATTCTAAGAAATAAAAAAAGGACTGAAGGGTGCCCGACTGGCTCAGTTGGTAGAGCAAATGACTCTCAATCTCAGGGTCATGAGTTCAAGCCCCACAATGTGCATGGAGCCTACGTAAAAAAAAAAAAAAAAAAAAAAAAAAGGTTGAATAGTTTCTTTGCATGGATACCACACTTATTTGTAGGTTTTGATGGCCAAGAAATTCATAGACTGGGATCCTAGTGTATAAACACACACACATATCATAAAAGCATTTGGCAAGCTATAATTGGTAACAATTAAATGGGTATTTATTGAGTTCCTACTAGTGATCTCCCCTTTGCTGTTTCAAAGAGAAAAAAAAGTAGCTTTACCCTCAAAAATGTTTTAGTTTTATCAAGGAAACAAAATATGCACACCAAAAGCAAAAATAATTCAACTATCTAATAGAAACCAGAATAAAGTCCCTTCTTTTATTAAGCTCTATTAGAGATTTACATTATATTTAAAATACAGTCTTAACTTCATAAAGGGATTTTATTTTCTTAACCAGTGAACTTTTATCATGAAATCTAAGCATTTTTGGGGTGCCTGGGGGGCTCAGCTGGTTAAGCATCTACCTTCAGCTCAGGTCACGATCCCAGAGTCGTGGGATGGAGCCCTGCATTGGGCTCCCTGCTCAGCAGGGAGTCTGCTTCTAGCTCTCCCTCTGCCTCTCCTGGCTCATGTGCTTGCACACTCTCTCTCGCTCTCTCTTTCTCTCTCTCAAAATCTTAAAAAAAGAAATCTAAGGATTTTCTATAGGCAAAAATGGATCCAAAGCATTAAATCACCTGCCCAAAATTATCATATTTTATTTGCCTTCATTCTTTCCAAGTTTCAAAATTCTAAGCAGAAGCACAACAAAAATCAGGCAATATTCCAGGTCTCCTGAGTAACCAAAAGAAAATGTAAACTCAGGTTTGCTTTTCTTTGTAGTGCCTTATGGCCAAAGTATTGGCAGAGGGAGTATTTAAAATACTCTCATTTATATATTTTCAGAGTATCATTTCTTTAAAAGATTATGCTCCTGCTCATCTATTAGCATGAAAATTATATAGTTCCATTACCCTTTGTGAAACAAATCTAAAAAAAAAAAAAAGCAAGGCCCACGTTTCCTTTTTACAATTAAAGATTACCTTTTGTCAAATTTTAAAACAACAAAAATGCTCTCAACCAGTTTTTACTCTTTTCCTCCAAATAAATACATATTTATTTTTAAATAAATTATCAATTTATAAAAACCTTTAAACTTTAGACATTATTTTATGTAACTCCACAGCTAGAACCACAAGCCTTTTGAAGGGACAAGAACATATTTTGTACATAGGCATCTGATTTAATAAAAATATTTATGAGATGGTTATAAAATTGTACAACACTATTGTTCATATACTACTTCCATAAAGTATTATTATTTTTATTTCCTGATTTGAAATTCAGGTTGAATTACAGTTGGCCAGAATGAAAATAAATGAAGGAAAAATGAAGAAAACTATTGCCTGAGTCACCTAACACATACTAAAAAAGTCAGGTTTCAGAACATGGGTGTATTTTTTCTTAACCTAGGTAAGTGATACAGTGGTATTTTCTGTTGTTCTTTAAATTCTTCTTATGCACTTTTCACTATATGTATGTATGCTACATTTCTCAATAACCTTTCTTTTTAACTGAAGAATATCATTCCAAACTTTGGGGGCTGTCTCTGCCTTTACCAGTAATCTCTTCCAATCTTCTAAACGGCCAATTTTTTTTTTTTTTTAAGATTTTATTTATTTATTCAACAGAGATAGAGACAGCCAGCGAGAGAGGGAACACAAGCAGGGGGAGTGGGAGAGGAAGAAGCAGGCTCATAGCGGAGGAGCCTGATGTGGGGCTCGATCCCATAATGCCAGGATCACGCCCTGAGCCGAAGGCAGACACTTAACCGTTGTGCCACCCAGGCGCCCCTAAACGGCCAATTTCAAAACTACTTTCTTAAATACTCTATTTCATTACATAGAAGATATTAAACAAAAAACATGTAGCCATAAAGATACTAAACAAAGGACACAGTGGCCACATAGTCTGGCAGGTCTGACAACTACTAAAGAGTCCTTATTAAAGGTAGTGATATTTCTTAAAACTCAATGTACAACCAGAAACTAGATAATAGAGAATTAGAAATAAAGTGCCTGCCTTCACTATATTAAAAAATTCTTAAGGGCAGGACTGCATCTTATTCACAGCCTTTAGCACACAGTTTCACATTTAATATTTATGGAATTAAATGACCCCTAACATGGTTATTACTGTGTAGGAACTACAGTACCTACCCATCAATTCCTAAACTAAATGTAAGATCTCTATTTGCAAAATAGAAAAAATTTATTTCACTGTTGGGTTTCTATGAAATGCAAGTCCAGGATATGTAGCTACAAATGTGCAAGGTATGATTTTCTTTCCATATTTACAAAATGGGTTTGCATACAACACAATCTGTATTGTTTCATTAATAAAAATATTAATACTTTTTAAGAAATGAAGTAATAAATAAGACATCACTCTATTATCTATAATATGTGTAGTTGGCAATACATATTTTACAAGGATCTGATTAGTAATATTCTTTGTTAACTATATAACATTTCTCTTACAAGAGGAATCCTAGGTCAGGTCCAGCCTGTTACATTCTCTAACTTTCTCCGGATGAGAGGCAATTCACCCAGTGATACTGAGGTTAGTACCTCATAACTGTTAGTGGCAAACTTAAAGAGGGAACCTGAGATTTGACTTACTTTGTCTCACCTTCTCTTCTTCAGCTTCCAAAGGAAGATACTGGTTTTGAGCCAAAAACAAGTAATTCAGTGTATAGCTTTGTGTACTAGGAAACAAAGTGAAACTATCTGTCCTGGAACTGCTGCTATATGGGATTTTCTCAGTTCTGTTCTCCCTTCTTTATGTCCATCTGTCTGTCTGTCTAAGAGGCTTATGTGGTAAAAGAAACCTGCGGCTGCCTTTATCTTGTTCCATTTGAAGAAGATCAAATAGAGTAGGACTCAGGGTTCCTTAGGCCTGCTTCCAGTCTAGGGAAAATAAGCTCTCAAGATCACTTATCAGGTCAGTTCACAAAAACGAAAGGTGTATATACAGAGTCAGAGCCAAAGGCAATACATCCAAGCTTTTACCTGGATATTCTCTATGCATGTTGTGCCCCTGGAGATGTCAGATATAGAACAGAAACTCAATGGAAAATTCACATGAGGCAGAAGTCCTGATCTTTTCCATATTTACCATGGCTTAACATTTTAAAAAGTGCCCAAAAAACCTTGATAAGGACTTTGATGGCTATTTTCAAAAGCTAAATTTGCCCGTTTTCCACAATATTCTGTTTAGGGAAAAGAACAAAGAGCTAAACTAGAAAATAAGGAACAAGGCTTACAAAATCATTAGCATTTGAAATTATTATTGTGGAATTACAAAATCAATGAACAATATATCTTCTCTCTTGTAAGGAGCCTGTTCTGTCCTCATATATTACCTTTCCAATATCCAACAACACAAGGGCAATTAGAATAGATGCCATCAGATATATTATTTCCTTATCTTTAAATCATTACAAAATCAAATATACATATAACTAATATTTTTGCCTCATTAGACATCTTTGATATGCTGATTTTTCCAAGTAAATCTTATAATAAATACTTCACATATCCTTCTATTAATTCCATTTTTTCTCTCCTTTCCCATTCCTATCCCCCTTCTACTACTAACTCTCCCTTCTTTTCTCTCCTCTCTTCATGTTCCCTTGTTGTGCCACAGAAGAGTACCACAAAAACTTAAGTGTACTTCTTTTTTTTTTTTTTTTTTTTAAAGATTTTATTTATTTATGTAACAGAGAGACAGCCAGCGAGAGAGGGAACACAGCAGGCGAGTGAGAGGAAGAAGCAGGCTCCCAGAGGAGGAGCCCGATGTGGGACTCGATCCCGGAACGCCGGGATCACGCCCTGAGCCGAAGGCAGACGCTTTAACGACTGCGCTACCCAGGCGCCCCCTTAAGTGTACTTCTTAAGCCTCCTAGGTTTGCTGACCTCAAGTTTGGAAATCCAATTCTACAAATTTGGTAATCACCTATTATGTATACTTTCATCCCAATTCTAAATTCAAAGACCAAATTAGACAGGAGTTCAGGGCTAAAGAGATGACAACGCATTAGCCACTAATAAACTACTATAGTTTCTGAAAGTACATGTGAACAAACAGGGTTGAGATCCAGGTTCTGTGTAAGCATGTAGTTAAACAATCAGCATTTTCGATTGTTCCAGAATCATAAGGCAATGAAAAAGTTCCGAGGAATGTACATTTTATACATTATACATTATAAACTTTTTATACATTTATAAACTTTCTTCAGGACAAAACATATGTTTACAGTTTATCATGGAGAATGCTTTGCTGTCCTGCCACTGTCACATTGGCTGAATGAGCTCTTAACCAAGCCACTGGAAAAGGGAAAGAGAAGAGAGCCCTCTGGACATCTGAGATCACATGTGTTACTCTCTCCCATTGTTGTTAAAGTTCTGCAAAGGCTTTCAAACAGTTCCCCTCCTTGCACAGGGAATAATCTACCTTTTCTTTTAAAAGCCATACGTAACCTGTTTTACCATATGCCAGAATTACTAAATCCAGAAAAGTAACACAGATGCATACTTAATAAGAAAACAATTAGCCTGAGGCAGGTGGTAAACAACAACTACATGCCTTGTTTGTCAAGTTTTGATTCCGTTTTAGACGGTCATTATATAACCTACCTTTCAAGCTTCATTTACATGCCACCATAAGCACCCTTTTTCCTCATATAGCCAAAATGAACTTTTTAGTTTCTCAAATCCTTCGGGTTTTTGCTCTTCATTCATCACCTCTATATATGTGTTACACTTTTCCTCAGAGTAACTCCACATCATCTCCTTTAATACTTTAGACTGCATAAAATACTCTGCCTGCATGGCACAGTATTTTTATTAAGCCTCATGTAATAATTTTTTAACTGGACATCCCCACTGCATTTCGCAAAGCAAGGCCTTTGCAATGCCTAGAACAGTGCCTCACAAATAATATAAATCAGTAATAACCTGGCATACAATTAAGAATTCTTAATGCCATAGGAGGTTTAAGACTGTTCACAAACCAACTCTCGACCTACCCTGTTTCTTACTCCCATCACTCACCCTGCTTCAACTCCATCGCTCTCCGCAAGCTGATTTCTCTGATTTCTCTTCCTGGAACGCAACCGACTCTTACTTACTTCTCCTTCAGGTCAGGTGATAAGCCGTCAGGAAAGGATCAGCTGATTTATTACTCCTCCCATTCCCAGATTTCATAATTCCATCCTTCCCCCGGTTACTTCCTCCAATAGAGTGATAGGTCTTCACAGAAAGGATCCTCTGTTATTCTTGCCAATGTCCAGTTTATCTCTATACCTCCAGCACTTAGAGCAACAGCTGGTAAACAGGAGGTTCTCCAATAAAAGTGGGAAAAGGAAAGGAGGGGGGAAGGAGGTCGGAAGGGGGTCGATTTAAATTGTTTTCCTCAAGGTCCTTATCAGCCCTTTCAACAAGTAATTTAAGTAATCTGTGGTTTTAATCCTCTACATTTGTGACCCCTCTGTTGTGTGTGTGTGTAGCATTAAGAGGATTATCGGGGCTCAAAAGAATTTCAGGAAGTAAAGAACCTATACCAAAAATGAGCTGGACATTTTTTGTTGTTGAAAGTGGGCTACACAAAACGAATAATGTTAAGTTTTAACTAAGCAAAGTAATACACAGGACAAATTCAGAAGTCCTAGGAAACCTCACCTACCCAGCACAGGGCGTGGAAAGTATTCAGAATTTAAATTAGTGCGTTAAAACCATGCCTCCCTATTCTGAAAACATTAATCTTGGTCGCTTCATCACATTCCTTAGAAAGTTCTACTCTTCTCCCGCCGCCCTCGTTCACCTCGCAAAGTCCGCCCGCGGCGCTCTGCACTGCTTCCCCAAGCCCCGCAGAGGGCACTGGGCCTCTGCGATGGCCTCACACGGATCGCGCCGCTGAGCCCGGACGGGTGTCCACTTGGAATTCGTGTGGAGAAGCGCTAAAGTCCATCACACAGCGACAAGCTAGAGTCCTCTCTCATGTGATACTTAAGGTACAGTCCCTACGCCCACTCAGTTGTGCAGGCAGCAAGGCGGGCAGCTTCCCCTTCAGCTCCCCTAGACCTTCTTCCGTTTTCAGCTCCTCTCTTCCGCTCCCCCGGACTCTTCCTCTTGCGGGGGCCTCCCTTTCGTTCCGCTGCTTGCGTTCCCCTGTCTGGAGTCCTCGTCCCTTTTCCCGGCGTCTTCATGCATGTCCACACCGCCTCCTCTCCCGGCGCCCTTTTCCGTTCTCCTGCCGGCACCCCGATCCCGGAAATCCCTCCCGCGACCAAGCGCCCGGGTTCTCCCGCGCTGTGGCCGGCCTGTGCGGCTCCTTTGGGTCGTGAGCGGTCCCGGGATGAATGGACCCGCTTCGCGTTTTCGGTTCTGCGACACAGCGTTAAGGGCTGGTCTAGCGAAGCCTACAGACTCCATTTATTTTTCAGGCTCCCTGTATATGTGGGGAGAGTGGAGGGAGAAGAAAGCCACGTGAGGGAATTTTGAAAGAGAAGGGGAGAGGAAGGGACCAAAAGCTGTTACTTCTTGAACATCTTTTCTGCGTTATTGAACGGGGAAAGTATTTGTCTTTTTTTTTTTTTTAAACGAATACTCAACATATGCCCTGCGAGTGATATGATTTTTATAAAGTTCAGCAGGCTTAGAATTCTGTGCCAATACCTATCCTATGGAGCAAACAGGACCTACTTTGGAAGACAGCTGGAAAGGAATGCCATTTTTCATTAGGATTGGGATCGTTTTGTCAAAAAGGAGGAACTGAAGGTAGATCTTAGTAAATAAGGGAGTAGTCTGGTGGGAGGAGCAGAAAGTGCCAAGAACAGGGGATGATAAGCAAGTTTTAGGGTATGGAAATGTGGATAATAGGGAATAAATGGGAACCAAGTTTGGACAGATGGGAAGAAGTCCAAATATTGAAAGTATTTAATTCCAATTTAATATAAAATGAGCAATTTAAGCCATTACACTCTGTTGAGCAGGATATTCGCTTGATTAACTGGTGATTCGGGAGAATTCGTTTGTAGAGTGGGGGTAACTAGATGTATTGATTATGCCATAAATTTGCACGTGTGTATATGGTATTGCACAAGTTCTGTATGTAGGTGTATGGGACTGCAGCTTTACCAGGTTGGCAGCTGTGGCTAAGAGGTTTAGCCTTTAACATTTTTTGTGTGGATTTCCTGATGGTATCTTTCTTAAGTTGAAACAAAATGTGTCTTTAGGGATGATACTAACTCATGCCTTATCTTTTTGCCAAGCATTTAGTTACTTGCTAGTTCTCAGAATTTACCAACAAGTTGAGGAGATAAATTGTTTTAAAAGTTTTTAGAATACACACACACACTATCAGAAGAGGTCCAGAGCAGCGGAGTGATTTGGAGGAGGGAAAAGATGTTGGCAGCTAGTAAAGATTCAAGGAAAGTGGCCCCAAAAGATGGCATTTATGCATTTTCAGTATTGTGACCAATATGCTAACAGATAAAACAGCACTCCTTTTTTCTAACTGTGCTTAAGTAGTGCCTTTTTACCCACAGCTATGCGAGTGTAGTAGGAGAGAATGGGAATTTGCAACGAGGTGTCCGGTGTTCTTAGATTGTGTAACCAAACCAACATGAGTTCTCTCCTTGGTGAGTCAGAAACTGCAAAGGTTGAATTGTCACACGAAGAAAACTTTTATTTGCAGTAAATGAGGTCACAGGGAATAGTTTCCAAAGCTGTGACTCCCTGAGAAAGGGTCAATGGATTCATTTTGTTCAGGGTTAGGATGAATATTTAGATAGGGAAGTCTTGTCATCCTATGTACAGACAGGCATAAGGTCATGTATGAGCCTAAGGAAATGTGCCTGTCCATCTATTTTAGGCGGATGAGGCTGAGGCACTTCTTTGGGTGGAGATTTTAGTATTATAATGAGGTAAAGATCATTCTAGAGGTCACTCCATGGTCCATCTGTGTAGGCACAAGTCAGATTTAGCTTAAATGGTCTGGGTGGTCTGGGCAGGTGGGATGGCAGGAGGTCTTGTCTAGGCAGTCCCCATCCCTGGGGAGTAGTGTTGGGTTTCCTTTGCCTGAGTGAAAAAGAAAACCGGAAAGAAGAGCTTAGGGAGGGGCGCCTGGGTGGCACAGCGGTTAAGCGTCTGCCTTTGGCTCAGGGAGTGATCCCAGCGTTATGGGATCGAGCCCCACATCAGGCTCCTCCGCTATGAGCCTGCTTCTTCCTCTCCCACTCCCCCTGCTTGTGTTCCCTCTCTCGCTGGCTGTCTCTATCTCTGTCGAATAAATAAATAAAATCTTTAAATAAAAAAATAAAAAAAGAAGAGCTTAGGGAAAAATATAAGACAAAGTTTATTAAGTACAAGCAAGTGGGCCAGGTCTTGGTGTCAAGCCCATAAATTGGAATTTATTACTATTTTGAAGTTAAACCACAAGAAAAGAAGTTAACAAAGGTTAGTGAGTACAAGCAGGTGGGAGCTGGGAGGGCTGAGACCAAAATATCTGGTACTTGCTTCCCATATCCTATAGAAAGAGGGAAAGTTTTTCTCTTTCGAGACCTAGTCTTTCTCATTTTTTTTCTTTTCCAGTATCATTCTGATTGCTCATCTGTATGTATAGCATTTCAGTGTACTTGCACATACAACCTAGTGTCAAAATACCTTTTACTATAATAATGGCTGTGCCAAACCACAAGCTACAAGGTCGTGCACTATAATTAGCAGGTCAGTACTTATTTTTTAACTGCTGGCCCAATAAACAAATACTGGATGACAATTTCTTTAATCATTTGCTTTTTCACAAAATACATATCCAGGTATTCTCCCCCTCCTTCACTTGACTGTTAAACTGCTTTCTTCCTTTTACTCCATATCATGTTTTATAGTCAAAACTTTTCAATACAGATATCATCCACTATCTAAAAGTTACCATTAAACCTTTCATAAACCAAAATGGCATAAAGCAAAGAAGAAACTACTATTAGTTTATGGAAAAAATTTTGATCAACCCCAGACCCAGGTTTTAGGCTTTTTTGATACCTAGAACACATCTTGTTAAGAGATGCACAAAATAAATTGAGATAAAGCACATGATGAGGGGTAGAAGCAGAAAAGCATTCACCTGTAGTCCAGAAGGTTGGCCTATAGCCTGCATAGTTCTCACAGGATCAAATACTTACTGATTGCTACATTCTTAAAGGGCCTCCTGACTGCCTGAACATCTCACTGATAGTTAAAAATCGAACTGAATGTTAAGCATGAGAGAAATATTACAAAAGTAGTTTTATGAGTAAAAATTTGAAGAAGACATAATTTAATACTCCCTGCATGTCCCCTTTTCCTTGAGTACCAGCTTTATACAGCAAAAGTGCAGCTCTTGATGTCCATTGGTCCTGTCCCTGTGCTATAATGAAAGCATGTTTTTTGCACTGAAAATGTCTCAAGAATTCTATCTTGACCATTTGCTCATGGCCCCACATCCTTTTGGGGCCAAGTATGGGGCCAGTCTTCTCTTCTGGACTCCAAGCTTCGGTGCAAACTTGGCGAGTTACTCCCTTTTCTCTTTTATGTACATTCCAGGGTCTTACCGGAACATTTTTTTTTTTTTTGAAGATTTTATTTATTTGAGAGAGTACACGCTCGAGAGCGCGATCATGAGCAGGGGGCAGAGGGAGAGAGAGAAGCAGACTCCCCGCTGAACAGGGAGCCCCACGTGGGGCTTGATCCCAGGACTCTAGGATCCTGACCTGAGCCGAAGGCAGATGCTTAACCTACTGAGCCACCCAGGCACCACTTACTGGAACACTTTTAAGTCAATTGCTCAGGCTACAATCCTCTAGCCCATGGCTATTCTACAGGGAGAAATAAAAAGTCAGCCTTTTGACTGGAAGCCAGTATCCTAGCTGGAATGGTAATGAGACCCAGAAATTGATGCCCTCTCTTTATTCCCATTCTTATACAAAACAATCTTGGGCACAGGATAGCCACCTAAGTCACTGGGTTGGCTGCCAATTTTAAGACTCCTATGTGAGGATTCCTCTCATTGGTCTAATGTGATCTCCACATCTCTGATCTAGCCGCTTCTGGCTAAGAGAACTCCACCTAGAGCCAGCCAAAACCAGTACCCAATTAAACTAAAACCCAACCAGGGACTGTTTCCTAGGGAAGTTGGTGTAAAGACTGTATGTGTTGGAATGTCCCTTAGACCATGGTGGATTTCTGTCTTTGCTATTTTTCATCAGTGTCCCCTACTGACTACTTAAATTACAACATTGGGTAATTTCCTCTTATAAAACTTTTCCAGTGTTTTCCATGGGTTAAAAACAGCAGGTTTTTCCTTAACACAGCACAGTATTTCAATCCATTCATTGGCACTCATTTGTAGTCTATAATGCAACGGGGAAGTGGAGGGATGCCAGCATCCCTCCCAGTTTGTTCATAGCAATCATCCAAGGGATGCCTCTGGTCCCTTTGACACTAGGAACCTCTGACATATCCTGCATGGGATGCAACCTGGGAATTGGGGGTGGGGGGAATTTTCTTCTCTCAGTCCCCAAGGACTCTCTTGGGATGACTTTTAAACCACTGGAAACAATTCAGATTGCTATATTTAAGGAAAAAAAGACTCATCTTCTATAGCACTGCATGGCCTCAATACTCCTTAAGAGACAAGGAAAAATGGCCCATTAAACTTCTGTATGATCTATCAGTTAGATTTCTTCTACAGGAAACAGGGCAAACGGACTGAGGTACTCTATGTGCACGCATTCATGACCCTAAATCAGGATCCTGGCCTATGGGCCTCTTGCAGAATGTGTTTGGCCACTAACCAAGCTACTAAACCCCCTTCCAACATTGGATGACGATTATCTAAATAGGCCTCCTCCTCCTAACAGACCCAGGTTGCCAGAGGAATCACAGGCCATCCCTAATGAAGGGGATGCTGACTCTCTCACTGTTCTTCCTCCTAATAGACCCAGGTAACTCTCGTATAGGGGGGCTTCTCCCTCATTCATTTCCCAGGTTAATGGCTATGATAATTGGAACCTATTGTCTGTGGTTAGGCTATCTCAGCACAGGAACTTTAAGGAATATTCCCAAGCAGCTGCTGAAACTCCTTTGGTTTCAGGGAAGTTCCCTGTCTCTTCTGGTATGACATGGAATGCCTATTTTCACCTTTTGTTGGTGGGGGAAAAAAACAAACTATCTGTTCATCTGTCTGAGCTGACAAGCTTTAGGATGATGAGTCCTCTTTCTGTGCCCTGTGGGCTTTTATCCACTTCCAGCCTTGCTGGCCACACCTTCTGCCTCCCCTTCCTCCTCCTCCTGTTTCTGCACCACCATGGATAAGGTCTGTATAACCGCTCCTGTACCATCTTCGTGCCTCCAGCACCATCAGCTCCTACTCTTCCTACCCTCCCCACTATCAGGGAGTGAAAAGCACCCCTCCCTAGACTTCAGCTGACCACTTCAATTTCCCCATCAATGCCCCAGGTAAAAATTGACAATGGGGAACAAATTAATTGAATTTTGGCAGATATAGGTGCAACATATTCTATATTAAAGCTAATTTGAGTTTGTTGGTTTAATTAAGATAGACATATCTTTGGAGTTGTCAACATTAAATATAAAATGCTTATTCTATCAAGGTTTACTAAAGGTCAAATAGGCTTGTGTTATTTCTTGCAATTTGTCAACAAAATATGGCTTAAAACGATGGTTAATTTTTTCTCTCTCAAAATTTTCACAGGTAATTATTAAAATAGCTTTCAAAATCTTCAGTGGCTTGAAACTTGGCAGTTTTATTTGGGTGATGGGTTGGATTGAATTCACTGGCTGTCTAACTCTTTTCCAAATGAGATAAGATACTGAAACATTGATTATCGAACATAAGGTTTATCTATTTTTGGCTTATTGAAGAGGAACTGAGGATACTTGGGTCTGTTGGTAAACATACTTTATGCTTTATTAAAAGATTATACTATGGAAAATGTGTTTTTAGAAATTATTAAATGTTTTTATAAATTTGCCAGTCTAAAGAATTCTGGCATCATAGACAGTTTGCAATTGGGTATTACTTAATTTTCACTGGAGAGTAAGGATTCTAAGAATTAAAATTCTGATAAATGTAATTAAGACTAATGGAAGTAAGGAAAGCAACACTGTATGTAGGAAAGTAGGAGATATATAAGAAAGATATAAGAAATTACAATATATTTTGTTGAAGGAAAAAAGAAAGTAATTTTGTCCTAATTAGAGACTGGTTGTTTGGAAAGAAAGAGCTTAGGACAAAATCCAAATGCAAAAGGAAGTTGTAGAAAGTTTGTGAAGGGAAAGCTTTAAAAAGAATTTAATGTATGGTCAGGACTAAGGTTGAAATGAATGGATTTTAAAAGTTCACTGGTATAAGATTGAGATTCTGCTTTTTACTCTCTGTTAAAAAGTCAAAGGTTTTCTTGTATTATGGGTCTGCTCTTCATAAGAGAGTGTAAACAAAGCTTTTTTCTCTCTCTCTCTCTCTCTCTCTCTTTTCTTTCTGCCCAGAAAACTAAAGCTTCTATGTTTTGTCTTTATCAGGTCTTTGATTACTCAAGAAAGTTAAAACTTCTCAATGTTAAAGAAGCTAAGTTTTACTAACAACTATATAACTTCCTGTAGAATTCCTTATCGCCATCTTGGTTAAATACAAATATTAAATTTATAATGATCTGTAATCCTATTTAGGCATGTGCTTTAAAACTTTCTGAGGTTTTTAACAAACTTCCTGAGCTTAAATGGCAAATGAAGTCTTTGTGACTAATTAGGTTTGTTTATTTGGTATGTAAAGTTACTTAGAAAGCACTGTCAGACCAGTGATGATATCCCTTGGGTTATATTGTATGGGTAAATGCTATAACTATTCAAGAAAATACATGAAATCTTTGAAGTTTTAATATGTCATAATATAAGGTCATCACTTGATATTCTGATTATTGAAGTGTTATGTATCACAGAAATAACTGGATTACCTTGTCAGCTACATTATAATGAACTCTCATATCAGATCTTTAACCATGTCCATTTCCATTTTTTGTCATTTGTACTTATTTTTCTGATGCTCTTACGAAATGAATTTTGTCTTCAAGGAGATTCATACAAAGGACTTTTTATCAACAAATACAGGTATTTGATATCTTTAAGATCATAAAATTGAACTGATTAAAAATTTCCAGAACTAATGGGAAATCTGCATTCAAACTGAGTAAAAATTAATAACGTGGGACTAAATGAATTAAGAAAGATGATTATAGTTTTTATGACTCTTATTTGAAACATTGCTGGTTCTCTAATGTGTGTTCTTTTAGATGAAGGAAGTTTTCTCTTAAGATATCTGTGACTTATGCAAATATGATAAAATATTCCTTTGCAAGCAATTGAAACATCTAACTTTTCTCCCTACCTGAACACTCCAGAATTCAGAAACTCTCAGTGAGTATTCTTTCCATGGCAGTTCTAATTATGTGCATAATTTCAATGAGAACCTGTTCTCCTTGTAACAGGACAGCATTTGGAAATATTGGTTATATTACTTTGACTGGAATGTCATATTTGAGAGAGACATGCATAGACTCAGATATAACCAGACAGCTTTAAAGAATTAAGATTGACTTTATGGAGCCAATAGAGCCCCTTGGAAATGTTAGCCTGATATCTTGCCTACAGAGTTCCCAGCAGCCTTACCAGGTGAGTAAAGAATGTCACTTCCTGGCAGGTGCAGGAACCTCAGGATATTTGGGGGACCTTGAAAAGAGGAATACACACAAATCTACAGGTATTGCAGACAAATCTAATGACAAGAATTTGGCTTGGCTCTGGCCTTGAGAGGCTATTGAAAGTTCAATCAATACAAATTTCCAGCAAAGCAGATTTTAAAGGATCTATATGATCAACCACTATTCTTGTTGAGCTTACGTAAATAATGAGGCCAAGTTTGTTTAGACTGGACTTGTTTTACAAACAAATTAGTTTTGATTTGGCTATCTCTGGAAATAAAGGTAAATTTAGAAAGAAAAATTATTTTTCAGTAACACATCCTTATGAATGTTAAAATCTAGTTTTGAGTAATTGTCATGAATGTTTGCCTAAACTAGACAACTTGAGGTAAACTTCAGAGAGATTGCCATAATAACTCATATATAGACAATTTTTCTGCTTACTCTGTGGAGATAATAAAAGGGACCCCATGGACATGATTATTTAAACAGCTGGACAATGAGGTGGACTCCCCAAAAATTGTGTAACTCATCTGTCACCTTGATCAATTCTATGTGGCTGGGATAAAAATTTGCTCCTTAAAAGCCAGAACATATCCCACTCCATGGAGTTAACTGTGAACTTATGGAAATAATATTTGGCCCCACCCTCCTTATAACTGGATTGGATAATACACTTGGGGATGCCCTTTTCTCCTGGGACAAATCATCTCCCAATTGCCAGTGATTCCTTGTAATTATGATATTGTTAACATTAGATATCACACAAAGAAGGCTTCTTAATGGTTTTATCCCTTAGCCATATTTGTCCTGGGAGCCACTGTCTATCGATGTAAAATTAAAGTAGAGGCTTTAGCCTAGCATACAGTGGCCACCTTTAACCAAACCCAAAATGAAGTTATCAACAAATTAAAAAACTGGCCCTGCAAAACCTAATGGCCCTTGATATCCTAACTGCAAGTTAAAGAAAAAGTTATTATGCTAATACTAAGTTTATGTTGTGTAGATATCCCTGATGACTGCTAATGTAGCCAAAGTTTTAGCACACATCCACACCATATCTAAATGGTAACTCTTTTTTCAGCAGGAACAAAATTATGTTGAGCTACAAAACCAATCATCCTGCTGGATGTGTGGCTTACTGCCCATATCAAGCACTTCAAGCCTCCCTTGGTGGGTTTCTCCATTACAAGGTACAGACTGGCATTATTTCTATCAATACATAGCTGATATAATAGACCATCCCAATACCAGCACATAAATGGATATTTCTATTACTAAAAAAATGTTTCTTGCTGGCCTATGGTAAATGCTACATGGGATGTAGCCATAAGAGGCCTTTTTCTTATCTTCATACTATCAAAATTTTTAACTGAATATGCCAACCCACAGATGGGCTCACAACAATGATGGACAAGATCCGTGTTCCATTGGTATGACCATCTGACATCTATTTTTCTTTTGTCAGTACATTTAGAAGTTGTTATATGGCACATGGCAGCCCTTGATAAAGGCACAAATAAAACCTTAAATGACTCAAAATAAAATTATGTTATTAAACACTAAAGTAACTCTAATGCATAAAGCAATTGTACAAAATAGAATGACATTAGGTATCTTAGTAGCACAAGGAGGTACATGTACCATTATTAAAGCAGAATATTGGTTCTATATTCCAGATTATAACAAAAATATACCAAGATTACTTACTGATATAAATAACCAAATTGGTGCTCTTAAAGACCTTACATTGTCACTTAATGATTGGTTACATTCCTGGTCAGGAGGTGGACTATGGTCCACACTAAAGGGTCTTCTCGTTGCTCTTCTTATTTAACATTATAATAATAATCCTAATGTGTTGTCTCTTTCGCTTTGTTCTCTCCTATTGCTGAGATACATACAAACAGTTCCTTTGCCTGTCCAACAGATGATCCTTACTACTTGATACAAATTCAACCATTGTGTCCCCTCTGGAATCTACAATAACGGCCCGCCATAATAGTTGCTTGTAGGGACCACCTACAGTGACCAATTTTGGTCCACAGGTAAGGACATCTCTATGACCCCTGTTAGCTTGAAGAAGTTACAGAAAATGAGCCCTTTGCCCTTTAACACTCTTAAAGATTTAAGGACAGAAAATTGGTCAGGGGGGAAATGATGAGGAACAGAAGCAGAAAAATGTTCACCTTTAGCCCAGAAGGTTGACCTATAGCCTGCATAGTTCTTATAAGAATCAAATACTTACTGGTTGCTAAAAGGGTTTACATTCTTAAAGGGTTTCATCACTGCCTGTACATCTCAATGATAATTAATATTGAGCCGAATGATAAGCACCAGAGAAATCTTACAAAAGTAGTTTTATGAGTAGAAATTTGAAGAAGACATTTATGATCTAATACTCCCTGCATGTCCCCCATTTCTTGAGCACTAAGCATATAACCACCAGCTTCATATGGCAAAAGTGCAACTCTTTCTGCCCATGGATCCTACCCCCATGCTATAATAAAAATACCTTTTTGCATGGAAAATGTCTCAAGAATTCTTCTTTGACCATTCGCTTATGGCCCCACATCAGCACAAATGTTCACAAATACAGTTTAAAGATACGGCAGCTTGATGCTGACATGCTGAGTGTAGTTTCCGGGGAAGGAGATGGTGGTGCCACTCTTGCTGCTCAGGGTGCATGCTTCCTCTGTAATGGCTTGCTGCAGAACCAATGCTGAATGCCATTTTTGCTTGTTGCCCTTTTTTGTAAAAGCAAAAATCCTCTTAAGATTTCTTTTGGTTAGTGAAAAGAGGTACTAATGTAGGTCTTTTGTTAAAACAAAATGGAATAACACAATCCTTCCAAAAGCAGGTGATACATACCTGTATCCATTCTTCCTGAGCAAATGGTTCAAGGTGGCTATCAGTCTTGAGACACATAAAATTTTCTTTCCTACATCACACTTAATTACTCTTTTTGCACTTTTGTAACAATTCCAAAAGACTTTATGGATCTTAAAAAGTATTTCGACCCAACTTTATATCTGGATAGGTAAACCATTCATCCCTTTCTAAGGAGTTGAATGTCCAGAAAAACCCATTAAGAGGTGAAAGTGGATATTTTTGTTAAATACTAAGGGATCAAGTGGCTACAGCTTGTTATTTTATGATATCCTGCTCTCTCCTACCTCTCCCTTCTCTCTCTTCCATTCCTTTCCCACCCCCTCTCTTTCTGACATTTCCTTACTTCCTAAATAGTAAGAGATACTCCGTGGTATCCTCCCAGCTATTTTTAAAAAAAGGTGGCATTAGAAAAAAACCAATCTCATATATATAACTGCTAATATTTGAGAATATTTTTAAAATACAGATTGATATATTCTATCTATAGGAACATGTGTATCTAGTTATATATATCCACATGCATACATGTATGTATACACCCATAAAATCTATGTAATATTTAGCAAAATAAAATACTTAAAGATTTCTCCACATTGGTAAACATTTTTAAATTGATGTTTAATGATTTGTTAATATTCTCTCACTTTTTTAAGGTGTTCCTCTTACAAGCAGCATTTAACTCAATCTAAGAGTTTTTACCTTTTAGGGGAGTTTTAATCATTTACATTCGTACAATATATGCCCTTTACTCTGAAAATTAATTTCAGAATATTTAAAATACATGAAGTTTTTGAACTCCATGAAAATGGCTATATCAATATATGATTTGGTTACTTTTTTGAAATCAGTTTTAATATCCAACAATGAATATTACAAATGGTGGGAAAACAAAGGACATTTTTACTAAGATGTATTTACTCTTTAGCAGATAGTGCTTGTATGATAAGCAGAATAATAATGGCAATACTCAAATCTATTCATGTTCTAATCCCTAGAAACTGTGAATAAATTACCTTAGCAGGCAAAATGGACTTTGCAGATAACTAAGTTTAGAATCCTGAGATAGAGAGATTACCCTGGATGATCTGCATAGTTCTTGGCCCAAGATAGTCTAGTAAGTCATGGCCAAAGTGAAACTTACACCCTTTAGATACAAGACTACCCAATTAGACAGAATACCTAGAGACAAAAGTAGCAAGTCACTTTGTTCTTTGAACCTAATAGTCAGAACTCAGAAAGTATACGGACCAACTAAGTCATTATGCATGAACTTAGTCACATCTGAAATTTGAAGGCACTTAATTGTTTCTCAGCTGTTGTGGGAGAGTATGGTTTCACTCCTAGATTCACTTAGCTCTGGAGTAGGATATTTGAGAGCCATATACTTTGCAAGATACTTCAGCTAAAGTGCAGATATTTCTTTTCAAGGAGATGTTCAACAAAAGAAGCTTAATACAATTTTACTAAGTATTTTTGTGACCTCTCCTAATAAGATGTCAATATATGGCATCCCTAAAAGTCTCTTACAATGCTAACAGGCATGTTGGCAACATACTCTCTGCTCATTTCTTGGTGGTTATGTTGTCATCTCAATTGCCCATTATAATCCACTGTGGGGTGGACAAATGAGCCAGGCTTTGTGGAGTCTTTTGTGTGAAAAAAACTTACAGACAAGGAAGGCCAATAAGCTATTGACCAATCGTTTAATACCAGAGAAAGATGCACTAGGAGCTAGAAGAAGGATGTTGCAGACTGGCGATTGCACAGTAACAGCAAAATAGGTTAATGCAAGAAACTTTCACCCTATTTTGTGTTAGGAATTTGCCCATAAGAGAGCCTATAGGGAAAATTTTCCCTTGGTTTCTAATGCTTAGTGTGTCTACCAAAGAAGCCGGGGACAAAGAATGAATGCTGCTAACTTCATCTGATTTTATAGTGGGAGTGAGGAGCTGAGCAACAAATTTGATTGTGTATTCCAGTGGCTGTTTCCCATGATGCCAAGAAGAACTGATTCTGTCAGTGGTTGTTCGTCATCCAGCTCGAGATTTACAGTACTCTTCAGAGAATTTGAAGAGAGTCAGAGTACCCTCCTTTAGAGAGTTTGAAGAGGCTGGTATGGAAAATTTCTTGGGATATTCTCAGTGTTCTGTTCTTCTCACTCCAGGAATATGCAAGCAGAGTCTTCCTTTTTATTTTATTTTTTATTTTTTTTAAGATTTTATTTATTTATTTATTTGACAGAGAGAGACAGCCAACGAGAGAGGGAACACAAGCAGGGGGAGTGGGAGAGGAAGAAGCAGGCTCCTAGCAGAGGAACCTGATGTGGGGCTCAATGCCAGAATGCTGGGATCATGCCCTGAACTGAAGGCAGACGCTTAACGACTGTGCCACCCAGAAGCCCTGACAGTCTTCCTTTTTAAGTGAGATGAATGGCTAGGAGAACTACTCAGAGACCTTGAAGTATATTGGTAAAGTTTTAGGGACATAGCAACTAGACTAGAGGGCACCCACTGAGCACTCATTGAGTGCTAGGCAGAAGTCCTAGCTGGAGTAATCAGGGAAGAAAAAGAAAGAAAGAAAATAAAAGTTCTCAGAATTGGAAAGAAGTAAAATTGTTTCTATTTGCACATTACATGATTTTATATCCCAAAGGTACAATCAAAAAACTGTTTGATCTAATTAATGAATTCAGTAAAGCTGCAGTATACAAAATTAGCATACAAAAATCAGTCACATTTCTATACACTAAAAACAAATATTCTTTTTTTAAAAGCAGTATATAAGTGTTAGCGATTGTTGATATTTTTTTTAAGATTTTATTTATCTGAGATAGAAAGAGCGAGCACACAAGTGGGGGGAGGCAGAGGGAGAGGGAGAAGCAGGCTCCCTGCTTAGCTGGGAGCCCAATGTGGGGCTTGATACCAGGACCCTGGGATCATGACCTGAGCTGAAGGCAGATGCTTAACCGACTGAGCCACCCAGGTGCCCCTAAAAACAAATATTCTGAAAAAGAAAGAAATCAATTCTATGTCCAGTAGCATCAAAAATAATAAAATACTTAGGAATAAATTTAACTAAAGATGTGAAAGATCTCTACTCTAAAAACTACAAGACATTCATGAAAGAAATTGAAGAAGACACAAATAAATGGAAAAGTATCCTATGTTCATGGATTGAAGGAATTAATAATTGTTAAAATATCAACACTCCCAAAGCCATCTGTAGATTCAATGGAATCCTGATCAAGATTCTAATGGCATGTTTTTAGAAGTAGAAAAAACACTCCTAAAATTTATATGGAACCACAAAAAAACCAAAGAAATCTAGAGAAAGAAGAACGAACAGAACAGGAAGCATCACACATCCTGATTTAACCCTGTACTATAAACTGAGATCAGGTGGTTTAATAAGTTGCCAAAGGCCTCACAGCTTCTAAAGGCAAAAGTTATAACTTGAACCCAAATCTTGTGGCTTATTTTCTTTATAATGCTTCAACAATTATTTCTCTTTTGTATCTGTACTGAATACTGAGCTATATATTAAAAAAAAAAAAAAAACACCACCTTCTTCTATTTGGTTTTTTATACCATTTTTAGAGCTTCTTCTTCCTCATTTGTGTCTGAGTAAAAAGAAGAAAGAGTATTTTAAGATTGCCAGCAAACATTGCTGACTGCATGGCTACACAGCCAGGCCAATAGAGAGGTAGGGAGTGAGTAGAGCATTCAAAACCGATATTCCCAATGTTAGGTTCAATATTCTTAATTCCTGTTTTATATTCCCTCTGCAGGTCCTGGGCCAATTTGTCCTCAAATTCCCTTCTTGGTCTGGCTCTTTTGCAAAAGAATGGACTCCGCTGCCAGTTGGCGTATTGCCAGTGTGGGACAGGGGAGAGAAATTGAAGGGTGAGAGGAAGAGGGAAGACATGCTCTGTCTGCTCCATCTCCTTGACAGCGGCGCCTTGATGGGCAGCAGTTGTGTTTCCTAATGGTGCCCCAGCTCCGGAAAGGTGACCTGGACCCTGTGCTCTGATAGTGCTGCCTCTGCCTTTTGTCCCTTCAGGCTGAGATGGGGGAAATAGTGGTTTGCCATTGTTGCTAGCCTCCAGACGGCCTGGCTGTCTCGTTGGGCTCCTCAGTTTTTCATCTCCTGTATAATCATTCCCCTGCAATAAAGTCCTGCTGTTTTAAAAATTCAGGTGGTTTTTCATATGATATCATTTTTATGTGGAACCTAAAGAAACCAAACAAATGAATAAACAAAGAAAAAGCAGACAGACTCATGAATACAGAGAACCAGCTGATGGTGGGTGAAGGGGAAGGGGGGATGGGCAAAACAGATGAAGGGGAGTGGGAGATACAGTCTTCCAGTTATGGAATGAGTAAGGCAAGGGGCTAAAATGCACAGCATAGTCCATGGTATTATAATATTGTCCGTGGTATTATAATTATAATATAGTTGTGTAATATAGTCCATGGTATTATAATAGTATTGTATGGTACCTGATGGTAGCTACTATACTTGGGGTGATCATAGCATAACATAGAGAGTTGTCGAATCACAACTACATGTTCCTTAATTTACAAACTCAATGTATGAAGCATTTATTTCCTTCTATAAACATAGATCAAACTAAATTAAATTCCTTTCAAAAATTGGTTTGGCTATTCAATCGATCGGCATTACAGGGTCATTTGGTCCTAACTATAAAAACTTCCATTCTCTCAGTATGTTACTGTCCAATTTCTTACAGGTTTTCTATTTTTCAGTTGTGGTTAGGTTTTGTAAAGAATGCACTTACCCTAATTTAATATGTGCCTGAGCTTATCATGCTTTCAATTTCAAATCTTTTCAGATTACGCACTACAGCAATATGGAGATCACTAAACAACAGTGCTGTGTCTCCATTTTCAATGCTCATCATTTTTTTGGTGGAGTTTAAACATTGATGTTGAGGAATTGACACCAGAGAAAAATTTAAAAGCTCAGCATTGGACCTAGGTGATGTAGTTAGTGGAAGGAAGAAATTAAAGAAGGAAGGAAGGAAGGGAGGAAGGGAGGAAGGGAGGAAGGAGGGAGAGAAGGAGGGAAGGAGGGAGGGAAGGAAGGAAGGAAGGAAGGAAGGAAGGAAGGAAGGAAGGAAGGAAAGAAGGAAAGGAAAGAAGGAAAAGAAAAGGAAAGAGGGAAGGAAGGAAGAAGAAAAAAAGGAATAAATTTAAAAGCTGGTTACTAGGCAGGGTAATGTAACATGAAAGAAGCGAATAAACACTGTTATGAGAAAACAAAGAGGCACCAGTCCCACTTGCCTCAGAACCATGAGACAGAAACAGGAGCACAGGCAAGGACAGCCTACAATGTGATGGGGGCAGGGGAACAAAAACAGTTGGGTCCACCAACTAGACAGTCTGTGTGAAGACGTCAAATATAAAACTTCTGAATCCATCTACACTTGTCATTTTCAACTTATTTATGGCTTTTGGACATGAAGGAAAATGACGTGAGGAAAAACATAAATAACTTAAAAACTTTATGTACCACTGTGGTTTAGGAAGACAAAAGACACAGTCGAACAGTATGACTATTTCAGTCCATCAACACAGATTTTGAGAGCTCTTTATTAGGATCAAATATTTCCTAAGATTTGGGGAAGTATATTTCCGTTCTACAGATTCTTTTTTTTTTTTTTTTTTTTGAACGTTCAATAGACCTAGCTTTTTTTTTTCTTTTTTTTTTCCCCCCTTTTGCACATATTCCCCTGTGGAAGGCCTGCAGCACCCTATGCGTTAGAAAAAGGAAAAGCAGAGCTGTTCTTCCTTCAAAAGCAGTAACACTTGGTTCTTTTAAGGACCTGCTTCTCTGATCTTCCCATATTTAGTAAAGCAAGGAATAACAGAGGATGATGCATTAATAACACTGGCAGGTTTATGTAGCAATGCCTAAAGGTAAAAAAGAAAGAAATTTGGATATACTGTGCATTTTAGCCAGATCAGAGGAAACTTTCCAGATGTTTTTTCTGGACTATTTAGGTAGTTTTTAAAAAATGTACTCCTGAATTTCCGTCATATGGGACTTGTGACTTGATCTGTCTCTGATCCGTGTGGCAGGCTTGGGTTTACTCTGGCATCCTCAAATGGCTTCAGATCATGGGGTAAACATTCTTCTTGCCCCCCTCTTGAGCACGGTGGATGGGGGGAAGGAAGCATGCCCTGCTTTATTTCAATGAAGTACATGCCTTATATTTCCTCTTGTTTGAGTAGAAAGACTTGGAGCCATCATGCAAGAGTATCCAGGTGGGATTCAGAAGGGAACTCAGAGGACCTCACCTCATAGCCCAGAGCCAAATAACTCAGCAATATCATTGTAGTGCATATCTGATGCGCTTTGGAATTTTTATCAGCTTTTCTAGCTCTTCTTGGTAAGAGGGCTAGTCTACAATGAAATTCTTTGTCAATACCAGAAATGGGAATACTATATAGATATTAATAAATATGGACAAAAATAACTTTTTATTGTGAAGAGTCTTTCAGCAGGAATGGATATTGAACTTTATTGAATTTTGTGTTGGTTTCTAGTGAGATAATTACATATTTTTTGGCTTTGACTTATTGATTGAATTAATTATATGAATATATATTCTAATATTAACTTATTCTAGTATTTCTTAATAAGAGCCACTTAAAATAAGTGTTACTTTTGGCATATGACCGAATTAATTTTGCTTAATTTTTATTTAGGGGTTTAAGAATGTATGTTTATAAAGAATTACGGCTTTAATTTTTAAGTGCAAGTTTGATTTCTTCTTGGATGAAAATGTGATGAAACCCCCCTGAGTTTTAAATTTTTAAGTGATATTTTTGTTCATACTTTTATTATTACATTGGTTTTATTGCATTATATTCAGAGAATATGGCCTATGCCATTTATGTTTTTTTTGTAATTTGAAACTTCCTTTGTGGCCCCATAATCAATTTTTGCAAATTTTCCATTGTTATTAAGAAATAAGTTGTATTGTTTATAAGGCACAAATTTGGGGAAATTAATAAATTCTATTAATTATATCATCAGATTATCTAGAGTTATAATTTCTGCCTACTTTTTCTTTCTTTTTTTTTTTTTAAAGATTTTATTTATTCGACAGGATAAATACAGCCAGCGAGAGAGGGAACACAAGCAGGGGGAGTGGGAGAGGAAGAAGCAGGCTCATAGTAGAGGAGCCTGATGTGGGGCTCGATCCCATAGCGCCGGGATCACGCCCTGAGCCGAAGGCAGACGCTTAACCGCTGTGCCACCCAGGCGCCCCTCTGCCTACTTTTTCTATCAAGGACTGACAAGTAATGTTTGTATTTTCTATTAATATAGTGCTTTGGGTGGTTTTCCTTTCAATTAAAATAGTTTTGAGGTTTTGTTGTTTGTTTGTTTGGTGGGGGGGTGCCTGGTGGCTTACTTTTCAAATATGATGCTTTGGTTAATTTTGTCTCTATTTCTTTCATTTGTCTAGCTGATTCCTATGGTTTTCTTCATGTTATTCAATATGCTGATGATAGCATTGTTGAGATCAATTCTGATCTTAATGTGAATTAATCAGACATTTCGCTAGTGGGTGTGGTAAATTTCCGTAAGTTTATAGTAGATTCTTTTTATGAGTAAAGAAGTTTTCTCCTATTCCTAAGTTGCTATGAATTGTGATAGTAAATGCTGAATTTCACTAATGCATTTAATGAGATGATCAGAAAACTTTTCTTCTTCAAGATATTAACATACTGAACTCATAGTAAACTTTTAAATGCTAAAGTGTTCTTGCATTCCTGCCTGGTATTAATCCAATTTGATCATGATGTATAATTTTTAAATGCATAGTTAATTCAGTTTCCTGATACTTCTTTTTAAAAAAAGATTTTATTTATTTATTTGAGGGAGAGTGAGAGAGAGAGAGAGAACACAAGCAGGTGGAGTGGCAGGCAGAGGGAGAGGGAGAAGCAGGCTCTCTGCTGAGCAGAGAACCAGACAAGGGGCTCAGTCCCAGAACCCTGGGATCATGACCCAAGCTAAAGGCAGCCACTTAACCAACTGAGCCACCCAAGTGCCCCAGTGTCCTGATACAATGATTTTTGCATCTATGACTCATGAAAGGCCAGAAGATTTCCTTTCTTGTTCTGTCCTTCACTAGTTTTCATATCAAATTTTTCCTATTTTCTGCTTTCTGTATATCTTGATTTTTATGTTTCTCTTTTTTCACCATTCTGAATTTCTTTTGGATTACTGTAGTTTTTTAAAACACTTCTACTGCCCTCCCACACACACACTGACTTGGTAATTATAAATTCTATTTCTCTTGGTTTTTCCTTTGAAAATTATAATAAATATTACACATAGTTCTGACTAATTCCATCTTACTATGTAATTGTCCACTATTTTTTATCAGATCTTCTTTTCTTGCTCCCTGAGTTAGACATTGATATTATTGTTCAAATTTTTAAGAAAAATATATCTTTTTCTTTATTTTTATCAATTACTTCATCATTATTCCTTCTCATTTTTCTGGGACGGTTTTCTCTTTTTTGAAATATACTTTGGAATTTCCTTTATTGAGGGTTTATTGGAGAAGAATGAATCTATTTTTGGTTGTTGTTCTAATATGTTTTTATTTTGTCTACATCCCTGAATAATAACTTATCTGTATATATAATGACAGGTTGAAATTAATCTGTATCAGTACTTTGAAATGTTCTGGTTTCCACTGTTGAGATTGAGAAGTCTGCAGTGAATCTAATTATTATTACCTACAAAGGTCATCTTTTTCTTCTGACTGCTTTTAATATCATCTCTCTGTCTTTGCTTTTATTTTTACTATGTATGTTGTGGAAGAATTTTCCTTTATTTATTCTGATTATGAGGATTTGTCCTTTATTAATTATAAACATTTATTAACTATTATCTCTTGAAATATTGCCTCTTCCTTTTTCTATTTGCTTCTGTCTTCTAGAACATCATATAAATACATATATATAAATGTGTGTATATATGTATGTGTACATATATAATATACATATACACACATATGTACATGTATATACATACATATATTTTATCCTTCATGTGTCTTAATCTCTCTCATATTTGTTCTTTATTTTTGTGTGCAATTTTTTAGAAAATTAATTTGGATCTGTCTTCCAATTTCCCAATTTTTCTTATAAGTTACATGTAGTCCATTATTTAAAGCACATTGAATATTTAAATTCAATGATTACATTTTTTCCTACAACTTCTATTTGTTTACTTTTCAGATCTGCCAATATTTGGAAACAAAATATCTGGTTAATTGCTTCATTTCTATTTATTTCTACTTCTTCAAGCATTTAAACATTTTAATTTTGTGACTTTCATAATTCTGAGATGTGAGATCATGTTTGGCCTGATTTTATCTGCTTGACTTAGACTTCTGAGAGCTTAGATTAAATGTATGCCCTTTAAGGAGAATGTTCTGCCAGGTACCCAGAACTCTGCCCATGAGGACAGCTGCAAATTTATTTCTCAAGCTTGGCACTTCCCATGCCATAAAAGTAGTTTAAATTAAATCCCTAAAGCTGCCCAAATCATGCCTGTGTTTACAAATCCCCAAAGGAGAATTTTTCCTTACTCACAGCACAAATTAAGACAGATATAGTTTCTGATTGTACAGATTTTGCCTTATTTATCATTTTACAGAAGGCATAGGCCTTCAAAAACCACAGATTTGTGTGGGGGTAGGAGGGCTGGATTTAATTTTAACTCTACCTGGAATGGTTCCAGGCCTTATTTGTTTTTTCTGTGTGTCATTAAACCCTGATCCTCTAGATAACTCAGATCAGAAAATACCCTGAGGGCTACTTCAACTCACCAATATAAAGCACAAAGAAGAGTAATCTGTAGATAGAAAGCATTATGTATAAATACACATTAAATAAATAATGGAAAATGTCACATAGGAAATGGTTGGTGGGGCACCTGGGTGGCTCAGTCCATTAAACGTCTGCCTTTGGCTCAGGTCATGATCCCAGGGTCCTGGGATAGAGCCCTGCATTGGGCTCTCTGCCCAGCGGGGAGCCTGCTTCCCCCCCACCCCCCATTGTGGTCTCTCTTTCTCTCTCTCTGTCAAATAAATAAATCAATAAATCTTGAAAGAAAAAAAAAAGAAAAGGAAAGAAAGAAAGAAAGAAAGAAAAAAAGAGAGAGAAAAAGAAGAAAGAAAAGAAATGGTTGGTGGTACCAGAAATGTTTAATTTCGACAAGTTGTGACATTTTGTTAGGGTTGAGGATGAGTGGGCAGATCATTTGGTAGCTTTCCATACTTGTTTCAAGTATTCAAATGTTAGAGAAGTTGAAAGAGATTTGCTCTGTATGACCTAAAAGAACAGTATTGTATTTAGATTGATCAATCAATAAATATAGCAACCATTGCTGTCTGGCACTAGAAACTATAAAGAACTGAAATAGCATCATTTGATTTGTTTTCTTACTCATTTTTCAAAAATTTAACATTAAATCATAAAACTTTAAAAATAATTGAAAGTTTTCAAAACATGATTATTGGCTCCACAATATCTTGTAATTTGGAAATGACATGATTTATGTAATCATTCTCTTGTAGAGTTAATTTTTGCTCTCAAGAGTACCGTAAAAAACATCCATACTACCTTTTTAAAAGATCTCTGATAATCCTTGGATAGATTGCTAAAAGTGTCCAAAGGTCATGAATAAGTTTTAAAGGCATTTGATATTTGTTTTCCAAATTGTTTTCTGGGAAGGTTCTGGAAAGTTTAGACCAAGTTACACTCCACCAGCAGTACATGATCGTATTTGTCTCATTTCTGTAATTTCTTTTCTGGGTGTATTTACTACAATTTTAAAACCAGGATCTCATGTTTGCAATCTGTAATACTTAAACTACAAGTGTTTCTCAGAAATTATTCACCAGATTTGTAATGATAAACAGTTGCCAAATTGATGGCTATGCAGGTATTATAGTTATAATAACTTGACATAGCCTCTTTCTGCTGCTTCTGTTGAACAGTCCCCTTGTTTCTTTTGCCCAAAGGAGTCTACCTATAGTTCCATATGGGATATGTTTGAAACCTTCATGGTTTTAGATGCCAACTGTTAACTACCATTAATTGCTTTATTAAATTTCATAATATCTAATACAAATCTGGATATAATAGGCCCTTTGTTTTAGATGCTAACTGTAACTACTTTTGTGGCAATAGACATAGA
The DNA here is from genome assembly GCF_023065955.2 of Ursus arctos. NCBI lineage: Eukaryota > Metazoa > Chordata > Mammalia > Carnivora > Ursidae > Ursus > Ursus arctos. Next base: position 34,989,803 of record NW_026622797.1, on the reverse strand, counting down.
ATCTAAAAGTAAATCCATTTTAGATTCCTTCTTATATGACATTTTCTCTTCCTACAATAGCATGAAGTCCTTGATAGCAAAGAAATGATGTTTATTAAAGGTCAGAAACTATCATCTTTAGAATATAAATGTTTTTATTTTTTAAACTTTGAAGGTATCAAGGTTGCAATGTAAATTTTACTCAATACAAAATTATATTGTTATGGGTGGTGTGAAAACTGAAGCTACATTGGCTAACGTGTTTCAGTAAGTTGTTTAAATAAGTAAATCAGTGATCCAGAATATTTATTGCTATTCCACACTGAGATATACTATGCAAATTTTCCCTGGGCAAAGAGAGTTGGGATGACATGATCAACTTATTGCATTAGATCAAAAGTAAGTATTCTACTGGCATGACTGAATCAACCTCATTCATTTAAACCTTGAAGTAAACTTAAACCAACTCCTTATGTTCACAAAACATCTTCGTTTAGAATTTCTTTCTCTTCTTTTCTTTTCTTTTTTTTTTTTTTTTTTTTTTTTTTAGGATGAAAGCTTTCATCCCTTGTAAATGTGTCAGGAGTCAGTCAATAGAAAAGGAAGTTGATTTGGGTGGCAGGCAGCCTTCGTGTTCTCCCCAAAGAAACATTGCATAGGGGCTCCTGGGTGGCACAGTGGTTAAGCGTCTGCCTTCGGCTCAGGGCGTGATCCCGGCGTTATGGGATCGAGCCCCACATCAGGCTCCTCCACTAGGAGCCTGCTTCTTCCTCTCCCACTCCCCCTGCTTGTGTTCCCTCTCTCACTGGCTGTCTCTATCTCTGTCAAATAAAATAAAATAAAATCTTTAAAAAAAAAAAAAAGAAACATTGCATAAATAGCGATGACTCATTGGACAGGTATCTCAAGGCTTCTTGACCTGGTGGCTATATCATATTTGGAAATACAAGCCATATGCAACTGGAACTCTTCCTGTGAAATCTTTAAAAATTGAATTTCAGGAAAGAAAATATCATAACTGGAAAAAAAAAAGCCATACTTGTAGGAAAACTGTGTCTGTGCCATCTGCCTTTAAATTAATCACCAACTGGTTTTGTCTAGGTGAATATAGCAACTTATATTTTAAAAGACAGGACAGCAAGACGCAAACAGAAAACATAATAGCCACCTACTTTGAAAATTAATTAAATGGAATATTATCCTTTATGATCTTTCAGAAGCTGAAGTTTATGGTCTTTTGTTCATCAGCCTCAAGACTTGTAACTCAAGTTACATGGCTGCAGAACTGGGGCTGTTCACCACTGTGTAATGCCACTGCCCACTTTCCCTCCCTGTTGCCTCATCTATAATGGCTTCTGATTCCTTGTTCCATGACGTACTTCTCAGGAAGACCTCTCTCTTTCTTTACTCTCCCCTGTACAATCTTCGTTCATCCTGTTCTCCTACTCAGAGAAGTCTCCCATCTTTTCACTGTCAGTTGAAATGCTACACTGTCTGACTAATGTCAAGTGGCACACTGAAATTTTACCTTACATGTATACAGAAACTTACCTCTCTATCTTGCGTATATCACATAATTTACCTTTAGAATTATATTCAGGCTGTTAATTTTGTTTACTTTCTGTCTTTATTGTTTTGAACTTATTTATTAATTGCTTTATTAAATTTCATAATATCTAATACAAATCTGTATATAATAGACCCTTAATAAGTACTTGTTGCCTAAAAATAGATCATTGTAGTTCATCCTAAAATATGTACATTTTGCAATGATGTAAGAGCTTAACCATTATGAAGATGAACTTAGCCAAAATTGCCTAAAATATGTACATTTTGCAATGATGTAAGAGCTTAACCATTATGAAGATGAACTTAGCCAAAATTGCCAAGTGCAACATGGTAAGGATGACAAGATGTCTATCTCATTAACTGCTTTACTCAGAAATATCGGCACAACTCCTAAATATCAGGCCTTGTGCTAAATGTATGGGATTCATTAGTGTGCAAATCACTAATGTTCCATTTCTTCATAAAGCTTACAGTCTAGGGGGGGATCTGATAGTGAAACAATTAAAATATTGTGTGTGGTTAGGTGCTCTGATGGAATAGTACACAATGACTGGTTCATGCTTTCACTGAAAAACAGAGAATGTTAATTCTACCATGCAACCTCCAAAGAATGTGTTTTTCTTTCACTTCAAGTTATTTCAATTGTAACATCATTCATAGAATTTTTTTGGTTGGGAGCAGTAGGAACCAATTGTGACTAGCATAAGCAAACCAGGGAATGTGTTGGAAGACAATGAACATATCTCAGAAAATCAAAAGAAAAAATCAGAATACAAGAAAGGAGGGAAGAAGGCAGATGCAGGGATCCAGTAGCAGGATACCATTAACATTTTTTTCCAGATATTCCCTGCCATTTAAAGCATTCAGGTGAACTAACTCTTCTGGTTAACCAGTTGTCCTGTGCCAGTCCCAGCCTATCAATAACCAATGTGTGGCTGGACCAGCCCTGTGTTTCTTACTATCATTGTGAGATGCCTTTCAGCAATAACCACCAAGAAACTTTGGGTAGGGGAACAAAAGTTTATTGTTCATATATCCTGGAAAGCACATGGCATCCCTGGGGCCACACAGTGAGATTTTGCGGGAAGAGAAAGAGAAGGAGAGAGAGAGAGAGAGAGAGAGAGAGAGAGAGAGAGAGAGAGAGAGAATTCACAGGCTGGAGTTCTGGTTTTATAGTCATTAAGGGTGGAGGACTAGGGTTTCACTGACTCACTCTGACTCACTCTTTATTGGTAAAAATAAAAGTTAAGAATGGAGAATTTATTTTTTTTTAAGATTTTATTTATTTATTTGACAGAGAGAGACAGCCAGCAAGAGAGGGAACACAAGCAGGGGGAGTGGGACAGGAAGAAGCAGGCTCCTAGCGGAGGAGCCCAATGCAGGGCTCGATCCCAGAACGCCGGGATCATGCCCTGAGCCCAAGGCAGACACTTAAAGACTGCGCCACCCAGGTGCCCCAAGAATGGAGAATTTAAAGCATGCGAAGAGAAAAAACAAGTGGCCTAGATGGATAGTTATTGAAACCAGCCAAGATCTGTAAAACAAAGGAGGTTCAGTTGGGGGGTAGGCAGCCTGACTCATTTTCTAGTTGTGTAGCTGGAGATAGGTATATTTGAGATAGCTATCTTTGAAATGGATGCCTCTTTGAACTGGATGCTTCAGTAATCAAAGCTTAAATTAGGCACTTGCATTACAAAAAAGGGGAAAAAAAAACCCACAACTATCAGAGTTTACACCACAGTCCACCTTGTGCTGTCACAACATCAGAGTTTACGATGAGGACACTAACTGCCTGGGTAGATGATATACTAAAAGTCAGGTGTAGGGCTCTGTTGTAACCCAGACATTGCACACCGAAACAGGATCAGAATAGCAAATTCTATAATAATTCTATAGGCAAGAGCCTGAAATCCAGTCCATAGTTACTGTCCAAATTTAAAGGTCCAAACATAAAAAGGGGTCAGTGATCTCAGAAGTCTTGGGAATCTGTTCAAGGATTTGGATAATATTGTGAAATATTTTAACACCTTGGGCCAAAGGTGTAAATAGTATTAAGTAGGTTTGAACATGTCCTGCGTTGGTAGATTACTCATCTAAGGAACAACTAAGGGAACCAAACTCTTAATCCTGAGGATAAGTCAGTTCAGTTAAAGGGTTGCGTCTCATTTTAGGAGGTGACAATGCAGGTTTCTCAAGTTAGGCCTATATGGTACAACAATTTGCATCAGACATTTAATAAGAGGCACCAGGTATTTAATAAGAGTTTCTATGGAAACAAACAAACAGGAAACAAAGGTTAGTGATTGGAGCACATTATAAACCCAGTTTTAGACTTTCTGAAGGCAGCCTGTTGATAAGATTTCTAGACATTGGGCTCAAAGTGCCTTCAGATGGGGTGAGGGTAGACAGTGGCAATCTGATAGACTTTCTTGGCTTGCAGTTTGAATGTCTCTGGTGATCTTTCTGAGTGGTCCACACAGCAACAGGCATGAAGACTGTCCATATATGAGCTATTTTGGTGATTTCTCTGAGGTTTATATAAAGTTACCCCATTTTAGCTTGCATGGCTTCAGGAAAAGGGAAGTTCTAGTTCTCAATGATTCCAAGTCAGAAGGTGGGAGAAAAGAATGGAAATGTTAGTTTGGAGAGTTATAGCCAGATATTGGAGGAAATGAGAAGAATTCAGCATTCATTTTAGTTTACAAGGAGAAAATAAAACTTCAAAGACAATTAAGAGGATTAGAATCTGATATTCACAAGGGTGTACTATAGTTTCCATTGACACATAATTTTTTTCTCTCTGTAGTCATCCCTACTTCTAGCTATCAAAGAAGCCACACCAAGGACTGGCCATCAGATTTCACTGGCAATACCTAAAGATTTGGATAAAGTCTTCTCTTTCCGAGCTCTCCAAAATATCCTGAGTTTCCTGGGCCCACAAGGAAATGACCTTCCTTGCTCATCTGATAAGGCCGTCTGGAACCCTGTAAGTAAGGTCCCAGGCTGGTTTTTCCAAGGGGCTTTCCCCGCTCCATAAAGTCAACCTTAGATCCTTAAAGATGTCTGGTCATATCTGAGTCTATGCACATTTTTCTCAAATATGACATTCCACGCAAAGCCTTATGAATTTAACCAATGCTTCTAATTGTGTCCTGTTACAAGGGAAACAATTGTTATTGAATTTATACAAATAACTATATTGTCATTAAAATAAGAATACTTATGGAGAATTTTTTAATTCTGGGATCAGGTGGGGAGAAAAAGTAATGGTTTCATCTTTGTTCACAGAGATATAGTTTACCAAATTGCTGTACATTATAGATAATTAAAGAGAAATATGTAAAAAAACAAAACATGAAGAATCAACAATGTTTCAAACAAAAAATCATAAAAATTATAAACACCCTCATCAGTTCATTCACCCTCATGTAATTAACTGTTGTTGATCTTGATCTTTTGTCAGTTCTATGAAGTCATCGATTTCTCTGTTTGTGTCCTGTAAATTCATACCCAGTTTAGTGGTATGACCTGAAAACTATAAGAAACCTGTACTTATCAGAGTTCTTTCCATGAATCTCCTTGAAGACAAGCACTTTTGCCAAAGCATCAGAGTAAGACAATAACTGTGAATGGCAAATGTCTTAAAAATGTCTATGGCTAAAGATCTTGTGAGATTCATTATAATGCAATTGACAAAGAAATTCAGCTATTTCTTTGACCCACATTTTAAGATAATGGAATTATGAGTGATAACATTACATATCAGATTTTTAGAAATTTCATATAATTTCCAAGAGACTTATATTAATAACATATATTCATACAAGGATAGCCATAAAGAAGGTTTCCATTATTTTTTAAAATAGATTTTATTTAATGGGGCGCCTGGGTGGCTCGGTCTTAAGCGTCTGCCTTCGGCTCAGGGCGTGATCCCAACGTTCTGGGATCCAGCCCGGCATCTGGCTCCTCTGCTGGGAGCCTGCTTCTTCCTCTCCCACTCCCCCTGCTTGTGTTCCCTCTCTCGCTGGCTGTCTCTCTCTCAAATAAATAAATAAAATCTTTTAAAAAAATAGATTTTATTTATTTGAGAGGGAAAAAGGGACCACGAGCAGGGAGGGAGGGGTAAAGGGAAAGGGAGAAGCAAACTCCCTGCTGAGCAGGGAGCCTACCTGGGGCTCCTGACCTGAGCTGAAGGCAGCTGCTGAACCAATTGAGCCACCCAGGTGCCCCTTCATCAATTTTTCCATTATTTTTATGTGACAATGATTCCCACATAATTTAAGATATTAAAGAAGCCTAATTGGTTTAATGTTTCTCTTTTTATAAGAAAAGAGAACAAATCTTTTGAGATGTTTTAGGAACTCTCTGGAAAATCCTAAAGGTAGTTCCAGTTAGAGTAGTTCAAAAATATTTCATTTAGAATTTGAAATATTGGGAAGTTTGTAAAAAAAAAAAAATCAAAAGGTTTTAAAACACTTGATTAAAAAGAATCAAAGGTCACTGGGAAACAATACTTAGTTATCTGTTCAACAAAGTGGTACTTAAAGACTTTGCAGGCAAATACAGAAAGTTACATAGTTGTAAAAAACCAAACAAAAAACTTTAGCTCATAGTAGGGAAGACTCAGTTTTCATAAATAAACCTGATAAAGAGTGATGCACAAAGATTATTTTGATAAAACAGAATCTTTGTTTTTGAGGCAGATTACTTTAAAGACAAATAAAAGCCTTTTATAGTTCATCAGTATTGGGATCACAGAGGCCCAATAATGAATTGGGCCCAATAATGAAACTGGACCAAGGCAGGCAGTTTTATACATTTCAGACAAAGAGACAATAGATTTGTGAGGAATTTATAGGATAAGCAAAACAAGTGTTTGGGAGCTTTAATTAGCAAGAAATTTTAAGTGGAATTTGGGCTGATGTAGTAGATTAATAAATATGTAACAAGGCTTGTTTTTAAAGCTTTCTCAACTTTAAAGTCTCTTATCGCTGATGATTTTTGATGAGGTTGGGGAATGTAAGTGAGGTTCAGTGGGGTGGAGTCCAGAGCCGACGACCGAGAAAGAATTCTTGAGACGTCTTTGGTGCAAAATGGTGGTTTATTAAAGCACGGGGACAGGACCCATGGGCAGAAAGAGCTGCTGCCCTGAGGTTGTGAGGAATGGCCATTATATACCCTCAAGTTGGCAGGGGGTTAGGGATAGCGTAAGTCTCTAAGGAATTTTGGAAGCAAGGTTTCCAGGACCTTGAGGGGGCTAGCTGCTGTTGGGAAAAGGTCATTTACTACTGTCTAATAACACCTTAGTCATGAGACCCTTCAGATGTATATCGGTGGGCCATAAGCTTGGGGTATGATTGCCAACACGTATCCTGGGGGGGGGGGGGGGTGAGAGATAAAGGAAGTTTCCAAAGGAATTTTTATACATTACGTATAAAAATAGACTTACAGGATCTTGGTGGAGGGGAGGGGGTCAGGCTAGGACTGCCTTTTGCCCTTAGCAAAGTATTAACATCAAGGCAGCTGAATTCCTAGAGGAATGTCACCATGCCTGTTTCAAGGACTTGTCAATGGGCTGTGGGTAGTAAGGAAATTTCATTGTGTCTACATACATTCCGTCTTGGAAGCTAGGTTACTGAATGCTTTGTTCTTGTAAACTGCTAAGACATTTGTAAAGTGAAGGAGACTCAAGTCTTGCAAGATTGTGGTATCTATAGGTTAACTGTTTCTTTGTCCTTTAGGGCAGCCAGGAGTGCCTGAGGAATGTCACACACTTCCCATGGAGGGGGGGAGTGGGAGTGTTGTTGCAGGGTGTCAGCTTCTGCTTTGTCTTCAGCTTGCCTTCCGTTCCCTCATCAATTTTTACTTCTTAGTATAGGAAGGATGCCTTTTACATGGGAGATATATTTCCTGCTTTTGATGAGGGATGTGCAGATGATGAGGAGCAGAGGGCGGGCTGGGGACAAAGCGGTAACAGACGCCCCACAACTCCCACCATGGGATGTACGTGGCATCCCTTGGGCACTCCTGGCTGCCCTGAAGGACAAAGAAATAGTTGACCTATAGAGACCACAATCCTGCAAGACTTGAGTCTCCTTTAGTGTACAAATGCCTAGCAGTCTACAAGAACAAAGCATCTCTGTCAGTAACCTAGCTTCCAGGAGGGAATGTAGATACAATTGAATGTCCTTGTAGTCTGCAGCCTCCAGGAAGTTCCCGACTATCTTCATGTTGATGCCTTACAAGAGGGGTACAGGGCCTTGACTTGACAATGGCAAGGCCTCGGTATCCTGTGAGTCTTCTTTAACATATGAAAGTCCTTTCTCAATCTCCCTTTTTCCTTTCCTCCCCCAACCCTGTGGTATATAATCAGCCACCCCTCACAACCTGGGGCAGTATCTCTTTCTGCCCACTGGTCCCATCCCCATGCTTTAATAAACCACCATTTTGCACCAAAGACGTCTCAAGAATTCTTTCTCAGTTGTCGGCTCCGGACTTCACCCCACTGAACCTCACCTGTCCCTCATCACTTTCAGGGGGACAAAGGACGTTCTCGGTGACCTTCTTGCATAAGTTGTCTCCTAAGTAACTTATAATTAAAATAACTGTTGAGGAGGAAGAATTTCCTATGCCCTTCAAAGTCCTTCTAGCTGGACAAGAGTCGAATTGACATGAGACAGATTAACAGGAGAAAATCAGATGTAATAGTGTACGTATGGGGAATCCACAGACATGGAAATTCCAATGACAGTGAAGCATCATGATGCTTATATGAACTAAGGTGAGGGGTAGTGGTCTAAGGATAAAGGGAAGCAAGATCATTAGTAAGAAGATGAAAGATGTTTGCAAAGCAAAGATTGTCCTGTTATGTAGATAAGCTTCTTAGGTAAAGGGTAGTCTCTGTTAATAGCTCTTTTCCTGGTACAAGCAGGCAGTTGGTGGGGAGAGAAAAGAACTTTTTTTCTGAATCTACTGGCTGTGGATTGCTTTTAACTCAAAATAATGTTCTTGTCATAGTGACCCATCTTGGTGCAGCCTGAACTTGGCCAGCACAGAAAGCAACTGTAAATTGTTACACCAGCACTTTTTAGATTGGCAAATTTATGAATACATTTCGCAATTTCAGAAATGTACATTTACTCATAGCACAATTTCTCAGCATGGCATAGACATTTTTACTGTCAGACCCAAATATCTTTCTTTCCTCAGTAATAAGAGGTCAACTTAAACTTGTGTGACAATTACTGTTTTAATATTGTATCTTATTTAGAGATGATCTAGATAAGTCAGTAAATTTTTAACATTTAACTTAACCCAGCAGAACTCTAAGGATGGGGGCGCCTGGGTAGCTCAGTCGTTAAAGCGTCTGCCTTTGGCTCAGGGCGTGATCCCCGGCGTTCCGGGATCGAGTTCCACATCGGGTTCCTCCTCTGGGAGCCTGCTTCTTCCTCTCTCACTCCCCTGCTGTGTTCCCTCTCTCGCTGGCTGTCTCTCTGTCACATAAATAAATAAAATCTTAAAAAAAAAAAAAAAAAAAACTCTAAGGATGTAAATCACCAAAGAGGTTTAGGAAACAATTTAAGTAGATGTATCATAAAACGTTATTGTTGAAAATTTCACTTAAAAACATTTATCACACTTATATTTATTTACTTGTTCCTAAAATCCTATCTAGATTACTTATGAAAATTTTTATGAGACATTAACATAGCTAGCCAGAATTTTATAACAGGTATCAATGAGTTTATTTGACTAATAAACCCAGATAGAATATAAGTTGTAAGTCTACATTATATTTAATGCTGATAACTCTGAAGACATGCTTATTTTAATTAAACTAACAAACTTAAGCTAGCTTTTATTTACCAAAGATTATCTTGGCTCTCATGAAATTGAAACACGTTTGGGTTAGTTTCTATTATATTTCTGAGAGTTTAGAAATATTTAATTTGATAAGCACTTATTTTTCTTTAAGCCAATTAAATAGAGCTTTTTCATAAGTTAGTTTTGGCAATACCATCCAGAGGTAGAGAAGGGGGGAAAAAAGGCACATACATATAACATAAATCTACAGACATACAGAAACACACAGACAGACACAGACACTCTGTAACTTCTACCTCCAAATTTCAGCCAGGAATCAGGTATAACAACATAAAACTCACTAGTTTATAAGTAACAGTTGAATTCAAATTTTGTCTCCAGCTAATGGAACAAGTTAAGGTTACCTGCTCCAATGGCTAGAGCTTTTAAGAAATATCTGTGCACACAACTTTTGTATCTGTCCTTGACAACTAATCTTTAAAAACAAAACAAAAAAAAAAGATTTTATTTATCTGAGAGAGAGATGGAGGGGGCCGGGGGGAGGACAGAGGGAGAGGGAGAAACAGGAGCAGGGAGCCAGCACAGGTCTCCGTCCCAGGAGCCTGAGATCGTGACCTGAACCGAAGGCAAATGCTTAACCCACTGAGCCACCCAGGCACCCCTGTCCTTGACCAAAAATCTTAAGGAGTCTGCAAACTAGATTTGGGGCACGAGCTTTTACAACACTTTGTATTTTAACAGCCCTCTTCCCACCACTTCCTACCCCTCTTTTCTTCCTTTAGTCTCAGGAGATAGAGGGCAGTGTTTTAGTTTGCTCCTGGGACGTTTACATTTCAAAGACTTGGTAAGATTTACATATTCAAGAGACAGAAAAAGAATGTGAGTTTTCTGTGGGAGTTCTATTGCCTCTAGGTTGGTTTCGTCAGTCCCCATGAGATGTAATTGTGCTGCCCTGTAATTGGGAGGAACAGCTTGTGAAAATAGTTTTCTGGGTCAGAGGGGGCCTCTTCGGAGTTAGAAATGAATAATGTGGGGCGCCTGGGTGGCACAGCGGTTGAGCGTCTGCCTTCAGCTCAGGGCGTGATCCCGGCATTATGGGATTGAGCCCCACATCAGGCTCTTCCGCTATCAGCCTGTTTCTTCCTCTCCCACTCCCCCTGCTTGTGTTCCCTCTCTCGCTGGCTGTCTCTATCTCTGTCGAATAAATAAATAAAATCTTAAAAAAAAAAAAAGAAATGAATAATGTGTCCTTTGGGTCACTGTGGTCATGGAAATGTGCCACTGGACTGTGCCAGTTTTGTGGCACAAGATACGGGTCTCATCTTAATGTCTTCCATGCATTGTGAGCCTTAGCAGGGACTGTGATGGAAGGATGGGCTCAAACATTGCCCTAGGGCCTTTTGCCTTTCCATTTCCTCCTTCTTCTCCCCTGGAGAGCCTCGATAACCCTGTCAGCTTTTCCCTTGCTTGCTCGGACACTTTTTGAGGCATGTTGCTTAGCTCTGCCCCTTTCAGAGGAAAGGGGGGGGGGTTGAGGAGCTCTGGTATGTTGGAGGAAATGAGCATATAGCCTGGGTAGATCTTTAAGGAGGCTATGGATTTTAGGGTCTTTAGAGATCCTGGCCGGTGGAGACATTTTGGCAGCCATGTGCAAAGGTTCCCAACCAATTGAACAAAATCCCACAAAGGCCAGGTAGCTCCTCACCTCCTTCCTGCTGCATAAAATCTTTAAGAAAAATTTGAATTTCAGTTAAGAAATAGTTTCTGATCTCACTTCCTACTTCTTGATTTTCTTCTGTTGCCTTATTTCTTATGGTTATCAGAAAATTTTGACTGATGCCCCCTTGTAGGTGGCCACTTTCCAGAGCATCCCAGCTAACCTCTCTAGAACTGAGGTCTGCTGTGCTACCGGGATACACACATGGTCTCTGGGAAAAGCCCCGAGCCCTCAGGACTGCAATAGCAGAGATCTAGCACGTTTTCATGCCGAGGCACTACAACACCCAGGAAGCTCCTATGGGGGTCCGCTTCTTTAAGGAGCTGGTACACCTCCACAGGGCTCTTAGGAGGCACTAGCACCAGAAGTTCAGAACATTTATATTTGTCCATTAAGCTTTTCTTAGCAACACTGTGCCAGAGATTAGACCCACAATATTCCATTGGATCAGAGGACAAAGAGTGACAGTGTTAGGTGAAACAGGGACCATAAACCTCTGTTTTATTTTTCCTCTGGTTGTGCCAGTAGTTTCCAGGTGCAGGATTATTTTCACTCTTATGGGTTAGGACACATAGTCTCGGTACAGCCCGCTGACTCAGTAGTTACAGATAAAGATCTTCTATTCCCTTTAAAGGAAATCCTTTCCTGTGCCTTTAGCCCAGAGCCTTTCCATAGGTGGTGACAATAGACTAGCAATCCAGTCTGCCTTCCTTAGCTGTCCTTGGCTTTGAGGTATGGACATTAATCATGCACATTAATCATCAATTAAACCTTTTATAATTAGTGGTCTTATTAGATAGTTCTTATTCTCATTGGACCATGTGGCCTTGATCACGCCACTCTGGGAGAAATTGTTGGATTATTAAGGCAATCAACCCTTTGGGCAGACAATGCACAACAGGGGCAACATGCCAAAGTACATAGCAGCATGACAGGCTCCCAGCAAGAGGTAGTTCTTTCCCAGGTGGTGATTCCCACTTGAGTTGGGTGGTTAGTAGCAAGCTGCAGGTAAAGGACATTCCCCTCAGTTAATCGCAAGGGCAAGCATGCAGTCCTGCTGACTGCGCCAATTGTTTTGTGCCAGGCTCAGCCTAATAATAAACTATGTTCTGGCTGGACCAGTCCTTGGTTCTCATCATGACTGCAAAACCCCTTCAGCAATAACCATCAGGAAACTTGGAAAAAGAAGTTAGGACTGGCAAGTCCTGATGGCACACTTCGGGTCACACAGTGAGGTTGGAGAGCGAAAGAGGGAAAGGGAGAGAGAATGTATGGGATAGGCCTGGGATTCTGGTTTCATTGGGGTGAGGGGTGGAGGCCTAGAGTTTCATAAGCTTACTATTTGGTGAATTTAAAACAGAAGAGTGGGAATTTAAAGCATGGGAAGCAAAATAAACGAACAAACAAATAAATAAATAAAAAGTGGCCCAAATGGTTAGTTATTGAAATCAACCAAGGTCTCTAAAATAAAGGAGGCTCAGGCTGGGTAGGTGGCCTGACTCATTATCTAGTTGTATGGTTAGCAGTGTGCTTATTTGAGATAGCCATCTTTGAAGTGGATGCCTCAGCGAACAAAGCTTAAACCAGGCATCTGCATTACACAAAGGAAGAAAAATACCCAACTGTCAGGGTTTACACTACCCCACTTTGGCTCTAGAATACATCTTTGGATCAAATAGTCTTGGCTGTGGTCGTAACCTAGGGGCTACTAGTCTGTACAGCTTGGTATTGCATCAGTCCCGTTACCTAATAGAAAGGAGTTATTAGCTTGCATATAATACTCATATTTTATTTTATATTATTTTAAAGATTTTATTTAGTTATTTGAAAAAGAGAGAGAGTGAGCAAGCTTGTGCCAGGGGAGAGGCAGAGGGAGAGGGAGAAGCAGACTCCCTGCTGCCTGCAGAGCCCAACGTGGGACTCTGCACAGGGCTCAATCCCAGGACCCTGAAACCATGACCTGAGCCAAAGTCAGCCGCTTAACTGACTGAACCACCTGGGCGCCCCTGTAATGCTCAGGTTTTAAGTAACATCTCAAGATACAACATTCAAAGGCAAGCAACATTTTCAACTTTTTTACCCCTATTAAATTAAATATAAATAATTACTTCGGCTTGTTAGTGTGCCCTATCCGTGGGTACAAATTAGCTACGATTTGGCAGAAAACTGTGAAATGATCATTTTCCGTATATGTTTTATATCACATACAGATATTTTTGGATTTATAGATTTTTATTTTCTATGCCCATTCAATGGATATAAATACACTTGAAAGAGAATTTACTTCAGAGTGAGTTAGAGTTCCCCCTGTTGTTCAGAAAGTGATCAGAGCGTTAAGGAGTTAATTGTGAAGTCCTACAGAGAGGTCTTGCGTCCTGCCTTGACATGATGGATTACTGGAACAGCCAGCCTGTCTTATTCTCTGAATTGCATCAAGAACAGTTGGTTGCAAAACAAAATGAAGCAAAAAGAATAGTGTTAACAGCAGAAAGAATAGTAATAGTCTCTCTTCTACCGCTATCTCTCCATTCTGTTGGGAGGCTCATGACTACTCTTTCCCTATAGAGCTGAGTGTATCTGTTTAGACAAACAACATGTTTCATATTCTATCTTTTCCAGGTCAAAGGTAAATTAAAGGCAAATTTGTACAAAGAACATATTGTATGGAAGGCTAAATGAATAACTTTTGAAACACGTTCTCACTTAATAAGGCGATTAAGTATTAATAAATTGGTTTTACCGAGCTCTTGGCCAGAAAAGAATAACAACAACTTTGCAGGGAAAGCCTCTGGCAATGTTCCCAGTTAGAGGGATTCTAATTGTCTCTCATTCTCCGTATTGTTCAGCTACTCGATAGGACTGTGCAAGTAGAAGCCCTAGGTTCAGTTCCATTTGTGAACTGGTCCAGAGGCAGTTCTCAACAGAATGATGACCCAATGTTCTCTAGGGGCAACTTCTTGGCACCCTGCTCCAAACTAGTTTTTTTTGTGAAATACTTTGGAACTCAATGAAAGAATGGGTAAAACCTAACATCCCACTGGATGCAGAAATTAAAAGGGATAGAGAGATTTCTTTTAACAAAATCAAAGGCTACTAAGAAGAAAGTAGGTGGGGAACAAATATTTACTGGTGCCTGGTCTGTGGCTGACTGTGCTAGGAGCTTGACAGTCTATTACATTAAAACTTCAAAAAGATTATACCCATACAAAGTATTTTAACATTTCAAAAATGATGAAACAGAGTTTCCTATAAGTGATATAATGAAATAATCCCTCCCATTCCTAGTAAGGAGCAAGCTTAGAATTCAAAGCCAGACATAACTGATTTTAAATATCATGCTCTTTTACCATGTGCCTTTATTTAGTTTTCGTTTTAGGTTCTTTTTTATTTTATTTTATTTTATTTTATTATTTTTAAGTAAGCTCTACACCCAATGTGGGGCTTGAACTCATGACCCCAAGATCAAGAGTCACATGCTTTACGGACTGAGTCAGCCAGGAGCCCTGTTTTTGGTTTCTTTAAAAAACTTAAAAGCTCACTTAAAATTAATTCTCAGCATTTATAAATTACCAGTTAACTAGGAATTTCCCGTATGAAGCAAAGGAAAATGAATAAAGCACTATTTCTAAGAGCTGCGTTCTGATGTCACCAGTGGCATACCTTGTTGAAAACAGAGAGGAAACTTGAATCGATCAGTTTTTTAAGATGTTGTAGAAAGGCATATACAGCAGAAAACATATTCCTAACTTATTTAATATTTCCATTATATAAAAATGTACTAACAACACCTCTCTTATAGTTTAATTCAACACATCAGACAGATTGTAATATTCTGTTCTCCACTAGAACTAATAAGATAAATTACTTGAAATACCTTTTGTGAAAAGAGGACAGAGACAAGCCAGAAATTGTCTTTGAATGAGAACACACACTTTATAGGGCCAAGAAATCTCTGGACACTTCAATGTGACTGAATAAGGAATACAAGGCACTAACTATAGTGCAGGGTGGAGAGTATCACACATTTTTGCAATGCTGCAGCTATTTCCATGACCAAGAATGTGATGTGTCGGAGCCATCGTGCAGCCAGAAACCCCTCATGCACAGACTAATTGGCAGGACAAGTGTGTACTGCATCACAGTGACTGCATGCTAACAAGTTTTAGGTGGAACTTTCTAGCAGGAGGGGAAGGGCAGTGCCACCCTTGTCACAGACAAACAGTTCACCACCCTGTCTCCCAAAGCTCATAATTACCTATGAGTGGTTCATCTCTGACAAAGCCTGGACCACATGTGTGTAATGTCAATAATGCTCCCTGTTGATGTGCAACGTTCTGTCAAATAGATAACTATTTTGCCTGTATAACATCAAGCCAATAGGCATTCATTCATTTTCCTCTTCATTTATCACATAAAGTTATCTTTTTTTCATTTGGATGCTTGATATCCTTTAAATATGATCCAGAACTTAGTCAGAAATGAAAAGCGCTCCTTTCTTATACAGCTCAAATTACCAGCATGATATCACCACCACCTGGCTATACATAATGGGCCTATCAATTATCCTGCTGCTTCCCTCACACAAAGCGGATGACAAACTCCTACCCCTTTACTCCGGAGGAAGATCTAATCCACAATGTTCTTCTATTTTTACATCTATAAAAACCGAGACTAGGAGACGTAGGAGCAATTTAGGATATGTTAGTTTTGTTGTCCACGTTGACTCAAGGACATTTGAGAGGCCTAGTCTCCAGCAGTCAAGCTGGGCACACAGCTTATTTCTGACACAGCTGTCTACTTAAGCCAGGTGGCTCACTAGGAGCATGGCTTCTCTCAGCTCAACCACCGTCAAAGTTATCTTGAGTCATTACGTCGCTATCAATCTCAGAGTCCATCATCCATGGTACAGACTAGTGATTTTTAGCTGGCAACTCACCAGCTAACTTGTGTTACCAGCATAACCTGATATTACCATTATTAATATTAGAATCACAGACTTTTAGAGCTAGAAAGAAGCTTCTGGATCATTGGTGTTCCTCTCCCTTATTTTAGAGAAAGAGACCAGATTAGGTGTTGATAGAGATAAAAGGCTCTCCCATGAACCAAGGTGAGGTTGTAGGATTTTATACACAATAAGGACATGAAATTCTTCAGTACATGACTCACAGTGGTAGGCAAGGAAAGATAAAAGACAGAGACAGGTTGTCTGCACTATAAAAATGTATGAAAACTAAGAATTGCTATTGGCCAAAAGGCAGCTCACAGTGAGATGCTGAGCAAGAGGGGTATCATCTCTGCGAGGAAGGCCTTTCCTGCCAGGACCTGGCTGACTGGCTTTGCTTGGTAAACCAAGACTCTCAGGCCTTCTTTCTGCCATTGAATTGAGTCATTCCTAAGTTTGATCTAAGAACTCATCTTCTAGACCTCAGGGAACTTCTATTCGAAAACAAGAACAATACACACATATATATCTATATTCTGTAAATTTGAAATGGGCGAAGATTGCTAGCTCTTATTTCCTTAATTTCTTAACTCCTCCCCTATGCCCCCATAGTGGCATAGGGGAGGTTAGCTTTTAAATTTCATTCTACTGTTATTCATTCATTTGTTTGTTTGTGTGCCTTCTTACATTCATTCATTCCAGATTTATTAAATACGTGCCTTGTATGGTGTACCTTCCACATCCTGGATGAGATACAAAGATGTTTAAGTTATGTTTCCTGTTCTGAAGGATTTCACAGGCATATGGAATTATGAAAGCAGAATACCACAACAATGACAAAATTGCTGTGGGAGCATAGAATACAGTGTTACCTACTATTCATGAGAACATCTGAGACAGAATTTGAAAGAGGAGAGAAGTTGTCATTGGTCAGATGGAAAGAAGGAAGATCCTTGCAAGTAATAGCATGTACAAAAACACAAAGTTATACAAGGAACCTGTGATGTTTGCGAATTGATAAGCAGTTTCATGGGGGCAGAATAAAGAGTAGATCTGATGTAATATTTCCAGAAGTTGTTTGACTGGATGGATGTGGGAAAAAGGAAGTGCCAAGGTTTCTAGTTTAGGAAACAGAATAAATAGTGCATATAGTAGAAACATCTTTGTGCAAGTCCAAGATGGCACGGAGTTCAGTTTGGGATACGTAAAAACGTGTAAAACCAGGCCATTTGCAAAACGATTATTATTCTGCCTGTTCAGTAGTTTTAGAAAACCGGTTTTCACCAATATAAATGGTCTTGTTTTGTTCTCAGTAATCAGGAGATAAAAGAATACATAAATATAGTGGCGAATACTAACTTAAAAAAAAAGACTTTATTTCCTGCAATTGATAATAATCCTGAAAAACTGGACCACATTTCTACTGCATGTAATTTATTAACATTAGAGATTTAGTTAGAAGTGGGGCCCACCTTTCCAGTATTGTCCATTTTCTAATTAATTAAAACAGTTACACGTGTAACTTGCAATACTAGTTTTTAAAATAATTGAAATTAGAATGGAAGCAGATGTATAAGACCTAAAGAAAGTGGGAAAATACATATCACAAATACATTAGATCACGATGAAGGAAATAAAGCCAATATATTTTTTAAAAGGTAACTGATACACATCAGTAAGTGATTTGGTTTCCGTTTCTTCTTTTTTATTTTGAGAAGTAAGTGATTTGGTTTTCTGCTAATTTGTTTCAAATGTTTATTGTTCTATGAATATATCTACAGATTATCTACATAATCTATAATAGAGTGCTGTGAATTATTGGAATAGAATAATGTAGTATATTTCTCATATGTTCTTTTCTTTTTTTAACTTTTTATTTTATTTATTTATTTATTTTTATTTTTTTTAAAGATTTTTTATTTATTTATTTTGACAGAGACAGAGACAGCCAGTGAGAGAGGGAACACAAGCAGGGGGAGTGGGAGAGGAAGAAGCAGGCTCATAGTGGAGGAGCCCGATGTGGGGCTCGATCCCACAACGCCGGGATCACGCCCTGAGCCAAAGGCAGACGCTCAACCGCTGTGCCACCCAGGCGCCCCTGACTTTTTATTTTAAAATATTTTCAAATTTGGGGTGCCTGGGTGGCTAAGTCAGTTGGACATCTGTTTCTTGATTTCAGCTGGGTCATGATCTCAGGTGGTGGGATTGAGCCCTGCATCAGGCTCCACGCTTGGCGAGGAGTCTGCTTCTTTCTTTCTCCCTCTCCTTTTACCCCACATGCTCTCTCTCTCTCTCTAAAGTAAATGGATGGATCTTTAAAAAATAATAAAATAAACTAAAATCTTTTCAGATTTATACAAAAGTTATAAGAAAAATTTAAATAACTTAAATTAACACAGTACAGTTAACAAAGTCAGTAAATTGAGCTTTGATACAATAGTTTTATCAAACGCACAATCTGTATTACAATTGACAATTTTCTCATAAAGTTTGGAGTATTTTTTTTCCTTTAGTGCAAGACCGGTCTAGGTCACACATTGCAGGAAGTTGTCATGTCTCTGGAAGAGTTCTCCAGCCAATGACA